>NC_044315.2:30796018-31410073 GCF_007474595.2 Lynx canadensis | reverse complement strand
TGATGGTTTCCCCACACTGTTCTTTCCCAGACCGGAGTCTGTGGCACTAGGGGCCCAGGGCCCGCATTGCTAGTCACACCCGTCGAAGTTAGCGAGCCGTGATGCTGGTTGCGACATGGTTTCTCCCGCGTATTCTCTCACCGGGGCGAGTGTGTGTCACTTTCCAGATGGTTCCTGCCTCGGTGTGCATACCCTGCGAGATGGTAGCGGAAAGGTGGTGTCTGCGAAGGGCAGTTGGACAGAGTCTATTAGGTATGGCGCGGCCAACATTGGACCCATAGAGATTTTTCAGACCCTTCGAACGCAACGAACTGAGACGAGTCTCGAAAGATGGTTCCCCGCTGTTGTTTCACAGAGGTGAGTATTGGGCCCTTGCCGTGTAGGCCCTGCGTACGTTTGAAAAGAGTTCGCAGCGAAACCTTGGCAGACTTAGTTGGAAAGACTGTTAGGCCCCAGTGCTGTTGCCAGACGCGAGGCTAGGGCACTTGCCGCATAAGCCCGGCATCCGTTTTCGACACAGCAGTCTCAGTGAGACAAGACGCTAGTGGAAAGACGGCTTGCCCAGGGCGTGTCGTGCGGTGGAGTGCATGGCACCTTGGGTGTAGGTCGGCGTGGGTTTTCCACCTTGTGGCTTCCCGCAACTCGGTGTCAGTTCCCAAGCTGATTCCTCCACACTTTCGTGTCTCAGGGTTGAGTGCATGGCAGTGTCGTCGTGGGCCCCGCATGGGTTTTCAAACACTACGTAACCTTACTGACACAAGGTGCCCGTTGCAAGATGGTTTCGCCATCCTGTGCTCTGCCAAGAGGTGAGCGTGCGGCCCTTTGGGGGGGGGGGCATAGTCCTCGCACGGGTGTTCCAACACCTCTCACCTGGGGAAACCAGACGTTAGCCTGGAAGATGGTTTCTTCACAGTGATCTTTCAGAGTCGGCTCTGTGCCACTTTGTCCCCAGGGGGGCCGGCATTGGGTTTCAAACGCTTCAAAGGGAGTGAAACAAGAGGTTCCTTGAAAGACGGCGATCCCACCGTGTTGTTCCTCGGAGGTGAGTATAGGGCACCTTAGGCTTAGGCCCCGCAAGGATGTTCTAGCCCTCCGGAATCAGTGGCAACTCAGGGTAGTTGAACGACCACGGTGTCACCACTCTGCCGTTTCAGAGACTTGAGTAGCTGGCCCGCTCCGCATAGGCCCTGCAGAGTAGAGTCTTCAAACGTAGTCGGCAGAGCGAAGCCAGACGGTACTTGTGAACCACGGCCTCCCCGCAGTGCTGTCTCACAGAGTTCAGTATGTGGCATGTTTCCATCTAGGCCTCGCCATAGGTTTTCCGACACTTTTACTTACACGAGGTGACCGTGGAAGGATGGTTTCCCGACCGCGTCCGTTGTGTTGGGTACATGGCGCTTTCCACGTAGACCCTGCCTTCACTTTCCAGCATTTCTGACTTCCGGAAACAATGTCTGAGTTGAAAGGTGGTCTCTCCCCGCCCCCACTTCCTCCTCCGCCCTCTCCCCCCTCCCCCCTCCCATACACACACACGCGCGCACGCACACACACACACACACACACACACAGAGTGTCGTCTCCCAGAGTTGATTGACTCTATGGCACTCTCCTCAGGGGCCCCGCATGGTTTTCAGACACGTGTCAGCCAAACCAGCTGTTCGTCGAAGGATGTCTCACCAACCGTGCTGTTTCCAAGAGTTGAGTGTATGGCCCTTTCCGTGTAGCTGCCCCCACAGGTGCTCAAACACTTGGAACTGCGAAATGAGATGTGAGACGAGAGACCGACCGTCTCACTACAGGGGTTGTCTCGCAGCGCTGAGTACAAGGCCCTTTCTGCATAGGGCCTGCATTCGTTTTCAGACACTTCTAACTTCGTGAAGCAAGTCGATCGTTGAAAGGCAGTTCCCCGGTGTCTCCCAGAGCTGAGTATACGGCCCTTGCCGTGGAGCACCCGCAGGCATCTCAAACGCTCGCAACCTAGTGAGCCAAGGTGCGAGTGGAAGGATGGTCACCCCCACAGCGTCGATTCGCAGCGTTGAGCATAGGTGACCCTTTCCACCCTTTGCGCCCTGCCTGGTGTTTCAAGCCCTTCTAGGTTCGTGACGTCACAGACCAGTGGCACGCCGGTGTCACCACCCTGGTGTTTCGCAGACTTGAGTATACGGCGCTTCCCTCCGAGTTCCTCGCAGGCCTTCACGAACAGTACCATCTTGGTGAAACGAGCAGTTAGCTGAAACCATGGATTCCGCACCGTGTTGCTTGAGAGAGTTGAGGACGCGGCACTTTCCCCATCGGCCCCGCGTACGTTTGCAAACGCCTGTCAGTCGCACCGTGAGAGAACCCGATTTCAGTCAAAAGAGAGGTTTCTCCACGATATTTGTTTCCACACGGTGGCGCGTATTACGTCCCTTTGCCCACAGTGTTCCGCAGGTGTTCCCAGACACGTCTAACTTAGTGAGACCTGATGTTGCTTGAAGGATGGCTTCCCCACCCTGTTGTTCCACAGAGTTGGGCACAGGCCACTTTCCGTGTAGGCCCCGCGTAGGTGTCAGACCACGTCTAGCTTTGGGAAACGAGACGTTAGGGGAAAGGTGCTCTCCACGAAGTGGTTCGCGGAGTCGGCACAGAGGAACTCTCGTTGTGGGCCCTACCTGTGTCTTCACGCAATTCTAACGTAGTGAAAAGAGATGTTACCTGAGCGATGTTTTCCCCACAAGTGTTGTATCACAGAGTTGAGCGGATACGTGGCACTTCCTCACCCCTACCCCCACCCCCATAGGTCCTGGGAGTTTTCGAACACTTTTACTTTAGTGAAGGCACAGGGCGGTTGGAAGAGGGCTTCACCACAATGTGGTTTCAGAGATTCGAGGTATGGCCCTTCCCACAGACGCCCCGCATGGTTGAGGTTTTCAGACGCTCCTCACCTCGTGATACCAGCTTGGTGTCCTTTGAAAAGGGGCTTCCGCCAAGTGCAGTTTGACAAAGGGTACGGCGCTACCGGCACAGGCCCTGCATCGTTTGTCCAACACGTGCGACTTGCCCAAACGGCGTGTTGGTTGAATGATGGGCTCCCCGCCGTGTGGCACCACCGAATGGAGTCTATGGCCCTCAGCGTGTAAGCCCCGCGTAGGGATTCCAAATTGTCTCACGTCGTGAGGCCAGACGCTCCTGGAGGGAATTTTCTCACGACCGTGTGGTTTCAGAGAGTTGAGTTTAGGGCACCTGCCTCATCTCCTTCTCCTAGGTGTTCAAACACTTGTAACAGCGAAAGCAGATGTTCGTTGAAAGACGGCTCCACCGCAGTGCAAGTGTTGTTTCCCAGCTTTGAGGATTTTGACACTGTCCGCAGAGGCCCCGCATAGCTTCGCGAACATTTCCAACTTCGTGCTACGAGACGGTCGTTGAACAGGGGTTTGTTTCTGCAAAGCGCAGTTCGACAGAGCCTATGGCCCCCTCGGCACAGGCCCTCCAGAGTTTTTCATAAAGTCTCACTTAGTGAGATGACAGGTTTGTCGAATGATGGTTTCCCCACACTGTTCTTTCCCAGACCGGAGTCTGTGGCACTAGGGGCCCAGGGCCCGCATTGCTAGTCACACCCGTCGAAGTTAGCGAGCCGTGATGCTGGTTGCGACATGGTTTCTCCCGCGTATTCTCTCACCGGGGCGAGTGTGTGTCACTTTCCAGATGGTTCCTGCCTCGGTGTGCATACCCTGCGAGATGGTAGCGGAAAGGTGGTGTCTGCGAAGGGCAGTTGGACAGAGTCTATTAGGTATGGCGCGGCCAACATTGGACCCATAGAGATTTTTCAGACCCTTCGAACGCAACGAACTGAGACGAGTCTCGAAAGATGGTTCCCCGCTGTTGTTTCACAGAGGTGAGTATTGGGCCCTTGCCGTGTAGGCCCTGCGTACGTTTGAAAAGAGTTCGCAGCGAAACCTTGGCAGACTTAGTTGGAAAGACTGTTAGGCCCCAGTGCTGTTGCCAGACGCGAGGCTAGGGCACTTGCCGCATAAGCCCGGCATCCGTTTTCGACACAGCAGTCTCAGTGAGACAAGACGCTAGTGGAAAGACGGCTTGCCCAGGGCGTGTCGTGCGGTGGAGTGCATGGCACCTTGGGTGTAGGTCGGCGTGGGTTTTCCACCTTGTGGCTTCCCGCAACTCGGTGTCAGTTCCCAAGCTGATTCCTCCACACTTTCGTGTCTCAGGGTTGAGTGCATGGCAGTGTCGTCGTGGGCCCCGCATGGGTTTTCAAACACTACGTAACCTTACTGACACAAGGTGCCCGTTGCAAGATGGTTTCGCCATCCTGTGCTCTGCCAAGAGGTGAGCGTGCGGCCCTTTGGGGGGGGGGGCATAGTCCTCGCACGGGTGTTCCAACACCTCTCACCTGGGGAAACCAGACGTTAGCCTGGAAGATGGTTTCTTCACAGTGATCTTTCAGAGTCGGCTCTGTGCCACTTTGTCCCCAGGGGGGCCGGCATTGGGTTTCAAACGCTTCAAAGGGAGTGAAACAAGAGGTTCCTTGAAAGACGGCGATCCCACCGTGTTGTTCCTCGGAGGTGAGTATAGGGCACCTTAGGCTTAGGCCCCGCAAGGATGTTCTAGCCCTCCGGAATCAGTGGCAACTCAGGGTAGTTGAACGACCACGGTGTCACCACTCTGCCGTTTCAGAGACTTGAGTAGCTGGCCCGCTCCGCATAGGCCCTGCAGAGTAGAGTCTTCAAACGTAGTCGGCAGAGCGAAGCCAGACGGTACTTGTGAACCACGGCCTCCCCGCAGTGCTGTCTCACAGAGTTCAGTATGTGGCATGTTTCCATCTAGGCCTCGCCATAGGTTTTCCGACACTTTTACTTACACGAGGTGACCGTGGAAGGATGGTTTCCCGACCGCGTCCGTTGTGTTGGGTACATGGCGCTTTCCACGTAGACCCTGCCTTCACTTTCCAGCATTTCTGACTTCCGGAAACAATGTCTGAGTTGAAAGGTGGTCTCTCCCCGCCCCCACTTCCTCCTCCGCCCTCTCCCCCCTCCCCCCTCCCATACACACACACGCGCGCACGCACACACACACACACACACACACACAGAGTGTCGTCTCCCAGAGTTGATTGACTCTATGGCACTCTCCTCAGGGGCCCCGCATGGTTTTCAGACACGTGTCAGCCAAACCAGCTGTTCGTCGAAGGATGTCTCACCAACCGTGCTGTTTCCAAGAGTTGAGTGTATGGCCCTTTCCGTGTAGCTGCCCCCACAGGTGCTCAAACACTTGGAACTGCGAAATGAGATGTGAGACGAGAGACCGACCGTCTCACTACAGGGGTTGTCTCGCAGCGCTGAGTACAAGGCCCTTTCTGCATAGGGCCTGCATTCGTTTTCAGACACTTCTAACTTCGTGAAGCAAGTCGATCGTTGAAAGGCAGTTCCCCGGTGTCTCCCAGAGCTGAGTATACGGCCCTTGCCGTGGAGCACCCGCAGGCATCTCAAACGCTCGCAACCTAGTGAGCCAAGGTGCGAGTGGAAGGATGGTCACCCCCACAGCGTCGATTCGCAGCGTTGAGCATAGGTGACCCTTTCCACCCTTTGCGCCCTGCCTGGTGTTTCAAGCCCTTCTAGGTTCGTGACGTCACAGACCAGTGGCACGCCGGTGTCACCACCCTGGTGTTTCGCAGACTTGAGTATACGGCGCTTCCCTCCGAGTTCCTCGCAGGCCTTCACGAACAGTACCATCTTGGTGAAACGAGCAGTTAGCTGAAACCATGGATTCCGCACCGTGTTGCTTGAGAGAGTTGAGGACGCGGCACTTTCCCCATCGGCCCCGCGTACGTTTGCAAACGCCTGTCAGTCGCACCGTGAGAGAACCCGATTTCAGTCAAAAGAGAGGTTTCTCCACGATATTTGTTTCCACACGGTGGCGCGTATTACGTCCCTTTGCCCACAGTGTTCCGCAGGTGTTCCCAGACACGTCTAACTTAGTGAGACCTGATGTTGCTTGAAGGATGGCTTCCCCACCCTGTTGTTCCACAGAGTTGGGCACAGGCCACTTTCCGTGTAGGCCCCGCGTAGGTGTCAGACCACGTCTAGCTTTGGGAAACGAGACGTTAGGGGAAAGGTGCTCTCCACGAAGTGGTTCGCGGAGTCGGCACAGAGGAACTCTCGTTGTGGGCCCTACCTGTGTCTTCACGCAATTCTAACGTAGTGAAAAGAGATGTTACCTGAGCGATGTTTTCCCCACAAGTGTTGTATCACAGAGTTGAGCGGATACGTGGCACTTCCTCACCCCTACCCCCACCCCCATAGGTCCTGGGAGTTTTCGAACACTTTTACTTTAGTGAAGGCACAGGGCGGTTGGAAGAGGGCTTCACCACAATGTGGTTTCAGAGATTCGAGGTATGGCCCTTCCCACAGACGCCCCGCATGGTTGAGGTTTTCAGACGCTCCTCACCTCGTGATACCAGCTTGGTGTCCTTTGAAAAGGGGCTTCCGCCAAGTGCAGTTTGACAAAGGGTACGGCGCTACCGGCACAGGCCCTGCATCGTTTGTCCAACACGTGCGACTTGCCCAAACGGCGTGTTGGTTGAATGATGGGCTCCCCGCCGTGTGGCACCACCGAATGGAGTCTATGGCCCTCAGCGTGTAAGCCCCGCGTAGGGATTCCAAATTGTCTCACGTCGTGAGGCCAGACGCTCCTGGAGGGAATTTTCTCACGACCGTGTGGTTTCAGAGAGTTGAGTTTAGGGCACCTGCCTCATCTCCTTCTCCTAGGTGTTCAAACACTTGTAACAGCGAAAGCAGATGTTCGTTGAAAGACGGCTCCACCGCAGTGCAAGTGTTGTTTCCCAGCTTTGAGGATTTTGACACTGTCCGCAGAGGCCCCGCATAGCTTCGCGAACATTTCCAACTTCGTGCTACGAGACGGTCGTTGAACAGGGGTTTGTTTCTGCAAAGCGCAGTTCGACAGAGCCTATGGCCCCCTCGGCACAGGCCCTCCAGAGTTTTTCATAAAGTCTCACTTAGTGAGATGACAGGTTTGTCGAATGATGGTTTCCCCACACTGTTCTTTCCCAGACCGGAGTCTGTGGCACTAGGGGCCCAGGGCCCGCATTGCTAGTCACACCCGTCGAAGTTAGCGAGCCGTGATGCTGGTTGCGACATGGTTTCTCCCGCGTATTCTCTCACCGGGGCGAGTGTGTGTCACTTTCCAGATGGTTCCTGCCTCGGTGTGCATACCCTGCGAGATGGTAGCGGAAAGGTGGTGTCTGCGAAGGGCAGTTGGACAGAGTCTATTAGGTATGGCGCGGCCAACATTGGACCCATAGAGATTTTTCAGACCCTTCGAACGCAACGAACTGAGACGAGTCTCGAAAGATGGTTCCCCGCTGTTGTTTCACAGAGGTGAGTATTGGGCCCTTGCCGTGTAGGCCCTGCGTACGTTTGAAAAGAGTTCGCAGCGAAACCTTGGCAGACTTAGTTGGAAAGACTGTTAGGCCCCAGTGCTGTTGCCAGACGCGAGGCTAGGGCACTTGCCGCATAAGCCCGGCATCCGTTTTCGACACAGCAGTCTCAGTGAGACAAGACGCTAGTGGAAAGACGGCTTGCCCAGGGCGTGTCGTGCGGTGGAGTGCATGGCACCTTGGGTGTAGGTCGGCGTGGGTTTTCCACCTTGTGGCTTCCCGCAACTCGGTGTCAGTTCCCAAGCTGATTCCTCCACACTTTCGTGTCTCAGGGTTGAGTGCATGGCAGTGTCGTCGTGGGCCCCGCATGGGTTTTCAAACACTACGTAACCTTACTGACACAAGGTGCCCGTTGCAAGATGGTTTCGCCATCCTGTGCTCTGCCAAGAGGTGAGCGTGCGGCCCTTTGGGGGGGGGGGCATAGTCCTCGCACGGGTGTTCCAACACCTCTCACCTGGGGAAACCAGACGTTAGCCTGGAAGATGGTTTCTTCACAGTGATCTTTCAGAGTCGGCTCTGTGCCACTTTGTCCCCAGGGGGGCCGGCATTGGGTTTCAAACGCTTCAAAGGGAGTGAAACAAGAGGTTCCTTGAAAGACGGCGATCCCACCGTGTTGTTCCTCGGAGGTGAGTATAGGGCACCTTAGGCTTAGGCCCCGCAAGGATGTTCTAGCCCTCCGGAATCAGTGGCAACTCAGGGTAGTTGAACGACCACGGTGTCACCACTCTGCCGTTTCAGAGAGTTGAGTAGCTGGCCCGCTCCGCATAGGCCCTGCAGAGTAGAGTCTTCAAACGTAGTCGGCAGAGCGAAGCCAGACGGTACTTGTGAACCACGGCCTCCCCGCAGTGCTGTCTCACAGAGTTCAGTATGTGGCATGTTTCCATCTAGGCCTCGCCATAGGTTTTCCGACACTTTTACTTACACGAGGTGACCGTGGAAGGATGGTTTCCCGACCGCGTCCGTTGTGTTGGGTACATGGCGCTTTCCACGTAGACCCTGCCTTCACTTTCCAGCATTTCTGACTTCCGGAAACAATGTCTGAGTTGAAAGGTGGTCTCTCCCCGCCCCCACTTCCTCCTCCGCCCTCTCCCCCCTCCCCCCTCCCATACACACACACGCGCGCACGCACACACACACACACACACACACACAGTGTCGTCTCCCAGAGTTGATTGACTCTATGGCACTCTCCTCAGGGGCCCCGCATGGTTTTCAGACACGTGTCAGCCAAACCAGCTGTTCGTCGAAGGATGTCTCACCAACCGTGCTGTTTCCAAGAGTTGAGTGTATGGCCCTTTCCGTGTAGCTGCCCGCACAGGTGCTCAAACACTTGGAACTGCGAAATGAGATGTGAGACGAGAGACCGACCGTCTCACTACAGGGGTTGTCTCGCAGCGCTGAGTACAAGGCCCTTTCTGCATAGGGCCTGCATTCGTTTTCAGACACTTCTAACTTCGTGAAGCAAGTCGATCGTTGAAAGGCAGTTCCCCGGTGTCTCCCAGAGCTGAGTATACGGCCCTTGCCGTGGAGCACCCGCAGGCATCTCAAACGCTCGCAACCTAGTGAGCCAAGGTGCGAGTGGAAGGATGGTCACCCCCACAGCGTCGATTCGCAGCGTTGAGCATAGGTGACCCTTTCCACCCTTTGCGCCCTGCCTGGTGTTTCAAGCCCTTCTAGGTTCGTGACGTCACAGACCAGTGGCACGCCGGTGTCACCACCCTGGTGTTTCGCAGACTTGAGTATACGGCGCTTCCCTCCGAGTTCCTCGCAGGCCTTCACGAACAGTACCATCTTGGTGAAACGAGCAGTTAGCTGAAACCATGGATTCCGCACCGTGTTGCTTGAGAGAGTTGAGGACGCGGCACTTTCCCCATCGGCCCCGCGTACGTTTGCAAACGCCTGTCAGTCGCACCGTGAGAGAACCCGATTTCAGTCAAAAGAGAGGTTTCTCCACGATATTTGTTTCCACACGGTGGCGCGTATTACGTCCCTTTGCCCACAGTGTTCCGCAGGTGTTCCCAGACACGTCTAACTTAGTGAGACCTGATGTTGCTTGAAGGATGGCTTCCCCACCCTGTTGTTCCACAGAGTTGGGCACAGGCCACTTTCCGTGTAGGCCCCGCGTAGGTGTCAGACCACGTCTAGCTTTGGGAAACGAGACGTTAGGGGAAAGGTGCTCTCCACGAAGTGGTTCGCGGAGTCGGCACAGAGGAACTCTCGTTGTGGGCCCTACCTGTGTCTTCACGCAATTCTAACGTAGTGAAAAGAGATGTTACCTGAGCGATGTTTTCCCCACAAGTGTTGTATCACAGAGTTGAGCGGATACGTGGCACTTCCTCACCCCTACCCCCACCCCCATAGGTCCTGGGAGTTTTCGAACACTTTTAGTCTAGTGAAAGCACAGGGCGGTTGGAGGAGGGCTTCACCACAATGTGGTTTCAGAGATTCGAGGTATGGCCCTTCCCACAGACGCCCCGCATGGTTGAGGTTTTCAGACGCTCCTCACCTCGTGATACCAGCTTGGTGTCCTTTGAAAAGGGGCTTCCGCCAAGTGCAGTTTGACAAAGGGTACGGCGCTACCGGCACAGGCCCTGCATCGTTTGTCCAACACGTGCGACTTGCCCAAACGGCGTGTTGGTTGAATGATGGGCTCCCCGCCGTGTGGCACCACCGAATGGAGTCTATGGCCCTCAGCGTGTAAGCCCCGCGTAGGGATTCCAAATTGTCTCACGTCGTGAGGCCAGACGCTCCTGGAGGGAATTTTCTCACGACCGTGTGGTTTCAGAGAGTTGAGTTTAGGGCACCTGCCTCATCTCCTTCTCCTAGGTGTTCAAACACTTGTAACAGCGAAAGCAGATGTTCGTTGAAAGACGGCTCCACCGCAGTGCAAGTGTTGTTTCCCAGCTTTGAGGATTTTGACACTGTCCGCAGAGGCCCCGCATAGCTTCGCGAACATTTCCAACTTCGTGCTACGAGACGGTCGTTGAACAGGGGTTTGTTTCTGCAAAGCGCAGTTCGACAGAGCCTATGGCCCCCTCGGCACAGGCCCTCCAGAGTTTTTCATAAAGTCTCACTTAGTGAGATGACAGGTTTGTCGAATGATGGTTTCCCCACACTGTTCTTTCCCAGACCGGAGTCTGTGGCACTAGGGGCCCAGGGCCCGCATTGCTAGTCACACCCGTCGAAGTTAGCGAGCCGTGATGCTGGTTGCGACATGGTTTCTCCCGCGTATTCTCTCACCGGGGCGAGTGTGTGTCACTTTCCAGATGGTTCCTGCCTCGGTGTGCATACCCTGCGAGATGGTAGCGGAAAGGTGGTGTCTGCGAAGGGCAGTTGGACAGAGTCTATTAGGTATGGCGCGGCCAACATTGGACCCATAGAGATTTTTCAGACCCTTCGAACGCAACGAACTGAGACGAGTCTCGAAAGATGGTTCCCCGCTGTTGTTTCACAGAGTTGAGTATTGGGCCCTTGCCGTGTAGGCCCTGCGTACGTTTTAAAAGAGTTCGCAGCGAAACCTTGACAGACTTAGTTGGAAAGACTGTTAGGCCCCAGTGCTGTTGCCAGACGCGAGGCTAGGGCACTTGCCGCATAAGCCCGGCATCCGTTTTCGACTAACACGGGGCCTATATCATGAGTGCCATACACTCTACTCTAGAAAACTCTGTGGGACCTTAATCCCTCATTCAAAGTTTTTTCACTTTTTTAAAGTGTTTGAAAAGCTATATGTAGCCTATGCAGAAAGTGCCATTTTACTTATATTTGTCAACACCATGGTGAAATATCTTCTAACTGATATACGTTTTCCCTAATTTAGATGGCTTTGAGGACATTTGCTTGCAATTATGGGGATGTGCTATATACTCAGTTCGGTGAAATAACACTGTTAATATCATCTCTAAAATATCTCTTTTCATGGACTTCGTTGTGTTTGAAAACGTACACAGAAAATAGGAAGAATGGTATAGAGTTATCTCTGTGAAATAACTTTGTGGGGGAGCCATCTTTCAACTATGTTTTTGTTTCACTAAGTAACAAATACCTGGATGACTATGCGGGCTACTATGATTTAAGTGCCATATACTTTGTGAAAAAACACCGTGGACACACTGCATTTCCACACCAGCTTCTTTCACAGTTCGATGGGACTGAAATTCTAGGCTTAAATATGTAATGACAGTGCTGTGCACTCAACTCCTTGAGGCAACACCATGGAAAAAGCATATTGCAGCTGATATCTGGTTACTCATGTGTGGTGTTTGAAACCTTTTACAGGGAACTTTTACGAAAGGTGTTATGCTTCATTCTGAACAAATGCTTTTGTGAAACAGTCTTTCAGGCAACTTGCTTCACTATGTTTAGACATATAAGAAAACGTGCCCTGGCAACTGCAAGGAACGTGCCTTGTACTCAACTCGGTGAAATATTATAGAGGAGGAACCATCCTTCAACGATGTCTTTTTTTCACTAGTATTTGTTTGGAAACCTATGCTGGGACCTCAGCAGTGATATTTTCTCCACTTTGTGACAAAATCCATGGAGAAACCACCTTGCTCTAAAAACTTGTTTCACTAAGTGAGAAGGGTTTGAAACAGTACGGGGTGAACTCTAAGGCAAGTGACATCTACTCAATTAACTTCCTCCTTCATTGAGTGATTGAGAAGTGTTGGAAAACCGAGAAGGGAGCACTAAAGCAAGTTCCCTATACTCACCTCTGAGAAAAAAAGACACTTTGGAAAAATTATTTGACAATTAACTTCTTCCTCAGGTTTAAAGCCTTTGAAACTCTATGCAAGAAATGATAACAAAGTGTCCTAGACTCAATTCTGAAAAAACACAGTTGGGAAAGCCTCTTTCAACACACATCTTCTTTCTCTAAGTCAGAAGTTTTTGAAAATCTAGGCCTAAATGTATAACAAGTGCCACTCAACTTCTTGTAATAAAACAGCAGAGAAACTCTGTTTCAGGGAACATCTGGTTTCAAATTGAGAGACAACCCTATTTCAACCAACATCTGGTTTCAAAATGAAAGGGGTTTGAAATCCTTTATACATTACTGTAAGCAAAGGGCCGTATACTTAATAGTGAAAAAAGAAAAAACACTATCGAGAAACCATCTTTCAACCAACTCCTTGTTTCACTATGTTAACCTATCCTGGGAACTATAAGGAAAGTGCCTAATACTCAACTCTGTAAAAAAATCTGGAGGAATCCAATCCCTTAATTCACTAACAATGTTTGAAACTATGCGTGGAACTATGAGGACAGTGAGTTGACTTCAACTCTGTGAAAAAGAATAGTGGAAAAACGACCTTTCAAATAAAGTCTTAGTTCGCAAAGATAGATGTGCTTGAAAATCTAGGCCTCAATGCAAAATGAGAGTGCTATATGCCCATCTCCTTGAATTAAAACCTTGTCGAGAAACCATCTTTCAAATGATGTTTCCAAGTTAGAAGTGTTGGAAAGCATTTACAGGGAACTGTAAGCATAGGGTTAGAATCTTAACTCTGTGGAAAAACAGTGGGGAAACGGTTTGTCAATCAGCTTCTTGTTTCACTGGGTCAGACTTGTAGGAAACTACCATAGACTCGGCTTTGTGAAATAACAGTGTGGGGAAACCACCTTTCAACTAACCTCCTGTTTCCCTAGGTTAGGTGTTTGTTAACTTGCACTGAGAACTAGAAGGAAAGGACATTACTCAGAAAGCACAGTGGCTAAAACGTCTTGCAACCAACTTCTTGTTTCAGTAGGTTAGAAGTCTTTGACTCATGTGGAGAAGTAAGTGTAAGGAAAGGGCCATGACCTCCTCTCTGTGAATCCACACCGTGGAGAAAGCTTCTTTCTACTACCTGCTTCCTTCACAGTGTCAGAAGTGTTTGAAAACATATACGGGGAGATATACGGAAATTGCCATCTACTTAGCTCTGTGCAACAGCACTATGTGGAAACCGTCTTTCAAATAACTTCTTGTGAATGGACTGCATTTCGAAAATCAATGTGACATAATAGATGGAAAGTGTCATATATCCACTCTGTGGAACAAACTGGGGGAACCCATCATTCCACAAACATCACGTTTCAGTAAGTTGATTTCCAAGAAAATGACACTGGTGATCAGGTCTTTCAACCACCTTCTTGTTGAATCAACTTCTTCACTACACATGTTTGAAAAAGCCTGTGTGTGGAATTATAGGAAAGTCCATGCACTCAGTTCTGTGAGGTAATGTGGGGAAACCATCTTTCAAACAACTTTTTATTTCAAGCACTTTGAAGTCTTTGAAAACCTATGCAGAAAATATTGGGCAATGGCACTGACTCACTGCTATGAAATATTGTGGGGCGACACCTGTCTACTCATTTCTTGTTTCACGAAGTACAAGTGTCTGAAAACCTATGCCGGAAACTATGAGGGAAGTATATATACTCAACTCTGTGAAAACATACCTTGAAGAAAAGACCTTTCAAACTACAATTTTGTTTCACTGCCGCAGAAGCGTTTGAAAATGTACGTGGTGAGCTCGAAGGCAAGTGCCATAGATTCAACAGTGTGGAGAAACCATTGTTAAACTAACATCGTATTTCGTTGAGAGAGGTGTTTGCAAACTTATGCGGAGGACATTCAGGAAAGTTCCATATACTCACCTCTCTGAAAAAACACTGGATACACCACTTTTCAGCTAACATCTTGTTTCACTGAGTTGGAAGTGTCTAAACATCTAGGACTATATTTATAATGGCAGCGCCAGACCCTGAACTCCTTGAAGGAAAACCGTGGAGAAAACATATTTCAACTAAGGTCTGGTTTCAAACTGAGTGGTGGTGGAAACGCTTTGCAGGGAACTAGAAGGAAAGGGCCTCATGCTTAATTCTGAAAGTGCACTATGGCAAAACCGTCTTTCAACCAACCTCTTGTTTCACTAAGGTAGACATGTTGGAAA
This sequence comes from Lynx canadensis, assembly GCF_007474595.2. Taxonomy (NCBI): domain Eukaryota; kingdom Metazoa; phylum Chordata; class Mammalia; order Carnivora; family Felidae; genus Lynx; species Lynx canadensis. The sequence goes on along the minus strand of NC_044315.2, from coordinate 31,395,685 downwards.
ACCCTATCCTGGCAACTATAAAGAAAGTGCCATCCACTCAATTCTATGAAATAACATTGTGGAGGGACCACTCTTCAATTAGTTCCTTGTTTCACTAACAAGTGTTTGAAAAACTGGGCAGAGAATTATGAGGACAGTGACCTGACCTTGACTCTGGAAAAAAACGCAACAGGGATACCACCTTTCGACTAACGTCTTGTTTCACTAAGCTAGCAGTGTTTGAAAAAGGAAGCAGCAAACTCTAAGGCAAGTGCCATCTACCCAACCCTGTTTTACGAACAACACTGTGGAGAAACCATTTTTACACTAACATCGTGTTTCGTTGGGTGAGAGGTGTTTGAAAACTTAAGCAGGGAACATTCAGGAAAGTTCCCTATGCTCATCTCTGTGAGGAAAACAAAAACACACTTTGGAACACGCATTTGTCAATTAACTTCTTTTCCCTAGGTCTGACGTGGTTGAAAAACTATGTGGGAAAATGATAACGAAAGTGCCATAGACTCAACTCTGAAACAACCCAGTCGAGAAAGCCTCTTTCACCGAAAATATTCTTTCACTAAGTCAGAAGTGTTTGAAGTTCTAGGCCTAAATGTATAATGAGAGTGCTATATGCTCAACTCTTTCAAATAAAACCGTGTGTCCACTAATGTCTTGTTTCGGGGTTAGAAGTTCCTTTACAGGAACCAATAAGGAAAGGGGTGTATACTCTGTGAAAAACCACTGTGGGGAAACTGTCTTTCAACCAACTTGTTTCCCTTAGACGTGTTTGAAAACCTGTGCGAGGCATTATAAGAAAAGTGCCATATGCTCAGTTCTGTGAAATGATCTTGTGGAGAAAAGTTTGCTTCAAATAACTTCTTGTTTCAGTAAGAAGACTTTCCAACCTATGTAGAAAATAAGGGGGACTGGTGTAGACTCACCACTGAGAAATATCGTGGAGGAACCATCTTTCCACTACTTGCTTCTTTCACTATGTAACAAGTGTTGGAAAACCTATGCAATAACTATGAGGAAAGTGCCATGTACCTAACTCTGTACCTAACTCTAATCCTTACTCTCTTGTAGAAACAAGGTTCTTCCCACGATCGGTTCAGAGTCAGTGTCTCACGGTCCTATCCTCTGCCTTCCACCTGGGACTCTGACCCAGGGAGGGATTTTGGCCACAGGGCTCCTTCTTCATTAATTCATCGGGTTCCAGAAGTATGTGGTCATTCAGAGACCCAGGCCAATGGAAGGGTCCCAGCAGAGAATGTTTGTGTGTCGGTTGGGCAAGAGACTCAGACACAGGAGTGACCTTCTCCTGGGCCCAGGGCACACGAAGTAGGACACCTTCTTTCCAAGTGGAACCCAATTCCCACTGGATACATCAAGCTTTGGCCCTCCTCGTGCCCATTTCCTTCACCTTGTTGCATTTCTGGCAGGTTTTTTTTTCCTCCCTTAGGAGCTAGGGAGCTATCAGAAACTCAGGTAGCTCACCTGGGTAGGCATCAAACTCTCACTCTGCTCCAGTGCTCAGTGAGAGCTCTCAGGCTCTGAGCTAACAAAGGAAAGCTGGCCTTTATTCCCTGGAAGATTAATGATTGGCCTGCTGTGGTACGGAATGGGAAGGGGAGGCCAGCTTGTCTCACTGTCCTGGATGACTGTGTTGCCTTCATTCTGAGAAGCAGTTTGCACATGAGCAGTCGGGACAAGGAGAGGGTCAGCACAGGGGAAGCCTTTTCCAGGAACAGGGAATGATTTCCTTGTTCCAAACTTGTAAGAACCAGCAGAACCGAATACCTAGAGCTCAAACCTGGGGTCGACATCAACAGATAGAAGGTGTGGGAGGGAGAAATATTGCCAGAAATCTCTGTCTCCTAAAATGCAGAATGCATTTAGGACTCCCAGCCAAATTCCTGCAGAGGGAATTCTCCCTTTGCCTCAGCCCACAGGCATTTCTTATTCTGGATACAACCAGCTTGATAGGAGACTGTGCTGGGTACTTATTCTTAAACGTCTCCACATCTCATGTGTGAGGAACAACTCTGGCCATCTGTGTCTCCATGTCCACTCATTACCCTGTTTTTGCATAAGGTTCTGAATGGAATGTATTCAGAGCCATTGACTTAGAGTGCCATTCCTTTCTTTCAGCTTGTGAGTCTGGTGGTATCTCTGGGACGGTGAGATAGGTATTGCAATGGGCCATTCTCAGTTTGGTTTCAGAATGATGTGACCATCGCCAAACCTAGGGTGTGTGAAGGTGCCGAGGCCGAATACTTGTGGGTAGGCTCAGCCACAGGTTAGGGGACGTTCCTGCTTCGTGTGTGGGAAGAGGGTACGGGAGATAGATTATGTCCTTCCTCGATTTGACCCATACCCATTTGAATTCAGAGCTTTGACTGGCCTGGGAGTCATAACTAACCCATTGTTGCTTCTCTAACTGGGTCTCAATTCACACACCAACACCTTGGGGGTGTCCCGTACACAACCAATGTCCATGGATTGGAGGTGAGTTTCCAGGCAGGTCCTTTGCCAATGCAGACCTCTAAGATTCTGATAGCTGAGAGAAGAGCTAGCACTCCTGTCCCTGAGCCCTCAGTGCTTAGCAGGCTACAGTCATCGTGGGAATGGGTAGCCACATTGACTCCCACCCCTCATAGATGGAGACACCCTCACTTGGAAGAACAGGCAATCTGTGCATGCCCACTTTGCTGCATGACCTGATCAGCACACAAAATGCCTTTTGAAAACAGAGCACTAAGGCCTCGTTCCCGCCTCTTGATCATCACATGGAAACACCTTCTTCATACCTCGGGGTCACTGCTGTCCCTATCTATTGACATGATGGGCAGAAACACACCAAATTCCCTCTATTTCTTATGGGAGAATGCGGGTCTCTTGCTTACAGGGCTCCAAGGGGCGTCCGTTGGCGTCAACCTGTAGCCGAAGCCCACAAAAGATTTCTCTGACTCCTGACCATGCCTGCTTCCTCCTTTACTGTGCTGGTCAGTGTTTTCTCAGCATCATGCAATTCTCATCCTGAATGAAGATCTCTGACCCTAGGAGTATCAAGGTTCATGAGAGTGCTTTATTCTCCATCAAGGTTCGTCTTGGGGTCCGTACAATTCTGTCAGAATAATAGCTCAGGCCTGCAAAGGCCCACTGTGGACCAACCCTTGTGTCTGTGGGACAGGTTGAGCCAAAGGGGCCCTGGCATTTTGGTTTCAGGACCCCATGGACATGCAGCGCCCTAGGCCATTTGAAGGGGTCCAGCTGAGAACTGTTTGGGTGGAGGCTGGGCCAGCAGTATGAGCGGGGAGCTGGCCTCCTGCTGGACCTAGGAAAAATGAAGTTCAACCTGTCCTTTTCACACTGGTCACATTCACACTGGGTGGACATATCGACACATTCCCTTTGGTCCTGGTTTCAGCCGGTCCCGTTTGCTTCCTGTCGTTTTGACTCAGTCTTTGCTCAACGTTAGGAGCCCTGGGGCTGACACTCATGCACAGGGCACCAAGGAATGGGCTTTGGATGCCCACTCAGTTCCTGGCTCAGGGACAGCCATGAGCAAGGGCTATCTGAAAGAGAATAGCCCTCCAATCCCTGTGCTTGGTGGTTGGCTGTTTGTAGCAGGGCCGGGGGGTGGGCTGGGGAGGGGAGTCAGTTTGCCTCATTGCTCTGCCTGGTGGAGGGGCCTTCCTTCTGAGTAGCAAACTGTTCACACGTGCAGGAGGCGCCAGAAGCTGGTCAGCCCAGAAAGAGCCCTTTATCAGAAGATGGCCCCAATGCCCCTTTCCACACTGCAACAACAGCTGGGGGCACCTCATGGCTACAGCACTGTCACTGCTCACTCCGTTCAGTGCTGGGAAACCAAGAAAAGCAGACAAAGTCCCAGGGTTCTCTAAGTCCTTCTGAAGGAAGAAGGCAGGCCTGTTGCTCACAGGGCTCCCAGATGCAGACTCTAGAGGCTTCGTTTGCCTAAGTGCTCAGGTGTTTCTTGTTCTCATAGCCAGTTTGCCAGGAGCAGGTGCTGGGCACCTCTTGCTCCATATATATCCCCTTCCTATCTCTGGAGAGCTCTGGCCCTCCTTGCCATGATCACATGTCTTTGCTCATTTTTAGAAACAGGGTTCTTCCCACAATCCCTACAGAGTCAGTGTCTCACAGTCCTATCCTCTGCCTTCCACCAAGGAGTCTGACCCAGTTCTTTTGAATGTGGGTGAGATTTTCCCACAGGGCTCCTTCTTCATTACTTCATTGGGTTTCAGAAGTATGTGGCTCTCGATAGGACCAGGGACTTCTCCTTGCCCAAAAGAGTGATGTTTGTGTGAAGCCTGGGCCAGAGATTTGGGCAGGGAGATGGCCTCCTTTTGGCCAAGGGCCAGTGAAGGAAGACACCTTTCCAAGTAGGTCCCAATTGCCACTGGAAATGTCAAATTTTGCCCCCCTTCCTTGGGCCCATTTCCTTCGCCTTGCTTTCTTTCTGACTTTTTTCCCCCTTAGGAGCCACAGAGCCATCACTCACTCAGCCGGCACCCCCTGGGTAGGCATCAAACTCCTGTGCTCAGGGAGAGCTCTCAGGCTCTGATCTAGCAAAGGAAAGATGGCCTTTAGTCCCTGGGTGCTTGTTGCTTGGCTTGCTATGGTATGGGAGGTGAAGGGGAGCCATCTTTCCTCCCTGAGCTGGATGATTGAGTGGCCTTCATTCGGGGAAGCACACAGTTGGCATGTGGGCAGTATGGACCAGTCCATGGTCAGTAGAGGAGGATCCTTGTTCACGAATAGGGAACAAAGTCTTTGTTCCAGACTCCTGAGCAAGAGCCAGTAGAACCCAATAGCGACACCTCAAATACTGTTGGCTCCATCAACCGCTACAAAAATTTGGAGGGACAGACATAGCCAGACATCTCTGGCTCCGAAAGAGTGAATGGGTGTTTGTTGCTGACAGGGCTTTCAGGTGTGCCATTTCAGAAGGCTCCCTTTGCATAATCCCACAGACATTTCTATTTCCAGATACAAGCAGCTTTCTAGGAGACTTGTGCTGGATACTTCATTCTTGACATTCTCCCAATCTCAAGAGTGATGAAGAACTCCGAGAGTCTATGTCTCCATTTCCACCACTTAGTCTTTTTTGTCCAAAGAGTTTCTGTGTAGAATTTATGCAGAGCCAGTGACTTCCAGTACAATCCTTTTCTCTCAGCTTGCCTGCTTGGCTTTGTCCTTTGGATGGTGATGTAGGTTTTACCCTTGGTCCTCCTCAAGATCGTTTTAGAATTTCTGGCCAGCCCCACACCTAGGATGTGTAAAGATACCCAGAGAGAACACTTGAGGGTAGTTGAAGCCAGCGGTTAGGGGAGGATCCTGCCTGCTGTGTGGGAGAAGATGAAGGGATGATAGAGATATCTCCCTCTTCAAATTGCCCCATGCCCAGTGGAATGCAGAACGTGGTCTCAACTTCCTATCCCGTTGGTGCTTTGCTCCCTTGGTCACAGTCACCCACCACAACCATGGGGCTGCCATGTCCACAACAAAATCCCAGGGATTGGAGGCGAGTTTCCAGTCATTTCCAGAGTCAAAAGAGGCCTGAGAGTTTGATATCCCAGAGGTCAGCTGACCTTCTGTCCCATAGCTCTGGTTTCTTAGCAGGGTATTATAGCAAGAGTAAATAACTGCTATTCGTTGGCAACAAGGTTCTCCCTGGAATCTTGTCAGAGCCAGTGTCTCAGAGTCATATCATTTCTTATGAAGTGAGGAGTCTGGTACAATGCTAGTGAGTGGGCAGGAGGTTTGGCCACAGGGACCGTGGGAATTGGGTTTCAGAATTTGTGGGCATCACCAGGCTGAGGGTATCTGCAGGTGCCTAGTGGAGAATGCTTGTGTGTAGGCTGGCCAGAGGTTTGAGGAAGGGAGCCGGCCTCTTGTCTAGTTTGAGATTTCATTCAGAAAGATCTCTCTTTCCTAGATGGGTGCCATTCTCTTTGGAGATGCCAACTTGGGAACTGCTATTACTCATTCCCATGCCACTGCTGCTTTTCTATCTAGGTCTCCGTTCACATTCCAGGAGCATGGGGCTGTCACTTACACAGCAGTGGCTGTATGAATGGTGCCAGTTTCCCAGTCATTTCCTGAGGAAATCAAAGGCTCTCTGGGTCTCATATCCCAGAGGAAACCTTCCCCTTCCATTGCGGTGCACATGGTGTTGCTTAGCTGGCTAAGGTATGCACGGGCATGGGTAGCCAATTGGCCTCTCTCCCCTCACTAATGGAGACCCCTTTGTTTGGAAGAACAGCAGGTTTTCATGTAGGCAGGAAGCTCCCAGATCTGGTCATCCCAGAAAGTACCTTTGGATGGAATCCTGCACCAAGTCCTGCTTCCAAATACTTGCCCATCAGCCAGGAGCACATCCCTGCTACAGCTGTATCACTGCTGCCCTTATGGACTGATGGCAAAGGCAGGACACACACCCAGAGCCACGTCTTTCTCTATGATGCTGAAAGAAGAATCTGGGCAGGCTTCTTGCAGACAGGGCTCTCAGCTGGAACTTACACATGGCACCTGTTGCCAAAGCCCACAGGTGTTTCTCATCCCTGAGTCATCAGTCAGTGAGCTCATGGAGATGCTGCTAGTCATTCTTATCCCTGATGCAACAACTCTGGCCCTCCCTCTATCCATTTTTCACCCCTTTGCTCTAGTTTCACTCTGAGCCCTCCCTGGGCTCCATTCCAGGTGAGTGGCTTAGAGTCATACCCTGGGCCCTCTACTGGGAATTCTGGTCCATTCCCTGGGACCGTGGCATGTGTTTGGCCAGAGGGCCCCTGGCTCTTCAGCAGGGATAGTCTTCCCTGTATCATGGTTTCCCCTCTACATGAGTCTCTCAGTACTCGGATTTCTGGCCAAGGAAGGAGGCCTGTCTTTTTTGTGTTTGTATGTGTTTGGCCACAGGGACACAACCTCAGAGCCTCTCAGGCTTTCAAGTGTATTGAAGAGACAAGAATAACTGTAAAATGGAAAGTTGTTACACTATCTGAATGACGCTCAGGGGCAAGATCTATGTATTTTAAACCAATGCAGCCATAAAGATATGTGAACAGGCAAGGCAACCCTGCTCTAGTATCTCCCTCTGCATTTCTTCCAAGCATATTGCACACTGGCCAGCATCTTGACTCAGTTCATCCTCATTATAGGTTATTGCTGGCTTTGTTCAACACATCACATCATGCGTATCCCTCTCCTGTGAGGGCACATTAATCCTCCAAAAGTGGGATGGGAGAAGTGAACTAGTAAGGAAGCTGCCCTCCTGGGTTCCACCCTATCGGCCACTCCCTGCCTTCTGCCACTATCCTTGGGGCTCTTGTAAACCTCATCCTGCCGGCCAGAAATGTCACCATTGCTACTGTTGAGCATACTGAAGGAGGACAGAGCTGCACAGAACAATGCCATGTTTGCCACCCCATGAGCACATGGTGGCTTTGCTGGGCTGCTTAGGCAGCTATGGCACTGCCTCATGGACAGGGCTGTTCACGCCTTAGCCCCTGACCCACAAACTTCCTTGTGGCCATGCCCTGCACGCAGCACTGATGCCTGTGATCCCGATGACCCCTCTGCCCCAGCTGGAAGGTAAATCCAAGTCCGGGTAAGTGCAAGTGCTGCCATTAGCAGTGGCTCGGCTGCCTTGCTTGGTGCCCACCTGCCATATGCACAGACTTGTGCGGAAATCTATCCCTGGGCACCTGAGTGAATGACAGCCCCATGGCTCCTAAGTCTAACCAGGGACATAGTTAGACATAGAGCCAAGGAAAGGGAATGGCCTTACAGAGCCAAAGGTCAATATCTCCAAAGGCAACGGGATCAACCAGGAAAGAGGCTATGCAACTTCTTTCCCCCTCAGCCAAGAAAGGAGGCCAGCTCCTTTCCTAGCCCTCTGGCCCAGCTGAAGTGCCAACCCTCTCTTCTGGACACTTCCAGAACCCTAGGCCTCTGAATGCCTGCGTGGTTTTGACACAAACCTACCAGGGGCCCTGTGGCCAAACCTACTGCACAGTCACAAGCTCTCAACTAGGATCTCCAGTGGAATGCCAAGGATATTCTGCTGAGAGACTACGTGCAATGGATCCCTTTCTAGCTTGGAAATAGAGCAAAAGGATGAAAATGGATCCACAGAGGGCCAGAGTTCTTTGTTAGGGATGACAATGGGATGATGTGGAGAATAAAGTGACAAGTGCCATGTTCTAGCAAGCTGGCTGTCTCAGGAAGAAGCAACACCTGTGGTGAAGGGAACCCACCACAGGCTACACCTGGAAGCCCTGTCAGCAAGCAGTCTGCATTCTTCATACCTTACCAAAGGTAAAGGCTTTGCGTGTGTTCTTTGCCCTTTCCTACTAGGAGATGGGCGGCAGGGATTCAGCTGTGGCTCATGGTCAAATGGTTAGAACCGAGCCTGGTGCAGTATTCCTTTAAAAGTCCCTTTGTGCCCTGACCAGGACCTGGAGCCTGGTGGGCATGCATGAATCATCTCCTCTGCAGGATGAAGGCACCTTTGTCAGCCAGGGAAGGGAGGCCAGCGGGCTACCCATCCCCGCAATTACTCCAGCTGGCTAAGCACCAAGCCCCCAGAGACAGAGGGGCCTGCTGTCCTCTGCGATACCTGGCACTACACTGAGAGCTGTCCATTGGCTCAGGAACTGACTGGGCACTCCACACCAGTGTTTGCATCTGGGCTGTGTACCTGACACAGACCTATGGATCCTAGAATTTTCTAGTTTAAACAGAGGACATTCTTCTGACACTCTTCCTCCTAATGGCTCCCAGGTAGCACCAATTTGTTGAACAAAGAGCAATAAAATGCACATAGTCACCTGGAAGACTAAAGTTCTTCCTTAAAGAACAGAATGGGCTAAAGTTAGAATTAACTGCCTACTGCTATCTCCTGGCAGGCTGGCTATCTGGGATGTAAGAAACACTTGGGGGCTAGTGTCAAAGGAAACCTCCAAGGCTACACCTGAGAGTGACATTATGCCAGAGCTGTGGATTCTTCCTTCAGAAACAGAGGGAAAAGTGGTTTGGGTGGTTTTTCCTTGCTTCCCATGAGGAAATAGATGCAGCATTGATTCAGAGGCAAGGTCTTCCTGCTCCCAGCTGGTGATCAAGTGTTTGCAATGTTGACCCGATACAGTAGTTCTTGAAAGGGCCCTTTTTGTGCTGACCTGGTTCTAAGGCCTAGTGTGCATATGGCAGCCATCTGTGACTCAAAATGAAGGCATCTCTGCACTTGACTGCACTTACCACAGCTGGCCAAATAACAAGCACTCAGGGACAAGAGGGCCATCCTTCCTCTGATAGAAAGGTACTCTTTGCTGTCACAGAGCACAGGACCAGAGCAGAAGTTGAGCACCAATCTTTGGGCTCTGCCTGTGTGACGTGAGTGAAAGTCCAATCGTCCCTGAATGTGACCCAAGATTTCGAAAACAGCAAATTGGTGGGAATGGCTATAAAGGAAGCCAAGGCTCTACATGACAGATGGGAATGGGATAATGCTGCTGGGTGTCTCTCTCTACCTTTTCTCTAGCTGCATGTGTAAGGCCAGTCCCTCCTAAAACTCTGGGACCACCTACACGCATCCATTCATGCACAGCTTGATATGCCCTAGGCCTCTCATTGTGAACAGAGTTCTAATGGGAAATTACAAGAGGTCCCATTGCCAGTCTATTCAGAGTTCCCGGGACTCAGCCAGAGCCCACAGTTTAAAGTGGAAGATATTGCTCTGAGACATGGACTCTGAATGGACTCTAGCGAGATCCTGCTTCGAAAAAAAAAAAAAGAGCAAAAAGATGAAAATAAATACACAGGGGCCCAAAGTGCATCCTTACAAGATGAAGAGAGTGGGATGAAGCTGAGAAGGAAGTGCCTAGCACAATCTCCCGAGAAGAGAACTGTTGTCTGTAGTAGGAAACACCTGTGGGCTGGGGCAAAGGGAACCATCCATTGCCTACACCTGGGTGCCCAATTGGCACCAGCCCTGCACTTTGCTTTCAGTAAGAGAAGGAATGCTTCTGACCTGGGATCCTTTGTATGAACTACCTCTCAGGGCATAGAAAGTGCCCTAATTCAGTGATTCAGTGGTTGCAGGCCCGGGCTCCCATTTTGCTCTAGATTTTGTAACCAAATCATGGGGCAGCATTCCCTGACAGGGCTTTTTAGGGCTGAATAGTCTTGCGGTCTACTGTGCATGCCTGATCCGTCTGCCTTAGAGAAAGAGGATATTTCAATCAGCCAGGGGAGGGAGGCAAGCTGACTACCCATCACAGAGATTGCCAGGGCCAAACAAGAAGCACTCATGCACAGGAGAATCATTATTCTCTGGGAAAAAGTAACTGATTGCTCTCACATAGCACAGGCCCAGAGTGGTAGCTGATCAGAAATCATGGATGTTGGCTGGGTGGCTGACAGACCAATTCCTCCTGGTTGTGACCCATGACATCATCATAAAAACAGAAAATGGATTGGAAGGGCTGTATGGAAGGCAAAGGCTCTCCATGACAGAGGAGATAAGGATAAAGCTGGGAATGAAATGTCTCACATTGTTTCTCCTCAACCTGCAGTGAAGCCAGTTCCCTCCCAAACCCTGGCATTGCCTACACATGGACACTCTGCTGGGCACCCTCAAGTGCCCTGTACCTCCCATTGTCCACATAGTTCTGAAAGGTAAATAACGAGGGGTTCTGTGTCCCAACCTATGCCCGAACCACAAGGATCTGGCCAGATCCCCAAACTTAAAGGGAAGGCTAGCTCTCAGAGTCACTGGCTCTGAATGGCAGCCAGGGAGGAACTACGTTGACAAAAGTGGGGGGGGTGGTAAATGTATTGAAATGGAATGGCAGAAAGCCAAAGTGCATGATTATAGATGAGAATGGGACAAAGATTCCAATGAAGTGTCAGCACAATTTCCTTGCAAGGTACTGTCTAAGGAGTAAGAAACACCTGTGGCCAGACACAAACTAAACCTCTAATGGGTAACCTCCTGACAGCCCAGTCCACAAGAGGTCTGCATATTTCCTTCTAAAGGACAGGGAAGAGGTCTGCATATTTCCTTCTGGCCTTGGCTCTTTTTCCTGCCCTTCCCATCAGGGGATAGGGGCAGCAGAGATTCAGGGGTAGCGGCTCCATGCTCCAGGCTGCTGCTCAAGTGTTTGGAAACTCGGTTCCTGTGGCCCAATAGTTTTTAATGGCCACTTTCTGCATTGACTACATCCTGGAACATACCTCGTATGCGTGGATTATGTTCTCTTCAGCATCATAAGCCAAGCACTAAATGCTCTCTCACAGTAGGGCAATCTTTCCTTTGGGTTGTTAGACAGGCATTACGCTTGGTTAGCACAGAAGCAGAGTGAGAACTCACCACCAGTCCCTGGGAGCTCACTGTGTGATTAACAGCCTCACTACCCCACCCAGCCTGCAAACCAAGTCCTAGTTTGCAAATAGCACCTCTAGGAGCCATTCCTCCAGCACTCCGGGCTACCCAAGGACAAAGGAAAGGACAGAAAACAAGGGGTTAAACTGGCAGAGTCGCCATCCATTTACAAGTATTTTAGTAAATTACAAGAAAAATGCAGGGGCCTTATCTCCAGAAACCTCTGGACTTTGTTGCCTGGAGCCCCAACATCAGCCTGCCCTCCATAGTGATATGAGGCACAAATAAACATTAAAGAAAGAAAAAAAGGATGGAAATAGATACACCGAGGGACAATGTTCCTTCTGAGAGATGAAAAGGGGATAAATCTGAGGGTGAAATGACTAGTACAATCCCATGGCAAGCGATGGTCTCAGGAATAACAAACACATAGATTAGAAACACATATGGGCTGGGGCAAAGGGAAACCTCCATCGTCTACAGGGGGAGCCCAAAGGCAAAATGCCTGTATTCTTACTTCACAAAGAGAGCCAAAGCTTCTGGTGTTCACTCTTTTCCCTTCCCATTGTATCAGAGGGTAGAGGCAGCAGTGATTCAAAAGGTAGCGGGTTTGTGCTCCAGGCTAATGCCCAAGTGTTTGGACCTGGGCTGTGGTGCAGTGGTTCCTGAATGTTCTCTTTCTGTGCTAAGAAGGTCCTCAAGAATACTGCACCTGGGTGAAGCAACTGCTCTTCAGGCTGAAAGCATCTTTAACGGCCAGGGAGGGAAACAAGTTGGCTAACCATCATTGCTTGTATCAGCCAGCCAAACACCAAGTACTGACAGGAAGGCAATCTTTCCTTTGGGATATCAGAAACTGATTGCTCTTGGTTAACACAGACCAGAGTCAGCGCTCATTAGGAAGGGCTGGACACTCACTATGTGGAGGACAGCCTCATTGCCCTTGCTTGGGACCCAAGACATCCTTATCAATACAGCCAGGGAATTGGAATGGCTATGCGCAGGGCCGAAGTTTTTCATTTCAGCAGAGAATGCGATCAAGCTGAGAACGAAATGTCTAGCTCCATGGTCCTCTTGTGCCACAAGATGGAGGATAGCTCTGTCCCAATATCGGTGACCCTGACTACACATGGGCATTCCTGCTGGGTGGGCACTTTGAAATGCCCAGGGCTTACCTTTGTCAACATAGTACTGAAAGGCAATTTTTGAGGGACTTGTGGCCCAATGTAGCCTGGAGTGACAAGAATATGGCCCACACCCACATTAAAAGTAGGAAAAAATGGCTCTGAGACACTGTCCCTGAATGGACAACAGGGAGAACTTTGTTGCAAAAGAGAAACAGGATGGAGAAGGATACAGAGAATATATAAAGTTGTTTCTTAACAGAAGACAATGCGATAGAGAAAAAAAATGAAGTGACTAGCACAATCTCGTGGCAAGGTGGTTGCCTCAGGAGAATGAACAATGTGTGGGCTAGGACCAAGGGAAACCTCCTGCACTGTTCCTTCAGAAAGAGATGGAAAGTTTCTGGCATTGGCTTTTTCCCCCCTGTCCTTTGAGGCCAGTAATGACTCATAGGTAGCAGATACTGGCTTGTGGCTTACCCTTAGGTATTTGGAAAGTGGTTCTGGTGCACTATACCTTGAATGGGCTGATTCCTGCACATAGCAAGTCCTGCACATAGCAAGTCCCATACTGCAAATGGGGGAACTGTCTGCTCTTCAGAATGAAGGCATCTGTAGCAGCCAGTGGGTGGCGTTCTGCTGTCGACCTGATGAAGTTTGGGGGTGATGGTGGGGGTGGTCCAGAGCCGATGACCAAGAAAGATTTCTTGAAGACATCTTTGGTGCACAAAAGGTGGTTTTATTAAATCATGGGGACAGGACCCATGTGCAGGAAGAGCTGCACTGGGGTTCTGACGGGGAACTCATCATTATATACCATCAGGTTGGCAGGGGGTCAGGGATGGAGTAAGTCACTAAGGAATGTTGGAAGCAAGGTTTTCAGGACCATGAGGGGCTAGCTGTTGCTAGGGACACACCATTTATTACCATTTACTAAAACCTCAGTCATGAGATCCATTAGATGTATATTGGGTGGGGGGGGCATCAGCTTGGAGTATGATTGCCAGCATATATCTTGGGTCAGTTGCAATACAAGAAGTTGACTTACATGGTCCTCGAGGTTGGGATAATGTTAAGCTAAGGTTCTCTTTTGCCCCTAGCAAAGTGTCATCATCGAGGCAGCTGAGCAGCTAGAGGGAGGTCACTCTGCCCATTCCAGGGACTTGTCAATGTGCTATAGGCAGTAAGGGAATTTAATGTTTCATTTGCCTTAGTTTCCCACATCACCATGGCGAGGGCTGAAGCCCCTTTTCTTTGATCTGGGGTAGTCAAGAGTGTCCAAGGAATAACAGATCCCACCTGGGGTGGGGGTGGGGGGCTAGCTTGGGCTTTACCCCTCAGCCTGCCTCATGCTCCCTCATCATATCCTCCCTGAACAAGGTCAACCCTTACGTCTTTAAGGTTGATGAAGATGGAAGGTTTCATCTTTTGTATCTTCTTTCTGCTGACTAGGGGCATAGAGTTGTCCCTACCTAATTTGGTCAATATTGGTCTGTTGGGGAACATATAGAGGAGATACAAAACGTGGTGGCAGCTGAATCCAAGGTGCACCTTCTTGAGTAGCAAGGCTCATCTGTTGGCTTGATGTGATTGTAGTGATGGAGTCTTGGCACCAGGCAGAGAGGCATGGGAGAAAGCAGCAAAACATAATTAGAATAACAAGAGAGAAGCTCCAAGAAAAGTCCTTGGGTAGTTGACAAAAATCCTCCAGTCCAGGAGTTTAGCCAATCACTAAAGGAAAGAGAGGGATTGTTTAAAGCACCAATTTCAGTGTTCATGTCAGTTAGAAATCCAGGGATATTTTTTCAGTAATCTGTAATATATACGCAGCATTTTGTTAGAGCAAATTACAAACTCAGTGTCTACCAGTGCTGCCAGTGAGGTTTTTAGATGGCAGGCTTGAAGCTTCCTCAGATGGGAGTGGCAACCGACAGCAGGAATCACAATGGTCTTTCCAGTTTGGAATTCAAATGTCTGTGGTGGTCATCTGAATGGCCCATCGTAAGAAGGAACTGTTCGCATAAACTGGGAAAGGGAAGTGAAAAAGAAAGATACAACCATCATAAGAGAGGTTTGAGGTCTTGCACAGGTTCCCGGGAATAAGAAGGCACATGAGTTTGCTCACTGACTTCCTGTAAATGGGGAACAGGTTTTATTTCCATACAGGAGCCCATGAAGAATGCCCCTCTAGCTTACTGCAGTGGGAGTACACACCATGACCCAGTAGGGGCCCTTTTATTTTGGAATTAAGTCCCCTGTTGCATGAGACTTTCCATGCTTGGAATAGACCAGGTCTTTGGGGTTTATATGGGGTGGGTTTCTGGTAACTGTCAGATCAGGTTTTGGGAGGACATGGCCTGCATAATTAGAGATTTGTGAATTAACCCAGCCTCAAGTAAATAATAAAGCACTATTGTCTTTATCGATTGATAGGTCTACAGTGAGAAAAGTCCTTGCCTACAGTTTTTGGGGGAATCCATCCCATTTTCCAGTTGTTTCAATAATATACCCACGGGGTCGAATTACTATCCCCACAGAATAACCTGTGCTATTGTGACAGGATCTCTCAAGTTTACCTCAAGAGGTCTAGTTTAGGCAAACATTTGAAGACAACTCGGATTTAACACCCATAAATGTGCATTATTTTTTCTAAATCCCTCATTTCCAGAGATAGCCAAATCAAGACTAATTCATTTGTAAAAACAAGTCCAGTCTTGCCAAATTTGGCCTACGTATTTACATAAGCTCAGCACGAATAGTCATTGATCATAAGGATCTTTTAAAGTTTGCTTTCCTGGAACCCTTTATAAAGAATCTCCAGACTGAAATTTTGGAGCCTCTCAAGGCCAGAAGCCAAACCGAGTACTTCCTGTCAGACAGGCCTGCAATACCTGTGGAATTGGATGAATTCCTTTTCACGAGGTCCCCAAGGTATCCTGAGTTTCCTGCACCTGCCAGGAAGTGACATTCTCTTTACCTGGTGAGGCTGCTGGGAACTCTA
The DNA here is from genome assembly GCF_007474595.2 of Lynx canadensis. NCBI lineage: Eukaryota > Metazoa > Chordata > Mammalia > Carnivora > Felidae > Lynx > Lynx canadensis. The sequence goes on along the minus strand of NC_044315.2, from coordinate 31,380,174 downwards.
AGCAAGGTATCCAGCCAAAATTTCCAAGGGGCTTTATTGGCTCCACGTTTCATAAAGTCAACCTCAGTTCCTTAAAGCTGTAGGGTCATTTCCGAGTCTATGCATGTCTCTCAAATAGGACCTTCCAGCAAAGCCTTAGTAAACTAGCAGTATTTCCAATGGTGTCCTGTTACAAGGAGAAGATTCTTATTGCACTTATGCAAATCACTGTAATGGCCAAGAAAGAAAGAATACTCAATGCGAGTGTTTGAATTTCAGATGGTTTAGGTAGAGAGAGAAGTTCAACACTTCAGTTTACAAGTGAATATTTGATGACATCAAATATCTGAAGAGAACGTCTCCTTAATCTGGAAGAGCAAACATCAGAGAACCAGCAATATTTCCAACAAGAGACACTAAACGATAATCTTCCTCAATTCATTTAGTCCCATGTTCCTAATTCTTGCTCCGTTTGAATGCAGCTTTTTTAGTTCCCGAAATTCTTACCCATTTTAGTATTAATCTGAAAGATTTCAAACGCCTGGGTTTGTCCTAGAAGTCCTTGTCTTGTAAATCTCCCAGAAGATGAAATATGTCTTGTGAGAGAATAAGAACAATTATAAATCGTAAAATCTCAGAAATGGACATTGTTAACGACCTGATGAGAGTTCATTCATTATGATGCAATTGACAAGGGAATTCGGTTATTTCTGTGGCACATAACACTTTGATAATCAGAATATCGAGGAAGGACCTTACAGCAGCACAAATTAAACTTTAGGAATTCCATGTATCTTTGAGCAGTGACAGCATTTACCCAAGCAATAGAACCTAAGGTTTACCATTATTTGACAATGCTTCTCCAACTAACTTAGCATACCACATAAAAAGGCCTAATTGCTCAAACAGATTTCATTTACAATGGAAATCTTGGGGAAGTTTGTTCAAACCTTAGAAACTGAGAGAGCGCATTCTAAATAGGATTACAGAGCATTACAAACCTTACACTTTAAATTACTTATTTAACCAAGATGGCAATTAGAGATTCCAGAGGCAAATATGTAGCATCATATACTTGTTAGCAAAACCTGGCTCCTTTACCATTGAGAAGTTTTAACTTGAAGTAATCAGACTTGATAATCACGAAAGCTAAAGCTCTGGTTTTCCTGGGAGACCAAAGAGGAAAGAAGGGGAAAACAAAACACTCTGTTTCCATTTTCTTATCAAGAGCAGATCAACAATCCAAGAAAACTTTGTCTTTCCAAAAGAGAGAAAAGCAGAATTTTAATCTTCTCCCAGTGTAGTTTTAAAATCCATCCATGGCAACCTTAGTCCTTTCTTACCACACATAAAATTCCTTTCCAAGGATTTGCCTTCATGACCCTTCTACAACTTTCCTTTGCCTTCAGATTTTGTCCCAAGCCATTTCTCTTCAAACAACCTGTCTGATGTAGCACAAAATTACTTTCTTGTACCCCCAATGAAAAACGTATTCCCATTCCTTATATCTTTCTTACATACCTCCTACTTTCCAACACACAGAGCCACTTGCCTTATTTCCCTCAGTCATAAGTACACTTAACAGAAGGTAAACTGCTAGAAATCTTAGTCTCCAATGAAAACCTAGTAGCCAGTTGAGAACTGTTTATAGCAGAATTCTTTAGATGGCAAATTCATGAATCAATTAAGCACAGAGCATGTTTTCCAACTGACCCAAATGGCCTTAGTTCCTCTGCAATAAGAAGTGAAAAGCACAAACCTACATTCAGTAATCAAAGCTTTGCACTGCATTCCCTTTGGAAAAGACCTAGATGTCCCATGAATTTCATCTCATCTGCCATGCAAACTTTAAAGTGAAACGTTAAAGTGTCAGGTTGCCACAGACTTTGAGAGCTATCTTAGCCAGTACCCATGAAGACTTTGAGAGAGTCGAAATTAACCCTTATTTCAAGTCGTCGTTTTGCGAGCAAATTGCAACCGAGATACAATGAGCTTATTTGACCTTTAGTAAACGTTGGTAGAATAAAATTTCTATATTGATTGCTGGTAACTCGAACGACAGCTTAATTCAACCAGCAAACTGAAATTAGTTTAAATACCGAAATGTTTCACCTACGTCCACTTAAAAGACAATCCATGTGCTCCCCATTCTCAGATTTTACCTGGGAGGACAGTGGGCGAAACGGAAGTGGGTGGTCCAAGGAGGGGGGTGCTCTTTGTTCCTGGACATTTAGGGTGGGAAGAGGAGCCTATGGTGTCTGAGGCACTGAGGATGGGCTAGGAACCAGTTATGTGTGCCACAGCCAAGGTGGTGCAGAAACTGGAGGAGGGTGAGGGGAAGGCAGAGAAGGAAAATTTCCCAGTTCTAACCTTGCCAGCTGGGACAGAAGAGCAGACGCCAAGTCTTTTGTTCCACCAGAGTGGAATTAGGCAGTCCATGTCAGGCTGGAGAAGACAGAGAATTTCTCCCAAATGAGTTGACTTTTGGCAGCTGCTTGGGAATATTCCTTAAGAGTCCCCGACCTGAGGTAGACTAAGCACAGTTGACTCCAATTACAGCCCTTAACCCAGGAAAAGAATGAGGGAGAAGCCTTCACATCTAGTAGGCAGAGGAACAGAGAGAAAGAGTCAGCGTCCCCTTTTCAGGGATGGCCTGTGTTCCTTCAGCGACTGAGTTCTATCAGGAGGAGGCCTGTTTACAGATTTATCACCCAATATATTGGGGAGGGGGGGAGCTTACTGGTCTGGTTACTGACCAAACACATCCTGCTAGAGGCCCCGGAGTCCGGGTAGCTGTGAAGGCCTGGACCTAGGGTAACCTCCGTCCATTTCCCCTGTTTAGTAAGGCCATGCAGTGTTAGAGAATCAGTGCTTTCTACGTTTTGCAATCCAAATTGTTTCCAGTGGGTTAAAAAGGCATCCCAAGGGCTCAGGTCCTGATCTCAGGGTCGTGAGTTGAAGCCACCCCTCCTCCCTCCCCCCCCCCTTTGCTCTTGCAGTGTGAAGCCTCCTTTGGATCCTCTGTCTCCCTCTGTCTGCCCATATCCCGCTCAATATCTTAGTAAATTACAGGAAAAGAGCAACCTTATCAACAGCCTAATATCCAGAAACCTATCAGCTCAGTTTCCTGAAGCCCCAACCTCACCCTCCTCTCCACAGTGATGTGGGGAACAAAGACGAGGAAATGGCAGATAAAATAGAGGTTCCTGCAGCGCCTAGGTGGCTCAGTTGGTTAAGCTTCCAACTTTGGCTCAGGTCATGATCTCCCAGTTCCTGAATTCCAGCCCCATTGTCGGACCCTGTGCTGACAGCTCAGGTTCTGGAACCTGCTTCAGATTCTGTGTCTTCCTCTCTCTGTCTGCCCCTCCCCATGCCTTTTCTCCTTCTCTCTCTCTCTCTCTTTCAAAATAAATAAATAAACATCTAAAGAAATTAAATTTGAATTTCCTTGTTACCTGCAGCTCAGGGACAAATATTTGAGGCTCGTAGAGTCCAAAGTTTCTCCAGGAACTCCCTATTGTCTTAATGTTAATGCTTTGCTATAGGGAAAAACCACCTTAGCTTGACAATAGCTAGGCCTCTGGTGTTCTGTGAGTCTTTAGCATGTGAAAGTCTCCTTGGAATCTTGCCAGTGGACTTAACCTTCCCCAAGTCTATAGTATATAACCATCACTCTTCACAACCCCAGAAAGATTCACCTTTTGGCACCAAAGAAGTCTTCAAGAATTCTGTCCTGGCCGTCAGCTCTGAACCCCACAAACCCCACCATCACGCCCCAACACTTTATCACGCAAAACGTGAGAGCCCTGTCTGCAAGTTCTCTACATTCTTACCTCAGATAGGTCAAGGAGTCTTTGGGCCCTCACCTTTTGTCCAGCCCTTTCCTTCAATGGATAGAGGGAGTGGTAATTAGGTGATGGTGGTGTTGGTTCTCAGCTAACACTTAAGTGTGTAGAATGGGGCTCTGGTCTTATACACTTTGATCTTTTTCTTGGCTGACCAGCTCAGGCGTTGCAATATGCATAGGCAAAACTTCAGCTGCTAGGAATGCGGGCATTTCAGGAAGCAGGGGGAAAGTCTCAGCAGGGTGACCATTGTCATGCCAATCACAGCCTGCCAACCACCACCTTCTCAGTAAGAAGATGACAATGTTTTCTCAGTGCTACCAGAAACAGCTTTGTCCAGGTTGGCACAGGAAGGGAGTGGGAGCTTGCTGTCAATTGCTGGGACAGCTGCATTGCCCCTGACTCCTTACTGCTGATATATTTACTTTGCCCTAGAAGTAAGGCAGGCTGCTTTCAACACAGGCTAACTTCTTGTGCTGGGCGCTTTCCAGCGCCCTAGGGCACCTGCTTCCTGTTGGCAATGTACATTTGGCAGGGAAGCCCATGAAGCACCCATTGTCCAAGCGATCTGACATTCAGGAAACTTGCTATAAAAGACTTGACAATTAAAATCATAGGAGACAATTAAAATCCAGACTCCTGCCCCCAAAGACCCACAGTGACAACTGGTTAACAAAAATAAACATTAATAATAATAATAAATTAAAAAAAAAAGAAGAAACATACTGAGGGCCAAAATATTCACCTCAGGTAAAAATGGAATGAAGCTGGGACTGCTGACATGAGCTCCATTTCCTAGGCAAGCTTTGTGTCCTGACAGTAAGAAGGGAACTCCTGTGGGGTTGTGATGGAAGGAAGCACCAGCCACCAGAACACTGCATTCTGACCTTGATAGCTCAGGAAGGCTTGTGGCTCTTGCCTTACTCTTCTATTTAGTGGGTGGAGGCACTTGTGATCTCTCTGAATGTTGGCTTCTCTGTGCTGGCTGACAGCCATGTCTGTGGAATTGTGCTGTGGTCTCAGAGTCCTTGAATGCCCTGACCATCTGGGGAAGAACAATCCTCATCCTCCAACTTTGATCTTCTCAGAATGCAGGAACATTACAGGGCCAGTGGGAACAGAGTAACCAAACCCCTGAGGCCAACAGAAGCCTGCCAGGCACAGAGGTCTCCGTAAAGGAGGGCAATATGTCCTTAGGAATGGCCACGTGTTAGCTGGTTGTGAATGCTGGGCACTGAGTAACAGTCACATGGTTCCTGACTCTGACCTCTGATCTCCATCTCCCCATGCACAGAAGTGAGGATGGCTCTCTCCCAATGACACTTGTCCCTTTCCCATGCTCTTTCCTTCTGTTGCCAAGATAGGTCTCACAGGTGAGCCCGTGGAGAACTCATTGCCTGGATTTTAGGGGAACTTAGCAGGACTCCACAAAGTCACAGAGAAATACTTGCAGGCTCAGACTCTCAATGCCTGACAGGAAAACCTGTTTAGAAAGAGATCAAGGGAATTGGAAAAGATGTACTTGTGTCCAAATTCTTTGTCTCAGACGACCATGGAATCATGCTGTGAATGAAGTGACTGGCATGATTCCCCAGGGAAGCTTGGTGTCCTATGACTATGGGAAACCTGTGGGCTATAGAGAAATGGGACATATCTGAGCTACACCTGGGAGCCCTAATGTAACACAAGAAACCCTACAATTGACCTCAAACAGTGCAGGAGGTCATTGGGCTCCTACCATCTTTGCAAGTTTTCCTGTCAGTGGGTAAAAGCAGTGATGATTTGGAGGGCAGAGTCTGAATACAGGCTGCTTCCCAAGACTGTGGGACTGGGTTCTGATTTTGTTTAGTTTTTTGAGTTTTTTCTTTCTACCTTCACCTGTTGGCAAAATGACTGGGCATGCTGGATCCCTTAGAGTCTCAGAAAGCAGGATATTCAGACAACCTATGGCAGGAGCAGAGAGCACAGTAATAGTCACTGCACAAACATGAGACTTCGATGCCTCAAATTTTTAGGAGGGCAACATGTTATCCTTTATATCAGAAATTAGTTGTTGTGGGGGTAGAATACAACCTTCACATATGCTCACTGGGAGTTAATCAGCCCGATCTGCAATGAGAAAGAATGAAATCTTGCCATTTGCAGTAACGTGGATGGAACTGGAAGATATTATGCTGAATGACATAAGTCAGTAACAATGACAGATATCATATGCTTTCACTTATATGTGGTTCTTGAGAAGCTAACAGATTCCATGGTGGAAGGGAAGGGGAAAAAATAGTTGCAAACAGAGAGGGAGGGAGGCAAACCACAAGAGACTCTTATATACAGAGAACAAACTGAGGGTGGAATGGGGGTGTGGGAGAGGGAAAATGGGTGATGACCATTGAGGAGGGTACTTGTTGGCATGAACACTGAGTGTTGTATATAAGCCAATTTGACAATAAATTATATTAAAAAATAATAATTATTGACTTTCTCTTCTTTGTTTATGAAGCAGCTTAACCAAACCAGGTTACATTTGCCAGCAGCTTCGTGCATTATTTGGAAAGACAAAATACAGATAATGAAGAAAATACAAATCCTGGCATTCCAAGACAATCACAGGCTAAACTATTTTTCTAAATATGAGCATTTTTTTTCACAGTGTGGAATTGTTAGGGAAAACTCTGTTGTATGATGGCTGACAGGTCTGATAAGGAAATTTTAGGCCCTGCCTGAAGACTTCCCTTCTGGGTTCTTGTCCCCACCCTGTTTGCCTCAGGTGTCAAATTACTACTAATGAGGAATGCAGAAGTAACAGTCTATAAATTGTCCCCTCTGTTGATTCTCTGGGCTCAGACCTCTGGAGAATCATCTCCCCTGAGCCCACCAGTGTAAAATAAACCTCTTGCCTTCCAAGATCTCTGAGTGCCACTTGGTTTTTCTGCCAGGTGATCCAGACCAGTTTCCCTAATATTTGGTTCCCTGGCCGGGAAACCCAACAACATTGGCCCATTGTTGCCACCAGTTTGGGAAAACGGTGAGGTGGTGATGAAATGAGGCATCACAACAGAGAAGGTGCTCCCTGCCCCAATTTTGGCAGTATCCAAAATTGGACTTGAGGAGACTTGGCAGTGTAGGATCTGGACTTGACGTTGGATATCGGTAAAGCTTGGGACCTAATTTTGTCCTGTCCTGCCCACCCATAGTGGTGGAAGGGTGACCTGATCACTCCCTGGAGACCTCAGTGGTCTCACAGATAGGAAATCTTGTGCGGCACCCCATCAGCCAGCCCATAGTGGTGGAATGGAGACCTGATCACTCCCTAGAGACTTCAGAGGTCTCTCAGTTATGGGGTTCCAATTCTGTCCTGTCCTGCCCACCTATAGTGGTAGAAGGGGAATGTGGTCACTCCCTAGAGATTCCAGAGTTCTCTCATTTGTGGAGCTCCAATTCTGTCCAGCCCACCCATAGTGGTAGAAAGGGGACTTGATCACTCTCCAGAGACCTCAGTGATCTCATCTGTAGAAATTCTGTGGGACAGAATGTAATAACCTCTGGTGTGTATACGAGTGTGAATGTGTGACTCGGTCTTGCTTGCCCGCTGAGTTCAATTCTGTGGCTCCATGGGCAGGCACCCTTAAGGTCCCCCAAAGCCTACAGAGTCTGAGTGGGCCCATCTGAAATTCCATGGTGAATGGCATACATCAGAATAGTTTCTGATCATAAGTCACAAAGCTGAGACCACTACAGCTAAGCATCACCTAAGTTCCTTCAGGACATGGCCAGATGGCCATCTGACTGGTCTCATTAGAGGGGGCACCCCATCCCTCTGTCTGTCTTTGCGACTCCTCACAGGAACATTACGGGCTTAGAACAGAGCAAAGAAAGGGTTTTTGGGAGACTATGGAATTAAGATAACCCCTGGCAAGTTAAGGACACTATATGAGTTAGAATGGCCCAATTTTGGTGTAGGAAGGCCCTCAGAGAGAACCTTGGATGTCCCAATGGTCCACTGTATCTGACATGTTGTAGCCAGAGACCCAGGTTACCCTGATCAATTCCTGTGTAAGTCCCGACCTCCACAAATTCTCGAGGGTGAACCGGAGGAAGAACCAATCTTTCTCCCACCATATGAACCTCCTGTTTCCCAATACTCCACCACGTTTGGTCTCCCCACCACCTCTGGGCTTAGCAGATTCTCCATCCCTCAGACCAGTGGCCAGATTGCACCCTCTGCCAGGCACAGGTGCTCTCCAGATACCAGTCCACAGCCACCGGTACCAAGAGGCTCTCCTCTGGGGGATTTGAGCAGGGGTGAGGAAGCCCATGAACATGCCCAGCCCAATGAGAATCTCCTGGGTGTTATTATGAGAGACTATGTGAGGCTTACACCCCATTTGACCCTGAGGCACAAGACAGCCACAACAAAAGGATGGGGAAGGTCTAGCTCCAAAAGAGGGGAGACTCAAAACTTCAGGAAAGGATCCATGTGCCTGCTTCAGGGAGAAAGGATATTAAAGCAAGAATAGTTTCAGATTGAAGGGGAACCAGCTCACTTCTTCTAGGTCCCCATGAGCCCATGGTCAAAATAAAAGTAGGGGGCCAAACTATGACTTTTATGGGAGTTCTGAGGCCATATGGTATGGCCTGAATTCCTCTACCTACCTGAGTGCCCCATCCCTCTCCTCAGCTGGGATATACTCTCAAATCTGGGGGCCCAAATAACCTTTGAGCCAATGGGATGCACCAACCTCTGACTTGCTCCAAATGGAGGTTATTCTGTACCCAGGCCCGACCAAGTGGCCCACCTGAATTCAGGACTGCCTTCCCCACTGTATGGGCAGAGGACAACCCCCAGGACTTGCGCGCAACTGGGCCCTCATCATTGTAGAGTTAATCCCAGGAGTTCAACTACAGAGACAGTGGCAATGCCTTCCCCACAAAGGGCAAGGGCAGGCATCCAAGAAATCAGGCATTCTGGTTGACAGCCAGTCACCCTGGAACACCCTGCTCTTGCCAGTCAGGAAGCCAGGAGGAGGGTAGTGACCAGTTCAAGCCTTGGACTCGGTGGTCCCAAACCTGTACACCCTCCACAGCTAGACCAAACCAGACATGGTGTCAGATGCAACTGTCTTGAATGTGCTTCCCACAGGGGTTTAAAACTCACCTTCCTGTGGGGAAGATGGCAGCGTAGGAGGACACTGGGCTCACCGCGCTTCCTGCTGATCACTTAGATTCCACCTACACCTGCCTAAATAACCCAGAAAACCGCCAGAGGATTAGCAGAACGGAGTCTCCGGAGCCAAGCGCAGACTAGAGGCCCATGGAAGAGGGTAGGAAGGACGGCGAGGCGGTGCGCACTCCACGGACTGGCGGGAGGGAGCCGGGGCGGAGGGGCAGCTCGCCGGCCAAGCAGAGTCCCTGAGTCCGGCTTGCAAAAGCGGAGGGGCCTGACGGACTGTGTTCTGACAGCAAGCGCGACTTAGCGTCTGGGAGGTCATAAGTTAACAGCTCTGCTCAGAAAGCGGGAAGGCTGGAGGACAAAGGGAGGGAGAGCTGCTGAGCCCCCGGATGACAGAGCTCAGTTTGGTGGGGAACAAAGGCGCTCGCCAGCGCCATCTCCCCCGCCCATCCCCCAGCCAAAATCCCAAAGGGAACCGGTTCCGGCCAGGGAAATTGCTCGCTCCGTGCAAACACCCAATTCTGTGCTTCTGCGGAGCCAAACCTCCGGCAGCGGATCTGACTCCCTCCGGCTGCCACAGGGCCCCTCCTGAAGTGGATCACCTAAGGAGAAGCGAGCTAAGCCTGCCCCCCCTGCCGCCGTGCACCTTGCCTACCCACCCCAGCTAATACGCCAGATCCCCAGCATCACAAGCCTGGCAGTGTGCAAGTAGCCCAGACGGGCCATGCCACCCCACAGTGAATCCCGCCCCTAGGAGAGGGGAAGAGAAGGCACACACCAGTCTGACTGTGGCCCCAGCGGTGGGCTGGGGGCAGACATCAGGTCGGACTGCGGCCCCGCCCACCAACTCCACTTATACACCACAGCACAGGGGAAGTGCCCTGTGGGTCCTCACCACTCCAGGGACTATCCAAAATGACCAAGCGGAAGAATTCCCCTCAGAAGAATCTCCAGGAAATAACAACAGCTAATGAGCTGATCAAAAAGGATTTAAATAATATAACAGAAAGTGAATTTAGAATAATAGTCATAAAATTAATCGCTGGGCTTGAAAACAGTATAGAGGACAGCAGAGAATCTCTTGCTACAGAGATCAAGGGACTAAGGAACAGTCACGAGGAGCTGAAAAACGCTTTAAATGAAATGCAAAACAAAATGGAAACCACCACGGCTCAGACTGAAGAGGCAGAGGAGAGAATAGGTGAACTAGAAGATAAAGTTATGGAAAAAGAGGAAGCTGAGAAAAAGAGAGATAAAAAAATCCAGGAGTATGAGGGGGAAAATTAGAGAACTAAGCGATACACTAAAAGAAATAATATACGCATAATTGGTATCCCAGAGGAGGAAGAGAGAGGGAAAGGTGCTGAAGGGGTACTTGAAGAAATAATAGCTGAGAACTTCCCTGAACTGGGGAAGGAAAAAGGCATTGAAATCCAAGAGGCACAGAGAACTCCCTTCAGACGTAACTTGAATCGAACTTCTGCACGACATATCATAGTGAAACTGGCAAAATACAAGGATAAAGAGAAAATTCTGAAAGCAGCAAGGGGTAAACATGCCCTCATATATAAAGGGAGACCTATAAGTCTCGTGACTGATCTCTCTTTTGAAACTTGGCAAGCCAGAAAGAATTGGCACGAGATTTTCAGTGTGCTAGACAGAAAAAATATGCAGCCGAGAATCCTTTATCCAGCAAGTCTGTCATTTAGAATAGAAGGAGAGATAAAGGTCTTCCCAAACAAACAAAAACTGAAGGAATTTGTCACCACTAAACCAGCCCTACAAGAGATCCTAAGGGGGACCCTGTGAGACAAAGTACCAGAGACATCACTACAAGCATAAAACATACAGACATCACAATGACTCTAAACCCGTATCTTTCTATAATAACACTGAATGTAAATGGATTAAATGCGCCAACCAAAAGACATAGGGTATCAGAATGGATAAAAAAACAAGACCCATCTATTTGCTGTCTACAAGAGACTCATTTTAGACCTGAGGACACCTTTAGATTCAGAGTGAGGGGATGGAGAACTATTTATCATGCTACTGGAAGCCAAAAGAAAGCTGGAGTAGCCATACTTATATCAGACAAACTAGACTTTAAATTAAAGGCTGTAACAAGAGATGAAGAAAGACATTATATAATAATTACAGGGTCTATCCATTAGGAAGAGCTAACAATTATAAATGTCTATGCGACGAATACCGGAGCCCCCAAATATATAAAACAATTACTCATAAACATAAGCAACCTTATCGATAAGAATGTGGTAATTGCAGGGGACTTTAACACCCCACTTACAGAAAAGGATAGATCATCTAGACACACGGTCAATAAAGAAACAAGGGCCCTGAATGAGACATTGGATCAGATGGACTTGACAGATACATTTAGAACTCTGCATCCCAAAGCAACAGAATATACTTTCTTCTCGAGTGCACATGGAACAGTCTCCAAGATAGATCATATACTGGGTCACAAAACAGCCCTTCATAAGTTTACAAGAATTGAAATCATACCATGCATACTTTTATTTTTTTTTTTTTAATTTTTTTTTCAACGTTTATTTATTTTTGGGACAGAGAGAGACAGAGCATGAACGGGGGAGGGGCAGAGAGAGAGGGAGACACAGAATCGGAAGCAGGCTCCAGGCTCTGAGCCATCAGCCCAGAGCCTGACGCGGGGCTCGAACACACGGAGCGCGAGATCGTGACCTGGCTGAAGTCGGACGCTTAACCGACTGCGCCACCCAGGCGCCCCCCATGCATACTTTTAGACCACAATGCTATGAAGCTTGAAATCAACCACAGTAAAAAGTCTGGAAAACCTCCAAAAGCATGGAGGTTAAAGAACACCCTACTAACGAATGAGTGGGTCAACCAGGCAATTAGAGAAGAAATTAAAAAATATATGGAAACAAACGAAAATGAAAATGCAACAATCCAAACGCTTTGGGACGCAGCAAAGGCAGTCCTGAGAGGAAAATACATTGCAATCCAGGCCTATCTCAAGAAACAAGAAAAATCCCAAATACAAAATCTAACAGCACACCTAAAGGAAATAGAAGCAGAACAGCAAAGGCAGCCTAAACCCAGCAGAAGAAGAGAAATAATAAAGATCAGAGCAGAAATAAACAATATAGAATCTAAAAAAACTGTAGAGCAGATCAACGAAACCAAGAGTTGGTTTTTTGAAAAAATAAACAAAATTGACAAACCTCTAGCCAGGCTTCTCAAAAAGAAAAGGGAGATGACCCAAATAGATAAAATCATGAATGAAAATGGAATTATTACAACCAATCCCTCAGAGATACAAACAATTATCAGGGAATACTATGAAAAATTATATGCCAACAAATTGGACAACCTGGAAGAAATGGACAAATTCCTGAACACCCACACTCTTCCAAAACTCAATCAGGAGGAAATAGAAAGCTTGAACAGACCCATAACCAGCGAAGAAATTGAATCGGTTATCAAAAATCTCCCAACAAATAAGAGTCCAGGACCAGACGGCTTCCCAGGGGAGTTGTACCAGACGTTTAAAGCAGAGATAATACCTATCCTTCTCAAGCTATTCCAAGAAATAGAAGGGGAAGGAAAACTTCCAGACTCATTCTATGAAGCCAGTATTACTTTGATTCCTAAACCAGACAGAGACCCAGTAAAAAAAGAGAATTACAAGCCAATATCCCTGATGAATATGGATCTAAAAATTCTCAATAAGATACTAGCAAATCGAATTCAACAGCATATAAAAAGAATTATTCACCATGATCAAGTGGGATTCATTCCTGGGATGCAGGGCTGGTTCAACATTCGCAAATCAATCAACGTGATACATCACATTAACAAAAAAAAAAAAAAGAGAAGAACCATATGATCCTGTCAATCGATGCAGAAAAGGCCTTTGACAAAATCCAGCACCCTTTCTTAATAAAAACCCCTGAGAAAGTCGGGATAGAAGGAACATACTTAAACATCATAAAAGCCATTTATGAAAAGCCCACAGCTAACATCATCCTCAACGGGGAAAAACTGAGAGCTTTTTCCCTGAGATCAGGAACACGACAGGGATGCCCACTCTCACCGCTGTTGTTTAACATAGTGCTGGAAGTTCTAGCATCAGCAATCAGACAACAAAAGGAAATCAAAGGCATCAATATTGGCAAAGATGAAGTCAAGCTTTCGCTTTTTGCAGATGACATGATATTATACATGGAAAATCCGATAGACTCCACCAAAAGTCTGCTAGAACTGATACATGAATTCAGCAAAGTTGCAGGATACAAAATCAATGTACAGAAATCAGTTGCATTCTTATACACTAATAATGAAGCCACAGAAAGACAAATAAAGAAACTGATCCCATTCACAATTGCACCAAGAAGCATAAAATACCTAGGAATAAATCTAACCAAAGATGTAAAGGATCTGTATGCTGAAAACTATAGAAAGCTTATGAAGGTAATTGAAGAAGATTTAAAGAAATGGAAAGACATTCCCTGCTCATGGATTGGAAGAATAAATATTGTCAAAATGTCAATACTACCCAAGGCTATCTACACATTCAATGCAATCCCAATCAAAATTGCACCAGCATTCTTCTCGAAACTAGAACAAGCAATCCTAAAATTCATATGGAACCACAAAAGGCCCCGAATAGCCAAAGGAATTTTGAAGAAGAAGACCAAAGCAGGAGGCATCACAATCCCAGACTTTAGCCTCTACTACAAAGCTGTCATCATCAAGACAGCATGGTATTGGCACAAAAACAGACACACAGACCAATGGAATAGAATAGAAACCCCAGAACTAGACCCACAAATGTATGGCCAACTCATCTTTGAAAAAGGAGGAAAGAACATCCAATGGAAAAAAGACAGCCTTTTTAACAAATGGTGCTGGGAGAACTGGACAGCAACATGCAGAAGGTTGAAACTAGACCACTTTCTCACACCATTCACAAAAATAAACTCAAAATGGATAAAGGACCTAAATGTGAGACAGGAAACCATCAAAACCTTAGAGGAGAAAGCAGGAAAAGACCTCTCTGACCTCAGCCATAGCAGTCTCTTACTCGACACATCCCCAAAGGCAAGGGAATTAAAAGCAAAAGTGAATTACTGGGACCTTATGAAGATAAAAAGCTTCTGCACAGCAAAGGAAACAACCAACAAAACTAACAGGCAACCAACGGAATGGGAAAAGATATTTGCAAATGACATATCGGACAAAGGGCTAGTATCCAAAACCTATAAAGAACTCACCAAACTCCACACCCAAAAAACAAATAACCCAGTGAAGAAATGGGCAGAAAACATAAATAGACACTTCTCTAAAGAAGACATCCGGATGGCCAACAGGCACATGAAAAGATATTCAGCGTCACTCCTTATCAGGGAAATACAAATCAAAACCACACTCAGGTATCACCTCACGCCAGTCAGAGTGGCCAAAATGAACAAATCAGGAGACTATAGATGCTGGAGAGTATGTGGAGAAATGGGAACCCTCTTGCACTGTCGGTGGGAATGCAAATTGGTGCAGCCGCTCTGGAAAACAGTGTGGAGGTTCCTCAGAAAATTAAAAATAGACCTACCCTATGACCCAGCAATAGCACTGCTAGGAATTTATCCAAGGGATACAGGAGTACTGATGCATAGGGGCACTTGTACCCCAATGTTCATAGCAGCACTCTCAACAATAGCCAAATTATGGAAAGAGCCTAAATGTCCATCAACTGATGAATGGATAAAGAAATTGTGGTTTATATACACAATGGAATACTATGTGGCAATGAGAAAAAATGAAATATGGCCTTTTGTAGCAACGTGGATGGAACTGGAGAGTGTGATGCTAAGTGAAATAAGCCATACAGAGAAAGAAAGATACCATATGGTTTCACTCTTATGTGGATCCTGAGAAACCTAACAGGAACCCATGGGGGAGGGGAAGGAAAAAAAAAAAGAGAGGTTAGAGTGGGAGAGAGCCAAAGCATAAGAGACTGTTAAAAACTGAGAACAAACTGAGGGTTGATGGGGGGTAGGAGGGAGGGGAGGGTGGGTGATGGGTATTGAGGAGGGCACCTTTTGGGATGAGCACTGGGTGTTGTATGGAAACCAATTTGTCAATAAATTTCATATATATAAAAAAATAAAATAAAAAATAAAACTCACCTTCCCTCTTTGGTGGGGCAAACTGGCCAGAGACATTGCCAGCTTCCAAGGGAGGCCACATGCTACACCCTTCTCCAATATGTGGATGACCTCCTCCTCTTTGCCAGAAATACCTGAGAAAATTTCACAGAGGGTACAAGCGCCCTCCTCCAACTCCTGTCAGACTCAAGGTATCAAATCTCATGGAAAGAGAGCACTAGAACTGGAGAAAAAGTTCATCACCTCCCTACCGCAAACTAAGAGGGGGCTATGAGAATTCCTGGGGGCTGCGGGATTCTGCCGAATCTGGATTCCCAGACTCTCAGCAATAGAAAGACCCCTCTATAGTCTCTTGGTAGGGCCAGATCAAGAACCCCCTGACTGGACAGAGTCCAAAGCTGCCTTCCTAGAGATAAAGGCTGCCTTGGAGCAGGCATCAGCCCTTGGCCTGATGAGTATAGAAAAGCCTTAAAGTGACTTTCAGAAAAGGTGGCACAGCCACTTCCATCCTTTCCTCTGCCCCTCGCTCCTGCATTTTCCTACATCTCCAGCTATGGCTGGGAGTGTGGTTGCCTCTCTGACCAAGGAGCACAGTGTTATGGAGGGCTGAGAGATTGATTCATTCTGTGAAGTCATATCTCAATACCTGCTTGGATCAAAGAGATATGTGTTTCAGAAGCCCAAGGAGGGGGCCAAGACTGTGCTGGGGTGACTCTTGATGGTGGAGTGGATTTATGCTTTGGTGCTCATTTAAGAGAATTTTGCTGTGTCTGAGCCTGGGAGAGGTGGCAGCTCTCAGCCCTGGCTGAAAAAGGAAGGCCACAGAGACCCGGGGATTGTCACCCCTTACTGCCACTGTCTGCAGAGCCAGAACTGGGCTCATCCTGGGGGAGAAGGAGAGTTGCTAGACAGTTGTGTGGTAGGTTGGTGGGGGGCTTACTGCTCTCATATTCCAGGTGATAAGGTCGATATACCACTGTGCATCCTTGAGGGTCCCTTGCCTGCAGGTTTTGGCTGGCCACAGACTGTTTCAGTGTGGAATCTCTTCGTGCATGAGAAGAAATTCTCATGCCTCTCCAACTCTCGGCTAGCACAATACCAGGGGCTCCTCTGCGAGAATCCTCTGGTCACTCTTAAAACAGTGCAGATGCTGAACCCTGCAACTTTCCTACCTTCTGAGGAAGGGAAACCAGATCATGACTATTCAGAGGTGACTGATGAAGTATTTGCAATTGCCCAAATCTGCGTGACCAGGCTGAACAGAACCCAGACCTCACCTTGTTCAGTGATGGTAGCAGTTTCATCACAGAGGGCGTTCAAAAGGCAGGGTATGCAATGACATGCCTTAATCTGAGCCCTTGCCATTCACAAGGACAAATGAGTCAACCGACTCACAGTACGCCTTTGCTACTGTACAAAGAGAGGGCAATCTACAAAGAGAGGGGCCTCACTGTGGCGGGGAAGAAAGCTTCTCGCTGCTGTCTGGCTTCGAAAAGAAGTTACAGCTCTATACTGCAAAGGACACCAGAATGGAGACAACCCTACAGCATGAGGAAATCGTCTAGCTAACAAAGCAGCCAAGATAGCAGCTAATAAGGAGCTGCTGGGCATGATGATTGGGGCTGGAGTTGTGGTGCTGGTCACAGCCATATTCATCCACCTGCTGGTATGCAGACTGTGAGTGAGTGCAGAAAATTCCAGTCCCAGATGGCCCCAGGTATTGAAGATCCTGTACATCCAGTAAGAGGCACCAATACTGCAATGGAAGGAGCTCCCACCTGCAGTGCTTGAAGCTGACTTGATGTGGGTGACCTTGATAACTCCCACCTGCCCACTAAGGTGCTCTACATGCTCAAGAATGTCCAGGTGCTGCGCCACTTTGAGAAGCTGCTCTTCCTGGAGTTCTGCTGACACATGGTCTTCCAGCGGCTCAGCCAGGGTGCCTACATCTTCCAGCCAGGCCAGCTGGATGACATTATCTATGTGGTTCCAGATGGGCAGCTGGAGCTCTGTCTGCCAGGGCCTGATGGAAAAGTAGTCCTTGGGGACAGTGTCAACAACATCCTGAGTATCTTGGACATCATTACTGGCCATCAGCATCCCCAGGGCACGGTGTCTGCCCGGACAGCCTGAGACTCCACAGTGCTGCAGCTTCCACTGGATGCTTTCTCTGCTGTGTTCACCAAGTGCCCTGAGAGCTTAGGGTGGGTGGTGCAGATCATCATGGTGAGGCTGCAGTGGGACCTTCAGCCACAAGATCCAGCCCCTGTGCTTCTTCCCCAGCCCCAGCCTCCTGGACCGCACCAACCCCATGCATGGCTCCAAGTGGGTGGTCAGTGCCTCAGCTACTGAGGAGCCAAGGGATACTCTTAGCCAGCAACCTGACCATAGTGGGGCCCCACTACCTGGACCTGCAGAAGACCTGGTGACCACTCCCTCCTGAACAGCTGGGTCTTGCCCCATCATGCCAAAGCTGGCACCATCATCACCCACCAAGATGACCAAGATGTAAGCCTATACTTTGTGCTGTGGGGCTGCCTGCGCATCTAAATCCCCTCTCATCTGGGACTTGGTCAAGGTCAAAGACTGGAAAAAGACCCTCTCAAGCCACAGTGGACTGGGCTTCATACAGGTCTCACTCCATGGGCCCACCACTCCAGAGTCAAGAGGGCCAGGCCTGAGGAGCCCCAGACTTGGAAGACTGACCCAAATCCTATCTTCAGTCCTGATCCAGACACACCCCTGAAGCTGGCTGGTCTACGCGTGGCAGAAGCTTGAAGAATTGCCAGTCCGGTAAAGTAGACTGTCTTTACTCCTTGCCATTGGATTGGCAGAGGTTGCCCCAGAAAGCTGGGGAAATAGCAAGAGGTTCCTGTTCCCACTCACCTTCCTCTATGGATAGGATGTTTTGTTGGTATTGATTTCCTCTAATCTGGGCCTCATTTGTAAGTGTGGGACACATTGAGTGGAAGACTCTGGGGGTTTTAAAAGCTTAAATGTGTTGTGACCTCGTTCAGTCTGCTGGTTTGCCTGCCAGTAAGCAGGTTGACAATGCCATTTTGGGGAAGTGTTTACAATGATGTATGTGCCTCAAGCTTCAGGAAAAAGGGATTAAATAATTCTCAGGATAAAAGTTGGTGCCTAGAATAACCTTCAACCTTAAGGCCTAGGCTAAATGAGTGGTGTTACTACCCGTTCGCCTGGGGCAGGAATAGCCACAGAGATAGGGACTGGCAAAGGAGACATAGGATTTTCTGTGAGACTAATGAGTGGCTGACTCCCTAGTGTCCTTACAGAGCCAAATAAGTTCCCCGGCAGGAGTTGCCCTCTAGAACAGATGGGCATTTGACCTCACTGCCAAGAAAGCGGCACCTGCATCTTCCTTGGAAAAAAAAAATGCTGTTACTTTGTAAACCAGTCAAAATAATCACAACCAAAGTCAGGGAACTAAAAAAAGAACCATCCCATAATAAATGAAGCTGATGACCTCTAATACTAGGTCTGTTTAAAGGGGCATCAAAGGGGGGAAAGTTAGGGAAAAATCTGTTATATGATCGCCAACAGGACTGATAAGGAAATTTCAGTCCCTGCCTAAAGACTTCCCTTCCGGGTTCTTGTTCCCACCCTGATTGCCTCAGGTGCCAAATTACTACTAATGAGGAATGCAGAAGTAACAGACTATAAATTGTCCCCTCTGTTGGTTCTCTGGGCTCAGACCACTGGAGAATTATCTCCTCTGAGCCCACTGGTGTAAAACAAACCTCCTGCTTTCCAAGATCTCTGAGTGCCACTTGGTTTTTCTTCCAGGTGATCCAGACCAGTTTCTGTAACAGAATCACAATGCGAATTTGGTTATTTGGTTGGGTAAAATGTTTAGTTTTAGTTTTAGTTTTGTTTTCATTTTAACTGAGTAAACCCTATTCCATATAGTTATACATGGATTTATATTGGTTTTCCATTTTTTTTACTCTACTCATCACAGGGAAAAACTTCACCTGCTGACAGTGCCCTAAATAGTAGACAGAAATGAGAACAACAAGCAACCATAGAAGGAGGAGTGCTCTCTAACATTTTCCTTCAAAAAACATAACAGAGTGTCTGCACCAGTTTACATTCCAACCTACAGTGCAAGAGTGCTCCCCTTTCTCCATATCTCACCAACAACTGTTGTTTCTTGTGGTGTTAATTTTAGCTATTCTAACAGGTGTCCAGTGGTCTCTCATTATGTATTTTCTTTGCATTCCCTAATGACAGTGATGTTGAGCATCTTTTCATGTGCTTATTGGCCATCTCGAAGTCTTCTTTGGGAAAGTGTCTATTTATGACTTCTGCCCATTTCACAACTGGGCTGTTTGTTTTTTGGGTGTTGTGTTTGATATGTTGTTTCTGGATTTTGGACCCTAACCCCTTATCAGATATGTCACTTGCAAATATCTTCTCCCATTCTGTAGGCTTCTTTGAGTTTTTTTATTGTTTCCTTCACTGTGCAGAAGCTTTTTATCTTGATGAGAGTATTGCCCAGGCATCAAAGATCATGGATTCTTGCCATTCATTACTACATGGGTGAAACTATAATGTATTGTGCTAAGTGAAATGAGTCCATCAGAGAAAGACCATTTCATACCATTTCACTTCTATGTAGAATTTAACATATGGGAATGTGTGGAAGAAAAGAAAGGGAGACTCTTAATGATAGATGACAAACTGAGGGTTGATGGCCAGAGATGGGTGAGAGATGGGCTAGATGAGTGAAGGGTATTAAGGAGAGCACTTGTGATGAGCACTGGGTGTTTGTGTGAGTGACAAATCACTGAATTATACTTCTGAAACCAACATGTTAACTAATTAACATTTAAATTAAAAAAAATCTTAACAGCCCATTCACTTCTTCATGGTCCATTAAAGGGTTTTGACAACAGTGTGAGATATTCTGTCTGACACCATTATTTTACATGACTCTATCATGGTCCTCCTGCCAGAGGAAAGGGTTCCTCTCTGCCTCAGGAGGTGTCCCATTCAGGGTTCAAAGTGTCAAAGCAGAGAAGACACATGCCTACATGAATTCTTTGTGCAAATCTCCAATCCCTGACTTTTGTTTCTAGAAGCAGACCCCTCCCACCAGAATTAAAGGTGATGGCAGCTGAAATCATGGCAGTAATCAGCCTCCTGTAACAGAGTTGAGGCCTCTCTCACTACTGATAAATGAGTGCCCCTATCTCTAAAGCACAATAAGGGATCTAGTTTCAGGGGTTTGTTGAAATATTTTTACTGGTTTGGTGGATGAGAAATTCCATCAAATCCATTGTCCTATGTTCACTTTTGTAATGAGGAGTGAGGCTGTACATTCATCACTTACAGCCATTTCCAAAGTGTACCCAATGTTCTCATTTCTGGGATGAACCAGCTGAGAACACTCTCCTGGACTTCTGCAGGGGATGCAGACAGTGATCCATGTCCAGCCAGTAACTTCATGTGAAACCACTAAGCTGTTAGTGACAGCTGTTAGTGTTCTAACCAGCAGAACAGAGTTGGAGCGATGGGAGGACAGTTTCAAGATTTCATGACATAAATTCTGTCACTTTCTTCTTTGTTCTGTGTTTGTTTTATCTCTATGTCTCTCTCTAGTCTCTTTCTCTCTCTCCCTATCCTTCCCTTCTCTCTCTCTCTCTCTCTTTCTCTCTCCCTCTGCCCTGTGTCCTCATTTGCTCCCTCTGTCTCTTCTACACATGAAAATGGGGGATCAAGCACTTAAGTTAGGGGCTACCATATGAGACCCCTATATGGAAGAGAATGATAAAAGTTCCCAGGTCAAAAGATTGAAATAGGCTCTCAGTTTAAACTGAATTCTGACATTGCCAGTGTAAGTATGGGAGCAAAATATCACCCTGTTGAGTCTCTTTTGAGATCACAGCCCTGGCTTCATAGAGACTCTGAGGCAGTGTCACACAGTTATGCTGTGCCTGGATTCCTCTCCCACAAAAATGTGAGCTATTAAATATTTTTAGCTTTAAGAGTGAAGGTATTTGGATAATGCTGTCAGAGAGGAATGAATAATGAACACTCTAGTAGGTCCCAGCATCTAGTCTATGTTCTGCCTCTTCCCTGCCTCTCCCCACCCAGTAACCCACAGCCACATTTTCTACCTTCCTAATGATTCTAATGGACAAACTCAGTTCTGTCTCCTTAGTCTCCGTACCACCAGTATCTTCTCCCTGACACACTGCAGACGTGTGCAGTGTGGTTCCCTCTTGTCATGCTGGGCCCAGAAAATGTTACCTCAGTGAGGCCTCTCCTACCCTCCAGTGACTCCCTACCCTGTCCTCACAGCACACTCATTCTTTTCACTATTACACTTCTTGCCCTTTCTTAACAAGTCTTGTCTTTCATACCATTGTCCATCTCCCCTCCAGACTGTGAAGACCAGGCAGGCAGGGACAACTTTGTCATTGTAAGCCTTGCACTTAGGCACACCAGATCCCTGAGCACAAGGTGAGTGCTTGGAGCAGTTACTGCATGAATATATAGATGCACCATGGAGCCTTCCATCCAGATTTTGACCAGCTTTATCTGTGGAGTAATGGCCAGTAATGGGAGATTCCTGTTGTATCTGAGACACGAGTAATCCAGAATGACCTCTGCATGACCTTTCCCTGATCCAGTTTCCAGGAAATCTCAGTGGGCCCTGCTGACACAGGAGGATGCCTGTTCCCTAGTGTCCAGAACTAGCACTGGAGCCACAAGCATGAAGAATCCCAAACATAACCAGCATCTTTATGTGGTTAACATGAAGGCAGTGGCCCTTTAAGGTCCCAGGGTAAAGATCTGGAACTACAGGCTCCAGGGTTTTGCAAGGGATCTCAGGCTTCTGCCATTTCCCTTTGTCTGCCCATCCCCAGTGTATACTCTTTATTCATGGGGCATACTCATGTCAGCCAGGACAAAGACCCCCCCCATTTCCAAATGAAAACCTTGGGGGCATAAGAAGGACTGGTCTTGTGCTATGACACCAGACTCATTTTACAGTGCTCTGACATGTCCTTCCTATATCAAGTCCTCACCAACTCAAGTCTCCAAGCCTCTCTTGTCTAGCAAAGACTTTCAGTAAGTATAAAGCATTTTTCTAATAAATCAGAACACAGTGAGTCATTGATGGAGAGCCAAGGCCAATTCACCCTTTATGATTATACGGAACTCTGGAGAAACAAAACACCCTACAGGAGAACGCTGAAGCCTTTTCTTCCGTAGCTATTGTCTAACCTAATGGGAGTTAGCTCATCATCATTCCAGGTGCCCACAGAGTTGGACTGTAATATTCTAGTCCTTTCATCTGAAGGCTGGGCCAAGGATGGCCTTGGTCCAGCAGAAACCTGCCAAGATTAGGAATTCCTTGCCCATCTTTGGGTCTTTGAGCATACAGGTAAGATAATGGATCTGAGGTCCCATGGCAGAGCTCTCTCTAACCTCTTTCTTTCTCATCACTTCCCCAGTGTCTGCTCTTTCTTGAACACACTGTAAGTATGTGTGTGCCAGTGCACATGTGGGGATTTGGATAGTAAAATGGTCCCAAATGGAGAGCAAGTGCACTTGATTCCTCCCAGAAGAGTAGAGTCTATCATTTCTAAAGCACACGTGTTTGGAGGGATTTGAGCCATGGCCTGAAAAGGCAAAGCCTAGTCATATCCCTTGGACTCTTCCCACCTTCTATGATCTGGGCCATTCCTAGTCTCTTGATCATTTCAGTCACCCCACTGTATCATGAGAGCTTGGGTGCATAACTATAAAAGCCACTTCTCCACAGGATGTGATGTCAGGCTCCATTAACACTAGATAGTGTGTCAAGTCAGGAGTGTTCAGACACACCTGTATAGTAAGTATACCAGTTTCTGTTAGATAGGCATAAAAACCTGCATAAAACAGTCAAGTGTTTGGAGCCAATGAGGAAAAATCAGGTCTGTGTCCACCACCAGGTCACCAGGATATCACTAACCCAGCATAGCATGAGTGTGCTCCCTGCCTTATGAGGCATGGTAATTCGCTGAAGCCTCTTCTCAAGAAGTAGGTCTTAAGCAACCACCCACCGCACTACCACCTACTGTTCCCAGTAGAGAAGGCATGGATATCAACCAGGCAGACCCTATATCTCAAAATCATAGAGTCTACTTCCACACCTGGCTCTGCTGCTAGGCATACAGAGATCTATCCTTCAGGGAGACAGAGATCCTTTCCAAAGTCACACAATACTCCAATGGTAAAGCTCTGCTTTGGTTCAGGGTGACATCTGGGCACCTGCAGTAGATGTCAAAGAAACAGTGGCACAAACAGAATACACATGTGTTTCTTCTTCATATAAATAAACCCCAGATGTGGCTATTCTGTAACTTATTATGGATTGCCCACCATGGGAGATCACATATTATTGATCTCCCTGCTCTTACATCTCAGTATACTATTTCATTTCTTAAAATTTAAAAAAGTAGAATCTATACTTAATGCATTGTGCTGTAGCTAGATTATCAAGTCATTTACATAAAAAATAATGGGACCTGAAAAAAATTTTCATTAATTACAAAATGAATTCAGATAAACTAAAAATTGAACATTGAACTATACATTTTTAAATTGATCAAGTTATTGAAATGTTGTATTATTTTTCCCTGCAAAACACTTTATCAAAAGACATCCTATTTGTATATTTCTGATTTCAATGTTTATTAAGCCCTGCACCAAAACAAAGTTGTTTGTGTGTGTGAGTTAATTTCTCCAAGGTAAAATGTCTTAGGATAGTAGGGTCAAAATAGAGGTGTAAAAATGGCTAGACCACAACATCTGCTTATGGTTTTCTTAGTTTTTGCTTTCCAAATTTGTATTGAAATTCTCGTTAGTTAACCGACAGTGCAATATTCATTACAGGATTAGAATTCAGTGATTCCTTACTTACAGACAACACCTAACGCTCATCATAAAAAGCGCCCTCCTCAATATGCATCACCAATCTATCCCATCCCCCGCACACCCACCCAGAAAAAGAAACCAATGAATCGATCCCATTGACAATTGCACCAATGATACTTCATAAAATACTTAGAAATCAACCTACCCAAAGAGGTATAAGATATGTACTCTGAAAACTTATGAAGGAAATGGAAGAGGACACAAAGAAATGGGAAAACATTCCACACTCATGCTTTAGGAAGTATAAACAGAGTTAAAAGATCTATGCTATCCAAAGCAGTCTACACATTGAAGGCAATCCCTATCAAAATACCACCCCCACCTTTCACAGAGGTAGAACAAACAATCCTAAAAATTTGTGTGGAATCACAAAAGACCCTGAAGTGCCAAAGTAATCCTGAAAAAGAAAATGAAATCTGGAGGCATAATTGTTGAACATATTCCAAGGAAAACTTAAGAAAGAACAAAAGAAAAAGAAAAATGCTTCCTAATGATTTATTGGGACTGACTCACTTATTCCAAGAATGCTTGCTTGTATTTTGTCTTTATGCTTATAGTTAAGCACTAATATAATAAAATCAAATATTTGCCACTCAAATCTTTAGACGAAATGAAGACACAAATGAAAACAGAATGTTTTATTATGAAGTTTCAATGTTTCTTTATGACATTTCCTAATCAAAAGTGTTTCAAAGTATTCAAACTCCTCATTTCTAGGTGATAGTTCATAGAATTTTACAAAATTCAGAAGCCATGAATGACAGATTGCCTTTCACGTGAATTTAGGTCTTTCTATATTTGTGTCAGGTATCAGTGACCTGTTCAGAGATCACACAGAATTACTCAAAGTCCAACCTCTGAATGGCTTCCCACATTAGTGAAATATGTTAGTGTAATATCCATGTAGCCGAAGCCATAAAAACAGTGATGTGCTCCTGTGTGTTTAATGCAATGCAAAGACAGGTATCATGCTGCAAATCAATCAGGTTAGATGTTAAATGGAGTAGAGAATATAAAACCCAAATGCACTTCAATGCGGGTGGTGCTGCAAAGAGCCCACCTGCCTTCAGGGGTAAGAAGAGACTGAGATCAGGGGTTAGAGTCAGGAGCAACAGGTCTGTCTTCAGACAGTGACAAGAAAAGTTAGGCAAGCTCCCACTCTGGTGGAGTGCTACCACACAGCAATTAGGTTTTGATGCTGGGGAAGAAAGCTTGTTCTTCTGTTACTGAGAGCTCAGTGCTTGGCAGGATTGTGTTGGCTCCGATGATCACTCCCTGCTCTCTACCAACTTCCTGGAATGTCTGAACTTCCTTCATTTGGAGATACTAATGGTTTAACCATGCAATGTCCATAGCTTGAAGAGATAAGGACAGAAAAACTAAAAATAACTACAAGACCAAAGCCCACTTCCACAGACTTGGATGTGAGCCAGGAGCCAGACAAGAGCCCCCAAATCACCACTGCTCCTTCACTGAAGGAAAGGATTTGAAAATACTGACAGCCTTTTGCACACAGGGCTCCTAAGTGTAGCTAAATGATATTCCCCTTAGATCTGGACCACTCATCTTCGTGATGACACCAAACTTGCCTACGGCAAAGTGCTTGCTAGTGGCTTCATGTGAAGCTTTATACTATTTTCATGGCAGAGGGAGACATTTGGCCCTCGGTACATCCCTTCAGATTCCCTTGCTCTGTCATTCATGAGGATTTCATTAGGGGACATTCACAGACATCCTCTGGGAGCATTTTCTGATGTTAACCATGGAGTTGTGACTAGTCTCAGTAATCTGGGAGAGCCTGGGCAACAGGAGTCCGTGGAACTCTTCTGTAAGCTCTACCTAGGCAAAAAGAGGCACAGGGCACTTGAAACTCTTCACCAGAAGAGGTTTGCATGTGCACAGGGGCAGATGATGTTGGGAAGGATTTGATCTCTTTTCCAGAGCAAGGGCCTAGGGTCAAATACAGGAGCTACAGGGCTGTCACTGAGACAGTGCCCAGTCCTTCCCAGGGACCCTGCACTCACACCGTGTGTCATCATATAGCAATTAATTTCTGATATCAAAGTGCAAAAGTTGACCTCTTGCAGGTAAGAACTCTGTGTTTGGCAGGATTCTGTTGGCATGGGACCATTGCTCTGCTTTCTGTACCCCTTTCAGGAAAGCCTGAGCTCCCTACCTCCCAAGACATTCAGGGTTCATGCATGTAAAGTCCATTCACCAAGCAGGTTAGAGCACAAAAATTTTCAAATACTAAAGTATCAGAGCTGAATCTGAAGACTTGCCAGGAGCAAGATCCTATCTGGTGAGTCATAACTATGTCTGTCCACAGATAGGAAGGGCTTGAAAGCTAGCGAGAGCTTGACACATTCCTGACCTGATTGAAGTTGGGGTGCATGACTTTTGCCCACAGAACTCCACGGTACAGCTAGTGGATGTTCCACCTCTCCTCAAGCCACAGGTCTTTCTTACTCCTTGGACACCAAACTTGCCCAAGGAATTGTGCTGGTAACATTATCTACAGCTTCATTCTGGTCTCATCTGAGATGAAGGACCTTAGCCCTCAGTGTATCTTTTTCAATTCCCCTTATACTTATCCAAACTATGTGTTCACTGTGAGACATTCAGTGCCACAGTCTGGCAGGCTTTTTCTCCCATTTTAATTGTGGAGTCATGTCAAGTTCCCATATGTTTGGAATCACCCCAGGGAACAGGTGTCCTGGGGTATCTGCCAGATCTACCTTGGGAACAGGAGGTATTGGGGACTTGAATGTATTCAGCACAAGAGGATTGCTTGTGGGTAGGGACAGGTGATATTTGGAGTCAGTTGGTTTCACTTCAGTGGCCAGTGCTGATGGAGATGCAGCCTTTAGGGCCACAGTCAGAAGTAAAAAAAAAAAAGCCACAGTGATAGGGCTGATTACCTGCGAATGAGCATACATGAAGGCTGTTTTTTACCTCACAACAACTAATTTCTGATATCAAGGGAACAATTGCCCTCCTGGATACTTGGGGCATTGATGCCTTGTGTGTGTGCAGTGACTATTACTGTCCTCTGTGTCCCTGCCATAGACTGTCTGAACATCCTTATTTCTGAGTCTCTAAGGGTTGCCACATGCCCAGTCTGTTTCCACAGCAGGTGAATATAATAGAAACTACTCAAAACCTGAAAATCAGAACCCAATGTACAGATTTGGTCAGCAGCCCATAAGGAGACTCTGTCCTCCAAATCCTACTGTTTTTACCCCCTGGCAGGAAAAGCTGAAAAGCTGGCAAGGGCCCCAAACCCTCCTACACTGTTTGAGGTCAATAGTAGGGTTTTTATGCCACTTTAGGTTTCCCAGCTGGAGGTAAAATATGTTCCATTTCTCTATAGTTCACAGGTTTTCCAGTCATAGGGCACCAAGCTTCCCCAGGGATTTGTGCCAGTCTCTTCACTCACAGTTTTATTCCATGGTCATTTGAGACAAAGAATTTGGACACAAGTGCATCTCTTCCAATTCCCTTGATCTCTTTCTAAACAGGTTTTCCTGTCAGGTATTGAGAGTCTTAGCCTGGAAGTATTTCTCTGTGATTTTAATTGTGGAGTCCTACTAAGTTCCCCCAAATTCAGGATAATGTGGGCAATGGGTTCCCCACAGCTCACCTGTGAGATCTATCTTGGCAGCAGAAGGCAAAAAACATGGGAAAGGGGCAAGTGTTATTGGGAGGGAGCCATCCTAACTTCTGTGCAAGGGGAGATGGAGATCAGAGGTTACACTCAGGAACCATGTGATTGTTACTCAGAGAGTGCCCAGCTTTCACAGCCAGCTAACACATGGTGTTTCCTACGGATATATTGTCTTCCTTTATGGAGACGTCTGCACTTTGCAGTCTTCTTTTGGCCTGAGGAGGGTTGGTTACCCTGATCCCACTATCCCCTGTGGTTTTTCTGCATTCTCAGAAGATCAAAGTTTGAGCATGAACACTGTTTTCCCCCAGATGGTTAGGGAAGAGAGTCTATTAAAGGACTCTGGGACCAGAACCCAATTCCACAGACACAGTTGTCAACCAACACAGAGAAGCCAACTTTCAGATAGATAATGAGTGCCTCTACCTTCGAATAGAAGAGTAAGGTATGAGCCACAAGCCTTTCTGCACTATCAAGGTCAGGAGGCAATGTCTTGTGGCTGGCGCCTCCTTTCTTCCCACCCCCCCCCCCCGGGGTTTCATTCTTACTCTCAGGACACCAAGTCCTAGGAAATAGTGCTCATGTCAAAGGTCCCAGCTTCATTCCATTTTCACCTGAACTGAAGAGCAGTTAGATAAGAAAATAAGGCAAAAGGTATCCAAATGATCTCTGTTAGTAGATGATATGAGATTATATATGGAGAAAAAGCACAAAGATTCCACAAAATACTATCAGAGCTACTAAATGAATTTAGTAAAATAACAGTATACACAACCAACATACAAAGAAACAGTTGCATTTAGATACACAAACAATCCAAAATGTGGAAAGCAGATGACAAAATAAATCCATTTACAATAGCATCAAAAAGAATAAAATACTTAGGAACCAACTTAACCAAGGAAGTGAAAGACCTATACAATGAAAACCACAAACATTCCTACAAAAATTTTAGAATGATATAAGTAATGAAAGCACATCCATGTTTATTTTTTTGTAAAGCAATATTGTTAAAATATCTATGCTATCTGAAGTGGTCTACAGATTCAGTGCAATTCCTACTAAAATCTCAACAATGATTTATGCAGAAATTAAAAAATTCATCTTAAAATTCCTATGAAATCATGAAGAAGCCCAAATAGCCAAAAAAATTCTTAAAAAAGAAGAACAAAATTAGATGAGTCACATTTCCTGATTTGAAAACCTACTGGAAAGCTACAGTAATCAAGATAGTCTGTTTATACAAATAGACATATACACCAATGGAATAGAACAAGAGCCCAGTAACAAATCCTCACATACATACATGGTCCAATGATACTTGACAAAGGTACCAAGTCTATGTGGTGAGGAAGGAATAGTCTTTCCAACAAATGCTGCCAGAAAAGCTGGATATCCACATCTAAAAGAATAAAGTTGGATTCTTACCTAACACCATATGCCAAAATTAACTCAAAAATGGATCAAGGACCTAAACATAAAACATTAAAAAAACTATTAGAAGAAAATATAGGACAAAAGCTTCACTATATTGAATCTGGCAATGAGTTTTTGGATATAACACCAAAGCCACAGGTAAGAAAAGAAAAATAGACAATTTGACTTTATGAAATTTTAAAAAATTGTTCATCAAAAGACACTATCAATAGAGTAAAAAGGTAATGCACAGAATGGGAGAAAATGCTTGCAAAGTACATATCTGTTAAGGGATTAATACTAGAATATATAGAGAATTCCTAAAACTCAACTGCAGCAATAACAATAACAACTAACACAACCCAAACCAAAAATGGGCAAAAGACTTAAAAAGAAGATACACAGATGAAGATTTACAAATGGTCAGTAAGCACATGAAAAGATGCTCAATATTATTAGTCATTAATAAAGTGCAAATGAAAACTATGAGGTAACAATCTTTTACCCATTGTTATGGTTACTATTAAAAGAAAAAAAAGAAAACACCATGTGTTGGTGAGGATGTGGTGAAATTAGAATATTTGCACACTGTTGGCATGAACGTAAAATGGTCAAGCCACTATGGAAAATAGTATGGTAGTTCCTTAACTCTAAAATAGAATTCCACTTCTGGGTATATACCCAGAACTGAAATATTTGTACAACATGTGTATAGTAGCATTATTTACAATAGCTAAAATGCAGAGGCAGCCCAAGTGTCTATCAATGGATAAGTAAAATGTATATACATATAATGGAATATTATTCAACCTTAAGAAAGAAAAAAATCTGGAATATGGTACAACACGGATGAAACTTTAGAACATTAAGCCTAATAAAACAAGCAAGTCAAATATAAATAAATATTGTATGATTCCATTTATATAGAGTGCTTAAAGTAGCCAAAATCATAAAGGGAGAAAGTAGAATGGTAGTTGCCCAAACTGGGGGGAGGGGAGAACAGGGGAGAACATTGAACATTGTTCAATGGTGATAAAGTTTGAGTTGTACACAATGAGAAGAGTTTCAGGGGTGGATACTTATGACGGCTGTACAACAATGGAAATATATTTAATACCACTGAACTTTATGCCTAAAATAATTAAAGCAATAAGTTTTATGTTATGTGTATTTTACCAAATATTTTTTTAATTATCCAAAGTCTTCAATAGACACCTCACCAAAGAAGATATAAAAATGTAATATAAGGATATGAAAAAAATGTTCCACATTGTATGTCATCAGAGAAATGAAAAACAATAAAGAAATACTGCTTCACACCTATTATTATTTTTATAAACAAAATCATCAGGCATCTACCATGTATTAGTCTTTACACTAAGAGCTGAAAATATAGCAGGAAATTTAAAGAAAAATATGTTGTTCTCTTGTGTTATTTAAATTCCAATGATAGCAATAGCTGGATCTTTATTTTTTTGTTTTATGTGCTTTTTTTTAAATAAAATTTATTGTCAGATTGGTTTCCATACAACACCCAGTGCTCATCCCAACAGGTGTCCTCCTCAATGCCCATCACCCACCCTGCTGTCCCTCCCACCCCCCCATCAACCCTTAGTTTATTCTCAGTTTTTAAGAGTGTCTTATGGTTTGGCTCCCTGCCTCTCTTTTTTTTTTTTCCTTCCCCTCCCCCATGGCCTTCTGTTAAGTTTCTTAGGATCCACATAAGAATGAAAACATATGGTATCTGTCTTTCTCTGTATGGCTTATTTCACTTAGCATCACACTCTCCAGTTCCATCCACGTTGCTACAAAAGGCCATATTTCATTCTTTCTCATTGCCACGTAGTATTCCATTGTGTATATAAACCACAATTTCTTTACCCATTCATCAGTTGATGGACATGTAGGCTCTTTCCATAATTTGGCTATTGTTGCTATTGTTGCAAGTGCTGCTATAAACGTTGGGGTACAAGTGCCCCTATGCATCAGCACTCCTGTATCCCTTGGGTAAATTCCTAGCGGTGCTATTGCTAGGTCATAAGGTAGATCTATTTTTAATTTTTTTAAAAACCTCCACACCGTTTTCCAGGGCAGCTGCACCAGTTTGCAATCCCAACAACAGTGCAAGAGGGTTCCCGTTTCTCCACATCCTCGCCAGCATCTATGGTCTCCTGATTTGTTCATTTTAGCCACTCTGACTGGTGTGAGGTGATATCTGAGTGTGGTTTTGATTTGTATTTCCCTGATGAGGAGCGACGTTGAGCATCTTTTCATGTGCCTGTTGGCTATCTGGGTGTCTTCTTTAGAGAAGTGTCTATTCATGTTTTCTGCCCATTTCTTCACTGGATTATTTGTTTTTTCAGGTGTGGAGTTTGGTGAGTTCTTTATAGATTTTGGATACTAGCCCTTTCTTCCATATGTCATTTCCAAATATCTTTCCCATTCTGTTGGTTGCCTTTTAGTTTTGTTGGTTGTTTCCTTTGCAGTGCAGAACGTTTTTATCTTCATGAGGTCCCAATAGTTCATTTTTGCTTTTAATTCCTTCCCTTGCCTTTGGGGATGTGTCAAGTGAGAAATTGCTGTGGCTGAGGACAGAGAGATTTTTCTCCTGCTTTCTCCTCTAGGGTTTTGATGGTTTCCTGTCTCACATTCAGGTCCTTCATCCATTTTGAGTTTATTTTTGTGAATGGTGTAAGAAAGTGCTCTAGTCACATTCTTCTGCATGTTACTGTCCAGTTCTCCCAGCACCATTTGTTAAAGAGACTGTCTTTTTTCCATTGGATATTCTTTCCTGCTATGTCAAAGATGAGTTGGCCATTCTTTTGTGGGTCTAATTCTGGAGTCTCTATTCTATTCCATTGGTCTATGTGTCTGTTTTTGTGCCAATACCATGCTGTCTTGATGATTACAGCTTTGTAGTAGAGGCTAAAGTCTGGGATTGTGATGCCTCCCGCTTTGGTCTTCTTCTTCAAAATTACTTTGGCTATTCGGGGTCTTTTGTGGTTACATACAAATTTTAGGATTGCTTGTTCTAGCTTCGAGAAGAATTCTGGTGCAATTTTGATTGGGATTGCATCGAATGTGTAGGTAGCTTTGGGTAGTATTGACATTTTAACAATATTTGTTCTTCCAATCCATGAGCGTGGAATGTTTTTCCATTTCTTTATACCTTCTTCAATTTCCTTCATAAGATTTCTATAGTTTTCAGCATACAGATCTTTTACATCTTTGGGTAGGTTTATTCCTAGGTATTTTATGCTTCTTGGTGCAATTGTGAATGGGATCAGTTTCTTTATTTATCTTTCTGTTGCTTCATTATTAGTGTATAAGAATACAACTGATTTCTGTACATTAATTTTGTATCCTGCGACTTTGCTGAATTCATGTTTCAGTTCTAGCAGACTTTTGGTGGAGTCTACTGGGTTTTCCATGTATAATATCATGTCATCTGCAAACTGAAAGCTTGACTTCACCTTTGCCTATTTTGATGCCTTTGATTTCCTTGTGTTGTCTGATTGCTGATGCTAGAACTTCCAACACTATGTTAAACAACAGTGGTGAGAGTGGACATCCCTGTCATGTTCCTGGTCTCAGGGAGAAAGCTCTCAGTTTTTCCCCATTGAGGATGATATTAGCTGTGGGCTTTTCATAAATGGCTTTTATGATGTTTAAGTATGTTCCTTCCATCCCAACTTTCTCGAGGGTTTTTGTTAAGAAAGGATGCTGAATTTTGTCAAATGCTTTTTCTGCATTGATTGACAGGATCATATGGTTCTTTTCTTTTCTTTTCTTTTCTTTTCTTTTCTTTTACTAATGTGATGTATCACATTGATTGATTTGTGAATGTTGAAAGAGCCCTGCAACCCAGTAATGAATCCCACTTCATCATGGTGAATAATTCTTTTTATATGCAGTTGAATTCGATTTGCTAGTATCTTTTTGAGAATTTTTGCATCCATATTCATCAGGGATATTGGCTTGTAGTTCTCTTTTTTTGCTGGGTCTCTGTCTGGTTTGGGAATCAAAGTAATGCTGGCTTCATAAAATGAGTCTGGACGTTTTCCTTCCCTTTCTACTTTTTGGACCAGGTTGAGAAGGATAGGTATTATCTCTGCTTTGAATGTCTGGTAGAATTCCCCAGGGAAGCCACTTGGTCCTGGACTCTTATTTGTTGGGAGATTTTTGATAACTGGTTCAACTTCTTCGCTGGTTATGGGTCTGTTTAAATTTTCTATTTCTTCCTGTTTGAGTTTTGGAAGTGTGTGGGTGTTTAGGAATTTGTCCATTTCTTCCAGGTTGTCCAGTTGGTTGGCATATAAGTTTTCATAGTATTCCCTGATAATTGCTTATATTTCTGAGGGATTGGTTGTAATAATTCCATTTTCATTCATGATTTTATCTATTTGGGTCCTCTTCTTTTTCTTTTTTGAGAAGCCTGGCTAGAGGTTTAGCAATTTTGTTGATTTTTTCACAAAACCAACTCTTGGTTTCATTGATCTGCTCTACTGTTTTGTTTTTTTTTTAATATTCTATGTTGTTTATTTCTGCTCTGATCTCTATTATTTCTCTTCTTCTGCTGGGTTTGGGGTGTCTTTGCTGTTCTGCTTCTATTTCCTTTAGGTGTGCTGTTAGATTTTGTATTCTTGTTTCTTGAGATAGGCCTGGATTGCAATATATTTTCCTCTCAGGACTGCCTTCGCTGCATCCCAAAGCGTTTGGATTGTTGTATTTTCATTTTCATTTGTTTCCATATATTTTTAAATTTCTTCTCTAATTGCCTGGTTGACCCATTTCTTCTTTAGTAGGGTGTTCTTTAACCTCCATGGTTTTGGAGGTTTTCCAGACTTTTTACTGTGGTTGATTTCAAGTTTCATAGCATTGTGGTCTGAAAGTGTGCATGGTATGATCTCAATTCTTGTATACTTATGAAGGGCTGTTTTGTGACCTAGTATGTGATCTATGTTGGAGAAGGTTCCATGTGCGCTCGAGAAGAAAGTATATTCTGTTGCTTTGGGATGCAGAGTTCTAAATATATCTGTCAAGTCCATCTGATCCAGAGTATCATTCAGGGCCCTTGTTTCTTTATTGATCCTGTGTCTAGATGCTCTATCCATTGTTGTAAGTGGAGTATTAAAGTCCCCTGCAATTACCACATTCTTATCAATAGGGTTCCTTATGTTTGTGACTAATTGTTTTATATGTTTGGGGGCTTTTGTATTCAGTGCATAGACATTTATAATTGTTAGCTCTTCCTGGTGGATAGACCCTGTAATTATTATATAATGCCCTTCTTCATCTCTTGTTACAGCCTTTAATTGAAATTCTAGTTTGTCTGATGTAAGTATGGCTACTCCAGCTTTCTTTTGGCTTCCAGTAGCATGATAGATAGTTCTCCATCCCCTCACTTTCAATCTGAAGGTGTCCTCAGGTCTAAAATGAGTCTCTTGTAGACAGCAAATAGATGGGTCTTGTTTTTTTATCCATTCTGTTATCCTATGTCTTTTGGTTGGAGCCTTTAGTCCATTTACATTCAGTGTTATTATTGAAAGATATGGGTTTAGAGTCATTGTGATGTCTATAGGTTTCATGCTTGTAGTGGTGTCTCTGGTACTTTGTGGTCCTTGCAACATTTCACTCACAGAATCCCTTAGGATCTCTGGTAGGGCTGATTTAGTGGTGATGAATTCCTTCAGTTTTTGTTTGTTTGGGAAGACCATTATCTTTCCTTCTATTCTGAATGACAGACTTGCTGGATAAAGGATTCTTGGCTGCATATTTTTCCTGTTCATCACACTGAAGATTTCCTGCCATTCCTTTCTGGCCTGCCAAGTTTCAGTAGATAGGTCTGCCACTACTCTTCTGTGTCTACGTTTGTAAGTTAGAGCCTGTTTATCCCTAGATGCTTTCAGAATTTTCTCTTTATCCTTGTATCTTGCCAGTTTCACTATGATATGTCGTGCAGAAGATCAATTCAAGTTACGTCTGAAGGGAGTTATCTGTGCTTCTTGGATTTCAATGCCTTTTTCCTTCCTCAAATCAGGGAAGTTCTCAGCTATGATTTGTTCAAGTCCACCTTCAGTCCCTTTCTCTCACTCTTCTTCTTCTGGAATTCCTATGATACGGATATTGTTCCATTTGATTGCATCACTTGGTTCTCTAATTCTCCCCTCATACTCCTGGATTTTTTTATCTCTTTTTCTAAATTTCCTCTTTTTCCATAATTTTATCTTCTAATTCACCTATTCTCTCCTCTGCCTCTTCAATCCGTGCTATGGCCACCTCCATTTTATTTTGCACCTCATTTATAGCATTTTTTAGCTCTTCATTACTATTTCTTAGTCCCTTGATCTCTGTAGCAATAGCAATAGATTCTCTGCTCTCCTCTATGCTTTTTTCAAGCCCAGAGATTAATTTCATTATTCTAAATTCTTGTTCGGGTATATTGCTTAAATCGTTTTTGATCAATTCGTTAGCTGTCGCTACTTCCTGGAGTTTCTTTTGTGGAGAATTCTTCCGTTTCATCATTTTGGGTAGTCCCTGCTGTGGCTCCAGACTGCAGGGCACTTCCCCTGTGCTGTCTGGAGTAACTTGTGTTGGTGGGCGGGGCTGCAGTCAGACCTGATGTCTGTCCCCAGCCCACCACTGGTGCCACAGTCAGACTGATTTGTACCTTGTCTTCCCCTCTCCCAAGGGCAGGACTCACTGAGAAGTGGTGTGGCCCCTGTCTGGGCTACTTGCACATTGCCAGGTTTGTGGTGTTGCTTTGATGTGATCTGGCATATTAGCTGGTGTGGATCCGCAAGATTCATAGGGGCGGGAAGGGTGGGCTCAGCTTGCTTTGCTAACGGTGGTCCCCTGTGGGAGGTGCCCTGCAGCATTGGGAGGGAGACAGGCCTTTGGAGGGATGGATCCACAGAAGCACAGTGTTGAGTGTTTGCATGTGCAAGCAAGTTTGGTGACAGGAAATGTTTCCTTTTGGGAGTTTGGTTGGCGATTGGGAAAGGGAGTTGGTGCTTGCCAGTGCCTTTTTCCCTGCCAAGCTGAGCTCTGTCTCTGGGGCTCAACAACTCTCCCTCCTGGTGTTCTCTCACCCTCCCTGCTCTCTGAGAGCAGAGCTGTTGACTTTTAACATTCCAGATGTTAAGTCCCGCTAGTTGTCAGAACTCATGCAGTCAGGCCCCTCTGCTTTTGCAAGCTAGAATCAGGGGTTCTGCCTTCCACTGCCCCAGTTCCCTCCTGCCAGTCTGTGTAGCATGCACCACCTCTCTGTCCTTCCTACCCTCTTCCGTGGGTCTCTTGTGTATGCTTGGCTCTGGAGAGTGTGTTTCTGGCAGTTTTCTGGGTTATTTAGGCAAATGTGCGTGGAATATAAGTGATCAGCACGATGAGGTGAGCCCAGCGTCCTCCTATGGCACCATCCTCCCCAGATCCCCCTTTTTTATGTGCCATAGCTGGATCTTTAAAAAACACTACACATTAGAAGGGCCAAAATCCAGAACACTTACAACACTGAATGCTGGTGAGGTTTTGAAGCAACAGGAACTGTCATTCATTGTTGGTGGAATCCAGAATGGTGTAGACATTTTTGAAGATTTTTTACAATTTTTACAAAACTAAACATACTCTTACTACACAAATCAGGAAACCACACCATGGTGTTTATCTAAAGAAGTTGAAAACTTTTATCCATAGAAAATCTTGCAAAACCATCTTTAAAGGAGATTTACTCATAGGGGTGCCTGGGTGGGTCAGTCAGTTGAGCATCTGACTTCGGCTCTGGTCATGATCTCACAGCTTGTGAGTGTGAGCCCCGCATTGGTCTCTGTGCTGACAGCTCGGAGCCTGGAGGCTGCTTTGGATTCTGTGTCTCCCTCTCTCTCTGCCCCTAACCCACTCACATTCTGTCTCTGTCTCTCTCAAAAATAAACATTAAAAAAAAATTTTAAGACCTTTACTCATAATTGTCAGAATTTGGAGGCAACAAAGATATCCTTCAGTGGGTGAATGAATAAACTGTGGTACATCCTGGCATTGGAATGTTAATCATCCCTAAAAAGAAATGAGCTATTAATCTATAGGGAAAAAAACATGGAGGAAACTTATATGCATATTACCAAGTGAAGAAGGCCAATATGAAAAAGCAACATGTTGCATGACTGCACCAATATGACATTGTGGAAAAAGAACAGTTCTGGAGACAGTAGAAAGATCAGTTGTTGCCAGGGGTCAGGGTGTTAGAATGAGTAGATAGAGCACAGAGAATTTTCAGGGCAATAAAAATACACTGTATTATATTATAATGATGGTTAAATATTATTTACACTATTTACATTATATATTATTTACATTATATGTAAAGTATGGACTTTGGATGATAATCACATGTCACTGTAAATTTCCCAATTGTAACATAATCGTCCTCCACTGTGGTGGAGGTTATCAGTAATGGGGGATGTGTGGAGGTTATATGAGAAATCTATGTACCATCCTCTCATTTTTTCTGTAAACCTAAAACTCCTCTAAAAACATATCTTTTTAAAAAACTGAACAAGTAAAAAAAGGAACAGAGTAAGATATATAATTGTGTTGATTTGTACACAACATAAGGAGCTCTGTGATCTTGCCTACATCAATCAGGGCATCATCATGTAACTTTCATAGCCTCAAAAACCAATACACTATTAATTTCACAAAATGTAATGAAATAACTTTCTCCAAAGCAGTGAGAAAAGAATTACCATCCAGTGATAAATGGGAAAAATTGACCAAATAGTGTGATGTTGTGTCTTAGGTAGCCAGATAAGGACAAACTCAGAGCATACAGTGCAAGGCTTCCCAACCCTTCTTCTCTGATCTCCCCACAGACTGTGTCTGTCCTTAAGATAATGAGTTGATTCTTCCTATTCTTTTTAAAATATATATATACTACTTAGTATCATACAAGGAAGTACATGGTGAAATGCTCAGAATTAAATGATGAAAAGAAAATTATTCCCTTTTGCTGCAATTAGTCAATATAATTGCTGTCAAGGAAAAAAATATATATATGTATAGCAATATATGATAATATATATGGTGGTAAAATGACATATACCCTAAAACTGTTCTGTGGTTTAATCAATTAAAATTTGGAAGAGTGTTATAAAATCTCTTAATTAAAAAAATGCATATATCTATTCTTATATTAAACATCATATCATATTGTAGTATAGATGCAGTGATATAACCTATGAACATTAGAAAAAGCTTGCTATTTTGGGGAGGAGCCAAGATGGTGGAACAGTATAGAAGTTTTGTTGTATGTCTCGCATCCATCAAATACAGCCAGACCAACATTAAACCATCCTACACACCTAGAAAACTGGAGGATTAGCACAACAATCTACACACCTGAACCACAGAATTCAGCAGGTACATGGTGCGGAGAGGTGAACTTAGGGAGAGAGAAGGAGCAGGAAGGGAGGTGCTTTTGTGAGGGGAGAGAGGACAGAGACTGGGGGGAGAGAGAACATGGGAAAAGCACCCCTCCCCAAAAGCAGCTGGAGAGAAAGTGGAAAATTGGAAACAGCCACAGGGACTAAACTAAAAAGGGAGAAGGGAGAAAGAATAAAGAAGAAAGGAGAGGGTTTAAATTCCATTAAAACTGTACACAAGGGGAGTGCAAAGTCTGCAACTCTGCAGCTCAATATCTGGCAGTGCTCTGTGGGAAGGGTGAATCCCCAGGAACAGAGTGGGGTCTGGGAGGTTCTCAGGCCACATGGGGAAAAGTAGTTCCAACTGCTGGAAGGACATTTGGTAGAGATTGTTGAAGCCACCTGGTCCTGAGAAAATGGCCACATTCCCTGGTGCTGGAACAAGGTCATTAAGGGTGAAGGCTGGTGCCAGATGTGTGCTGTGATTTTCCATAATCCCTGAAAAGCTGCTGCTACACTATCTCGTGAACTTTTCTGGGGTGGGCTGGCACCTGGCCGCAGTCTCAAGGCACCAGCAGCAGCAGGGTCCAGCAAGCGTTCCTGAGTGCAGCTGACATTTGGCCATTGCTCATTCAGCCATTGCTCAGTGAGACCCTCCCACAGAAGGGTGGAATGGGTCAAAGCCACAGTCCTTCAGAAGGGGCCAGGGAAAACAGCAGCACTTGAGACAAAACTCAGGAGAGAGGTACTGCCTGGGGCCTGGTCACGGAGAGTGAAAAAAGCAGAGAGTGGATGAAAGCTGAAGAAAGAGGACAAGTGCATGATTGCTGATCCAGGAGAACAGAGTTCCAAATCTAGAGACTGTGTAGCTGAGTGGAGCCATTTTCACAGCTCCCGCACTTACAATCACCACAACACTCCACCCCAGTAGGCTAGCAGCGCCATCTAGTGGAGAGCACAACTGTTACACTGAGCCCCGCACAACTGGGCCAACTTCCCTCTTCAAGAATACAAGTCTCACTTCCTGCTTAGTTTATGGACTATAAAGCGTTACATAGCCTGACTTCTAAGGGAAAACAAAGTAATTTCAGTCCTACTTCAATCTGTTAGCAGGCCCATCTATTCAATTTTCTTTATTTCTTTTTCTCTTTTACACTCCCTTTCTTTTTCTTGAACAAAGAAAGAGAAAAAAATTCATTTTTATTTTCATTTTTATTTAAAAATTTTTTCTTTAATTTTTATTATATTTTTTACTTTTGTGTAATTTTTTTCAAATTCTATTTTACTTCCACCATTTTATTTTAGTGTACTTCAGTGTATGCACCTTTTCAAATTTTCAAACGATTTCCTTTTTTCCTTTTTCATTTTTTCTTTTTCGTTTCTTTACTTTTTCTTGAATACAGGAAGAGAAAATTTTCATTTTTACTTTCAATTTCTATAAAAATATTTTTCTTTAATTTTTTTTACAATATCTTTTGCTTTTATGTAATTTTTTTAAATTCTATTTTACTTATATCATTTTATTTTAGTCTGCTACAGTGTATCCACTTTTTAAAATTTTCAAATGATTTCCTTTTTTTTAAATCCTTTTTCTCTTTTTCATTTCTTTTTCTTGAATACATAAAAAGAAAAAATTCATTTTTATTTTTAATTTTTATTAAAAATATTTTTCTTGAATTTTTTCTACTATATTATTTACTTTTGTGTATATTTTTTCAAATTCTATTTTACCCCATCATCTCATTTTAGTCTACTTCAGTGTATTCATTTTTTCAAATTCTCAAATGATTTCCTTTTATTCTTTTCCACATCCCTTTTTTTTCTC
The DNA here is from genome assembly GCF_007474595.2 of Lynx canadensis. NCBI lineage: Eukaryota > Metazoa > Chordata > Mammalia > Carnivora > Felidae > Lynx > Lynx canadensis. The sequence continues at coordinate 31,339,746 of NC_044315.2, read as the reverse complement.
TAATCTGTCAAAACACTTTCAACAACCAGATCAAAACACACCTAGGATCTAGCATCATTTATTCTATTTTTGTCTGTGTGTATGTTTTTAATTTTTTAGTTTTAATATTTTTTAATTTTAACTTTTTAATTTTAATTTTTCTACCTCATTAATTCTTTTTCTCCCTTCAAAATAACAACACGAAGAAATTCACCCCAATAGAAAGAGCATGAAGAAACAACAGCCAGGGATTTAACCAACACAGATGTTGAACCAGATGTCTGAACCAGAATTTAGAATCATGATAATAAGAATACTAGCTGGAGTCGAAAATATATTAGAATGCTTTTCTGCAGAGATAAAAGAAGTAAAAAATAGCCAGAATGAAATTAAAAATGCTATAACTGAGCTGCAATCACCGATTGATGCAGCAGTGGTAAGGATGGATAAGGCAGAACAGAGAGTCAGCGATATAGAGGAAAAACTTATAGAGAATAATGATGCAAAAAAAGAGGGAGATTAAGGAAAAAGAGCATGATTTAAGAATTAGAGAAATCGGTGACTCATTAAAAAGGAACAACATCAGAATCATAGGGGTCCCAGAAGAGGAAGAGAGAGAAATATGGGTAGAAGGGTTACATGAGCAAATCATAGCAGAAAACTTTCCTAACCTGGGGAAAGACACAGACATCAAAATCCAAGAAGCACAGAGGGCCCCCATTAGTTTCAATAAAAACTGACCATCAACAAGGCATATCATGGTCAAATTCACAAAATACTCAGGCAAGGAGAGAATCATGAAAGCAGCAAGGGAAAAAAAGTCCCTAACCTACAAGGGAAGACAGATCAGGTTTGCAGCAGACCTATCCACAGAAACTTGGCAGGCCAGAAAGGAGTGGCAGGATATATTCAGTGTGCTGAATCAGAAAAAAATATGCAGCCAAGAATTCTTTATCCAGCAAGGCTGTCATTCAAAATAGGAGAGATAAAAAGTTTCCCAGAAAAACAAAAATTAAAAGAGTTTGTGAGCACTAAACCAGCCTTGCAAGAAATTTTAAGGGAGACTCTCTGAGGGGAGAAAAGATGAAGAAAAAAAAAATATATATATATATATATATAGCAACAAAGATTAGAAAGGTCAAGAGAACACCACCAGAAACTCCAACTCTACAAGCATCATAATGGCAATAAATTCATATCTTTCAGTACTCACTCTAACGTCAATGGACTTAATGCTCCAATCAAAAGACATAGGATAAATAGAATGCATTAAAAAAAGATCCATCTATATACTGTCTACAGGAGACCCACTTTAGACCTAAAGATACCTTCAGATTGAAAATAAGGGGATGGAGAACCATCTATCATGCTAATGGTCAACAAAAGAAAGCAGGAGTAGCCATACTTATATCAGACAATCTAGACTTTAAAATAAAGACTGTATCAAGAGATGCAGAAGGGCATTATATCATAATCAAGGGGTCTATCCACCAAGAAGACCTAACAATTGTAAATATTTATGCACCAAATGTGGGACACCCAAATATATAAATCAATTAATCACAAACATAAAGAAACTCATCAATAGTAATACCATAATAGTAGGAGACTTCAACACCCCACTCACAGCAATGGACAGATCATCTAATCAAAAAATCAACAAGGAAACAATGACTTTGAATGACACACTGGACCAGATGGATTTAACAGATATATTCAGAACATTTCATCCTAAAGCAGCAGAATATACATTCTTCTCCAGTGCACATGGAACGTTCTCCAGAATAGACCATATACTGGGACACAAATCATCCCTAAGTAAGTACAAAAAGATTGAGATCATACCATGCATATTTTCAGACCACAATGCTCTTAAACTTGAAATCAACCACAAGAAAAAATGTGGAAACATAACAAATACTTGGAGACTAAATACCATCTTACTAAAGAATGAATGAGCTAACCAAGCAGTTAAAGAGGAAATTAAAAAGTTTATGGAAGTCAATGAAAATGATAACACCACAAACGAAAACCTCTGAGACACAGCAAAGGTGGTCATAAGAGGAACATATATAGCAATACAGGCCTTACTAAAGAAGAAAGAAAGACCTCAGATACACAACCTAAGTTTATACATTAAGGAGCTGGAAAAAGAACAGCAAATAAAACCCCAAACCAGCAGAGGACAGGAAATAATAAAGATGAGAGAAGAAATTAATGCTATCGAAACCAAAAAAACAGTAAAACTGATCAATGAAACCAGAAGAAAGAAAGAATTCTTTGTTGAAAGAATTAACAAAATTGATAGACCACTAGCCAGTTTGAACAAAAAGAAAAAGGAAGGGACCCAAATAAATAAAATCAAGAATGAAAGAGGAGAGATAACAACCAACACAGCAGAAATAAAAACAATAATAAGAAAATATTATGAGCAATTATATGCCAATAAAATGGGTAATCTGGAAGAAATGGACAAATTCCTAGAAACATATACACTACCAAAACTGAAACAGGAAGAAATAGAAAATTTGAACATACACATAACCAGTAAAGAAACCGAACTAGTAATAAAAAGTCTGCTAAAAAACAAGAGTCGAGGGCCAGATGGCTTTCAAGGGGAATTCTACCAAACATTTAAGGAAGAGTTAACACCTATTCTCTTGAAGCTTTTCCAAAAAATAGAAATGGAAGGAAAAGTTTCAAACTTTCTATGAAGCCAGCATCCCCTTGATTACAAAACTAGACAGAGACCCCACTAAAATGGAGAACTATAGACCAATTTCCCTGATGAACATGGATGCAAAAATCCTCAACAAGATATTAGCCAACTGGATCCAACAATACATTAAAAAAATTATTCACTACGACCAAGTGGAATTTATACCAGGGATGCAGGGCTGGTTCAATATCCACAAAACAATTAACGTGATTCATCACATCAATAAAAGAAAGGACAAGAACCATATGATCTCTCAATAGATGCAGAGAAAGAATTTGACAAAATACAGCATCTTTTCTTGATAAAACCCTCAAGAAAGTAGGGATAGAAGGAGCATACCTCGAGATCATAAAAGTCATATATGAACAACCCAACGCTAATATCATCCTCAATGGGGATAAACTGAGAGATTTCCCCCTAAGGTCAGGAACAAGACAGGGATGTCCACTCTTGCCACTGTTATTCCACACAGTATTGGAAGTCTTAGCCTCTGCAATCAGACAACACAAAGAAATAAAAGGCATCCAAATCAGCCAGGAGGAGGTCAAACTTTCCCTCTTCGCAGGTGACATGATACTCTATATAGAAAACCCAAAAGATCCCACCAAAAAACTGCTAGAAGTGATTCAAGAATTCAGCAAAGTTTCAGGATATAAAATCAATGCACAGAAATCAGTTGCATTCCTATACACCAATAATGAAGTGACAGAAAGAGAAATCAAGGAATCAATCCCATTTACATTTGCACCAAAAACCATAAAATACCTAGGAATAAATCTAACCAAAGAGGTGAAAAATCTGTATGCTGAAAAATATAGAAAGCTTATGAAAGAAATTGAAGAAGACACAAAAAAATGGAAAAAGATTCCATGCTTCTGGATAGGAGGAACAAATATTGTGAAAATGTCGATGCTACCCCAAGTAATCTACATATTCAATGCAATCCTTATCAAAATAACACCAGCATTCTTTACTGAGCTAGAACAAATAATCCTAAATTTTGTATGGAACAGAAAAGACCTCGAATAGGCAAATTGATCTTGAAAAAGAAAACCAAAGCAGGAGACATCACAATCCCAGACTTCAGGCTATACTACAAAGCTGTAATCATCAAGACAGTATGGTACTGGCACAAGAACAGACACTCGGATCAATGGAACAGAATAGGGAACCCAGAAATTTACCCACAAACGTATGGCCAACTAATCTTGGACAAAGCAGGAAAGAATATCCAATGGAATAAAGACAGTCTCTTCAGCAAGTGGTGCTGGGAAAACTGGACCACGACATGCAGAAGAATGAACCTGGACCACTTTCTTACACCATACACAAAAATAAACTCAAAATGGATGAAAGACCTAAATGTAAGACAGGAGGCTGGCAAAATCCTTGAGGAAAAAGCAGGCAGAAACCTCTTTGATCTTGGCCACAGCAACTTCTTACTCAACACGATTCCAGAGGCAAGGGAAACAAAAGCAAAAATGAACTACTGGGACCTCATCAAAATAAAAAGCTTCTGGACAGCGAAGGAAACAATCAGCAAAACTAAAAGGCAACCTACAGAATGGAAGAAGATATTTGTAAATGACGTATCAGATAAAGGGTTAGTATCCAAAATCTATAAAGAACTTATCAAACTCAACACCCAAAAACCAAATAATTCAGTGAAGAATTGGGCAAAAGACATGAATAGACACTACTCCAAAGAAGACATCCAGATGGCCAACCGACACATGAAAAAATGCTCCACATCACTCATAACAGGGAAATACAAATCAAAACCACAAAGAGATACCACCTAACACCTGTCAAAATGGCTAACATTAACAACTCAGGCAATAACACATGTTGGTGAGGATGAGGAGAAAGAGGATCTCTTTTGTACTGAGGTGGGAATGCAAGCTGGTGCAGCCACTCTGGAAAACGGTATGGAGGTTCCTCAAAAAACTAAAAATAGAACTAGCCTATAACCCAGCAATTGCACCACTAGGCATTTATCCATGGGATACAGGTGTGCTGTTTCAAAGGTACACATGCACCCCCATGTTTATAGCAGCACTATAACCAATAGCCAAAGTATGGGAAGAGCCCAAACGTCCATTGATTGATGAATGGATAAAGAAGAGGTGGTATATATATACAATGGAGTATTACTCGGCAATCAAAAAGAATGAAATCTTGCCATTTGCAACTACATGGATGGAACTGGACGGTATTATGCTAAGTGAAATTAGTCAGAGAAAGACAAAAATCACATGACTTCACTAATATGAGGGCTTTAAAAGTCCAAGCATATGAACATAAGGGAAGGGAAACAAAAATAATATAAAAACAGGGAGGGGGACAAAAACAGAAGAGACTCATAAATATGGGGAACAAACTGAAGGTTGCTGGAGGAGTTGTGGGAGGGAGGATGGGCTAAATGGGTAAGGGGCACTAAGGAATCTACTCCTGAAATCATTTTTTCACTATATGTTAATTAATTTGGATGTAAATTTTAACAAATATAAAATAAAATTAAAATATACCCTCAAAAAATTAATAAAATAAAAATATTTTGTTTTGCCATCAAAAAAAAAAGAAAAATCTTGCTATGTTAGTGAAACATGTTTTAGTGGAAAGCATACATCATGAACAAAGTGTAGCACTAGAATTCCATAGTAAAGTGTGCCTCACCCTTTCTATCTAATTAAGGAGAGCATTTGTTGGGATGAGCACTGGGTGTTATATGTAAGTGATGAGTCACTGGGTTCTACTCCTGAAGCCAATACTATACTGTATGTTAACTAATTTGAATTTAAGTAAATACATTTTTAAAAAGAATTAATGATTCCAATTTAGTGTATTTCAATCTATTTTCTGTTTACAATGGATTGGTCTAAATTATAATGTTAAATTCTAGTTCAACTTCCAATTTAGTATTTAATTTATTGGACTTCTTGATTTCTGAATATTTCACCCACAGTGGGAATATATTGCCCTACAACTTTTCAATGAATTTCAATGGTAGTATTTCAATGAAGGGAGTACTCAAGTCATTAATAAAGTCAGGATTTTGGCAGACAATAAATTAATTTGAACGATTTCTGGCTCAGAGAAAGAGAGAAAAACAAGTTCCTGATTCCAATTAGACTGTTTCATATCTCTTTAGGTAATGCTGAGAATATCATCCCCATACTTTTTTTTTTTTTAATTTCACACACTCAGAGGAAAATATGGTTGTTATTTACACATAGGACATTCAACTTATAAGGCTTAGTAAGTATTTATTATTAGATATATAATAAATTTAAAACAGACTACTGTTTTAGCAAGTGTAATAGGGAACCAATACTAGCTCAGACTACTAAACTTGTGTGTGTGTGGTCTCATTTTCTTAGTCTTTTGTATAAATAATCTTGGAACAGATAGTTGTCTTAAGGAAATAAAAGGGAAGAGAAAAACAATAATTTTATTAGCACTTTCTCCTTTGAAGTGTATTTCAGAGTTTAACAATCTTTTTTAAATAAGTGATATTTAGGGGGGCCTGGGTGGCTCAGTCGGTTAAGTGTCCGACTTCAGCTCAGGTCATGATCTTGCGGTAGCTCATGGGTTCGAGCCCCACGTCGGGCTCTCTGCTGACAGCTTGGAGCCTGGATCCTGCTTTGGATTTTGTGTTCCCCTCTCTCTCTGCCCTTCCCCCACTCACACTCTGTCTCTCTCTCTCTCTCTCTCTCAAAAATAAACATTAAAAAATTTTAAAAAATAAGTAAATGATATTTAATTAATATAATTTTAAGTTAAATAATAGTGCAATATTTTTAAACAAAGATTCCAAATTTTAATTCAGAGGGCTTTAATTTCTAAAATAATTTTACTATTTTGCTACATATTTCTTCATTTCAAAGTTTATCTCTTTTGCAAAATTACATATACAGGCAATTTGAGATGCAGCATATAACAAAAGTGTATAAATTTTGTTAAATGTATTATCTGAAACTCAATCTCAACCCAGAAGAAATATATGTTAAAAGAATATTCAATTCCTGTAAATCAAGAGTAATTCATACTTTCTATCTCAATTTTTGTTTAATTGAAGCAAAGTTTACATAACACAAAATAACCATTAACCATTTTAAAGTGTACAATTCAGTGGCATTAATACCTTTACAATGTTGTGCAACTCTCATTTCTATCTAGTTCCAAGTCATTTTCATCACTCCAAAAGCAAATTCCACATCCATTAGTTACTTCCCATTATTCTGTCTTCTTCTAGTTCCTGGTAGTCTGCTTTCCATCTTCATGGATTTACTTACTTGGGATGTTTTATATAGGCATAGTCATGCAATATGTGGCTTGTTGTGTCTTTCACTTTGTACAGTTTTTGATGTTTATAGATGTTACAGCATATATCAAATCTTTATTCTTTTTTGTGGTTGAATAATATCTCTTTTCTGGGTATACCACAATTTACCATTCATCCATTGGTGGAAATTTGTGTTGTTTCCACCTATCATCTATTATGAATAGTGCTGTTGTAAACGTGTATATATTTATTTGAATATCAGTTTTCAATCTGGGGGGTATATATTTATTTAAATATTTGTTCACAATTCTTTTATACTCAAAATCCAAAGCTTCTACAGTTGTTAAGTCTACATTATTCATCAACAGGGCCTTATATTTGAATGAAGAGAGTGTAAAATGAGTGTAGGACCTTCTAAAATGGGTGTAGGACCATGCCAAAGCCCTGGCCATGGCTGACACATTGTTTTACTATCCATACCTTGTTTATAATTACAATCTTATTTCCAACCCAGTATTTATGAATTTCAATTTTTCTAGACTAACAGCTGCCTGACTTTACAATGTGTTTTATTTTTTGTTTGTTTGCTTGTTTTTAGCTTTTATTTAAATTCACATAAGGTAACATACAGTGTAATATTACTTTCAGGTATACAGTATAATGTTCAACACTTCCTCAGTGCTTATCACAACAATGGCAGTCCTTAATCCCCATCACCCATTTAACCCATGCCCCCACCTACCTGCCCTCTGGTAACCCTCAATTTGTTCTCTATACTTAAGAGTGTGTTCTTAAGTATAGAGGTTTGCCTCTCCTCTTTTTTTGTCCCTTTACTCATTTGTTTTGTTTCTTAAACTCCACATATGAGTGAAATCATATGGTATTTGCCTTTCTCTGACTGACTTATTTCACTTAGCATAATGCTCTCTAGTTCCAACCATGTTGTGTCAAATGGCAAGATTTCATCCTTTTTATGGCTGAATAATATTCTATTATATAGATACAGATATAGATATAGATGAGATATAGGTGATAGATATAGATAGATGATATAGATACAGATATATATTCTACTTCTTATCCATTAATCAGTTGATAGACACTTGGGCTGTTTCCATAATTTGGCAAATATAGATAATTCTGCTATAAACATCAGGGTTCATGTACCCCTTTGAATTAATATTTGGATTATTTGGGTACAATTTCTGCCTTCTAGGGTTCTATTTTTAACTTTTTGAGGAAACCCTGTACTGTGTTCTACAGTGGCTGCACTGTGGTAGGATTCCCTCCCTAAGGAGAGAGAAAAACAAAGGGAGAGAAAACTTGAAGGTAACCTGGCTATGCACCTATGTGACAACATCCCTCATGACCGTGTAAACTGAAACTACTTAATCACACTGCATGTTTTGTGTATATATGGGAGACTAAGAAATAGAAAATATATACAAAACTATGTCACGTGACATTTGGAATGCCAGCAGGAATAAAGTTTGCATCCTGGAAATTAAAAAAGCCTCAGTGTCAAAACTCTCTGTGTGAGAATCCTGCTACACTGCTTGGGGGCTTACGTCTGGGATTCGGAGACAGTGCGTTTCCACCTCCTTTGCCACTTGGGGTATGAGCTTTGGAGCACCAGGAGAAGCAACCTCACCTGGTGCCAGAGGACCACTTGATCCATAGGAAATTAGCCTACCCTGGCACACAGGGGCAAAGGCCCTGTGTGCTAATGGAACCCATGAAGCCCAGGAAACAGCTTAAGGAGCGCCACCCCTCAGACTGGTAAGAACCTGGGTTCGTTTTGGTAGATCTGCCCCTAAGAGGCAGAAGGGGAGTCTGATCACCTCCCAGAATTGTCCTAGTAATTCCACAAGGGACAAGGAATGAAACTGCAACTCGAAGGTGCTGAATGTAGGGCGGTGAGCGGGAGTTGTTGAGTGAATGTGTGTAAATGAGATGGACAACAGGAAGTTTCTGACCTGACCAAGGGCCAAAGCGAGTGTTGAGTTCTGATCTGTGGTTCTGTGGTGACGTCATATGGCTTAAGGTAGCGTCAGACTTCCTCGGGAGTCTGATCTGGGTCAGGGATTGAAACTGAACCCGCCAATGTTAAGAGGCACCTGAAATATCTCCAAGAGGAGAGCGGCTGGAAATGGACAAAGCGAGTGTGTGTTTTCTCCAAACTAGTCCCCCTCCTTCCTTTGTTTTCCCTCCTCATGTGCATAAAAGTAGTCTGTTAGGGGTAGGAAATGGGTGGAAAGCAGAGTAAACCTACTCCCCTAGAATGTATGTTGAGAAATCTCAAAAATATATATATTCAGGAAATTATGGTGTGAAATTAACTCCTGAAAAGTTCCGAACATCCTGTGAAATTGATTGGTCATCATTTGGGGTGGACTGGCCCTCCGAGGATTCACTTGATAAGGAACTAGTTGGTCAAGTGTTCAGGGTCATTGCAAAGGACCCAGGCTAACCTGACCAATTTCCTTATATTGACTGTTGGGAAGAGCTGGTCCTATCCCAGCCTCTTTGGCTAGAAGTCTGCATTGAAGAGAGCTGTAAAGTTATGATGGCTCCCATCATGGCTTCCTCCAAATACTGGCCATAAATGAAAAAGCCCACAGTCAGGAGAACCTGAAGAAACCCCACCACCATATGTCCCATTTGTACCCCTCACTGCCATGCCACCAGCAGTCCTAACTGCAGAAACTTCATCGGAGTCTGCCCCCAGCCCCAAGGCCTCACCATCCCTAGCACTTCCCCGAATGTGACTGACTCCCCTGGGCCACCAGTCTTAATGCTGCATATGCCTCCTGAACAGAGACTAGAGAATCAGGCCAGCAGAGGCAGCCCCTCCCTGCAGCCACACAGGAGAGCCATACAAATGCCACTGAGGGAAACCAAGGGATCCATCTATTATGATCAGGAAGGCTAGATCCAAGGAGGCCAACGTGTTTTTATGTACCAACCATTTACCACTATGGATCTCCTAAATTGGAAGCACCATACCCCCTCCTATACAGAGAAACCCCAGGCTATGATTGACCTAATGAAGTCCATAATTCAAACCCACAAACCTACCTGGATGGAATGCTGCCAACTTCTTCTGACCCTCTTCAATACAGAGGAGCATTACTCAGGCAGGCTTAAAATGGTTAGAGGAAAATGCTTTGGCTGGGACACTAGACCCCCAGGCCTATGCTCAGGCTCACTTCCCTGGGAAGGACCCCAAATGGGACCCAAATGATTCAAGTATAGGTGGAGGGTTTGCAAGGACTAAACAATATCAAAAAGCCCTTATGAATGGCATAAAGAAGGGGGGTGGAGAAGCACATAAATTAGAGTAGAACATCAGAAGTGCTCCAGGGATCCAAGGCAAGCTTGAGCCAATTTTATGAGAGATTGTGTGAGGCATTTCATCTCTATACTCCCTTTGATCCAGAAGCACCCACCAACCAGTGGATGATTAATGCAGCTTTCTTAGGTCAGGCCCAGGGAGACATTCAGCACAAGCTGCAAAAACTTGAAGGTTTCACTGGCATGAATACCAGTCAGTTGCTAGAAGTAGCAACCCAGGTGTTAGTTCACTGTGACGAGATGGCACGGATGGAAGAACGCTGAAAGATACAAAAACAGGCAGACTTGTTAGCTGCCACCTTGGTGGAGCAGTTGAAACACCCCCAGAAGAGTGCCCTGCAGGGAAAGGGCCAAGGCCAGAAAGTGGAGTAGCAGGGAGGAGGGTCTTGCCCTAGACCAAAAATAGAATGGAATCAGTGTGCTTTCTGCCATCAGGAGGACCACTGGAAAAGTGAATGCCCCAGCCGGTACAGTTGTACCAGCCGGTATAGCTGGTACAGACCAGACAGTTCTCAGCAAGGCCCCAAGCAGAAAAAAGAAAAAAAAGAGGTCCAGGGCTGGTACCAACTGTCTCCATAGTCTATTGGGGTCCCCAAAAACGATTATGTGGAGCTAGAAGCCATGGAGGACTATGAGGAGGACTAGGAGAGACCAGGCTCTATTTCCTTATGCCCCCAGGATCCTATGGTCCAAATTAATGTGGGGGGGCTGACCCATTGACTTTATGGTAGATACTGGAGCAAAACACTCAGCAGTGACTCGACCCGTGGGTTCCCTCTCACGGAGACAAGCCACCTCTGGCAGTCAGTCACACCATCCCTTTCTGTTGCCTTGGCAATGCAATTTAGGTAGCCATGAAGTCATCCATGAATTTCTGTACCTCCTGGACTGCCCCGTGGCTCTACTGGGTCATGACCTATTGGGAAAGCTGCAGGCCCAGATGACTTTCAACTCTTGGGGACAGGCTGCTCTGACCCTACGAAAACCAGATACAAAGATTATGACACTCATGATTCCCCAAGGGAAGGAGTGGCGTCTCTAGTTTCAAGAAAAAAACAACGGGTGCCTGAGCTTCCCTTTAAGGTCCCAGGGGTGTGGACTGAAGACAACACACCAGGACTGGCTGGAAACATACCCCCTGTGGTTGTGGAATTAAAGCCCAGGGCAGAGCCCACCGGCCAGAGAAAATACTTCATCCCTCGCAGGGCACAGTGTTGGGATCCAAAAACACCTGGAGAGACTTTTAAAGTATGGGATCCTCCAGCCATGTCAGTTGCCTTGGAAGACGCCTCTCTTGTCTGTCCAAAAACCAGGCACAGATGACTACTGGCTGGTTCAGGACCTGTGAGCAGTAAACCAGGTAACTGTCACCATACACCCAGGTCCCAAACCTCTATACACTTTTGGGGCTCATTCTAGATGAAGCCACCTTCTTCATCTGTTTGGACCTTAATGATGCCTTTTTCTGCATCTATCTGGCCCCCCAGAGCCCATTGATCTTTGCCTTCCAATGGGAGGATACTGAAAATGGTGACAAGGGCCAATTGACTTGGACCAGGTTAACTTGGATCCTGGGTTCAAAAACTCCCCAACCATTTTTGGCACTGCATTAGCCTCTGACTTAAAAGCCTTCCCAGTGGGTCAATATGGCTGTGTCCTGCTTCAGTAAGTCAATGACTTGCTGCTAGCTGGAAGGTTCCAAGAGGGTTGCATGGAAGGGACTCAACAGCTCCTTACCCTCTCCTATGGAAAACTGGTTACAGGATCTTGAAGAAAAAGGCCCAAATCTGTCAGGAAAAGGTTAAATATCTTGGCTTCCACCTGTCTCAGGGGCAGTGCCAACTAGGTCCAGAGAGGAAGCAGGCTGTTTGCTCGATTCTGGCCCTGACAACCTGACACCAGGTTTGAGAGTTTCTTGAGGCTGCAGGTTTCTGTAGGATCTGGATACCTAAATTTTCAGCCCTGGCAAAACCCCTCTATGAGGCTAAGAGGGGAGAGAGGGAACCCCTGATGTGGGAACCAGTACAGCAAAAGGCCTTTGAGAAAATAAAGTAAGCCCTTACTAATATTTCTGGTTTAGGGATCCCAGACCTGACCAAGCCTTTCTTTCTGTATGTCCATGAGTGCACTGGTATTGCAGTGGGAGTCCTAACTCAGATGTTAGGATCATGGCATTGCCCGGTGGCATATCTCTCCAAGAAACTTGACTCTGTGGCCCAAGGCTGACCTCCCTGCCTATGGTCACTGGCAGCCACAGCTCTCTTAGTGTCCAAGGCTGACAAGTTAACTATGGGACAGAAATTGACATTTCAAGTGCCACATTCAGTATTGACATTAATGGAATACAAGGGACAATACTGACTAACCAAAGCCAGGATGGTCAGATTATCAGGGAATGCTATGTAAGAACCAGTGCATTCATCTAGAAGTAGTGTGGACCCTGAACCCTGCAACCCTATTGCCTGTTGGGCCAGGCCAACCAGACCATGACTGTATTGAAGTCATGGATGAGGTGTTCTCCAGCCGACCAGACTTGAGGGATGAGCCCCTCAAAGACCCCTACACTGAATATTTCACCGATGGTAGCAGTTTTGCAAAGAGGGGAGAGCATCTTGCAGGTTATTCCGTGGTGACCCTGAGCTCTGTCATTGAAGCAGAGCCCCTGCCGAAGGGGACTTCAGCACAAAAGGCAGAGTTAATAGCTCTAACCTGAGCCCTCCAACTGGAGGCAGGGATACATGTTATTATATACACAGCCTCTAAGTATGCCTTCACCACCCTCCATGTACATGGGGCCTTATACAAAGAGAAGTGTCTAATAAACTCAGGAGGAAAGGACATAAAATACGGTAAGGAAATCCTTGAACTCTTAGATGCTCTGTGGTCTCCTAAATGTGTGGAAGTCATGCATTGTCGGGGATATCAAAGGGGAGACACCAAAGCTGCATGCACACTGCTTAACAAAGGCAGATGGAGAGGCAGACCCTGGCTCCAGCCTTTGTTAAGCAGTTCCATCAGGAAACTCACATTGGCCTGACAGCCCTTGAGACAACGTTAAGCTGATATTTCTGCATCCCTCAACTCTCCAGCATAGCCTGGGTGGTATGTGAGCAATGTGAAATGTGTGCCCGGAATAACCCACGTCAGGGACCCAAGGCCACTCCTGGGGTGCAGAGTGTCAGGGGAGCCCCATTTGAAAATGTGATGGTGGACTTCACTGAGCTCCCCTGGTCCAGAAGCTGTAAATATCTGTTGGTCTTTGTATGTACTTTCTCAGGGTGGATGGAAGCTTTCCCTACTCAAACAGAAAAGGCACAAGAAGTGGCTCAACTTCTTCTAAAGGAAATTATCCCATGATTTGGGATTCCTATGGGTTCAGATAATGGGCCAGCATTCATGGCTGTGGTGGTGCAGTTGGTGGCAAAAGGGCTAAAGATCACCTGAAGTTGTATACTGCATACTGACCCCAGAGCCCCAGAAAGGTGGAACAAATGAACTGAAGCTACAATTAAGTAAACTGTGCCAAGAAACACACCTGCACTGGGACCAGGTGTTGCCTATAGTCTTGTTAAGAATCAGGTGTAGCCCCAATAAGCAAACAGGGCTTTCCCTTATGAAATCCTTTATGGGCGCCCTCCCCCAATTATTAAGGGGATAAGGGAGGATTTAAATGAGATAGGCAATCAACCCTAAGGCAGCAGATGCAGGCTCTGGGCTCTACTCTAACCACCCTATACTGATGGGTTAAAGAGCAATTGCCTGTGAGTCTGACCACAGATGCTCACTCCTTTGAACCAGGAGATGCTGTGTGGGTAAAGGAGTGGAATGTCCAACCACTCAAACCCCTTTGGAGGGGCCCATTCACTGTCATTCTGTCCACCCCTACTGCAGTAAAAGTAGCTGAGGTGGGTCCCTGGATTCACCACAGCAGAGTGAAGCTGGCAACCTGGGACTGGGAGTGCATTCCTGATCCATCCACTCTCTGTCAGCTGACCATTTGAAAGAAGTAATCTGCAATGCCAGAGACTCCGGCAGGAGACTGCAGACCTGCTTTAGTCACTCTGGAAGCTGACTAATCTACGCATGGCAGAAACTTGAGGAATTGCCAGTCCGGTGAAATAAATAGACTGTCCTTATTTTCTATATCTGCCTTCTTACTGTGATGCACTGTCACCCCTTGTCTATCACTGTTATTGCAATTTTTGCCCTACTTCTTGCCATTGGATTAGTGGAGGTTGCCCCAGCAAGCTGGAAATGTGGTGAGAGGTTTCTGTTACCACTCACTTTCCTCTTGTGGGTAGAATGTTTTGTTGGTATTGATTGCTTTTAATCTGGACCCCGTTTGTAAACATAGATCTTTCATCATGTGACCCATGTATTCACATAACCAGGTCAGGGCAAGGAGTCACCTGGACCTTACTATACCATACCCATTTCGCATGCCAGAGAAAGACCCTGGGGACATGCATACTCCATCTGCCAATGGGGGGGGGGTCAATACACTTGGTCCCCAAATGAAGGTTGGTTAGAAGTCCAATCCTACTTGGGGGGGGGGCTTGATCAGCCAGACATAAATCACTAACCCCAAGTGTCCAGTGTCAATACTGCTTGATGTATGGGGCAGTTATAGGTATAGGCCCAGAGACATCAGTCAAAAGCCAGTAACCCTGTTAATTTCACTAACATTAACCCAGAAGACTACAAATGGCAATGGGGCACCCGAATTGGCATCCGAATCTACAGGCGAGGCAGAGACCCAGGGACTGCGCTATATTTCAAGAGGGTCACTACCACCCGTCCAACCACATCTCATCAACTCTTCCACTCCTTCTATGAAGAAATAAGTAGTCCCCCTCCCATTTCAGTCACAGCAAGGAACTTGTTTCTAGCCCTGGCAGAGACTATAGCCCAGACCCTAAAGATCTTGCTATGTATGTGGGGGAACCAATGTGGGGGATCAATGGCCATGGGAGGCCAGGGAATTAGATCCCCACAAGCCTTATAATGGAACAAAATACCCCAGTTCTACTACCAGGGTTTGGCTCCTCAAAACCTCAATCATTGGGATGAACTGTCTTGCCCAATGGGGAAACAAAACTTCACCATCCATGTTGGAAAGTAAATGTGCCTAGGCCAAAGGTTTTATAATTCAACCACTTGGGAAACCCAATGATGGGAGTCCCTGGGTCACCTTGAGCCAGACTCTTACCCCTTGTTTTACTTGTCTCATCTCCAAGAGGCCTGAGACAACCATCTGCATTGATGCAGTCATCGAATGGCAGGCCCCAGGTGGACTATACTGGATATGTGGAGAACAACCTATACAGTACTTCCTTCAGGCTGGTCAGGGTCATGTGTGCTGGGGACTATCTGTCCATCTTTCTTCCTACTCCCACTTGCAAGGGGAGAACATCTGGTAGTTCAGATATATGGAGATAGAGAGGCTCAAAGAAAGCAGTGTGCCTTGCAAATTGGCAAGTGGAAAAATGATGAGTGGCCTCCTGAACGTATAATCCAATATTATGGCCCTGCCACCTGGGCAGAGGATGGGTCCTGGGGCTACCACACTCCCATTAACATGCTAAACTGCATAATTAGACTGCAAGCAGGTGTAGCAATTATAGCCAATGAAACTGCCAGAACTCTTACTAGCCAAGCAGCAAACCAAAATGCACAATACCATCTATCAAAATCGCTTGGCCTTAGATTACCTGCTTGCCTCTAAGGGAGGTGTTTGTGGAAAATTTAACCTGAGCAACTGCTGCCTACAGATAGATGATGAGAGAAAAGTCATAGAGGAAATCACCAAATGAGAAAGGTTGCTCATGTCCCAGTCCAGACCTGGAAAGGTTGGACCTTGGGGAGTTATTTGGAGGATGGTTTTCAACTCTCAGGGGATTCAAAACCCTCATGGGGATTATCCTCCTAATTTTGGGAGGGTGCTTGATCTTACCCTGCTTATCTCCCTTGATTGTGCAGTCTGTCTCCAGTCTCATAGAGGCTATCGTTGAGAGAAAGACAGCCATTCAAGTAATGATGTTATGGAAATATAAACCTCTAAACCAAGATGATTCTCTTTGACCCAAAGTAGAGGGGTCCGAGCATAAAAGGGGGGAATGTGGTAGGGTCCTGTCCCTTGAGGAGAGAGAAAAAAAAAAGGGAGAAAACTTCAAGGTAACCTGGCTATGTGCAACATCCCTCATGACCTTGTAAACTGAGACTATTTAATCAGACTGCATGTTTATGTGTATTACCATATATGGGAGACAAAGAAATAGAAAACGTGTAAAAAAGTATGTCACGTGACATTTAGTACTCAGTTCTTTGGGTACGAACCCAACTGAGTGGTGCCGGCATGAATAAAATTGCTTCCTGGAAATTAAAAAGTTTCAGTGTCATGACTCTCTGTGTGAGAATCCTGCTACAACACCAGTTTGCATTCCCACCAACAGTGCAAGAAAGAGGTTTCCTCTTTCTCCACATCTTTGCCAACACCTGTTGTTTCTTGTGTTGTTGAATTTAGCCATTGTGACAGGTGTCAGGTGATATTTCATTGTAGTTAAATTTGCATTTCCCTGATGATGAGTGATGTTGGGCATCTTTTCATGTGTCTGTTGGCCATCTGGATGTCTTTGGAGAAATGTCTATTCATGTCTTTTGCCCATTTTAATTAGATTATTTGTTTTGAGGTGTTGAGTTTTATAAGTTCTTTTTTAAATATATTTTGGATACTAACCCTTTATCAGGTAAGTCATTTGCAAATATCTTCTCCTATTCAGTGTGTTGCCTTTTAGTTTTGTTTCCTTTGCAAAAGCTTTTTATTTTGGTGTAGTCCCAATAGTTTATTTTTGCTCTTGTTTCCCTTGCCTCAGGAGACACATCTAGAAAAATGTTGCTATGGCCAAAGTCAGAGGCATTCCTGCCTATAATCTTTTCTAGGATTTTTATGGTTTCAGGTCTCACACTTAGGTCTTTAACCCATTTTGAATGTATTATTGTGTATGGTGTAAGAAAGTGATCTAGTTTTATTCTTTTGAGTATAACTGACCAGTTTTCCCCAACACATTTTATAGAGAAGACTGTATTTTTTCATTGCATATTTTTTCCTCTGTGGTCAAAGATTAATTGAATTATAAGAGTGGGATTATTTCTGGGCTTTCTATTCTGTTCCATTGATTTATGTATCTGTTTTGTGCCAGTACCATACTATTTTGATTATTACAGCTTTGTGGTACAACTCGACATCTGGAAAAGTGATACCTCCAGTTATGTTTTTCCTTTTCAAGATTGCTTTGGCTATTCAGGTTCTTTTGCATACATCCATACAAATTTTAGGATTGTTTGTTGCAGTTCTGTAAAAATTGCTGTTGGTATCTCAATTGGGATTATATTAAGTGCATAGATTGCTTTGGATAGTATAATGATTTTAACAATATTTGTTCTCCCAATCCATGAGCATGGAATGTCTCCATTTCTTTTGTGTTGACTTCAATTTCTTTTATTAGTGTTTTATTGTTCTCAGAATACAAGTTTTTGACCTCTTTTGTTGGGTTTATTCCTAGGTATCTTATTATTTTAGGTGCAATTGAAAATGGGATGACTTTTTAAATTTATCTTTCTGCTGTTTCATTATTAATATGGAGAAATGTAACACGTGTGAGGCTTGAGAAGATGGTTTATTAGGGGGATTCTAAGCTCACCTTGTCCCATATTTTTTACTTGATATCACTGTCACACAAGTGAATAGACAAGGGAGCAATTTGAAGACTGGAAAAACAAACTCCACAACTAAAGGCAGAAAAAAAGCCATATCATAGAGATTAAGAAGGGCAGAAGTGGTAGAAGGTTAAGAAGGACACAGAGGAGCTGTCTACAGGAGGGAAAGAGCTGTGGTTGTGAACAGCACAAACTACCAGGGAGCCCACACAGGGAAAATGAATAACCATATTGTGTGACCTTGAAAACCAGAGGGGCTGAATTCTGTGAGTTTCTATAACCATTAGAAACTGGAGCCTTGAGTTTTAAATGTCAGCTGACTCAGCACTGGATGAACAGGCAGGATGAGTGATAGACTGTCCCCATCATAAAGAGACAACAGCCCTAGGAGAGGCTGCATAGAGGTGACAGCTTGCAACAGCATGGAGATATGTTTATCTTGATTTTGGTGTGTGTTGGTAGATTTCTCTGGGAATAAAGGAGTTAGCAGGTACTATTTCCCATCCCTACCCCCCAGCATAAACACTGAGCCATCTGCAGGAGGTGACACTGCACAGGCACTGCACAGGCAGTGTGCCCTACCCACCAGTTCTCCTGAGAACTCATCCACTCCAAGACTGCTGGCCTTGGCCCTGGGTTCAGTACAAATTTTGTTAATGTGTATTCCCTGCTCATTTACTGAATACACAGATATCCTATGCCCCAGCCACCATGCTCTGTGCTGGTTGCCATGCACACAGATGCCATGTGCCATGGCCAGCTTCCAGGTGCACAGATGGTGCACGAGGCCATCACAAACACAGATTTCATACCCCTGGCCACCACCACTGCCATGCAGCATGCTCCTACTGCCACTGTGCTCCCTGGAATTCTGCCTAGGACTAGTGACTCAGTGCAAATTTTGATAATGCTGCACAGGCCCTGCCCAGCTGCCATACACAGAGACAACACATGCACTCAGTTCCCAGCACCACCACCACACACTGCACACCCATGACCAGCCAGCTGGAAGAGAACCAGCCCAGGCCTTACAGCTGAGTGAAAATTTTGCTAACATTGCTGCCTTGCCCCTGAGCTTTTCTATGATCACACCCCATCAGAGCCTGGGTCTCACAAACATCCCAGAGAGAAAACACAGCCCACAAAATGCAAACAGTCTTTGTAGACATCTGGGCTGAAATGGAAAGTGACTCAAACACAGGACACAAACAACACACATAAGAGAGTCCCTAATGTGTCAAGTTCTGGTGAACAGGGTAGAGTGCACTGCTGGGCAGTATAGAACCTATCTTCATAGAGTCACTGCCTTCAAAATCAGAAGATGTAGCCGACTTTCCTAACACAGAGAAATACACAGAGAGGTAGACAAAATGAGGAGCCAGAGAAATATGTCATAAGTGAAAGAACAGCAAAATCACAGCAGGAGATCTAGTGAAAAATAAATAATATGCCTGATACAGAATTTAAAGTAATGATTATATGAAGAGTGCAATAAATGAGATTAAACATTTTGTTGCAATGAATAGCAGGCTGCAAGAAGCAGAGGAAAAATTAGTGACCGAGAAGACAAAGTAATGGAAAGCAATAAAGCTGAACAAAAGAGAGAAAGAAGAATTATGCAATATGAGAATAGGGAAGTCTATGACTCCATCAAATGTAATCACATTTGTATTATAGGAGTCCCAGAAGAAGAAGAAAGAGAAAGGGGGGCAGAAATGTCATTTAAGAAGTAATAGCTGAAAACTTCCCTAATCTCAAGAAGGAAACAGATATCCAGACCCTGGAGGCGCACGGAACGTCCATCAAAATCCACAAAAGCAGATCCACACCAATACATATTGTAGTTAAATTTACAAAATACAGAGAAAAATTAAAAAAAAAACTTTAAATCAACAAGAAAAAAGAATTCCTTATAAGAGACAACTCATAAGGTTAGCTGGAGGTTTCTCAATAGAACCTTGGCAAGCCAGAAGGGAGTAGCATATTATATTCAAATGGCCAAGTGAGAAAAGTCTGGAGCCAACAATACTCTATCCAGAAAGGCTATCATTAAAAATAGGAGAGATAGAGTTTCCCAGACAAACAAAACTAAAAGAGTTTATGAAAACTAAACCAGTTCTGCAAAAAATATAAAAGGGGACTCTGAGTGGAAAGGAGTGAGCAAAAGTGACAAAGACAAGAAGGGATCAGAGAAAAAAAATTTCAGAAACGATGAAACAAGCAAGAAAATGGCAATGGATACATATCTATTAATAATTACTTTGAATGTAAATGGACTAAACACTCCAATCAAGAGACATAGCATGTCAGAATGGATAAAGAAACAAGACTTATCTATAGGTTGCCTATAAGAGACTCACTTTAGACCCAAAGACACCAGCAGATTGAAAGTGAAGAGATGAAGAAACATTTATTATACAAATGTATGTCAAAGGAAGCTGGTGTAGCAATACTTACATATGATAAATGAGATTTAAAACTAAGACAATAACAACAGACAAAGAAGAGCAATATATAATCTAAATGGAACAATCCAAAAAGATCTAACAGTTGTAAATATTTAGGTACCCAACATGAGAGAACCCAAATATATAAACAGTTAATAACAAACATAAAGGAACTAATTGATAATAATACAGTAATAGTAGGGGAATTTAACACTCCACTTATACTGGTCAACAGATCACCTAAACAGAAAATAAACAAGGAAATAAAGGCTTTGAATGGCACACTGGACGAGATAGGTTTAATAGATATATTCAGAAAATTCCATCCTAAAGCAGAAGAAAAGAATAGACATTCTTTTCAAGTGCACATTGAATATTCTCCAGAATAGATCATATAATATATATTACATCATAAATCAGGCCTTAATAATTACAAAAAGATTGAAGTTATAAAATACACCTTTTCTGACCACAATGCAATGAGTCAACCAGAAGAAAAAATCTGGAAAGACCACAAATACATAGACGTTAAACAAGCATGTTAGTAAACAATGAATGTGTTAACAGAAAATGAAAGAAAAAATTTAAAAAATACTTAGAAATAAATGAAAATGGAAGCACAGTGGTCCAAAACCATTGGGATGCAGCAAAAGTGGTCCTAAGAGGAAAGTCTACAGCAATTTAGACCTATATCAAGAAGCAAAAACAAAACCAAACAAAAACTCAAATAAAACAACAAAACTTTGCACCTAAAGGAACCACAAAAAAAAAGAACAATAGATGAAACCTAAAGTCACCAGAAGGAAGGAAATAATAAAGATTAGAGCAGAAAGAAATTGTATAGAAACTAAAAAAAACAAAACAAAAAACACAATAGAACAGATAAATGAAACCAGGAGCTGGTTTTTGAAAATATCAACAAAACTGATAAACCGCTAACCAGACTCATTGAGAAAGAGAGAGAGAGAGAACTCAAATGAAGAAAATCCCAAGAGAAAGAGGAGAAATAACAACCAACTCCACATAAATACAAATAATTGTAAAATGATATTATGAAAATCTATATGCCAAAAATTGGACAACCTAGAAGAAATGGATAAATTTTAGAAACATATAAATTTCCAAAATTGAAGCAGGAAGAAATAGAAAATTTTAATAGATCAATTTCCAGCAAGAAGATTGAATCAGTAATCAAAAACTCCCAACAAACAAAAGTTAAGGAGCAGTTTGCTTCACAGATGAAATCTACCATACATTTAAAGAATAATTCATAGCTATTTTTCTCAAAACATTGCCAAAAAAGAAGGGGAAGGAAAATTTTCAAATTAATTCTTTGAGGCCAGCATTATACCAAAACAGATAAAAATGCTACACACACTCTCTCTCCCCGGTATCTCACCGCTGTGTCAGTGCAGTTAGGCATCAGCAAATTAATGAGAGGAGAGAGGAGGCCCCTGCTCTTGGGCACCGCAGGAACTTACTCCAGCTCCAGACACACCATAAACACTTTCATCTAATGGAAGATAAGCTGTGAAATTGGATTTCTGAACCACAAGACACTTGTGTAAAAACTGCATTCCATGCCAGGCCTGAAATGTTCCAAAGCTCAGTTCGCTATCAGCATCCCAGGTGGTGCAATTAATAAAGAGCTAGCCTGGGGCCACTGGCACAAACAAGGCAGGTCCTTAGAACCTGAACTTCCTATTTGTTCCATTCCTTGGGTAGAAAACGCCTGTTAATTACTCTGGAGGTTTTGTTAGAACATTCTATCTGGTCTCACTGGATCAAGCTCTCCTCTCCAGATCGCCCTATATGGGGAACTGAAAATAATCCTCGTTTCAATGATTCCACCTACACCTGCCTAAATAACCCAGAAAACCGCCAGAGGATTAGCAGAACGGAGTCTCCGGAGACAAGCGCAGACGAGAGGCCCACGGAAGAGGGTAGGAAGGACGGCGAGGCGGTGCGCGCTCCACGGACTGGCGGGAGGGAGCCGGGGCGGAGGGGCGGCTCGCCGGCCAAGCAGAGCCCCCGAGTCTGGCTGGCAAAAGAGGAGGGGCCTGACGGACTGTGTTCCGACAGCAAGCTCGACTTAGCGTCTGGGAGGTCATAAGTTAACAGCTCTGCTCAGAAAGTGGGAAGGCTGGAGGACAAAGGGAGGGAGAGCTGTGGAGCCCCCGGATGACAGAGTTCAGTTTGGTGGGGAACAAAGGCGCTCGCCAGCGCCATCTCCCCCGCCCATCCCCCAGCCAAAATCCCAAAGGGAACCAGTTCCTGCCAGGGAACTTGCTCGCTCCGTGCAAACACCCAACTCTGTGCTTCTGCGGAGCCAAACCTCCGGCAGCGGATCTGACTCCCTCCCGCTGCCACAGGGCCCCTCCTGAAGTGGATCACCTAAGGAGAAGCGAGCTAAGCCTGCCCCTCCTGCCCATGTGCACCTTGCCTACCCACCCCAGCTAATACGCCAGATCCCCAGCATCACAAGCCTGGCAGTGTGCAAGTAGCCCAGAAGGGCCACGCCACCCCACAGTGAATCCCGCCCCTAGGAGAGGGGAAGAGAAGGCACACACCAGTCTGACTGTGGCCCCAGCGGTGGGCTGGGGGCAGACATCAGGTCGGACTGCGGCCCCGCCCACCAACTCCAGTTATACACCACAGCACAGGGGAAATGCCCTGCAGGTCCTCACCACTCCAGGGACTATCCAAAATGACCAAGCGGAAGAATTCCCCTCAGAAGAATCTCCAGGAAATAACAAGAGCTAATGAACTGATCAAAAAGGATTTAAATAATATAACAGAAAGTGAATTTAGAATAATAGTCATAAAATTAATCGCTGGGCTTGAAAACAGTATAGAGGACAGCAGAGAATCTCTTGCTACAGAGATCAAGGGACTAAGGAACAGTCATGAAGAGCTGAAAAGCACTTTAAACAAAATGCAAAACAAAATGGAAACGACGACAGCTCGGATTGAAGAGGCAGAGGAGAGAATAGGTGAACTAGAAGATAAAGTTATGGAAAAAGAGGAAGCTGAGAGAAAGAGAGATAAAAAAATCCAGGAGTATGAGGGGAAAATTAGAGAACTAAGTGATACACTAAAAAGAAATAATATACACATAATTGGTATCCCAGAGGAGGAAGAGAGAGGGAAAGGTGCTGAAGGGGTACTTGAAGAAATTATAGCTGAGAACTTCTCTGAACTGGGGAAGGAAAAAGGCATTGAAATCCAAGAGGCACAGAGAACTCCCTTCAGACGTAACTTGAATCGATCTTCTGCACGACATATCATAGTGAAACTGGCAAAATACAAGGATAAAGAGAAAATTCTGAAAGCAGCAAGGGATAAACGTGCCCTCACATATAAAGGGAGACCTATAAGACTCGTGACTGATCTCTCTTTTGAAACTTGGCAGGCCAGAAAGAATTGGCACGAGATCTTCAGTGTGCTAAACAGAAAAAATATGCAGCCGAGAATCCTTTATCCAGCAAGTCTGTCATTTAGAATAGAAGGAGAGATAAAGGTCTTCCCAAACAAACAAAAACTGAAGGAATTTGTCACCACTAAACCAGCCCTACAAGAGATCCTAAGGGGGACCCTGTGAGACAAAGTACCAGAGACATCACTACAAGCATAAAACATACAGACATCACAATGACTCTAAACCCGTATCTTTCTATAATAACACTGAATGTAAATGGATTAAATGGCACCAACCAAAAGACATAGGGTATCAGAATGGATAAAAAAACAAGACCCATCTATTTGCTGTCTACAAGAGACTCATTTTAGACCTGAGGACACCTTTAGATTCAGAGTGAGGGGATGGAGAACTATTTATCATGCTACTGGAAGCCAAAAGAAAGCTGGAGTAGCCATACTTATATCAGACAAACTAGACTTTAAATTAAAGGCTGTAACAAGAGGGGCGCCTGGGTGGCGCAGTCGGTTAAGCGTCCGACTTCAGCCAGGTCACGATCTCGCGGTCCGTGAGTTCGAGCCCCGCGTCAGGCTCTGGGCTGATGGCTCAGACCCTGGAGCCTGTTTCTGATTCTGTGTCTCCCTCTCTCTCTGCCCCTCCCCCGTTCATGCTCTGTCTCTCTCTGTCCCAAAAATAAAATAAAACGTTGAAAAAAAATTTAAAAAAAAAAAAAAAAAAAAAAAAAAAAAAAAAAAAAAAAAAATAAAGGCTGTAACAAGAGATGAAGAAGGGCATTATATAATAATTACAGGGTCTATCCATCAGGAAGAGCTAACAATTATAAATGTCTATGCGCCAAATACCGGAGCCCCCAAATATATAAAACAATTACTCATAAACATAAGCAACCTTATCGATAAGAATGTGGTAATTGCTGGGGACTTTAACACCCCACTTACAGAAATGGATAGATCATCTAGACACACGGTCAATAAAGAAACAAGGGCCCTGAATGACACATTGGATCAGATGGACTTGACAGATATATTTAGAACTCTGCATCCCAAAGCAACAGAATATACTTTCTTCTCGAGTGCACATGGAACAGTCTCCAAGATAGATCATATACTGGGTCACAAAACAGCCCTTCATAAGTTTACAAGAATTGAAATTATACCATGCATACTTTCAGACTACAATGCTATGAAGCTTGAAATAAACCACAGGAAAAAGTCTGGAAAACCTCCAAAAGCATGGAGGTTAAAGAACACCCTACTAAAGAATGAGTGGGTCAACCAGGCAATTAGAGAAGAAATCAAAAAATATATGGAAACAAACGAAAATGAAAATACAACAATCCAAACGCTTTGGGACGCAGCGAAGGCAGTCCTGAGAGGAAAATACATTGCAATCCAGGCCTATCTCAAGAAACAAGAAAAATCCCAAATACAAAATCTAACAGCACACCTAAAGGAAATAGAAGCAGAACAGCAAAGGCAGCCTAAACCCAGCAGAAGAAGAGAAATAATAAAGATCAGAGCAGAAATAAACAATATAGAATCTAAAAAAACTGTAGAGCAGATCAACGAAACCAAGAGTTGGTTTTTTGAAAAAATAAACAAAATTGACAAACCTCTAGCCAGGCTTCTCAAAAAGAAAAGGGAGATGACCCAAATAGATAAAATCATGAATGAAAATGGAATTATTACAACCAATCCCTCAGAGATACAAACAATTATCAGGGAATACTATGAAAAATTATATGCCAACAAATTGGACAACCTGGAAGAAATGGACAAATTCCTGAACACCCACACTCTTCCAAAACTCAATCAGGAGGAAATAGAAAGCTTGAACAGACCCATAAGCAGCGAAGAAATTGAATCGGTTATCAAAAATCTCCCAACAAATAAGAGTCCAGGACCAGATGGCTTCCCAGGGGAGTTGTACCAGACGTTTAAAGCAGAGATAATACCTATCCTTCTCAAGCTATTCCAAGAAATAGAAGGGGAAGGAAAACTTCCAGACTCATTCTATGAAGCCAGTATTACTTTGATTCCTAAACCAGACAGAGACCCAGTAAAAGAAAGAGAACTACAGGCCAATATCCCTGATGAATATGGATGCAAAAATCCTCAATAAGATACTAGCAAATCGAATTCAATGGCATATAAAAAGAATTACTCACCATGACCAAGTGGGATTCATTCCTGGGATGCAGGGCTGGTTCAACATTCGCAAATCAATCAACGTGATACATCACATTAACAAAAAAAAAAGAGAAGAACCATATGATCCTGTCAATCGATGCAGAAAAGGCCTTTGACAAAATCCAGCACCCTTTCTTAATAAAAACCCTTGAGAAAGTCGGGATAGAAGGAACATACTTAAACATCATAAAAGCCATTTATGAAAAGCCCACAGCTAACATCATCCTCAATGGGGAAAAACTGAGAGCTTTTTCCCTGAGATCAGGAACATGACAAGGATGCCCACTCTCACCGCTGTTGTTTAACATAGTGCTGGAAGTTCTAGCATCAGCAATCAGACAACAAAAGGAAATCAAAGGCATCAAAATTGGCAAAGATGAAGTCAAGCTTTCGCTTTTTGCAGATGACATGATAATATACATGGAAAATCTGATAGACTCCACCAAAAGTCTGCTAGAACTGATACATGAATTCAGCAAAGTTGCAGGATACAAAATCAATGTACAGAAATCAGTTGCATTCTTATACACTAACAATGAAGCCACAGAAAGACAAATAAACTGATCCCATTCACAATTGCACCAAGAAGCATAAAATACCTAGGAATAAATCTAACCAAAGATGTAAAAGATCTGTATGCTGAAAACTATAGAAAACTTATGAAGGTAATTGAAGAAGATATAAAGAAATGGAAAGACATTCCCTGCTCATGGATTGGAAGAACAAATATTGTCAAAATGTCAATACTACCCAAAGCTATCTACACATTCAATGCAATCCCAATCAAAATTGCACCAGCATTCTTCTCGAAACTAGAATAAGCAATCCTAAAATTCATATGGAACCACAAATGGCCCCGAATAGCCAAAGAAATTTTGAAGAAGACCAAAGCAGGAGGCATCACAATCCCAGACTTTAGCCTCCACTACAAAGCTGTAATCATCAAGACAGCATGGTATTGGCACAAAAACAGACACATAGACCAATGGAATAGAATAGAAACCCCAGAACTAGACCCACAAACGTATGGCCAACTCATCTTTGACAAGGCAGGAAAGAACATCCAATGGAAAAAAGATAGTCTCTTTAACAAATGGTGCTGGGAGAACTGGACAGCAACATGCAGAAGGTTGAAACTAGACCACTTTCTCACACCATTCACAAAAATAAACTCAAAATGGATAAAGGACCTGAATGTGAGACAGGAAACCATCAAAACCTTAGAGGAGAAAGCAGGAAAAGACCTCTCTGACCTCAGCCATAGCAATCTCTTACTCGACACATCCCCAAAGGCAAGGGAATTAAAAGCAAAAGTGAATTACTGGGACCTTATGAAGATAAAAAGCTTCTGCACAGCAAAGGAAACAACCAACAAAACTAACAGGCAACCAATGGAATGGGAAAAGATATTTGCAAATGACATATCGGACAAAGGGCTAGTATCCAAAATCTATAAAGAGCTCACCAAACTCCACACCCGAAAAACAAATAACCCAGTGAAGAAATGGGCAGAAAACATGAATATACACTTCTCTAAAGAAGACATCCAGATGGCCAACAGGCACATGAAAAGATGTTCAACGTCGCTCCTTATCAGGGAAATACAAATCAAAACCACACTCAGGTATCACCTCACGCCAGTCAGAGTGGCCAAAATGAACAAATCAGGAGACTATAGATGCTGGAGAGGATGTGGAGAAATGGGAACCCTCTTGCACTGTTGGTGGGAATGCAAACTGGTGCAGCCGCTCTGGAAAGCAGTGTGGAGGTTCCTCAGATAATTAAAAGTAGACCTACCCTATGACCTAGCAATAGCACTGCTAGGAATTTACCCAAGGGATACAGGAGTACTGATGCATAGGGGCACGTGTACCCCAATGCTTATAGCAGCACTCTCAACAATAGCCAAATTATGGAAAGAGCCTAAATGTCCATCAACTGATGAATGGATTAAGAAATTGTGGTTTATATGCACAATGGAATACTACATGGCAATGAGAAAAAATGAAATATGGCCTTTTTAGCAACATGGATGGAACTGGAGAGTGTGATGCTAAGTGAAATAAGCCATACAGAGAAAGACAGATACCATATGGTTTCACTCTTATGTGGATCCTAAGAAACTTAACAGAAACCCATGGGGGAGGGGAAGGAAAAAAAAAAAGAGAGGTTAGAGTGGGAGAGAGCCAAAGCATAAGAGACTGTTAAAAACTGAGAACAAACTGAGGGTTTTTGGGGGGTGGGAGGGAGGGGAGGGTGGGTGATGGGTATTGAGGAGGGCACCTTTTGGGATGAGCACTGGGTGTTGTATAGAAACCAATTTGACAATAAATTTCATATATTAAAAAAAAATGCCCCCCCCTCCCACACACACAAAGATGACAGGCCAATATCTTAGATGAACATAGAGGCAAAAATCCTCAATGAAATACAGCAAACAGAATTCAACAATACATCTGAAAATAATTCACTAAAATCTACTAGGATTTATTTCTGAGATGCAAAGGTGGTTCAATATTGCAAATCATTCAACGTGATACATCCCAACAATAAGAGAACTGACAAGAACCATATGATCAGAAAAACTAAGATGGATGCAGAAAAAGCATTTGACAAAATACAGCATCTATTCATGATAAAAGTCTTCAACAAAGTAGGTTTAGAGGGAACATACCTCAACATGATAAAGGCCTTATAGGAAAACCCATAATGAATATCATATTCCTGAGGAAAAAACTGACAGCTTTCTCCCTAAGGTCAGGAACAAGACAAGGATGTCTGCTTTCAACTCTTTTATTCAGCATAATACTGGAAGTCCTAGTCATAGTAATTAAACAACAGAAAGATATAAAATTGGTAAGAAAGAAGTAAAACTTTAACTATTTGCAGATGACATGATACTGTATATAGAAAATCCAAAAGAGTCCCCCCAAAAATAATAGAACTAATTAATGAATTCAGTAAACTCATAGGATATAGAATCAATGTGCAGAAATTTGTTGCATTTCTATAAACTAATGAAACAGCAGAAAGAGAAATCAGGAAAACAATCTTATTTATAATTGTCCCCAAAATAATAAGTTACTTAGGAATAAACATACCAAAGAGGTAAAAAGTACTCTGCAAAATATAAAACATTGGTGAAAGAAATTAAAGATGACACAAAAAAATGGAAATTCATTTTATGGTCATGGATTGGAAGAAAAATATTGTTAAAATGTTTATACTACCCAGAGTGCCTGTCTGACTCAGTGAGTTGAGTGTCCAACTTTTGATTTTGGCTTAGGTCATGATTCCAGGGTCATGGGATCAAGCCCTGCATCAGGCTCCACACTCAGCATGGAGTCTGCTTGAGATTCTCTCTCTCCCTCTGTGGGGAATAAGTTTAGGAATTCCCTGGGTTCACACCAATGAGTTAACAAGGCATAAAGAAGTACAAAGCCATAGGATGTTCACACCTGAGTTTGGGTAAACAAGATTAGGTGAATAAGGATAGAGAAGGGGGGCTTAGACCCTCCAGAATAGAGTAAAGGGGGGCTGGGGCCCCCAGAATAAAGTAAGGAGGTGCAAGTCACCCAGAATAGGGAGGGGTAAAACCCCAATATAGAACATAGGTATATGAAATAAACAAGATTAAGTATTCAGGGCAGAAGCGCCCTGCCCCCCTCAATTTAGTACTATAGCAGAAAGCTGCTTTCACAGGAAGGAAGGACGAAGTTAGGTAAACAGGTAAATTGAGCTATGGACTGCTGCACTGTGCTCTGAGTGAAGCTGCCCAGGGCAGAGATGATTAACAAAAGAAAAGGTGCCTTGTTAACCCTGAGGTTATTTGTTCTGTCTTATTCCCTAGGCTAGCTAAGATAAACAGGCAAGGTGCCTCCTGTCTGCTGTTAACAACCATCTGCCCATCTGCCCAGCACCAGGATTTTGTTTTATATTGACCCAAACTCCAAACACTGCATATCTTCAAAACCCCCTTTTTCTCATGCCCATCAGTTAATGTTCACCAATTCATTGTCTCTTTATGCAAATGTGAAGGCATCACACTTGTAAGCCTTCTGATCTTAATAAATATGGGGCAAGGACCCTTATTCAGGGCTCTTGTCTTTTCCCAGACATTAACCATCTCTCACATAATAATCCTGTGTCCCACTCTCTTGCTAGAGAGAACTTTAGACCCAGAGTCTACAACATGCCTCTGCCCATCTCCCCCACTTATGTGCTTGCTCTCTCTAAAAGAAGAAGAAGAAGAAGAAGAAGAAGAAGAAGAAGAAGAAGAAGAAGAAGAAGCCTATACTACTCAAAACAATCTACAATCTACACATTTAATGCAATTCCTACCAAAAAAATGACAGCCTTTTTTCAGAAAACTAAAAGAAATAATCCTAAAATTTATATGGATCCACAAAAGACTTCAAATTGCTAAGGGAATCTTGAAAAAGAAAAAGCAAAGCTGGAGATATCACAAT
Organism: Lynx canadensis; assembly: GCF_007474595.2. Lineage (NCBI taxonomy): Eukaryota > Metazoa > Chordata > Mammalia > Carnivora > Felidae > Lynx > Lynx canadensis. The sequence goes on along the minus strand of NC_044315.2, from coordinate 31,309,149 downwards.
TCCAGACTTCAGGTTATATTACAAATCTGTAGTAATTTAAAAATTATGGTACCCTCACAGAAAAACATACATACAGTTCAATGGAACAGAATAGAAAGCCCAGAATAAATCGATATCTATATGGTCAACTGATCTTCAACAAACCAAGAAAGAATATGCAATGGGAAAAAGACAGTCTCTTCAACAAATGATGCTGGGAAAACTGGACCACTTTCTTACACCATACACAAAAACAACTCAAAATGGATTAAAGACCTAAATGTAAGACATGAAGCCATAAAACTCCTAGAAGTAGACACATGCAGGTCTCTGACATCATCCATAGCAATGTTTTTCTAGATACGTCAAATAAAAACAAAAATAACTATTGGGACTATATCAAAATAAAAATACTCTGCACAGTAAAGGAAACAATCAACAAAACTAAAAGGCAACCCACTGAAAGGGAGAAGATATTTGCAAAGGACTTATCTGAAAAATGGTTAGTATATATTAAAAACTACAAATTAAAAACTACAAATATATTAAATATAGTATATATTAAAAACTACAAATTAAATACTACAAATACATTAAAAAACTACAAATCAACACCCCCACAAAACTAATCCAATTTTTAAAATGGGAAGAATAAATGAACAGAAATTTCTCTGAAGATACCCAGATGGCCAACAGACACATGAAAAGATGCTCAATATCACTCATCATAAGGTAAAGTGCAAATCAAAACTAGAATGATATATTACCTCACACCTGTCAGAATGGCTAAATCGAAAACACAAAAAATAACAACTGTTGGCAAAGATGTGGAGAAAAAGGAAGCCTTGTGGACTGTTGGTGGGAATGCAAACTGGCCCAGCCACTGTGGAAAACAGTATGGAGGTCCCTCAAAAAGTTAAAAATAGAACTATCCTATGATCCAGTAATCACACTACTGGGTATTTATCCAAAAAAATTACAAAAACACTTATTCAGAGGGATATGTGCACCCTTTTGTTTACAGAGAAATTATATACAATAGCCAAATCATGGAAGCAGCCCAAGTGTTCATCAATTGATGAATGGATAAAGAAGTAGTGATGGGGGCACCTGGATGGCTCAGTCAGTTAAGCATCGGACACTTGGTTTTGGACCAGGTCATGATCACAGTTTTGTGAGTTCAAGTTCCATGTCAGTTTCTGGCTGACAGTGCAGAGCCTGCTTGGGATTCTCTGTCTCCCTCTCTCTCTGCCCCTCCCCTACTTGAACTGTCTGTGTCTTTCTCAAAATAAAAAAAAAACTTAAAAAAAGTAGTGATCTATCTACACATACATAGTATTATAATATTATATAAGTTATATATAATATATTTAATACATAATAATTATAATTGTAAATGTAATTTATAAGTATAAAATATAATTACAAATATAAATATGATATATTATATAATATTATAATGCTAAGTGAAATGTCAGTCATAGAAAGACAAATACCATATGATTTCATTCATTTGTCAGATTTAAGAAACAAAACAAGTGAGTGAAAAAGACAGAGGAAGAGAAAGAGAGAGAGACTGAGACAAGTCAAGAAACAAACTCTTAATTATTACAAGAGGTTACAAGAGGGTACTTGGGTGGGGATATGGGTTAAATAGGTATGGGGATTAAGGAGTGCACTTGTGACAAGCACTGGGTAATGTATGGAATTGTTGAATCACTATATCATGTACCTGAGACTACTATAACACCATATGTTAACTATACTGGAATACAAATAAAATAAAATAAATGATGTTTCCTTTATTCACATTTACATTTCCCCCTATTCATCATGATTGTTCCTCCAAAGCATTGCTGATCAAAGTTGGAGTTTTCCACATTTGGTATTTTGTTTTTTTTTTCACTCACTGCCAGGAATGACCTTTTTTGATTGCATGTCCCACATAAGAAGGAAAATTCAAAGATGGGAAACTGTCTAGTCCATATTGCATAACAAGTGGAGGAGGGAGAACTCTCAGACATGTTTTTATATACAGTGTATACCTTTAAGGGCAAAAGTGGTAGAGATTATCTGAAAGCACTGAGTTAGCCTCACCTTTGTGGGTATATTACCTCTGCAAATGTTTGATAGGCAATAGGCACAGAGCTTAAAAGGAAGTACAAAATGTAAGTTGAAGAGAAGAACAATGACTCCAATTTGTGTAATAGTGTGATATGTGAGATGCCATCCCATCTTAAAGGGGTCTTTTCTAAAAACCTTACAAGTAAGAGTTAGCCCATTTGTATTTCCCTTGGTTGCAGGGAAACAGATCACATTCAGGTAAGACCCTTGGGGAGAGCAAGGGTCATATGATTAACAAAGATGGAAGTATTTATCTGAGCTAGTATGGTTATGATGGAGGAAAGATTGAAACAAGATATGAGAACATAAGGTCATAATAACCTTACCTGATAGCTAACATTCATACACTTATGGGTATAATTGGCAATGGCATTTGAGACTAAAGACATAATGGTTACAGGTAAGACCAAGGGGTCTTCAACGTTGTGAACAAATAAGAGTTTCTGGTGACAGACCCAACAGTCAGATAGGTTTTTACCTTTTGTAATAGACTGAGAAACACAGATAAGAACATTGTCTCTCCAATAGAAATGGAAGGAAAAATATGTAAGAAGCAGCAGTGAGAAAAAGGTATGCAAGTCTGGTCTGGTCATCTTGAGAAAGTTGTCTCCTTCAACTGTCGTCTGCTTAAATTCCTAGAAATCTTTACTTTCAGGTCACCAGTTGGTATGCAGGGCCAGTCAGATTTTGGTGCTTTCTTTAAATGTGACACGTGTTTACAAAGGACTGTTCCTTGGAGTTTGGTGGCACAAAGTTGGTTAATAGTACCTGATAAAGGCCTTCCCAACAGGATTAAATGGAGTTTTTTCTGGAGATAACTTTTCCAATAAATAAAGTCCCAATGTTGCAAGGTGTGATGTTTAAGATCTTCATCTCTTGGGAGCATGCTGTGAAACTATTGTTCTATTAAAACATGGTTATTTAAAAAATTTTTTTAAATGTTTATTTATTTTTGAGAGAGAGAGAGAGACAGAGTGTGAGTGGGGGAGGGGCCAAGAGCGAGGGAGACAGAATCTGAAGCAGGCTCCAGGCCCTGAGCTGTCAGCACAGAGCCTAATGCGGGGCTAACACCCACGAACCATGAGATCATGACCTGAGCTGAAGTCAGACACCCAACTGAATGAGCCACCAAGGTGCCCCAAAACATGGTTATTTTTAACAGACGCCACTAGGTCTTTACAATATTGAAGTATAGTTACTTTTTATTAGCCATAGATTGAAAAAAGCAGGAGCTAAGTATAAAGGGCAACCTGTTACAAGGAGAACAGATTGTTATTGAATTTATGCAAATACATGCATCGTCATGAAAAATAAGAATATTTAATAAGAGCTTCTGAATTCTGATGGGATCAGGTAAGGAGAAAAAGATAACTGCCTCAAACTTTTTGTAATGATACACTTTACCAAATTGCTGTATGTTACAGATAGGTTACTGAAGAGAAGAGAAAGAGGTCTATTAACTCTGGAAAACAAAACACTACAACAATGTTTTCCATTAGAGTTTTAGAAATCATTATACAATTCAAAGTTAGTATCTTAAATTTATCAAAATCTGTATTCTAGTGTATTTGTCAAAGTCTTTTTCATGAATCGCTTTAAGGATAAAGCACTTAAAACAATAGCTGTAAATGACAAAAGACTTTAAAAAGCAACGATTAGAAATTTGAGGAGATTAGAATTAATTATGATGTCATTGACAAACAAATTTGGTTATTTCTATGACACACAACATTTAAGATAGTAACTAAGATTATGACTAGCATTATACCAGAACATTAGACTTTTAGGAATTTTATATAATTTCTAAAACATTTATATTAATAAAATATATTCATAAAAATATAGTTTGAGAAAGTATAGAATCATTTATTTGATAATGCTTATTTGATCATTTAACAACCAAATAAATCTAATTAGTTTAATCCCTCATTTTTTATAAAAAGAGAGAACAAATCTAAGATGTTCTAGGGACCCTCAGGAATACCTCATATCCCAAAGTTAGTTTTAAGTCAAAAAAGACTTCATTTAGAATTTGATTTTGGGAAGTGTGTCAAAAACATCAAAGGTTTGGACACAGATAATTATGAAACACACGTGGGGCACCTATGTGACTCAGTTGGTTAAGTGTCCAACTTTGGCTCAGTCAGGATCTCTTGGTTTGTGAGTTTTAGCCCCGCATCTGGCTCTGTGCAGATAGCTGGGAGTCTGGAGCTTGTTTTGGGATTCCATGTCTCCTTCTTTCTTTACCCCTCCCCCGCTCATGCTCTGTGTGTGTCTCTCTCTCTCAAAAATAAATGAACATGAAAAAAATTTTTAAAAAGAAACAATATTTATTTAACTAAAATGACAAAGACTTATTTTTCTGTATATTGTTTTTAACGTTTATTCATTTTTTGATAGAGACAGAGCATGAGTAGGGAAAGGGCAGAGAGAGAGAGAGAGAGGGAGACACAGAATCCAAAGCAAGCTCCAGGCTTTGAAATGAGAGCACAGGGCCCGTCGCGGGGCTTGAACTCATGGATCATGAGATCATGACCTGAGCTGAAGTTGGACACTTAACCAACTGAGCCACCCAAGCGCCCCAAATGACAAAGCTTTCAAAGGGAAATATAGAACATTATGTAGTTCTGATAAAAACTTAGCTCTTTTAATATCCAGGATACTCAGCATATTTGTGTAATCAAAGACCTGATGGAAAAGATAATATAAATTACAGAAAATTATTTTGTTAAAACACAAAGTCTTTTTTAATGAAAATGAGCTTTATTACATCAAGTCATAAATACATAAAAAGATGCAAATAGTTTTAGTCGTTTTCTTCTGGATGTTTGAATCAACTTATAGGAAAAGCAGAACTGAAATCCACACAGTCTGAGTAGGAAAATTTTCAGGGGTTCATGTTAAGTTAGGTTTGGTAGGTTGCTCTTTCTTCTGTTTTTATAACTTGTGTGTTTTTAAAAAATTGATCTCAAAGCACTAATAGTCATGCAAGCAAATGCTGTAGCACAAAAGAAATTACATTAAGCAGAATCCACACCATGTGGCAAATGTTTGTGCTAAAAACAAAACCCTCAGAGTTGTATTAGCACATGAAAAGGAACAAGGAACAATCTGGGTAACATAACTGTGTTCAAAAAAGATGAAATAGAGACACTGGTATCTTTGATGTGAGATAGGTGTCTTTTACATGCTTTATTTATTTATTTACTTATTTATTTATATTTTATTATTTTAATGTTTGTTTCTTGAGAGAGAGAGAAAGAGAGAGAGTAAGCAGGGGAGGGGCAGAGAGAGAGACACAGAATTGGAAGCAGGTTCTAGGCTCTGAGCTGTCAGCACAGAGCTCAATGCGGGGCTCAAACCCATGAACCATGAGATCATGACCTGAGATCAAGTCGGATGCTTAACCAACTGAGCCACCCAGGCACCCCAAGTTATTTATTTATTTTAAACTAAGTTTATTTATTTATTTTGAGAGAGAAAGAGAGAGTGAGTGGAGGAGGAGCAGAGAGACAGGGAGAGAGAATCCCAAGTAGGCTCCACACTGTCAGCACAGAGCCTGATGCAGGGTGTGAACTCACAAACCTTGAGATCATGACCTGAGCAGAAACCAAGAGTCAGATGTTTAAGTGACTGAACCACCCAGCCACTCTATTTATCTTTTTTTAAGTTTATTTATTTATTTTGAGAGAGAGAGAGAGAGAGGCAGGAGGGGCAGAGAGAGGGGGAGAAAGATATAATCCCAACCAGTCTGACATAGGGTTCAAACCCATGAACTGTGAGATCATGACCTGAGCCAAAACCAAGATGCTTAAGTGACTGAGCCATGTGGATGCCCCTTTTACATGCATCTTTTCAATCAATGTTTAAAAAAAAACAAAAGCAAAACCAAAACCCTAGGTAGTTCCTAACTATTCAAAATATAAACCCTATTCAACTGCAAAATATTTCTCAATCTCAGAGCCTCATGAACCATGAAAGGGACATGTGAAAGAGAAACCTTCCCATCTTGGAAGAAAATGGAAAACCTTCCATGCTAACAGGCAGCTAGGATCTGGCATTCCATTCCATTTCAGCCAAGCATCTTGAACTAGTCCTCCAGCATGAATGATGCCTTGTTTTAGTCTCTTCATGGTGCTCTTGCTCCCTGCATAGATGAGTCTAATCTCTTTCCCCAGCTCCTCGATGATGACCAGCAGCTCAGCCTATTTGTTTTGGGGTAGCTGGCTGTTCCCAGTTCCCTGAGTGTAGACTAGAGATAGTAGCCTGTAGTCACTCAGCAGATGGCAGTAGTGTGAGGATGTCTCCATAGTGGTAGAGAGTGGGTGGACACCTCCAGCAGCATTGAGGGAGGCAGCAGGCACAGGACAAACATAAAAGCTTGCTTTCTTAAGAGATTACTTTATTTCTTTTTCTTTTTTAAAATGTATTTACATAAATTCAAGTTAGTTAATATACAGTGTAGTCTTGGTTTCAGGAGTAGAAGAACCCAGTGATTCATCACTTACATATAAAACCCAGTGTTCATCCCAACAAGTGCTCTCAACACCCATCACCCATTCAACCCATCCCTCTACCCACATCCCCTCCAGCAACCCTCAGTTTGTTCTCTGTATTTAAGAGCCTCTTATGGTTTGCCTCCCTTTTCTGATTTTATCTTATTTTCTTTCCCCTCCCCTATGTTCATCTGTTCTGTTTTCTTAAATTCCATATATGAGTGAAATCATATGATATTTGTCTTTCTGACTGACTTATTTCACCTAGGATAATACATTCTAGTTCCATCCACGTTGTTGCAAATGGAGATTACTTTAAAAAGTAAAGGAAACCTTTCACAATATCTTATCAAAAGCAGACCAATAGTCCAAGAAAAGTTTATTTTTGAAGTGAGGAAGGAAAATTAAGCTTTAGTTTCATATAAGTACACTATTGATATTAAAGTTTAATTTTAAAGCCCTTATAATAACAATTTAAATTTTAGCCAACTTGACCATATATGAAATTCCTTTCTCAAAATTTCTTTTCCATAAACCATACACAACTTTTAATGTGCATTTAGGTTTTGTCCCTTTTCTTTCTTGTTCTAGAAAGTCATTTTATTTTAGGACAAAATTACCTTTTTTCTTACCAAAAATTCATCTTCATTCCTCATACCTTTTTTAAACATGAAAATCATATACCCTGTTTTTCATATTCATTTTAAAATTCTTATTATTCTTCTAGTAGGTTTGTTAAAAAAAAAAAACTTTTTTGCTGACAATTTAAACTTTATTAGTTCAGATGTTATTTTCTCTTTTTTTAATTTTTTAATGTTTATTTATTTTTGAGAAAGAGAGAGATAGAGCGCAAGCAGGGGAGGAGCAGAGAGAGGGAGACACAGAATCCAAAGCAGGCTCCAGACTCTGAGGTGTCAGCACAGAGCTCAATGTGGAGCTCCAACTCATGAACTGCAAGATCATGACCTGAGCTAAAGTCGGTCACTTAACTGACTGAGCCACCCAGGCACCCCAGATGTTTTTTTCTTAATTTCAAAAGTTTATAAATCTTCCCCAGAAAAGAAATGATGCAAGGCAGTTATTACAGAATAATCACATAACTGCTTATACATTACATTAAGTGAATATTAACTTTTATGTAATATAGCTAAAATAAACCATATGCTTTTTTGAAATCATTGTGAGATTCACTTATGTCTATAGGCTTATTCTGATATTTCTCTGTCAGACTGGGAATGACTGAACAGGCAGTGGCAACAGAATCCCCACACTATTTCTGAAGAGTTCTGCTTTGAGTTAGGGAGGCAGAATAAAGATTTGAACATGGGACAACCTCTAAACTTATGGCAGAACTATAACTATCCGGGGAGCCATCATTAGAATTTCCAAACTTGAAGTAGTTATAAGAAATGAGGGAAGTTCTTTTAAATAAAGATTCCTGCCTGGCTGCAAATCTGAAAAGACAAGGCAAAGAATGAGCCTATCAAAGAGTGATTATAGACTCCCTTTGAAGAGTTAGCACTGTGTGTATACAGGACAGAGGGTGGCTGTTCTTGTACTGGCCTTTTCATCTGATCAGACAAACCCTGCTGTTGTGCAATACATTGTGGTATAAGTACAGTGGCTTTCAAACATGTTGGGTTGTTTTATAATAAGAAATATAGTGTTTAGGGGTGCCAGGGTGGCTAAATCAGTTACATGTCCAACTTCAGCTCAGGTCATGATCTCGCAGTTCATGAGTTCAAGCCCCACATTCAGCTCTGTGCTGACAGCTCAGAGCCTGGAGTCTGCTTCAGGTTCTATATCCCTCTCTCTCTGCCCCTCCCCCACTCAAAATCTGTCTCTGTCTCTCAAAAATAAATAAACATTAAAAATAAAGAAAGCTATAAAAAAAGAAATATAGTGTATAGCATGTCTCAGCAAATACTTATATATGTAAAACCATATGAGCTACCAAAAAACGTTTAATAAACTGACACATATTTTGTTTATTTTTAGTGTATACCATTCATTCATTTTATTTTGCATTTTATGAAATTATCTTCTGCTTAGATACAGATAATAAATACATCAAAAATAAATACATCTAAATTATAAAGTTAAAGATATATATTATTCATTTATCTCTGTAGATATGGATAGTATACATATTTTCTATTTATTTGATATTAGTCATAAATCAACAATGGCCTTGGCCATACTTTAAAAAACAAGAAGTTTCAGTAAATTCTTCCATAGTAGGAGAATAACTCTCCTGGAGGTGTTGCAGGGAGTATGGCCTGAGTCACAAAAGATGAGTCTGCAAAGTGCAGTTAAGTGAAGGTCCTCATACTGGAGTCAGAATGAGGCCCTGACTCCAGAATGACGCTTCTTTTTATTTGGATAATTGCTAAAGACTACATTCATAAAGTCAGCTACGCAAGTGTGTTAATCAATCTAATGGTTTAGCTTTTCAAGGTTGAATTTCAAGTTAATTGGTTTCTATAACATTAGGAAGGGTCAGGTGTGAAGGAGGATCCGGCCCTCGACAAAGTTAATGGCTCTAGGCATTCCTTAGGAGAGGAGCTGCAGCCATGTTCAGCTATGTAAACATGTCCTAAGGCCTTGCACCTTCTCCAGCCCTTCCCTTTTGAAGTCTTTTCCTTTGATGCTTCTCTCCTGCATCTCCCACATGGGGGTTTCAGTGTTTCTTAGATTCCAAAAGGGTACCTGTTTTGCCTTCATTCTCTCAGCACCGATGTGCACAGTTTGTGCAGAATTAATTTATATTTATTAATCTTAGTGTTTTGACATTTTCTTTTTGGCTGATTTTGTATCTTAGCTCTTCTTCCAACATTTTAAACTATTTGTAATGTTTTCTTTTTTTTTTTTTTTAATTTTTTTTTCAACGTTTTTATTTTTATTTTTGGGACAGAGAGAGACAGAGCATGAACGGGGGAGGGGCAGAGAGAGAGGGAGACACAGAATCGGAAACAGGCTCCAGGCTCCGAGCCATCAGCCCAGAGCCTGACGCGGGGCTCGAACTCACGGAGCGCGAGATCGTGACCTGGCTGAAGTCGGACACTTAACCGACTGCGCCACCCAGGCGCCCCTGTAATGTTTTCTTTACAGTGAAAAGTAGGAAGCAGGAAATTGTGAACTATTATTTATTAATATCCTATAGTAGATTAGCAAACAAATACATTTCAAAAGTTTAGAAATATTTTATTTCTCATAATTTTTTCTGAGTGTGGCATAAAATGTGTCTATTAAGAGACCTAAATATCTTTTGTCTCTTTGTAAGAATTAAAAAGCCAAAAGTAGATGAACTTACATTTAGCATTTAATATTTACCTTATCTGGATATGATTTAGATATTCAATGAATATTAGCTTAACTTAGTATAAAATTTGATCATATTTACTTATTTAAAGTACTGGTTTTTGGGCGCCTGGGTGGCGCAGTCGGTTAAGCGTCTGACTTCAGCCAGGTCACGATCTCGCGGTCCGTGAGTTCGAGCCCCACGTCAGGCTCTTGGCTGATGGCTCAGAGCCTGGAGCCTGTTTCTGATTCTGTGTCTCCCTCTCTCTCTGCCCCTCCCCCGTTCATGCTCTGTCTCTCTCTGTCCCAAAAATAAATAAACGTTGAAAAAAAAAATTTTTTTAAAAAGTACTGGTTTTTAACAGTTATGCTTGGATAGGCTTTAAATAGTAAACCATCATCTTAAGTTATTTTTCTTTTTAAATTTTTTTTAACGTTTATTTATTTATTTATTTATTTATTTTGAGAGAGAGAGACAGAACACAAGCAGGGCAGGCCAGAGAGAGAGGGAGACACAGAACTGGAAGCAGGCTCCAGGCTCTGAGCTATCAGCACAGGACCCAATGTGGGGCTTTAACCCACAAGCCACGAGATCATGACCTGAGCTGAAGCCACCCAGGCACGCCAGTTATTTTTCTTGTTAATAAAATTTTAACACATGTCTGTTTTTATTAAACCTACAAATGTAGATTAGTATCTATTTATCAAAATTTATCCCAGATCATATAAACTTGAAAAACATTTGAGATAGTTTCTATATTTCTGGGAGTATCCTTGATTTACATAAATGCTCAATTTTTTTTGAGCTAATTAAATAAAGCTCTTTAAAAGTTAATTTTGGCAATACCACCTACAGTTAAAGAAATATTACTTGTATACATAGACACAGAGATCTTATAGCTTTTGTTTTATAAAATTTTAGCCATGTCTCAGGGACAAAACTCAAAAGAACAGTTGAATCCAAATTGTATTTCTGGCAGAGAGACTAAGTTAAGGTTACCTGCTCAGATGATCAAAGTCTCCTTCCCTTCCCTTTCCTCATGCTGCAAGCATCCTTTTAGAATTGATTTTGAAGTCATTTTGTCTTTTAGAAACTTCTGCATACAAATCAAAGAATGCATCCCATTGTTTCTAAAAGTTTTAGAATCCTCTATTTTAAGGGTACCCCTTAAGATGGACTTATATCTAAAACAGTTTCCCCATAATGGCTATTCCAATTCCAAATCATCAAAAAGTTCACCCATTTTTTGATAAAGGCATGAGAGCCTGGCCCACAGGCCAGGTGCAACTTATCTTGCTTTTGTAGTCCTTAAAATATCTCTAATATTAAGGACGCTGTTTTCCAACAGCTGTTTCAAAACACAGGGAATCACATGTTTTCACCTTTTGAACAGGATGGGTAATGTACCAGGAAGCTTTATAAAAACAAAAATAGATCCTGAATAAAGTCAGAGATCTCAACCAAAGAAGAAAACTGAGAGGAGGACAAAAACTGAAAGGACAAAGATAATCCATGGAAGCAGAGACATCACAGAGAGCTCAAGTGAATACCTCACACAGTTCAGAGTTGCTAGTTCCTTGGGGGTTTGTTTTTTTCAGATCCCACTTCTGACAATTATGTAAAGTCAAGCTTAAAAATAAATTAGCCAGGGGTGCCTGGGTGGCTCAGTTGGTTAAGCCTCTGATTTTTGATCTCATCTCAGGTCTTGATCTTGGGGTCATGAGTTCAAGCCCTAATGTGGGACCCTGCATTGGGCATGAAGCCTACTTAAAAAAAATAGCAGTCATTTTTCCAGCAAAATGAGATTATTCAGGAATAGTGGGAGACTTGCAATTTGAGACAAGCAAACTAAAATGACTCATAGGCAAATCTGAAGAGACAAAGAGAAGGTCAACTTTTATTAGGCTTGAGGAGGAAATTAGAGAGGATTGTTTTAAACAAAAGTACACTGGAAAATAAGAGTTTGATGTGGTGGTTTCTCATTGGTTACAAGCAGTGGTTAGTGCATTGTTGCTGGAGCAGGAAGGGATCTTCCTTATTTTTCTTAAAAGCGAGAGATGGAATTTCTATTTGAAAAATGTCCACCTTTGTCAAGACAACTTTTATCTTCCTTATTCCTACTGGTTATGCAGGTTTCAAGTAGTATTTCATGAGAGCTCCTTCAGGGTTTTCTGACTCCATGTTAAGTGGTATTTTCTTTATTTTTACACATATTTTATTAAGACAAGTGTATTACAGATATTTCTCTGTACCTCCAACCACCCATCTCCCCAAAGCTATAGTTTCCCTTTTCATTTCTTTGTTCTTGAATAGCATATGTTTTAAGTTCTGATCAAGCCCAATTTATATATAGTTTTCTTTTATACTTCATACATTTGTGTTCTATTTAAGAAATATTTGCCTTAGTGAAGATCGTTAAGATTTTCTAAGTTGTCTTCTAGAAGTTGTACAGTTTCAAGCTTTACATTTATTTTTATAATCTATTTCCTTTAAATTCCTCTGTGGTATAAAGTAAGAGTTTGATGTCATATTTAATATGTATACCCAATTATGTCACTGCAATTTTCTCAAAAGATAATTCTTTCTCACATTGAAGTTCTTGGCACTTTTGTAGAAAATAAACTGATTATATGTGGATCTGTTTCTGAACTTACTATTTGATCCCTTAATCTATTTCTATATTTTGACACAGATGCCACAGTCTTTTGATGTAGATTTTTATTAAATTTTGAAATATGGCACATTAAGTCCTTATGCTATTTTAAATTGTTTTGCTATTATGTGGGGAATAAGCTTAGGAATTCCCTGAGCCTGCATTGATGAGTTAAAAGGCATAAAGAATTGGAAAGCTATAGGATGTACACACCCAAGTTTGGGTAAACAAGATTAGGTAAATAAGATTAAGTAAGGCCCCCAGTACAGAACAAAGATATAGGAATAGGGAATCTCAAGATGAAAACATCCTAGATGAGGTAAACAAGATTAGGTATTCAGGGCGGAAATGCCCCCCAACTTAGTACAATAGCAGAAAGCTGCTTTCACAGGAAGGAAGGACCAAATTAGGTAAACAGGTAAATAGGGCTACAGACTGCAACAGAATGAAGTTGCACAGAGCAGACCTAATTAGCAAAAGAAAGGTGCCTTGTTGACCCTAAGGTAGCATGCTCAGTCTTTCCTGTCCCCTAGACCAGTTTAGGTAAACAGAGGGGGCGCCTCATGTTTGCTGTAAACAACCTTCCACCCAGCACCAGAATATTGTTTTGTATTGACCCAAAGCCCTAACACCGCATATCTCCAAAACCCCTATTCCCCATGCCCATGAGTTAATGCTCAGGATTTCATTGTCTCTCTGTGCATGCCCATCACACTTGTAAGCCTTCTGATCCTAATAAAAATGGAGCAAGGACCTTTACTCAGAGCTCTTGTCTCCTCCTGGACATTAGCATCTCTCGCATTTTTAATCTTGCATCCTGTTTTCTTGCTGGACAAGAGAGAACTCCAGACCCAGAGTCTACAACAGATGGTGACCCTGACATGACTGGAGGCAAGAGGACTACAGGCCGATGTAGATCAGGAGCCAACTTGGCCAGGAGGAGGACAACACAAGGACTACAGGATGCTGCAGAACGACTAAAGAGCTCCAAGAAAAAAAACCTCACTGGTTGACAGTCTTCCTGACAAGGTACAAGATAAAGTGAAACTATATTAGGATTCACTGCTGTGGAACTTTTGAGAGATTTATTATGGGAGTCTCCCTATCCCCCAAACAGGAACAATATATTCATATTTTACAATCATTGGAAAAGGTGGTTGACACTATCCTCAATCAGAAAGCACTCCTTAAATTATTAATGATTACCTAGCAACACTGCCCTTGGTTCCCAAAACAAGGAACTTGTGATTTTGATGTTTGGGAACAAGTAGAGAAAACATTTAAAGCTCAGCATTCTGAGGGGGCTAACGTCCCCCCTAAGATAATCCTCACTTAGTCCATTGTCCATACTGCCCTTTTCCCCTTGAGTTCTGACGGTGTACATAAAGATGTAAAATTACCCAAAATAGAGGGAAAACTGGAGCTTTTTTATAGTCCACCTGTGACTTCAGTGCCTTAGAGCCAAAAGATACTCCCCCTCCTTCAAAAGGATGGGACGATATTGAGCCTCTAAAAACCTCACTGACTGGTTCTGATAAAGTCCTCACCCCAATGCAAAAGTACATTAAATAAGCACCTAAGGCCGGTAAATTCCAGCCGTTTCCCAGTCAGGCAAAATGGGCAATACATCCATAAAGGCCTGTTCTTTCCAATATTACAGAAATTGCAAGAATCAGTTCAGCTGTATGTCCGTTACAATCCTTTCACAATTGGCATTTTAGAAAATATTTGTGGTACCTGGCACTGGGGCTCTCTTATGAACATCATTCTGACCTCAGCCCAGTATGCTGTCTATGCCCAAGAGTTTCATAATGCTTGTGAGACTCATGCTGTGCAAAACTTGACTCTGCTATTGAGAGACTAAGAGAAAAATTACCAGGTGTACTCACAACTGCAAAGAAAAGACCTCCCCGCCCCCTCCTCCCCCCCCCCCCATTCCCGGAACCAGCCAGGGCGTGCCCGGTTGTGGTCTGACCTAAAGGCGGGAACCAATCAAGTTCTGCTGAGTGGTTTGAAAAAAAGGCGGGAACCAATCAAGTTCTGCTGAGCGTTCAAATTTAAATGTCAGCCAATAACAGCTCTGTAACCACAAAAAAAAATCTCTAACTTGTTTGTGCCTGTCTATAAAAGAAGCTGTACGATCCTCGCCCGGGGCCTCTTAGCATCACCGGCAACGAGTGCTCGGAGGACTGGGTTCGAACCTGCAATAAACGACCCTTGCCGCTTGGCTTTGACTCTGGACTCTGGTGGTTTGTTTTCGGGGGGTCTCTCGAATCAGGGCATATCACTATTCCGGTGTCTTTTTTTTTTTTTTAATTTTTTTCAACGTTTATTTATTTTTGGGACAGAGACAGAGCATGAATGGAGGAGGGGCAGAGAGAGAGGGAGACACAGAATCGGAAGCAGGCTCCAGGCTCTGAGCCATCAGCCCAGAGCCTGACGTGGGGCTCGAACTCACGGACCGCGAGATCGTGACCTGGCTGAAGTTGGTGCTTAACCGACTGCGCCACCCAGGCGCCCCTTCTTTTTTTTTTTTTTTTTAATGTATACTTATTTTGGAGACAGTGAGAGACAGAGCATGAATGGGGGAGGGTCAGAGAGAGAGGGAGACACAGAATCTGGAGCAGGCTCCAGGCTCTGAGCTGTCAGCACAGAGCCCTACATGGCACTCAAACTCACAGAGGGTGAGATCATGACCTGAGGCAAAGTCGGACACTCAGCCAACTGAGCCACCCAGGCACCCCTATTCCGATGAACAACTGTGTGACACAGGGCAATATTCCCAACCAAGGTAGCAAGCCCAACTTGCAATCGTTGTCAGGAAAGCAATGCATATTGTGACATTTTTTACACAAGCCATCCCTAATATAGGGGATTCTAACTTTCTCACTGTTTCTCCCTATACACTCCGGTTACTCTAACTATATGTTGGGGCTTCTCCCTCATTCATTTCCTGGAATAATAACTCTGATGATTAGAGCCGATTGTCTCTGGCTAGTCTACCTCAGGATAGAGATTTTAAGGTATATTCCCAAGCAACTGCCAAGACTCCTTTTGTTTCAGGAAACTTCCCTGTCTTCTCTGGCCTGACATGGACTGCCTAATCCCACTAGTGGAAAACAAAATAATACAGTACAAAACAAAAATTGGTATCTGCTCATCTATCTGAGCTGACAAGCTTTAGGACCACTTGAACTCTTTTCTCTGTCCTCTGCACCTTTATCTGCCTTCAGGCCTCTTGGGGGCACCTCACCTTTTCTGCCTTCCCTACCCCCTCCTCCAGTTTCTGCACCACCTGCGGTTCAAACTGCATACCTGGCTCTTCAATGCCTCAGGTAGCATCAGATCCTCCTCCTCACATTGTCAAAAAGCAAAAAACACCCACTTGGACTTCAGATTTCCTTACCGTCTCCATGGGAAAAAATTGACAATGGTAAACTTTTAAGGGGACACAGATAAAATACTATTAAGATAGACCTGTCTTTTAAATTATAAAACTCTATTCTACTAAGGTTTACTAAAGGTCAAATAAGCTCATGTTATCTCTGTTCCAATTTGTTAACAAAAGGATAAATTAAAGTAATGGTTAACTTTGTCTGCCTCATAGTTTTCATGGGTAATTGTTAAAATAGCTTTCAGGGTCTTTGGTAACGTAAAACTTGAACATTTAGCTTAGATGATAACTTGAATTATGTTCATCAGACATTTAGGCTGAGAGGCCTGAGAAAATTGAAACTTAAAAGCTTAAGTTATGGGAAACTGAAACCTAACCAAGCTTAACCAGCTTGTTCCGCTTCTGTACAATTGCTTGGCGCGCCCATGTATTCCTGATCAATCATTATTGCCTGGCACATCCGTATATTCTTGATCAACCATTGTTACTTGGCACATCCGTGTACTCCTGATCAATCATTGTTGCTTGGCACATCCGTGTATTCCTGATCAATCATTGTGATACCCGTACCCCCCGTTGTGGTCTGACCTAAAGGCAGGAACCAATCGAATACTGTTAAGTGTCCAACTTTAAACACCAACCAATCGCAGCTCTGTAACTGTGGAAAATTCCTGATTTCCCCATGATTTGTTTGTACCTGTCTATAAAAGGGGTGTAAAAACCTCTCTCAGGGCCTCTTGGCGTCACCAGCAAGGGGGGCGCAGAGGTCCAGGTTCGAACCTGCAATAAATGACCCTTGCTGCTTAGCTTTGACTCTGGACTCTGGTGGTTCGTTTTTGGGGGTCTCTTAGACTCTGGGCGTTTCATTTGGTGCATTGGCCGGGAAGGCCCCCCCCCAAACCCACCAGACCCCAAGTCAACGGGTCATTTCTGAGACCGATCGGTAAGTAAGCCGGCTCTGTCTGTGTCTGTGTCTGTGTCTGTTGTCTGTTCGTTTCTGGCTCTCCCGCGCGGGATCTGTATCAGTGACTGACCTAGCCCTGGTGGACGCGCTATAGGGAAGTCAGTCGGGACCAGTAGGAGACGTCCTCTGGCTCCCATCTGGGGCACTATTCTGGCCCATCAGAACTCTTTGTTCGGGTTACGGACACCCGTTCTGTATCTGGTCTCTTCTCCAAGGCACTTTCTGTTTGCCGCTGCGCTTGCGATTTAACTTGTCTCTTCTCCCCTGCAGGTATATCCAACTCGCTTCCGGAACAGAAACTAACTTGGCCCATTTATTTTTTCCTATACAGGCTATGGGACAGAACCAGAGTACACCTCTCTCCCTTCTTCTAGCTAATTTCAAGGATGTCCAGGCTGGAAGAAGGGAGAGAGGCCATAACCTAAGCCTGGACATCCGCCGGTCAAGACTCATCACTTTCTGCCAGTCTGAGTGGCCCACTTTCGGGGTGGGCTGGCCTACTGAGGGCACTTTTTGTTTGCCTATAGCGGCCAAGGTCAGGGCCACCCAGACCAGGTTCCCTACATCCCCATCTGGCAAGATCTTGTTGAAAACCCTCCACCCTATCTTCCCCCTCCCCTTGCACCCCAGGCCCTGCCCGAAGCGGCCGCCCCACCTGTTGCCCGCTGGTTGCCCCTCAAGGGGAACCTGGGGGGGGGTGGGAAGCAGCAGCTGTGCCAGAACCAGGGAGGCTACAGGCAGCAGCCGTGCCTAGCCCTATTAAAAAATGAAACCAACTGTGAAGGGCCAGCCGGCCAAACTCGCGGGCGCACCCAGTGTGAGCCAAGCTCTCGCCTCCCCCACTCCACTGTAGCCCTACCCCTGCGGGAAATAGGACCCCCCGATGAAACGGGCAATCCCCGACTCCAGTATTGGTCCTTCCCCACCAGTGACCTATATAATTGAAAAACCCAAAATGCTCGGTTTTCTGATAACCCTAGAGATCTTATAGCCCTCCTAGAGAGCACAATGTTCACCCACCAGCCTACCTGGGATGACTGCCAACAGCTTTTGCGAATCCTGTTCACCACGGAAGAAAGGGAGAGAATTCAACTTGAAGCGCGGAAGCTGGTCCCGAGGAAGATGGTCGACCCACTGTTAACCCTAACCTCATTAATGCAGCGTTTCCCCTGACTCAGCCTGATTGGGACTACAACTCGGCAGAAGGTAGGGGACGACTGCTCATTTATCGCCAGACTCTAATGGCGGGTCTCCGGGCTGCAGCACGCAAGCCCACCAATTTGGCCAAGGTGTACTCGGTAATACAAGGTAAGACAGAGAGCCCTGCCAACTTTTTAGAAAGATTAATGGAAGCCTTTAGGCAGTACACTCCCATGGACCCTGAGGCCCCTGAAAATCTGTCTTTTGTAAACCAGGCTGCCCCTGACATCAAAAAGAAACTCCAAAAATTAGAGGATTTAGAAGGAAAACAGATCCAGGATTTACTCCGCATTGCTCAGCGGGTATATAATAATCGGGACGCTCCAGAGGATAAGCAGAAAACTCGCCCCCCTAGGCACCCCCTAGACAAAGACCAATGCGCCTACTGTAAAGAAAAAGGACACTGGATTCGTGACTGTCCCAAAAAGAAGCAACTGCGCTCGGGGTCAGAGCCATGGCAAACCAAAGCGGCCCCATCCTATTTACCCAGAACTCAGGAATTCCTGGGGTCTGCGGGATTCTGCCGGTTGTGGATCCCAGGTTTTGCTGAAATGGCCAAACCCCTTTACGCAGTCTCTAAAAACCAACCATCATTTGAATGGTCTGCGGAAGCTGAGCAGGCATTCCAACCAATAAAGAGAGCTCTCCTATCGGCCCCAGCTCTAGGACTGCCCGATATCTCTAAGCCCTTCCACTTATATGTGGATGAGCATTAAGGCATAGCCAAGACAGTGCTAACCCAGCATCTAGGTCCGTGGCCCAGACCAGTGGCCTATCTCTCGAAGAAAAAAAAAACGACCCTGTAGCCGCAGGATGGCCCCCTTGTCTCCGGATAATAGCGGCTACAGCCCTAATGGTTAAAGATGCCGATAAGCTGTCCCTGGGTCAAGAGTTACATGTCACCACACTCCACGCCATCGAAGGAGTACTCAAGCAGCCCCCCGACAGGTGGATGAGCAATGTCGGATGGTCCACTATCAGGGACTCCTGTTAAATCCCTTGCGGACCACATACACCCCTCCCCGAACTCTAAACCCGGCCTCGCTGCTACCCGACCCTGACCTGGACTCCCCGCTCCCTGACGGTGCCGACATCCTAGCGCAGATCCATGGAACAAGGAAAGACCTACAGGACCGGCCATTACCTGATGCTGAGGTCACCTGGTTTACTGACGGAAGCAGCTTCGTCCATCAAGGACAGAGGTATGCGGTATGCGGGGGCAGCAGTGACATCTGAGACTGAAGTGATATGGGCAGAGGCTCTGCCCACAGGGACTTCTTCCCAAAGGGCAGAACTAATTGCATTGACCCAAGCATTAAGAATGGGGCGGGACCACAATGTGACTGTATATACAGACAGCCGGTATGCCTTTGCCACGGCCCATATACATGGGGCAATATACCGTGAGAGGGGACTACTCACTGCTAAAGGCAAAGACATCAAAAATAAAGATAAAATTCTGGCCCTATTGGCCGCTATTTGGGCCCCTAAAAAACTGGCTATAGTACATTGCCCAGGTCACCAAAAAAAAAATAAAATAAAATAACTGATCCAATCTCTCGAGGAAATAACCTCGCTGACCAGACTGCACGCCAGGTAGCACAAAACCCCATTCAAGTACTCCCTGCGCAGCTACCAGACCCAGGGCCCCGAGATTTACCCCCACAGCCTGAATACTCAGAAGATGATCTTATCTGGATGCGCAAGCTCCCCATGACCCAAGTTACAGACGGATGGTGGAGGGACTCCAGAGACCGCCTTATCCTTCCCGACAAATTGGGCCACGCAATCCTGGCAAAAATACTCCAGAACGCGCACCCACACGCCACAGCCCAAGGCCACCGAAAAAGAGGAACCATACCAGAAGCCCACTGGGAAGTGGACTTCACCGAGGTAAAGCCTGACAAATACGGCTATAAATACTTACTAGTGTTCGTAGACACTTTTTCAGGATGGACTGAAGCCTTTCCAACCAAGAAGGAAACGGCGCAGATAGTAGCCAAAAAGATCCTAGAAAAAATCCTGCCCAGGTATGGTTTTCCAGTCATGATAGGGTCAGATAATGGACCTGCATTCGTCTCTAAGGTAAGTCAGGGATTGGCTTCCGTACTTGGGGCAGATTAGAAATTACATTGTGCCTACCGGCCCCAAAGCTCAGGACAAGTAGAAAGAATAAATAGAACATTAAAAGAGACCCTTATTAAATTGACTATGGAGACTGGCGCTAATTGGGTAGAGTTACTCCCCTACGCTCTGTACAGGGTTCGCAACTGCCCATACAAGTTGGGCCTTACACCCTATGAAATCATGTTTGGCAGACCCACACCTAATCTTAAGTCAAACCTCATTCAATTAGACCAAGATAACAGCCTCTTGTCTTCTCTCAGGGCTCTACAGCGGGTTCATGAGGCCATGTGGCCTAAACTAAAAGAACTGTATGAGGCAGAACTCCCACCCACTCCTCATCAGTATCATCCAGGAGACTGGGTCCTCGTCAAGCGACA
Organism: Lynx canadensis; assembly: GCF_007474595.2. Lineage (NCBI taxonomy): Eukaryota > Metazoa > Chordata > Mammalia > Carnivora > Felidae > Lynx > Lynx canadensis. The sequence continues at coordinate 31,288,534 of NC_044315.2, read as the reverse complement.
CTGGCAAGAGAACCTTGAACCCAGGTGAAAAGGACCCCACCAAATCATCCTGACGACTCCCACCGCCATCAAGGTAGATAACCTCCCCACCTGGATCCACCACACCCACGTGAAGCCTGTCGACCCATTGTCTGACCTCATGGGACACACTGATAAAAATACTACTTGGACTGTAGACCGGAGTAAGAAAAACCCCCTCAAACTAACCTTGCGCCATGCCTCCCCTAGACATGTTCAGGATAGTAACCCTTGTCCTACTAGCCCTCAACCTCAACCTCCTGGAGGGAGGACTAAATGCCCCCGTTGACAAACAGAAATTGTATGAAGTTCTGTATGGAAGGCCCTGTGATTGCACAGGTGGCATAGTTAGAACCCTTACCCTGCCACATGGTAAAAGACTAATAGCTGGCTCTATAGGAAGGGGTGGTCACTATCAGTGAAGATACACTCAAACCCAAGACTGTGGGACCACAATTACTCACTTAACCCAGACCTATGACATCACAGGACCCCAAAAACAGCAGTGGTTATGTGTTGACAAACCTAAGCCCCTGCCCCCCACAGCAGAATGCCCTTGCTCTACTTTCCAGGAGTCGATGCATAGCTCTTGTTATGACTCCTATCAGCAATGTATAGGGCCAGACAACTCCACTACCTACTTTACAGCTATCCTACAGAGTAACAGGGCAGCAAAAGCTAGTGATAATAATATGCAACTTCAAGCCAGCTGCCGTGGCTCAGTTGGAGTCTGCTGGAACCCCCATGCCCATCCCTAGTTTAAACTTTGCAACTGGCAGATCCAAACGAGCTGTAGTTGTTATCCCCCTCCTGACAAGCCTAGGAATTACAGGTGCATTAACTATCGGGACAGCAGGATTAGGAGTCTCCATACATTCCTATCTGCGACTCTCTTGGCAACTAATTAATGATGTCGAGGCCTTGTCAGGGACAATCCAGGATCTGCAGGATCAGCTAGATTCCCTAGCAGAAGTGGTGTTACAAAATAGAAGAGGGTTAGATCTGCTAACCGCAGAACAAGGCAGCATCTGCTTAGCCCTACAAGAAAAATGTTGCTTTTATGCCAATAAATCAGGAATAGTTCGGACCAAAATTAAATAGCTCCAAGAGGATCTCGCACACCGAACAAAATAATAAACTTTATCAGGGACAGACTAAACACCATTCAGGTTATGGTCCTTAGACCACAGTATCAGCTCCTAGACATGGAAAGCGAGCTTGATTAGGTAACACTGTAGGACCCAAGATTGGGTCCTCAGGTACTTGAGAAAGGGGGGAATGAGAGGCCTGAGAAAATTGAAACTTAAAAGCTTAAGTTATGGGAAACTGAAACCTAACCAAGCTTAACCAGCTTGTTCCGCTTCTGTACAATTGCTTGGCGCGCCCATGTATTCCTGATCAATCATTATTGCCTGGCACATCCGTATATTCTTGATCAACCATTGTTACTTGGCACATCCGTGTACTCCTGATCAATCATTGTTGCTTGGCACATCCGTGTATTCCTGATCAATCATTGTGATACCCGTACCCCCCGTTGTGGTCTGACCTAAAGGCAGGAACCAATCGAATACTGTTAAGTGTCCAACTTTAAACACCAACCAATCGCAGCTCTGTAACTGTGGAAAATTCCTGATTTCCCCATGATTTGTTTGTACCTGTCTGTAAAAGGGGTGTAAAAACCTCTCTCAGGGCCTCTTGGCGTCACCGGCAAGGGGGGCGCAGAGGTCCAGGTTCGAACCTGCAATAAATGACCCTTGCTGCTTAGCTTTGACTCTGGACTCTGGTGGTTCGTTTTTGGGGGTCTCTTAGACTCTGGGCGTTTCAAGACCTCTTCCAAATCAAATGGAATGCTGAAGCAATGCTTACTAAACATAGGTTTATGCTTTTGACTTCTTAGCAAAGAAAAAAAAAACAAAAATAAAAACTAAGACTATTTAAGTCCATTAAAAACCATGCTTTATTCTTAATGGATTCTTAGTCTACCACCTAAAAAATTTCTGATGTAACAGACAATTCACAATTAGTTACTACTTAGTTTTCACTGGAGACTAAGGTTTCTAAAATTCTGCTAAATATAATTAAAGCTAATGGAAATAAATAACTTCGTATATAAAAAAGTAAGAGATATGTAAGAAAGATATACAAAATGAAAATACATTTTTATTAATGGTAATAAGTAAATAAATATAATTTTAACAAAAACTGTAAAACAAAGAGGGTAAAATGACAACACGCCCTTTTTGAGTCGTTTTACATAAGCCTTGGTTGGAATAACCCATTCTTTATAACCACAAAGCCAAACAATTGTAAATGAGCACATAATATGCTCAAAAACATGTTAAAAAGGTGTGGGTGGAGATACCCCTGGCTGTCTGCATTACAACCTCAGCTCCTTCTTGATCATGCTATGATTTCTCTTAAATTTTTTAAATCTTAATTCCAAGGACTAACTACAGCTGAGTGACACTGTTCAAAATAAGATAAACCCTCTCACCCTATGGTGCTATACAAAACTCCTGAAGGGGACCCACATGGACTGGGCCCACTAAACTTCTCACCTGGGGTGGAGGATATGCTTATGTTCTTACAGATTCTGGACGTCTGTGGATCCCCACTCGGTTAGTGAAGCCATACCATGGCATGGTGGATACCCCCAGTATATCTTCTAGTGAAGCAAGACTTCCAGAGAATGACTCTGAGTGAGCAGCCACTGGCCCCCGTTTTCAAGACGGAAGAAGCCTCTTCATGGACTCCTCATCCTGAAGTCACTATACAAATGCAAGTCCTTGACCCTGATATAACATAGGGAAGCCTTAAATACCTAACCAGGCCAGCGTCCTCTTACAACACAATGGTATTGCATACACCGCTGACTCGCACCTGATGGCCATGATCTCCATCACTGACAGGAATTCGATACGGGTAACCCTGATTATACTTCTTGCCCTCATTTGTTGAGGCCAAGCTCAATATTCATATTGGGCTCATCTCCTTAACCCACCTATATTTGACAGCTAGCCTGGGATATTCCTATTAGCAATAATGATAGAGTTCATGGAAGGAGCCAATCTTAACCCACCCTTCCAAACTGAACAAGAGCATTGCTTTATATGCCAAGACCTCAATGGTGGCTTCCTCCAGCACCTCCTATGTGTGTTACTTAGCAACTTATCTGATTGTCTCCAACTAAAAATCAACTGGGTTTTGCATGTACAGCCCAAAACCTCTACAAGGCCAGACAATTTTACCTTTTTCTCAGCCACAAGTTTTGATATACCTCAAAAAACAAACATATCTCATACTGCTAATGTTATAGCTTGCTCTAATGTCAAATATTCAGACCACCCCTGGAATAATATTCCTTGGACAACCTGTTATGGAGAGATTGAGCATAATCTTCACTGGAGTAATTGGACTATTATTGACAAGGGTCCTAGAGGACATCTTGAAACAAAATATTCAAATAAGACCATATCCCTTGACCAGTCTAGTAGGGAGAATATTTTTTGGAAAGATGGAGGCTTGTCTGGCCCTCTAATTTCTGCATATAAAGGGAAATTAAAAGGACCTTGTTAATCTTTGGAAGCTAGGCCTTCTCTTCTTCACTAGTACTATTAGCCATGGTGAAATTTATGTAAATTGATATATTAACATAACTCAGGCCTCCCTGCACAATGATCAATTTGCATGGATCACTATTTGTGTCCCTTCTCCCTACGTTCTCTTTGCTACCTCCACTTTACAGATCAAACAACTAGAAAATAACTATAATATCTCTAACTCCCAGGGCTGGTTTATGTCCTGCGTAAGTAATGATAACATCACCCAATTAAATATCTCCTCTTTATTAGTACTTAAACAGCGCGCCTCAACCTGGGTTCCTGTTAATAGCTCTGAACCCTATATGTATCCATCAGGAATAGGCCCACTTTCCAAGCTTGTTCAACACTGGCACTCTGCTGTAAGGCAAAAAAGATTTGTTGGCCTGTTAATCATGGGCATCCTAACAGCAGTAGGTGTTATCGCCACTGCCACTATTACTGGAATCAACCTGCATCATACTATCCAAACAGCTCAGGTCCTTAATAAATTTATGGTCAACACTACCAAAGAATTTATAAGCCAGACTTCCACTGATAGGCAAGTTTTGGCCTGCCTCAAAGCTCTTGAGGCTGCAGTGGAGTTTATTGGAAAAAGATAGGATGCCTTGTTCCTCCACTCTAAACTGTGGGGAATAAGATTAGGAATTCCCTGAGCCTGCACCGATGGGTTAACAAGGCACCTTTCTTTTGCTAATTAGCTCCGCTCTGGGAAACTTCACCTCACCGGAGTCTATAGCCCTATTTATCTGTTTACCTAATTTGGTCCCTCCTTCCTGTGAAAGCAGCTTTCCACTATTTTGCTAAGTTGGGGGGCATTTCTGCCCTGGATACCTTGTTTACCTCATCTTGGATGTTTTCATTCCCTTTTCCTATACCTTTGTCCTATACTGGGGGCCTTTGCCCTGCTTGTCCTATACTGGGGGCGTTTGTCCCATTTACCTAATCTTATTTACCTAATCTTGTTTACCCAAACTTGGGTGTGTATATCCTATAGCTTTCTAATTCTTTATGCCTTGTTAACCCATCGGTGGAGGTTCAGAGAATTCCTAAGCTTATTCCCCACACTATTATTTTTTCTTTACCTTTCTACATAAATTTTAGAATCACTTGTCATTTTCTCTAAAAACCCTGTTGACATTCCATTAAGAATATTACTTCAATGCTATAGTTAAGTTTGGAGAGAACTTATATATTTATAATATTTAGTTTTCTGACCCATGAAAGTGGACTATGTCTCATTTATTTAGATCACCTTTAATTTACTTTTGCAATTTTTCCCTAATTTTTAGTGTAGTCAGACATTTTGTTAAGTGTGCCTTTAAATATTTCATTTCTATGGTGGTATTGTCAGTGTAACTTGCAATTGTTTATTAGTAAAATTAGACCTAGAGTTGGTGTATGTATATTCATGTCATATCCTCTAACATTGCTAATCTCACTTTTTAGTTCTTGGTGTTTGAGAGACTCCATGTTACATATATATGACAATGTCATCTGAGAATATGGACATCTTACTTTTTCCTTTTTAATCTGTATTAATTTTATTCTTCCTCTTGCTTTATTAAACTGGTTAATATGACCAATATTGAATGCAAGTGCTGAGAAAGAATATCTAAAATATTTGTATCATTTTGTTCTACTGGCAGTGTGAGAGTTCTATTGCTACACATCCTCATCAGTCTGTTTGTTAAGAATTTTTATAAGTAAATTTTAAAGGGATATTTATTCATATATTCCTTTTCTTGTAATATATTCTGATTCTTGTTTCATGGCAAAACTTACCACAGAAAATGACTTGGAAAATGTTACCATCTCTTCTATTTTCTAAGTGTTTGTGAAAAATTGACATTTAAAAAAAAATTTGGTGAAACTTGCTATAAAAGCCATCTTGGTCTGGAGATTTTTTTGTGTGTGTGGAAAGTGTGAAACAGTGGTCTTGGTATATGATTTGCATTATTATGAAATGTTTTTAATAGATGTAGTGTTATTCATGTTATTTATTTCTTCTTGGGTAAACTTTTATCGATTATGTTGTTTAAAGAACATATCTGTTTCATCTAGATAATTAAATTATTAGCACAATATTGTTTATAATATACCTATTATCAATTTATTGTTTAAAAAATCTGTAGTGATATTCCCCATCTTGTTCCTATTTTGAGTAATTTGTGACTTTGATCTTTTGTTTCTTTCCTGATCAGTCTGACTAGGAGTTTATCAACTGTATTGCTCTTACCAAAGAACCAGGTTTTGGTTTCATTGATTTTTCTCTATTGTTTTTCCTTCTTTTACTTCATAGTTTTTAGTGTTTTTCTTTATCATTTCACATCTTTTATTAATTTGCATTTAATTTATTCTTTTTTAAGATGGAGGCTGGATCAGTTATTTATATATCTATTTTTTGTTAATGTATGTAATGGAACTGATAAATTTGCCTCCAGGCACTCCTCTAGCTGAATCTCACAAAATTTTGTATGCCGTTTTCATTTTTATTTTGGTCACAATATTTTTTTTTTCTTTAATGTGTTGATTATACAGATGTATGGAGTTTATTTTCCAAATATTCGAGAGTCTCCCAAGTTATTTCTGTTACTGATTGAATAAGTCTCTTTTCAAACCCCTTAATTTAATAGCCAGGTCCACATGGTCATTGCCTTCATTTGTTTTATTTCCAAGCTCAAAAAAATATTTTGGCCTCTGTCCAACCTGCTATTCTGGGAAACTTGTCATCCATTAGTTAAATAGTTTTTTGGAGGCACCCCATACCATTTACACAGAGTTTTATTCAGGGTAACTTACTGACGAGGGCAATTGGGCAGTCAGTAGGTGGATAAATGATCCAGAGCGCTAACAGCTATTCTCTGAAGTTGTCTGGACCTTAATTAGCAGTTTTATGAAGTGAGGGATATTGTGGTGAGGTCCCAAGGTAGTTACCTAATGTGGTGCCATCTGTGTGACAGAGGGGAAGAGGGGAGAACAAGATGGAAGACCAAAAACGGAATCAGTGTTGTTAGCACTCCACCCCTAACATCTTTGGCCCATACAGTTTTTTGCACATCATTCTTCCACAATGACCCTAGAACCAGATATCAGAAGGTAACTCATATCCCTATGCCACAGTGGCAATATAAAAAGCAACATGATATTCCTCAGTGACTTTTCCTCAGACCCAACAGTCAGAGTGATTGTGAATTTCAACATAAATGATGGCCCACGAGAGGAAATGTCCTGATGCATCAGGAAAGAATATCAGCATTGCAAGGCTAGGGTCATAAGACAAATGTTTTACAGGCATTAGACATGGCAAATCTTACTTTAGCAACAACACAGTAGCTATTTGGTACCCATGAGCCAATACCACCCCAGGATTTTCATCATTTCCCATTCTTGAGGGATAGGAATGAACACTACTCTGGCTACTTCCTACTAACAAAGGGCATAAATCAGGATTTGAGGAATAAAACTGCTTTGCATCCAATTGCAGATATTCTCTAGTACTCAGCTGAGCCCTCATGTTTTATAAAGTCATATTTTGGAACTGTCACGTGTAGTCATTCTGAGACAGCATCTTATTCCATATTTCATAATGAGGTAAATTAGGTCAGTTCAATTTAACAATGGTCTCAATTCAGAAAGTGTTTCTACAGGTAAGCTTTCAAAGTCAAGTCTATAGTGTACAAACAATCAGGTAAAAAACTAACCAGCTATTCAAGGAAACCAGAAGAATTCAGGATCTAGCCCTGTTTTATAGATAAACAATAAACATTCTAGGACAATCAATCATAACTAGAATCTAATATCCATAAAGGTAACAATTATTTTTCCTCTCTAAAATAACCCTCATTTTAGCAAAGGTAGCCAAATTAAAACTGTTTTGTTTATAAAATTAGTCCAGTTTTAACAAACTTGGCCTAATCATTTACATAAGTGCAGGAAAAATAGTGACTGGCCATTTAGATTCTTTTAAATCTGTATTGTTGAGACTTCTCAGAAGGAATTTCAGATTGTGCCTTTAACAGCCTTTCAGGGCTAAGACCCAGGACAAATCGCACTGCAATACCTATAAATATGGGTTATTTCCTCTCTTCTCAAGTTCCCTAAAATATCCTGAGGTTCCTGAACCTGTCAAAAAGTTACCTTCCTTATCCACCTGATATGGCTCCCAGGAACCCAATAGGCAAGGTATCAGGCTGTTTTTCCAAGGGGCTTCATTGGCTCTATAAAATCAACCTTAGTTCCTTGATGCTATCTGGTCATATCTGAGTCCACACATGTCTCTCTCAAATATGACATTTCAATCAAAATCTTAGTAATATTACTAATGTTTCCAATGGTGTCATGTTACAAGGAAAACAGATTCTCATTGAACTTATGCAAATAACTATAATTGATTTCCTATTTTGTTGTTGCCACAAGCCCTAGCCAAGCACTTCTGGATATAAGCTTACATCTAATTCGCAACACATAACTGGTATTAATACCCTCCAGGGGCTGTACTTGTTTTTACCACCATTTTTACCTTTAATAAAGTCTCTTGTTGATTAGCACTTCAATCCCATTGGCTTCCCTTCTTAATCAAGGCCTAAAAAGGGCTTAATACCTGCTATATGGGGAATAGAAGGTCTCCAGTAACCCAATAAACCAGCAAAAGACTCCCTTTACCATTTTAGGAATTGGGAAGGCTTGCATTTTATCAATGATCACCTCTAGCATCATTTTTGTCTTACCAGACCAGATGACCCCCAGGAAATTTACTAATTGACCCAGCCCTTGGATCTTGTCAGTATTTGCCTCTCATCCTCATGTCTTTAAGCATGTCTGTAATGACACAGCTGCTTGAGACATCACAATCGTTACAAGATATGCAACCTAAATTCTCCTGTTGTAGTTAGATCTAGATCCTACAAAACATCTCTACCAAAATATACTCAGGAATGGGAGAAATATGCACTAGAAAACAGTGGGGAGGAAGCCTCTGATCTGTAGGTAGAGACTAGTTTGTCTGACCTTGATAAGCATAATGTATTTTATTTCCCTCCAAAATTTCAAGAGGTGTTCATGCATAAGTATGAATTCAACTCCAGCGTCTATTAGAGCTGGTAGAGTTTGCTTGTTAATGCAAAAAACCAATAAATAATTAATTCAACAGGCCTCTGGTTATTCTGTATTACACTCACTAGAGGACAACATTGAACTAACACCTAGTATCTAGGGGTAGCAGGGTGTCAACTCGTGAAATTTCCCCACTAGTGAGAGGAGCACCCAGCAACACACCTGGTTTTTTTGAGCCTTCCTTCAAAGGAGTAAACTGCTTTCCCTTGGAAGGCAACACCTTCCATAGACTTAGCAAGACTGAATTATTTGTTGGCTTATATTTTGCCTCAGGGCCCCAAATAATATTAGATATTGTTACAATTGTTTATAAGAGATCGTGATGGGCCCCCTTTCTGCCATTTTATAGCCAGCAGGATTATTTGTTTTCTGTTGTTCAACCCATCTATTTCCCTTATGATGGATTCTTTGTTTCACTGAAATCAACCATTATAGCAGCTGCTGTAGCAATAGGCCATCTAATCATAGAGGTAAGGACAGATACTAAGATCCTATGCCATAACCCCAGGGCTGACTATAAGATTTTGTCTTTCATACCAGAGGAACATAATTCTTCATCTGGGCTTCTAAAATGCTGAGTGTAAATGGCACGTTTCCTTCCCTGTCCATGTATGTTTCTTGTACATCTTTCATAAAACTGTATTATAATGGAAGGGAGGAAGCATCCTTTCATTATACCCTATTATCTTAATGCAAGCATTTATCTAATAAGTCAAATTAGATAAGCACCTAAGTTTTGCACTGATGCCTGTGACATATAATCTTTGTTGAAAGGTAGATTGAACAGTGACTCAGGCCATTTTTGACATCTCAAATCCATTTAACAAAATGCCATTTACCCCAGCAGTATCCCACAGTCATAACACTCAAGTAGACATCCTTTCTCAGTTCTTTTGCTTAAAGTAGCTTGTTAGCTTCACTAACCCAACTTACAGTCATTTTCTGGACTAGTGGGAATTTCTACTCAGTTATCCCCAGGCTCATGAGTGGCCCAGGTCTCCACTTAAATAAAAAAGCATGACTGAAAATAATTTTTCTCCTCTATAATAGTGTCCTCATCAGAGGAATCATCACCCCAGGGATCCCATGCCTCAGGGTTCCAACTCTTCCAAGATACAATAGTTTTCACTTCAGTGTGTGGCAGTCTATGTCCATGCATCTTTGCTATCCCATGTGCCATCCTTCCATTGAATTCTTTGGGACATAATGTCCATATTAGAGTAACATACAGGTTATATACATCCCACTCTAAAGTCTATGTTTCTCTGGACTATTTCAATTTTCTCCTTAGTCATAATTTCATTTTCTACTATCTTTCCCCTACCATTTTGGATAAAATAACTAATAATCTCTTGGGCATTTTTGGCATGTTCTTGTACTCATTCACTAGTCTGGAATGCTTAGCCAAGTCTCCCTGACATGGTGATGGCTGGCCAGCTTAGGATTTCACTCATGGACAATGGAATTTCCCCTGGTATGGTCCTTTTCATTTTCAGTATCCTGACAATTGTTAGAAGCGGAAGGAGAATCAGTCTCCAGCCTGAGAAGGCACTTTATTTATTTTTTTTTTTCAACATTTATTTATTTTTGGGACAGAGAGAGACAGAGCATGAACGGGGGAGGGGCAGAGACAGAAGGAGACACAGAATCGGAAACAGGCTCCAGGCTCTGAGCCATCAGCCCAGAGCCTGACGCGGGGCTCGAACTCACGGACCGCGAGATCGTGACCTGGCTGAAGTCGGACGCTTAACCGACTGCGCCACCCAGGCGCCCCGAGAAGGCACTTTAATACCAAAAAAATGAAGAAAGTCACTCCATACTATTTACAGTTTTATTCAGGGTAACTTACTGACAGGGATAATCAGGTGGGTGGACAGATGGCCAGGGCACTACACAGCTTTTCTTTGAGCCTGTTCACCTATTCTCCACAGCTATCTGGACCTTAATCTACAGTTTTTATAAAATGAGGGGCATGGTGGTTATGTCCACAGGGTAGTTATCTAAAGTGCCACCACCTATGAACCAGAGGGGAGAACAAAATGGCAGGGGGGGCAAAGATGGAGTTGCTATTGTTGGCACTCCTATGGAGCAAAAAAGAAAATTATGCTATCAATTGAACAAATAGATCACTGTGATCCCGGTAGACTATCTCATTATCCAGGTTCTCGTGTTTTCCATTATAAGTTCAGATCAGGGTTTTATGGTGGCCATAACGTAATTTCATCTTTCCCTGTTGTTATCCACAGAATGTCAGTATCCTATTGTTTCATTATGGAGATGAAGACCCACTTCAAAAAGTCCTGATCAGTCTTTACATGTTCTTTTTGCTCATGTCATTAGCCAGGTTGGTGGTGGGCATGATGGCTTAGTGCATAGTGTTGATCATTGGTGATTGAGTGATTTCTAGTTATTGTCATCCAGCAAAACTTGCATGGCTTCCTTACCTGCTAGTCAGATGAACCAACCTTCTATTTCCTAATTGGCATTTTGCCATAATCTCCCTCTAACTGCCCTTTTCCCACTCATTTTAAAAGTGCATCTCATTTCATCTCTGAGTAATGAAACTCTCCCAAATCACTAGGGAGTATTTTATCTGTAGTTACCACCATGGGCCAGAAGGAAATGGGTCTGTTTTCCTGGTAGTACAGAAGGGTGAGCAACAACCACAGATTTTAAAACTTTGTGATATCCTTCCTTCTCACCTGTCCTCTATCTCTAGCCATTTATACAACTCAACAGATGTCTCCTGGATGACAGTTAAAAAACACTTGTTTCCTTGCCACTGAACACTTCATCAACTAGATGAAATACTGCTTGCCAGATTCCTATTCCATACCTTGAAAGTATGGAATACTTCCTTTCTACAAAAAGGCACTGTGATCTTTTTCAGCCTTTAAAACTGGGGGTTGAAAATCAAATCTAGCTAACCTATCAGGAGTAGGTGGAGCCAAAGTTTTTCTAATGTGGCCTATTATTGAAACTGAATGGATCAACTTTGCAGAAGTTACAACTTTTCAACCAAGAGAATTCTTTAGTTTGTTAAAGACAGCATTTTTATCTTTGTCAGAGAAATTTAGTGTTCTGAGTCTACCTGTTTTGAGAAATTTTGTAAGTCAAATCAAAGCAGGATCTTGGATTTTCATGGGGTTTATAAGTTGTTACTACAGATGGGGAGCCAAGCCACTAAAATAGATTTTTAAATTGCTAACCAACAAGATATCACTTATAAACTAAAAATTGGGGATATAAGAGGAATTTTTTAAAAACACTTCGTAAATGTTTACAGTTCAAACATGTAACATATGAATTCTAATTTTACATTTTTATAATACATATAATTAATCATTTAAGAACCCCATTTACAACATAATTTAACCTATTTTTTCTTTATTACAAAAATTTAACCAAACTCTATTAGCCATTTTTAAACAGAAACATAGACTAATGAGTTTACACAGACACTTCAGGAGTTACTGAGTACCTGCTAGAAAAACATCTTCACAGCTAGAAACTCATGAAATAGGGGTGAGTTGAGGATCAGGCAGTTCTTACCAGTTAGTACAACTTTGTATTTACTTTTTTAATTGACATTATTAGTTGCAGGTATACAACATATTGACCCATAATTCTATACATTAATCAATGCCCACCAACCTAAGTGTAGTTATCACACAATGCTATATCAATGGTATTGACTATATTCCCTATGCTGTACTCTCCATCTCTGTGATTTACTATTTATTTTATAACGGGAAGTTTGTATCCCTTAATCCTCTTTATCTATTAACCCATTCCCACATCCACCTTTCCTCTGGCAACAACCAGTCTATCCTCTGTATTGAAGAGTCAGTTTGTTTGTTTGCTTTGCTTTTTAGATTCCACAAATAAGTGAAATCATCCGGTATTTGTATTTCTCTGATTTATTTCACTTAACATAGTATTTTCTAGGGCCATGCATGTTTTCACAAATGGCAAGATCTCACTCATCTTGCATCTGAGTAATATTCAATTCAAGATAGTCAACTCAATTCACATCTTTATCCATTCATCTATCAATGGACACAGGTTGCTTTTATATATTGGTTATTGTAAGTAATGCCACAATAGACAGAGGAATGGATATATCTTTTTTGAATTAGTGTTTCCATTTTCTTTGGGTAAATATCCAGTAATAAAATTATTGGACCATATGGCATTTCTTTTATTTAACTATATGTTATTATTTTATTTTATTTTATTTTTATTCCAGTATAGTCAACATACAGTGTCATATTAGTTTCAGGTGTACGATATAATGATTCAACAGTTCCATTCATCACACAGTGCTCATCATGCAAGTGCACTACTTAATACCCATCACCTGTTTCACCATTTCCCACCACCCATCAGCCCTCTAATAACCATTATATTGTTCTCAATAGTTAAGAGTCTGATTCTTGTCCGGAATCTCTTTTTCTTGTTTTTTTTTTTTTTTTCCCACATGTGGGGTTTTTGCCCTTGGGGAGTCAATAAACCCTCTTCCAAATGTACTCCAGGGAAAGGGACAGTTCTCTCCCAATGTGCCTCAGAGATTGTTACACCATGCTCTGCACTCCAGGGCCAGCTCCCTCCACTCTAGTGGCATGCACAACAGCTCCCATATGGAGAAAGTCATGCACTTCCAAAACTTGAGTTGGAGCTCCAAATGTTGTTTGCAAAAAAGAACTGGGACACTCAGTACTTCTCGCTCCCCAGTCTGTGGTCCAGAGAGGTTTTCCTCTTATGCTAACTCAATGCTGTACTTTCTTAATGCCCCCTCTCTCTCCCTTTTGTCTCTCAACAGAAAGTGTTCTCTTCCTTCTACACCTCTGCAATTTTCCTCCCCCAATTCACATTTATAGACCTATTTATCTTTCAATTTGTCTCCCTCCAACTGTGTAAATCCTTCTGCCACTCTAAAGATCTATTTCCTGGGTGTTCCAAGTAATCTGAACTCGATACAGTTGTGTTTGATGGACAAGAAAAACCCAAGGATCCCATATTTTCCACCATCTTAACTCCTTCTGTAGTTTTTTTTTTTTTTTTTTTTTAGTTTTTATATGAATTCCAGTTAGTTCACATACAGTGTAATATTAGTTTCAGGTATACAATATTGTGATTCAATACTTCCATACAACACCTGGTGCTCATCACAAGTGCACTAAAACAGTAGTGACAAAGAAAATAATGTAAAAGTAGCAACAGAATAGAAAACAACTATATACAAGGGAAACCACATAAGGCTAGGAGTGGATTTTTCAGCAGAAACTTGGCAGGACAAAAGTGGCATGTTATATTCAAAGTGCTGAAAAGGAAAAATATGTAGCCAAGATTATTCTATCCAGCAAGGCTATCATTCAGATTAGAAAGAAACATAAAGATTTCCTCAAACAAAAGTTAAAGGAGTTCACAACCACTGAACTAGCCCTACAAGAAATATTAAAGGGGATCTTTGAGTAAAATGGAAAGATCATAAGTCAGAGTATGAAAATTATAAAACAAAAGCAGTAAAAATAAACACTTTTATAAAACAGTCAAAGGTTGAAAATATGATGCCATATTCCTAAAATGTCGGGGAGACAGGAGTAAAAGATGGATTCAAACTTTAAATATAGACTGCTACGCAGAAAATGTGACATATAAAGTTAATGGTAACCACAAATAAAAAACCAGTAGAAGATGTGCAAAGTATAAACAGAAAGGAATAGAAGTATAACACTAAAGAAAGCCAGCAAACGAAGGAAGACAGTAAGAGAAAAAGGATTGGAGAAAAACTACAAAAGTGACGACAAAACAAGTAAAAAAAAAGGCAATAAATAAATATCTATCAATGCTTTGAATGAAAATGTACTAAATGTTCCAATCAAAAGCCACAGGGTATAGGATGCATAACTGGCTCAGTCAGTAAAGCATGCAACTCTTGAACTCAGGGTTGTGATTTCAAACCCAATATTGGGCCTAGAGCTTACTTCAAGCAAACAAAAAAAGACACAGGGTGACAGAGTGAATGAAAAAAAAATACCATATATGTGCTGCCTACAAGACCCATTTCAGACCAAAAGACTCCTGCAGATTGAGAGTGACAAAATGGAGAAATACTTATTATGCAAATGATTGCCAAAAGAAAGCCCAGGTGGCATACTTATATAGACAAAATAGACTTTAGAATAAAGGTTATAAAAGAGACAAAGAAGGACACTATGTAATAATAAAGGGGACAATCCAATAAGAAGATATATTAATCGAAAACATTTATGCAACCAACATAGGAGTATCCAAATACATAAAGCAATTAATAACAAACATAAAGGAACAGAGTGATAGAAATACAATAATAGTAGTGGACTTTACCACCCCATTTACATCAATTAACTGATCATCTAAACAGATAATCAACAAGTTCACAGTTCTTTTGAATGACACACTCAACCAGTTGGACTTCACAAACATATTCAAAACATTCCATTGCAAAAGAGCAAAATACACATTTTTTTCAAGTATACATGGACATTTTCGAGAATACATCACATATTTGGCCACAAAGCAAATTCAAATTTAAAAAGATTGAAGTCATAACATGCAAATTTCTGACAATACTATGAAACTAAAAATCAACCACAAGGAAAAATATGGAAGAACACAAAAATATGGAGGTTAAATAATATGCTGCTCAAGAATAAAAGGGTCAACTAAGAAATCAAAGAAGAAAGAAAAAATTATGTGGAAACAAATGAATATGAAAACACAATGATCCAAAAACTTTAGGATGCAGCAAAAGCAGTCCTAAGAGGGAAGTTTATGGCAACTACCTCAAGAAGCAAGAAAAGTCTCAAATAAACCATCTACCCTTACACCTAAAGGAGCTAGAAAAAAGAGCAATAAACAAAACACAAACCCAGCAGAAGGAAGGAAAAAATAAAGATTAGAGAAGAACCAAGTGATACAGAAACAAACAAATAAACAAAACAATCTAGCAAACAACAGAACAGATCAACAAAAACAGGAGCTGGTTCTTTGAAAAGATGAACAAAATTAGTAAATCCCTAACCAGGCTCATCAGAGAGAGAGAAAGAGAGAGAGAGAGAACCCACAAATGAAAGAAGAGAAATAACAACCAAAAATCCAAACAATTGAAAGAAAATATTATGAAAAATTATATTCCAATAAATTAAACAACCTAGAAGAATTAGATATATTCCTAGAAATACATAAACTACAAAAACTGGGAAGGAAGAAAGAGACAAAAGTCCAGGAACAGACATCTACACAGGTGAATTCTACCAAACATTTGAAGAATTAATTCTTCTCAAATTATTCCAAAAAAATAAAAGACAAAGGAAAACTTCCAAATCCATTCTATTAGAACAGTATCAACCTGGTAGCAAAACCTGGTAAAGCTACAACAACAACAAAAGAACTACAAGCCAATATCTATGATGAAAATAAGAGCACAAAGTCCTCAAAAAAAATTAAAAACAGAATTCAACAATACATTAAAAAAATCATTCACCACAATCAAGTGGGATTTTTTCCCCAAGATGCAAGGGGATTCATATTTGCAAAACTATAAATGCAATATGTCACACTAAAAATAAAAATGATAAAAACCATACAATCACCTCAATAGATGCAGGAAAAGCATTTGACAAAGTACAACATCCATTCATGATAAAAGCTCTCAACAAAGCATGTCTAGAGGGAACATAACGCAACATAATAAAGGTCTTACATGTCAAACCCACAGCAAACATCATATTCAATGAGAAAAAACTAAGAGCTTTCCCCCTAAGTTCAGGAACAAAACAAGGATGTCCACCTTTACCATTTTTATTCAGCATGCTACCAGAAGTCCTAGCCAGAGCAATCAGGCAACAAAAAGAAACAAAAAGCATTCAAATTGGTAAGGAAGTAGTAAAACTTTCACTATTTGCCAATGACATCATACCACATACAGAAAACCTAAAGACTTCACCAAAAATTAACTAGAACTGATGAATGAATTCAGTATAATCACAGGATACAAAATTAATGTAAAGAAAAATGTTGCATTTCTATACATTAATAATGAAACAGCAGAAAGAAATTAAGAAAACAGTCCCACTTACAATTGCACTAAAAACAATAAATTATCTTGTAATCAACTTAACCAAAGAGGTGAAAGACTTGTACTCTGAAAATTTTAAAACGTTGATGAAAGAAATTCAAGATAACACAAAGAAATGGAAATACATTCCATGGATACAAAGAACAGATATTGTTAAAATGTCTATACTATCCAAAGCAATCTACACATTTAAGGCAATCCCTATCAAAACACCAACAGCATATTTCACAGAACTAGAACGAACAATCAAACATTTGTATGGAACCACAAAAGACCCTGAATAGCCAAATCAATCTTGAAAAAGAAATACAAAAATAGAGATATAACAATTCCAGACTTCAAGTTATATTACAAAGCTATTGTAATCAAAAGAGTATGGTACTGGCACAGAATTAGACATATAGATCATGGAACTGAATAGAAAACCCAGAAATAACCCTACAATTATATGGTCAATTAATCTTCAACAACGGAGAAGAAAAATACATGAGAAGAAAGAGACATTTCAAAAATGGTGTTGGAAAACTGCACAGGTATATACAGAGGAATGAAACTGGACCACTCTCTTATACCATATACAAAAATAAACTCAAAATGGATTAAAGACCTAAACTATAAAAATTCTAGAAGAAAGCTCAGGCAGTAATGTCTCTGACATCAATCAGAGCAACATTTTTCTAGATATGTCTCCTGAGGTAAGGGAAATAAAAGCAAAAATGAACTATTGGGACTATATCAAAATAAAACGTTTTTGCACAGTGAAGGAAGGAATCATAAAACTAAAAGACAACTGATGGAATGGGAGAAGATATTTGCAATGACATATCTGAAAAGTGTTAGTATATAAAATATATAAAGGACTTATAAAACTCAACACCCAAAAACCAAATAATCCAATTCAAATTGGGCAGAAGAAATGAACAAACATTTCCCCAAAAAGATATCCAGATGCCAACATTCACATGAAAAGATGGCCAACATCACTTACTATCAAGGAAATGCAAATCAAAACTAGAACGACAGATCACCTCACATCTGTCAGAATGACTAAAATAAAAAAAAAAACACAAGAAACAATACGCAGTGGTATTTGGAGAAAAAAGGAAGCCTTGTGCACTGTTGGTGGGAATGCAAACTAGTAAAGCAACTGTGTAAAACAGTATGGAGTTTCCTCAAAAAGTTAATAATAGAACTACCTTACTATCCATAAATCACACTACTGGATATTTACCCAAAGAATACAAGAACACTAATTAAAAGGAATACATGCATCCATATATTTATAGCAGCATTATTTGCAATACCCAAGTTATGGAAGCATCCCAAGTGTCCATCGATAGGTAAATGGATAAAGAAAAAGTGGTTTATACACACAATGGAATATTATTCATCTATAAAAAAAGAATAAAATCTTGCCAGTTATAATAACAGAAGGAGCTACAGAATATAAGGCTAAGTGAAATTTGTCAGAGAAAGACAATTACCATATGATTTCACTTATATGTGGAATTTAAGAAACAAAACAAACACACGAAGGAAAGAGAGAGAAAGACCAACAAAGAAACAGACTCTTAACTATAGAAAACTAATTGATGCCTACCAGAGGAAAAGTGGGGAGAGGAGGGGATATTGGGGTATGAAATAGGGAATGGGGATTAAAGAGTACATTTATCATAATGAGCACTAAGTAATGTATAGAATTATTGAATCATTATATTATACACCTGAAACTAATATAACACTGCATGTTAACTATACTGGCATTAAAATTAAAAATTAAAATAAAAGAAACCATACAATTCAGACCAGCAAGGTTTTCAAAAAAATTAGATCTAAAAATGCTATGAATAAATAAATAAATAATTGCTCATTTTACCTCCTGACAGAGGAAGTTCTGGTTTATGGAAGCAGAGAGGATAAGCAACACTCCCCAGAACAAAAACAAATGTTTCAGATGGATAATTAATCACACACTATTGACTAGACAAATACAAGTTTTATAATTCACCTTAATTTACTATAGTTTGATTTTACTTATTTTTTTAATTCCTGGGCACCTGGGTTGCTCAGTTGGTTGAACATCTGACTCTTGATCTCAGCTCAGGTCTTAATCTCAGGTTTGTGAATTCAAGTCCCTTGTTGGGCTCCTTGCTAGGTGTGGAGCCTACTTAAAAAAAATTCCAGTATAGCTATCATACAGTGCTATTTTAGTTTCAGGTGATTCAACAATAACATCCATCCCCTAGTGTTCATCATGACACGTGCACTCTGGATTAATTCCCATCACCTATTGCACCCAATCCCCACTCACCTTTCATCTGGTAACCATCATTTTGTTCTCTATAGTTATGAGTCTGTTTCTTTGTATCTCTCTCTCTCTCTCTTCTATTTCCTTTGTGTGCTTGTTTTGTTTCTTAAATTCCACATATAAGTGAAATCATATGGTATTTGTCTTTCTCTGACTGAATTAATTTGCTTAGCATCACATTATTCTCTCTAGCTCCATCCATGTCATTCCAAATGGCAAGATTACATTCTTTTTATGACTGAATAATATTCCACTGTATATGTACATCACTCCTTTATCCATTCACCTATCAATGGACACTAGGTCTGCTTCCATAATTTGGGTATTATAAATAATGCTGCTATAAAAATAGGAGTGTATGTATCCCTTTGAATTAGTGTTTTTGTATTTTAGGGGTAAATATCAAGTAGGGCAATTACTAGATCATAGGGTAATTCTATATCTAATTTTTTAAGGAACCTCTATATTGTTTTCCACAGTGGCTGCACCAGTTTGCATTCCCACCAACGGTGCACAAGTCTTCCTTTTCCTCCACATTCTCACCAACACTTGGTTGTTTCTTGTGTTTTTTATTTTAGCCATTCTAACAGATATGAGGTGATATGTCATTCCAGTTTTCATTTGCATTGCCCTGATAATGAGTGATGTTCAGCATCTTTTCATGTGTGTGTTGGTCATCTGAATGTCTTTTTTGGAGAAATGTCTGTTCCTTTCTTCCACCAATTTTTTAAAATGTTTTATTTATTTTTGAGAAAGAGGAAGATAGACACAGTATGAGCAGGGGAGGGGCAGAGAGAGGGAGACACAGAGTCTGAAGCAGGCTCCAGGCTCTGAGCTGTCAGCACAGAGCCCGACATGAGGGTGGAACCCACAAATTGCGAGATCATGACCTGACCTGAAGTCGGACACTTAACTGAGTGAACCACCCAGGTGCCCCTCTTCCACCCATCTTTAATTCAATTATTTAGTTTCTGATTGTTGACTTGTATAAGTGCTTTATATATTTTGTACATTAACCCTTTATTTTGTATATGGTGTAGAAAGTGGTCCAGTTTCATTCTTTTGCAAGTAGAGACCAGTTTTTCCAACACCATTTGTTGAAGAGACTGTCCTTTTCTATTGGATATTCTTTCCTGTAATTTTCTATTGTTTTAAAGCATGTATTTTAATTAAAAATGTCAGTAAAAGTTGATTATCTAACGTATAGTAGAAATATCTCTATTTACAAGTCAGGATTTCATCATTTTTAAGTTTATTTTCCTTCATGCTTAAAACTTTTATTGATGATATAAACTGCAACATGGCTTAGATCCAGTTCTCTCAATTTCATGTGTATACATCCAAACATTATTAAATGTTTAAATTTAAAAAAACATGAAAAAGAAGCTTTCCAATTACAAATTGATCATATGGGAAGAATATACAAGATGTGATTCTGAGACAAGTAGGCGAAATTTCTTTGTACTCTAGTCTCTTGTAATTCCATTTTTGTTTTGTTTTGTTTTATTCCAAATTTTATTTAAAGTCTAGTTAGTTAACATACAATGTAATATTGGTTTAAGAAGTAGAATTTACTGGTTCATCACTTATAAACCCAGCGCTCATCATAACAAATGCCATCCTTAATATCCATCACCCATTTAGCTCCTCCCCCATCCACCTCCCTCCATCAACCCTCAGTTTGTTCTCTATAGTTGAGTCTATTATGGTTTGTCCCCCACCCTCTTTTTTTCCTTCCCATATGTTCATCTGTTTTGATTCTTAAATTCCACCAATGAGTGAAATCATATGGTATTTTCTTGCTCTGATTGACTTATTTCACTTAGCATAATACCTTCTAGCTCCATTCATGTCATTGCAAACAGTAGAATTTCATTCTTTTTGATTCCCAAGTAGTATTCTATTTTATATATACCGCATCTTCTTTATCCATTCATTAGTCAAGAACATGGGCTCTTTGCATAGTTTAGCTGTTCATAATGTTGCTATAAAAATTGAGGTTCATGTGCCCCTTTGGATCTTTATTTTTTTATCCATTGGGTAAATACCTAGTATGACAGTCCTGGATCATAGGGTACTTTTATTTTTAATTTTTTTGAGGAACCTCCATAGTGTTCTCCAAGAGGCTGCACCAGTTTGTATTCCCATGAAAAGTGCAAGAGGGTTCCCCTTTCTCTGCATCATCAGCAACATCTGTTATTTCCTGCATTGTTAATTTTAACCATTCTGACAGTTGTGAGGTGGTATCTCATCATGGGTTGGATTTGTACTTTCCTGATGAATGATGTTGAACATCTTTTCATGTGTCTGTTAGCCATCTGGATGTCTTCTTTGGTAAAGTGTCTATTCATGTATTCTGCCCATTTTTAAACTAGATTATTTGGTTTTGAGCTGTTGAGTTTTATACATTCTTTATAGGTTTTGGAAACTAACCCTCTATCAGATATGTTATTTGAAAATATCTTCTCCCATTTTGTAGTTTTGTTAACTACAGAAGTTAACAGTTGTGCAGAAGCTTTTTATACTGATGAAGTCCCAATAGTTCATTTTTTCTTTTGTTTCTCTTGCCTCTGGATACATGTCTAATGAGAAGTTGTTGTGGCCAAGGTCAAAGAGGATGCTGCCTGTGTTCTCTTCTAGAATTTTTATTGTTTCAGGTCTCATATTTAGATCTTTCATACATTTTGAATTTATTTTTGTGTATGGTGTAAGAAAGTGGTCCAGTGTCATTCTTCTGCATGTTGCTATCCAGTTTTCCCAAAACCATTTGTTAAAAAGACTGTTTTTTACTCGTTGTATATTCTTTTCTGCTTTGCCAAGATTTAGTTGACCATATAGTTATGAGTCGAATTCTGGTTTGTTCCACCGATCTAATGTGTCTGCTTTTATTTAGTACCACACCGTCTTGATGAGTACAGCTTTGTAATATACCTTGAAATACAGAATCATGGTTTCTTCAGCTTTTCTTTTCTTTTTCAGCATTTATTTGGCTATTTGGGATCTTTTGTGGGTCCATACAAATTTTAGGATTGTTTGTTCTAGCCCTGTGAAAAATAATGGTGAGTGTGTGTGTGTGTGTGTGTGTGTGTAGATTGCATTAAATGTATAGATTGCTTTGGGCAGTATAGACGTTTTAACAATGTTTGTTTTTCCAATCCATTAACATGGAATATTTTTCCATCTCTTTGTGTCCTTTTCAATTTTTTCAGTGTTCTATAGTTTTCAGAGTACAGATCTTTTACCTCTTTTGTTGGGTTTATTCCTAGGTATCTTACTGTTTTTGGTGAAATTGTAAATGGGATTGATTCCTTGATTTCTTTTTCTGCTGCTTGATTATTGGTGTATAAAAATGCAACTGATTTCTGTATATTGATTTATACCCTGTGACTTTCCTGAATTCATATATTATTTCTCATAATTTTTTTTGTGGAGTCTTTTGGGTTTTCTACATAGAGTATTATGTAACATGCAAATATTTGAAGTTCTACTTATTCCTTGGTGATTTGGATGATTTTAACTTCTTTTTATTGTCTGATTACTGAGGTTAAGACTTCCAGTACTATGTTAAATAACAATGGTGAGAGTGGACATCCCTGTCTTGTTCCTGACTGTAGAGGAAAGGCTCTCAGTATTTTTCCCCAGTGAGAGTCATATTAGCTATGTTTTGTTTTTGTTTTTGTTTATCTTTTTGTTTTGTCTTGTATATGGTCTTTATGATGTGGAAGTATGTCCCATCTATACATACTTTTTAAAGGGTTTTTATTAAGAATGTATGCTGTATTTCGTCAAAAGCTTTTTCTGCATCTATTGAGAGTATCACATGGTTCTTATTCCTTCTTTTATTAAGTGTATTGCGTTGATTGATTTGCAGCCCAGGAATAAATCCCACTTGATCATGGTAAATAATTGTTTTAATGGACTGTTAGACTTGATTTACTAGTATCTTGTTGATAATTTTTGCATTCAGGTTCATCAAGAATGTTGGCCTATAATTCTCCTTTTTAGTGGGGTCTTCGTCTTGTCAAAAGAAAGCCTGAGTAGCCATAGTTATGTCAGACGAACTAGATTTTAACCCATAGACTGTAACAAGAAGATGAAGAAGGGCACTATACCATAATTGAAGGGTCTATCCATCAAGATCTAACAATTGCCAATATTTGTGCCGCCAGCTTGAAACACTCAAATATATAAATCAATTAATAACAAATACAAAGGATTTTAATACCCCACTTATAGTAATGGACAGATCATCTAAGCAGAAAATAAATAAGGAAACAATGGCTTTGAATGACACACTGGACCAGATGGACTTAACAGATATATTCAGAACATTGTATCTTAAAGCAGTAGAATACACATTCTTCTCAAGTGCACATGGAACATTCTCCAGAATAGATCACATATTGGATCTCAAATCATCCCTCAACAAGTACAAAAGATTGAGACCACACCATGCATATATTGAGACTACAATGCTATGAAACTTGATGTCAACCACAAGAAAACATTTGGGAAGACCACAAACACATAGAGTTTTAAGAACATGCTACTAAAGAATGAATGGATACACCAGGAAACTAAAGGAGAAATTTTAAAAAAATACAAGGAAGCAAATGAAAATTAAAACACAACAGTCCAAAACCTTTGGGATGCGGCAAAGGCAGTCCCAAGAGGAGAGTGATTGCCATACAGACCTACTTCAAGAAACAAGAAAGCTTTCAAATACACAATGTAAACTTACACCAAAAGGAACTAGAAAAGGAGTAGCGAATAAAGTCTAAGTCAAAGAGAAGAAGGGAAATAATAAAGATTTGAGGAGAAATAAACAATATAGAAACAAACAAAAAAAGCCAAAACAGTAGAACAGTTTAATGAAACTAAGAGCTAATTCTTTGGAATAAAATTGATAAACCTCTATTCAGACTTATCAAAAAGAAGAGAAAGGATCCAAATAAATAAAATCACAAATGGAAGATGAGAGAGCTCAACCAACACTACAGAAATACTAACAAGTATAAGAGAATATTATGAGGGGTGCCTGCGTGGCTCAGTGGTTAAGTGTCCAAGTTCAGTTCAGGTCATGATCTCATGGCTCATGAGTTCAAGTCCTGAGTTTGGCTCTGTACTGATACCTCACAGCCTGGAGCCTGCTTCGGATCCTGGGACCCATCTCTCTTTCTGCCCCTCCCCTGCTTGCACTCTGTCTCTCTCAAAAATAAACATTAAAAAAAGATTTTTGGGGCACCTGGGTGGCTCAGTCGGCTGGGAGGTTGACTTCAGCTCAGGTCATGATCTCACGGTCTTTGAGTTTGAGCCCTGTGTCAGGCTCTGTGCTGAGTGCTCAGAGCCTGGAGCCTGCTTCCAATTCTGTGTCTCCCTCTCTCTGCCCCTCCCCTGCTTGCTCTCTTTCTGTCTCTCTGTCTCAAAAATAATAAACACTAAAAAAACATTTTTTAAAGATTTTTTTAAAAATCACAAGAGTATATTATGAAAAGTTATATACCAACAAACTGGGCAATCTGGAAGAAATGGATAATTTCCTAGAAACACACAAACTACCAAAATGGGCAGAGGAAGAAACAGAAAATTTGAAGAGTCCCATAGCCAGCAAAGAAATTGAATCAGTAACCAAAAATTGCGGGGGAAGTAGGTTCTACTTACATAAATGGGTTAGAAAAAAGCTTAGGGTGGAAAGCCACCACCATGAGGTGAAAGTGCCCGATGTTAGCTAGCGAGGTATTGTAATGGGATCATGAGTAACTTGTTATATCACCTGCAGGAAATTACTTTCCATCTGGCACTAATATACCTTGATCACAAACACCACTTGCTCCCCAGACCCTTTGCTTCTCACACATACAAGATAATGATTACTGTCTGATTGTTTTCTTCACATTCACCACATGTGTAAGATCTTGAGAGCTCAATAAATATGGAGACAAAACCACTGTTGAGGGCTCTTGTCTCCTTCTAAACATTAGCCTCTCTTATATTCAATTCTGTGTTCACTCTCTTGCTGGACAAGAGAGAACTCCAGACTCATAGTCTGCAACAAAAAATTTCCCAACAAACAAGATGACTAGATGGCTTCCCAGAAGAATTCGACTAGATGTTTTAAAAAGAGTAATACCTATTCTCAAACTGTTCCAAAAAGTAGAAATGGAAGGAAAACTTCCAAACTCATTCTACGAGGCTGGCATTACCTTGATTCTTCTGGTTACCTTTTAAATAACTTTAAAAAAAAATTTTTTTTTTCAACCTTTATTTATTTTTGGGACAGAGAGAGACAGAGCATGAACGGGGGAGGGGCAGAGAGAGAGGGAGACACAGAATCAGAAACAGGCTCCAGGCTCTGAGCCATCAGCCCAGAGCCCGACGCGGGGCTCGAACTCACGGACCGCAAGATCGTGACCTGGCTGAAGTCAGACGCTTAACTGACTGCGCCAACCAGGTGCCCCACCTTTTAAATAACTTTTAAAATGTACTTAAAGGAGAACAAATAGCCAATATTTCACCCTCATTTCATGTGTTAACTTACATTTGAAGACAAATTCCTTATTTTTACTTTTGCCATTTTGCTACAAGGATATTTCTCTATTTGATAGTTCTAGAGTATCATTCTAATTCAAAGGCACTATCACTAACATAAAAAATGACAAAGTAATCATTTCCCCCTCCTAACAACCACAGAGCTATCTATTACTACTATTATCAGAAATAATAGAACACTTTGTACTACTTTTTAACAACATGGAAAGCTAATGAAAGATACCCTAAGAATTACATTAACACTTGTAAAGTAAGCAGAGTATCATCTGTAAAGTCTGACTAAACTTCAAATGATCTGTTTATACAGCTTGAAAGCAATTCAAAACACAATAAACAAAAATAAACTTCTTATTTCTGACATGTAAAGAGCTTGACAGTCATCACATGCATCCTCACAAGAAGAATAAAGCTGAACAAACTGAAATGCAACAATTCTTGATTCATCAAAGAATTGAGAACATAAGACAAACTGTGATCCTGAAAACTAAATAAACAAATAGGCAATTATAGAGAATTAGAACTTACCAGGAACAGAAGCCCATAGCTTAGGTCAGTATATTTAAACTATAATTGATGAATTTCTGGAGTCTTTGTGCAGACTAAGCTTAGAGCTTAAAACTCTGAAGGAGCCTACTCTTAAGCCCTACACTTTCCATAATTTTTATTGAAATATCCCTACCAGTTTTTCACTATGAATATCAGAGAAAAAACTGTAGTGCTTCTCACAGGGGAAAATAAAAGCAACCATTCTCAAATATATATAGAGGTTTCTTCTCCTTAAACAAGGCCTTCCTTCAAGGAAATTATTCTACCATAACCTAACATAAGAGAATTTTACCAAAGCCTGACAAACCTGGCAAAGGAAACTCCCAAGTCCATCTCTCTTTAGATTTTGACAAAGAGGAAGGAAAATGCATAATTTAGGCCCATGAAAAGAATAAAACCTAATTATAGGGCTACACAAGTCTTGCTTACTCTCCTCCCATACATTACCACCACATCAGTAGAACTCCTGAATAATAGCAGGGGGTTATAGCTGAAAGAATTCAAAGCCTCAGACCTTATTATGGGGTCTATGGATATCTAAAGACAATATGGGAGACAAAAACAAGGACAGTAGAGGAAATTTTAGCCTCTAACATCACAGCTATAGCAAATAGTAAACACAGTCTAACTTTTAGCCAGACAAACATAAAAGCTTACACTAAAGACCAATCTACTTCAGTGCCTTTCAACTAATATTAATATATATATATGTATATATATATATCTCACACACACACACACATATATATATATATATATATATATATATATATATATATAACTGTTAAAGAAAATTACAATGCACACTAAAAGGCAAAATGGTCTGAAGAAACAAAGTAAGCATTAGAACTAGACTCAGAATTGGCAGAAATTTTGGAATTATCAGACTTTGAGTTTAAAATAACTATGATAAATATGCTGATGTATTTAATGGAAGAAATGGATAACATGCAAGAACAGATGGGTAATGTAAGCAGAGACATGAGAACTCTAAAAAAGAATCAAGAGAAAATGTAAGAAAACAAAAATACTATAATAGAAATGAAGAATGCATTGATGAACTCAACAGACGAGACAGAATCAGTAAATTTGAAGATATGTCAATGGAAACTTCCAAAAGTTAAATGCAAAGAGATAAAAGAATGAAAACAATGGGATAGAATATCCAAGAACTGTGAAATAATTACAAAAAGGTCTAAGATATACATAATGGGGTATCAGAAGGAAAGGAGAGAGAACATTAGAAATATTTGAAGTAATAGTGGCCGAGAATTCTCTAATTAACAGACACAAAACTACACATCTGAGAAGCTCAGAAAAAGTCAACTATGAAAAATACCAGAAAATATACACCTTGGAATGTCATATTCAAACTTCAGAAAATCAAAGGCAAACAAAACATCTTGAAAGAAGCCAGTTGTAGTTGTGGTGGGTGTAAAACCTTAGATATAGAGAAACAGAACAAGAATTACTTTGGAATTCTCTTCAGAAACCATTCAAGCAAGAATAAAGTGGAGTGAATTATTTGATGTTGAAATAAAAACCACACCAATGTAGACTTTGTATATGATATACAACTTTATACCTACAAATTTTATAACCTAGATAAAATGAACCAATTTCTTAAAAAACACATTCATTAAGAAAGAGACCTGGGAAGATGGCAGTGTAGGAGGACGCTGAGCTCACCTCGTCCTGCTGATCACTTAGATTCCATCCACATCTGCCTAAGCCAGAAAACCACCAGAAGACTAGCAGAATGGATTCTCTGGAGCCAAGTGTAGACAAGAAGCCCATGGAAGAGGGTAGGAAGGGTGGAGAGGTGGTGTATGCTACATGGACTGGTGGGAGGGAGCTGGGGTGGTGGAGGAGCAGCCCACCCCGGCAAGGCAGAGCCCCTTGCAAAAGCAGAGGGGCTGGACTCCCTGAGTTCTGACAGCCAGTGGGACTTAACATTTGGAATGTGAAAAGTCAACAGCTCTGCTCTTGGAGAGTGGGGAGGTCAAGAAGATGCTGGGAGGGAGAGTTGTTGAGCCCTGGAAGACAGAACTTAGCTCAGCAGGGAAACAAAGGTGCTGGGAAGCACCATCTCCCTCTCCCGTCTCCCAGCCAAACTTCCAGAGGGAACCAGTTCCCATCACCGAACTTGCTTGCACTGAGCAAACACCAATGCTGTGTTTCTGTGGCTTCTGTGGATCCATCCCTCTGACAGGTCAGCCTCCCTCCTGGTTCTGCAGGGCCCCTCCTGCAGGGAACCATGGAAGGCAAAAGGAGCTCAGCCTTCCCCTCCCACCCCTGTGCATCTTGCAGATCTGCCGGCTAATACACCAGATCCCATCGAAGCAGCACCACAAGCCTGGCAAAGTGCAAGTAGCCCAGACAGGGGCCACATCACTCCACACCCCTGAGAGAGGGGAAGATAAGGTGCACACCAGTCTGACTGTGGCCCCGCCCACCAAAACAAGTTACTCCAGACAGCACACTGGAGCCACGGCAGGGACTACCCAAAATGATGAAACGGAAGAATTCTCCTCAAAAGAAACTCCAGGAAGTAGCGACAGCTAACGAATTGATCAAAAACGATTTAAGCAATATACCCGAACAAGAATTTAGAATAATGAAATTAATCTCTGGGCTTGAAAAAAGCATAGAGGAGAGCAGAGAATCTATTGCTATTGCTACAGAGATCAAGGGACTAAGAAATAGTAATGAAGAGCTAAAAAATGCTATAAATGAGGTGCAAAATAAAATGGAGGTGGCCATAGCACGGATTGAAGAGGCAGAGGAGAGAATAGGTGAATTAGAAGATAAAATTATGGAAAAAGAGGAAATTTAGAAAAAGAGATAAAAAAATCCAGGAGTATGAGGGGAGAATTAGAGAACCAAGTGATGCAATCAAATGGAACAATATCCGTATCATAGGAATTCCAGAAGAAGAAGAGTGAGAGAAAGGGACTGAAGGTGGACTTGAACAAATCATAGCTGAGAACTTCCCTGATTTGAGGAAGGAAAAAGGCATTGAAATCCAAGAAGCACAGATAACTCCCTTCAGACGTAACTTGAATTGATCTTCTGCACGACATATCATAGTGAAACTGGCAAGATACAAGGATAAAGAGAAAATTCTGAAAGCATCTAGGGATAAACAGGCTCTAACTTACAAACGTAGACACAGAAGAGTAGTGGCAGACCTATCTACTGAAACTTGGCAGGCCAGAAAGGAATGGCAGGAAATCTTCAGTGTGATGAACAGGAAAAATATGCAGCCAAGAATCCTTTATCCAGCAAGTCTGTCATTCAGAATAGAAGGAAAGATAATGGTCTTCCCAAACAAACAAAAACTGAAGGAATTCATCACCACTAAATCAGCCCTACCAGAGATCCTAAGGGATTCTGTGAGTGAAATGTTGCAAGGACCACAAAGTACCAGAGACACCACTACAAGCATGAAACCTATAGACATCACAATGACTCTAAACCCATATCTTTCAATAATAACACTGAATGTAAATGGACTAAAGGCTCCAACCAAAAGACATAGGATAACAGAATGGATAAAAAAACAAGACCCATCTATTTGCTGTCTACAAGAGACTCATTTTAGACCTGAGGACACCTTCAGATTGAAAGTGAGGGGATGGAGAACTATCTATCATGCTACTGGAAGCCAAAAGAAAGCTGGAGTAGCCATACTTACATCAGACAAACTAGAATTTCAATTAAAGGCTGTAACAAGAGATGAAGAAGGGCATTATATAATAATTACAGGGTCTATCCACCAGGAAGAGCTAACAATTATAAATGTCTATGCACCGAATACAAAAGCCCCCAAACATATAAAACAATTAGTCACAAACATAAGGAACCCTATTGATAAGAATGTGGTAATTGCAGGGGACTTTAATACTCCACTTACAACAATGGATAGAGCATCTAGACACAGGATCAATAAAGAAACAAGGGCCCTGAATGATACTCTGGATCAGATGGACTTGACAGATATATTTAGAACTCTGCATCCCAAAGCAACAGAATATACTTTCTTCTCGAGCGCACATGGAACCTTCTCCAACATAGATCACATACTAGGTCACAAAACAGCCCTTCATAAGTATACAAGAATTGAGATCATACCATGCACACTTTCAGACCACAATGCTATGAAACTTGAAATCAACCACAGTAAAAAGTCTGGAAAACCTCCAAAACCATGGAGGTTAAAGAACACCCTACTAAAGAAGAAATGGGTCAACCAGGCAATTAGAGAAGAAATTTAAAAATATATGGAAACAAATGAAAATGAAAATACAACAATCCAAACGCTTTGGGATGCAGCGAAGGCAGTCCTGAGAGGAAAATATATTGCAATCCAGGCCTATCTCAAGAAACAAGAATACAAAATCTAACAGCACACCTAAAGGAAATAGAAGCAGAACAGCAAAGACACCCCAAACCCAGCAGAAGAAGAGAAATAATAGAGATCAGAGCAGAAATAAACAACATAGAATATTAAAAAAAAAACAAAACAGTAGAGCAGATCAATGAAACCAAGAGTTGGTTTTGTGAAAAAATCAACAAAATTGCTAAACCTCTAGCCAGGCTTCTCAAAAAAGAAAAAGAAGAGGACCCAAATAGATAAAATCATGAATGAAAATGGAATTATTACAACCAATCCCTCAGAAATATAAGCAATTATCAGGGAATACTATGAAAACTTATATGCCAACCAACTGGACAACCTGGAAGAAATGGACAAATTCCTAAACACCCACACACTTCCAAAACTCAAACAGGAAGAAATAGAAAATTTAAACAGACCCATAACCAGCGAAGAAGTTGAACCAGTTATCAAAAATCTCCCAACAAATAAGAGTCCAGGACCAAGTGGCTTCCCTGGGGAATTCTACCAGACATTCAAAGCAGAGATAATACCTATCCTTCTCAACCTGGTCCAAAAAGTAGAAAGGGAAGGAAAACGTCCAGACTCATTTTATGAAGCCAGCATTACTTTGATTCCCAAACCAGACAGAGACCCAGCAAAAAAAGAGAACTACAAGCCAATATCCCTGATGAATATGGATGCAAAAATTCTCAAAAAGATACTAGCAAATCGAATTCAACTGCATATAAAAAGAATTATTCACCATGATGAAGTGGGATTCATTACTGGGTTGCAGGGCTCTTTCAACATTCACAAATCAATCAATGTGATACATCACATTAGTAAAAGAAAAGAAAAGAAAAGAAAAGAAAAGAAAAGAAAAGAAAAGAAAAGAAAAGAACCATATGATCCTGTCAATCAATGCAGAAAAAGCATTTGACAAAATTCAGCATCCTTTCTTAACAAAAACCCTCGAGAAAGTTGGGATGGAAGGAACATACTTAAACATCATAAAAGCCATTTATGAAAAGCCCACAGCTAATATCATCCTCAATGGGGAAAAACTGAGAGCTTTCTCCCTGAGACCAGGAACATGACAGGGATGTCCACTCTCACCACTGTTGTTTAACATAGTGTTGGAAGTTCTAGCATCAGCAATCAGACAACACAAGGAAATCAAAGGCATCAAAATAGGCAAAGGTGAAGTCAAGCTTTCAGTTTGCAGATGACATGATATTATACATGGAAAACCCAGTAGACTCCACCAAAAGTCTGCTAGAACTGAAACATGAATTCAGCAAAGTCGCAGGATACAAAATTAATGTACAGAAATCAGTTGTATTCTTATACACTAATAATGAAGCAACAGAAAGATAAATAAAGAAACTGATCCCATTCACAATTGCACCAAGAAGCATAAAATACCTAGGAATAAACCTACCCAAAGATGTAAAAGATCTGTATGCTGAAAACTATAGAAATCTTATGAAGGAAATTGAAGAAGGTATAAAGAAATGGAAAAACATTCCACGCTCATGGATTGGAAGAACAAATATTGTTAAAATGTCAATACTACCCAAAGCTACCTACACATTCGATGCAATCCCAATCAAAATTGCACCAGAATTCTTCTCGAAGCTAGAACAAGCAATCCTAAAATTTGTATGTAACCACAAAAGACCCAGAATAGCCAAAGTAATTTTGAAGAAGAAGACCAAAGCGGGAGGCATCACAATCCCAGACTTTAGCCTCTACTACAAAGCTGTAATCATCAAGACAGCATGGTATTGGCACAAAAACAGACACATAGACCAATGGAATAGAATAGAGACTCCAGAATTAGACCCACAAAAGTATGGCCAACTCACCTTTGACATAGCAGGAAAGAATATCCAATGGAAAAAAGACAGTCTCTTTAACAAATGGTGCTGGGAGAACTGGACAGTAACATGCAGAAGAATGCGACTAGAGCACTTTCTTACACCATTCACAAAAATAAACTCAAAATGGATGAAGGACCTGAATGTGAGACAGGAAACCATCAAAACCCTAGAGGAGAAAGCAGGAGAAAAATCTCTCTGTCCTCAGCCACAGCAATTTCTCACTTGACACATCCCCAAAGGCAAGGGAAGGAATTAAAAGCAAAAATGAACTATTGGGACCTCATGAAGATAAAAAGCTTCTGCACTGCAAAGGAAACAACCAACAAAACTAAAAGGCAACCAACAGAATGGGAAAGATATTTGGAAATGACATATGGAAGAAAGGGCTAGTATCCAAAATCTATAAAGAACTCACCAAACTCCACACCCGAAAAAACAAATAATCCAGTGAAGAAATGGGCAGAAAACATGAATAGACACTTCTCTAAAGAAGACACCCAGAGGGGCGCCTGGGTGGCGCAGTCGGTTAAGCGTCCGACTTCAGCCAGGTCACGATCTTGCGGTCTGTGAGTTCGAGCCCCGCGTCAGGCTCTGGGCTGATGGCTCAGAGCCTGGAGCCTGTTTCCGATGCTGTGTCTCTCTCTCTCTCTGCCCCTCCCCCGTTCATGCTCTCTCTTTGTCCCAAAAAATAAATAAACGTTGAAAAAAAAAATTAAAAAAAAAAAAAAAAAAAAAAACACCCAGATAGCCAACAGGCACATGAAAAGATGCTCAACGTCGCTCCTCATCAGGGAAATACAAATCAAAACCACACTCAGATATCACCTCACACCAGTCAGAGTGGCTAAAATGAACAAATCAGGAGACCATAGATGCTGGCGAGGATGTGGAGAAACGGGAACCCTCTTGCACTGTTGTTGGGATTGCAAACTGGTGCAGCTGCCCTGGAAAACGGTGTGGAGGTTTTTAAAAAAATTAAAAATAGATCTACCTTATGACCTAGCAATAGCACCGCTAGGAATTTACCCAAGGGATACAGGAGTGCTGATGCATAGGGGCACTTGTACCCCAACGTTTATAGCAGCACTTGCAACAATAGCAACAATAGCCAAATTATGGAAAGAGCCTACATGTCCATCAACTGATGAATGGGTAAAGAAATTGTGGTTTATATACACAATGGAATACTACGTGGCAATGAGAAAGAATGAAATATGGCCTTTTGTAGCAACGTGGATGGAACTGGAGAGTGTGATGCTAAGTGAAATAAGCCATACAGAGAAAGACAGATACCATATGTTTTCATTCTTATGTGGATCCTAAGAAACTTAACAGAAGGCCATGGGGGAGGGGAAGGAAAAAAAAAAAAAGAGAGGCAGGGAGCCAAACCATAAGACACTCTTAAAAACTGAGAATAAACTAAGGGTTGATGGGGGTTGGGAGGGACAGCAGGGTGGGTGATGGGCATTGAGGAGGACACCTGTTGGGATGAGCACTGGGTGTTGTATGGAAACCAATTTGACAATAAATTTCATATTAAAAAACACATTCATTAAAACACACCCAAAATAAATATACAATCTTAATAGGCCAATATATATATTAAATATTTTGATCAGTAGTCAATAGCCTTTCTAAAAAATACTTCAGGTAATATTGTTTCACTGGTGAATTCTACCCAGAAATTAAGGTTAAAATGTTATCAATTCTATACAATCCCTTTCATAAAATAGAGTGGAGAAAACGTTTCCTAACTCATTCTCCGAGGCCAGCATTAGCCAGCTAAAACCAGACAAAGATATTACAATTCAGAAAAAAGTACAGAATACATGAATGTAAATGTATAACCCCTCAACAAAATTTAGCAAAAACTTAATCCAAAAATGTATAAAAGCAATGATGTACCATAACCAAGTGGCATTTATCCCTGGTATGCAAGGCTGTTTTAACATTGAAAATCAGTTAATGCAAGCAATGATATCAACAGAATGAAGAAGAAAAACATACAATCATATCAATAGAAACATAAAATGCATTTGACAAAATTCAGCACCCATTCATGTACACACAAATGTCTCTGGAAACAAGGTGCAGAGGGGACTTCCTCAACTTAATAAAGAACACCTGCAGAAATGGGCAGCTAATTTCATAATTAAATGCTGACAAACTAAATGATTTTTTCCAAGATAGAGAACAGAAGAAAGATGTACCCTTTCATTGCTCCTACTCAACATGGTACTGGAAATCCTAGCTAATGCAGCAGAACAAAATAAATAGATAGATGATAGATAGATACATAGATAAAAGGCATACGGATTGGGAAGAAAGAAATAAAATATCTTTGTTCAGAGATGACATTATTTTCTATGTCAA
Organism: Lynx canadensis; assembly: GCF_007474595.2. NCBI lineage: Eukaryota > Metazoa > Chordata > Mammalia > Carnivora > Felidae > Lynx > Lynx canadensis. Next base: position 31,253,637 of record NC_044315.2, on the reverse strand, counting down.
ATAATTTACCAGAAAGAAACATATGTAACTAAAAAGTGAATATAGGAAGATTGCAGGATACAATGTCATTATATAAAACTCAATTGCCTTCCTATAAACCAGCAATGGACAACTGGCATTTGAAATGAAAAACACAATACCATTTACATTAGCACCAAAACATTAAAATGCTTAGAAATAAATTTAACAAAATATGTACATAATCTATATGAGTAAAACTACAACATTCAGATGAAATAAATCAAAGAAGAACCAGATGGAGGTATTCCATGTTAATGAATAGAATTCTCAATATTTTAACATGTCTTTTCCAACTAACTTGATCAATAGATTCACTCAATCTCAATCAAAATCACAGGAAGTTATTCGTACATACCATCAACTGATTCTAAAATTTATATGGAAATGCAAATTGTCCAGAAAAGTTAAACCGGTATTGAAGAAGTCAGTCAGAAGATTGACACTACTTAATGCCCAAAACTACTATAATGCTACAATGATCAAATCAGTGTGGTGTTGGAGACAGAATTAACCAAAAATTTAAATGGAACAGCATACAGAGCCCAGAAATAGACTCATACAAATATTGTCAACTGATGTTTGATCATACAGCAAAGACAAATCAACAAACAAAAGACAGTCCTTTAAAACAATGGTGATAGAACATTTGGACATCCATATGCAAAAAGATAACACAGACCTTACACATTGACTCAAACATTAACTCAAAATGGATCAGAATTCTAAAAATAAAATGCAAAACTATAAAACTTCTAGATTATAACATAAAAGAAAATCTAGGTGACCTTGAGTTTGGCGACCAATATTTAGGTAACATCAAGGCACAATCCATTAATGAACAAATTGGTCAGTTTAACCTCATTAAAATTGAAATTTCTGCTGTGTGAAAGAATGTCAAGAGAATGAAAAGAGAAGCTACAGACTGAGAGAAAATATTTGCAAGAAAATATCTGGTGAAGGAATTTTATCTAAAATATATAAGAACTCTTAAAATTCAACAATAAGACAATGAACAACCCAATAAAAAGTGGATGAAGGAGTTGAACAGATAACTCACAAAATAAGATATACTTATAGCAATAGGCATATGAAAAGCCCAGTGTCACCTGGTATTACAGAATTGCAAATTATGAGATACTACTACACACCTATGAGAATGGCCAAAATCCAGTGCAGTGACAACACCTAAAGCTGGTGAAGATATGGAGCAAGGGAAACTCTCATTCACTGCTAGTGAGAATGCGAAATGACACATCCACTTTTGGCAGACAGTTTACCAGTTTCCTGTAAATTTAAACACAGTCTCCGCTACACAATCCAGCATTGTTTTACTTGCTGTTTCCTCATTGCTTTGAAAATTTATGTCCATGCAAAAGCCTACACACACACACACACACACACACACACACAAGCCCTTTTATTTTGTGATTGCAAACACTTGAAAGCAACCAAGATGCTTTTCAGTAAGACAGTGTATAAACAAACTATGCACATCCATATAATGGAATTTTATTCAGCATTAAAAAATAAATGAGTTATTAAGCCACAAAAAGGGAGAAAGCCTAAATGCATATTCTAACTGAAAAAAAAAGCCAGTCTAAAATATTTTAACTATATGACATTCTGGAAAAGGCAAAACTATTGAGATAATGAAAAGAAAAACGGCTGCCAGGAGTTCAAGAGGGAAAAGCCAAAGGGGAGAGGTTGAATAGACACAGAACAGGTTTTCCAGGCCAATGAAACTGTTCTTTATGTTTTAGGGCAGTGAGACTGTTGTTCTCTATGATAATGTAATAATGGGTATTACAGTAGATGAGATTATTCATGTAGCAAAACCCATAGAACCATACAACACAAAGATTGACTGCCAATGTCAACTATGGATTTTAGGTAGTAATAATATATCACTCATTAATTGTAGAAAATGTACCACACTAATGTAAGATGTTAATAATAGAGGATACTATGTGTGGGGTATATGGGAACTCTACTTTCTTCTCAATTATTTTGTAAACCTAAAAATACTCTTTAAAAGTCTACAAATAATTTGTTTTTGTGTCCTTAGGTCTCTAATTTGTTAGAGTCTGATGTGTGCATGCATTAATTTTGAAAGAAAGTTTACTCGTGGAAATGCAAAATTGATAAAATTAATTTTCTTACTGTGGGTTATATATATTTTCATGTATTGTGTAATTTTAAACAGCTAGCTTACCCACCTCCACCCCTCAGATAAATCCTGCCAAAATATGACTCTTTCTTTTTTTGTTAATGCTTGCCCCATTTTCTGGTATTTGTTCTATTGCACATCAGTATTCATAAGAGATACTCGTGTATACCCTTGAAACTTTATTTTAAAAGATATACTTCTGGGGGCACCTGGGTGGCCGAGTCAGTTAAGCATCTGATTTCGGCTAGGTCACAATCTCATTTTTGGTAGGTTCAAGGCCCATGTAGGGCTCTATACTGACAGTGCAGAGCCTGTGTGGGATTCTCTCTCTCTCCCTCCCTCTCTGCCCCTCCCTAACTTGAGCTTTCTCTCTCTTTCAAAATAAATAAATAGACTTAAAAAAAAAAGATATACTTCTGGAGGGGAAGTAAGCTCTCTTTAACCCACCTCCCACCACCAACTCATCGTCCCTGCTCCCATTTTTACTGTGTATTAAAAATAAATTCAAACATTCTAGATATAGTAAAATGAGCATCGTATGCACATATTACAGATTTAACAATTCTTAACTTTGCCATATTTTCTTTTCTGTTTTGCTGCATTTTAGAAAGTAAATTATAAATATATGATTCAATAATTGAATTTTTTTTTTATGTTTCAAGTTTCTATTTAAATTCCAGTTAGTGAACATTTAGTGCAATACTTTCAGGAGTAGAATATAGTGATTCACCACCCACACACAACACCCAGTGCTCACCACAACAGATGCCTTCCGCAACACTCATCACCCATCCTGCCCATCCTCTGCCCACCTCTCCTCCCAGTGCTCCCAGCACCCACCAGTCCCCACAGTCAAGAGTGTCTCAGGGCCCCTGGGTGGCTCAGTCGATTAAGCATCTATTGATTACGCTCAGGTCATGATCCCAGGGTCATGCTCTCTCCTGCTCTGTCTCAAAATAAATAAGTAAAACTTAAAAAAAAAAAAAAGTCTCCCATGGTGAACCACATCGCCCTTCTTATCTTTTCTTCCCTTATGTACATCTGTTCTGCCCCTCAAACTCCACATTTCTTTAAGTATCTTTAAAAATAAGAACAATTTCCTACATTGTACAAATAATCACACTAACCAAAGTAATGGTAATTTTCCTTTATATTTCTAGTATCTAGGCTATATTCATGTTTCTCCAATTGTAGTCTCTTGTAGCTGTTGTTTTTTTCCAACTAGAATCCAACTGAGAACCATGCTTTGCAATATGTTGTCATGTCATAAAGTTAAAGTCTAATCCACGTATCTGGAGACTTAGGAAAAGTCTTCAAGGGTCAAGTCCAGTTGTCATGTCCCAAGGCGCTAATTGCCGGGGGGGGGGGGGGGGGGGGGGGGGAGGCTTCTAACATTACTTCCTGCAGTTTCCAAGTTTTGTGGGAAATGTAGTCTTTTTTTTAATGTTTATTTATTTTTGAGAGAGAGGGAGAGTGTGTGAGCCTGGGAGAGGCAGAGAGAGGGGAAGGGAGACAGAGGATTTGAAGCTGGCTCTGTGCTAACCGCGGTGGGGGGGGGGGGGGGGGGGGGGCGTACTGGACCGCAGGAAGGGTGAGATCACTACCTGAGCCAAAGTGGGATACTTAACTTACTGCGCCACCCAGGCCCCCTGGGAAATGTAGTTTTAAACGTCACGGGCCTACCGCGCAGCACTCTGGGAATCCAGCTTGGGGGCTCATTCTGCGCAAGTGCACATCCAGCCCTATCTCTTTCCGCGGGCCTTCTCTGCCTGAAGAGGACACAATCTCGGCTTCCTTGGGTCTGTGGGGGAATAGAGGCTGCCCGCCGGGGGTGAGAGCACTGGGGACACGGCTTCGCGAAGTGTGGGGCTCTGCCAGGTCGGGTAGGTTTGTGTGCGGCGAAAGCCAGGGGGAAGTTCGAGGAAGCTCCCGGCAGATTCTCCCCTCCTCCAGCCTCTGTGCATGTGCGGGGGGGGGAGGGGGGGGTTGGTTCCCACCTACTTCTGCGGAGCAGGTGGGGCTGAGTCCCCTGTCTGGAGAAGGTACTTCCTGTGGGCTCTGGGTGCTGGGACTGTGGGCAGTGGAAAGGGAATCCGCCTTTATGATGTTTTCGATGAACACGAGGCTACCAACAGTAGCTTGTGCATTAGTCTGAGAATTAAGTGTGTAAGTTGCTGTCACAAGATGCTTTGTTCCCTTTGGTATTTTATTTAAGCCTCACAATTGCCTTTAACATTCCATGTTAAAAAGTGAAAGGAACTTACTGGGGACGGAATGATATACCTGAGGGCACGGCTGGTAGGTGAGAGAGGCTGGAATAAATACAAGTAGATTTTACTCCCTGCTTCTTACTCTTTCCAATATCCATTCTGCCCCAAACCCAGAGGTGAAACCTCTGGAGCTCTTAGCAGAGTCCCCAAATTTTCAGAGGAGATAAGATTGTGAAGTGAATATGGACAGAACCTCACAATGTGGTAAATATTTCCTGGGATTTGTGGATTCTTTTTAGAGCCCCTCCTTCAGACAGAGACTCTTGAACCTTCCTGCGCTAACCTATCTCCATCCTCAGAGGCACATTCTGATAATCTAACACAGTGCTGGCCAGTAGAAAGATAACACAAACCAAACATAATTTAAAATTTTTCAGTAGCGACAGTGAAAAGATTAAAGAGGTGAAATTTGTTTTACTGATGTGTTTAACTCAGTATATCCAAATTACTATTTTGATTTGTGAGTAGGCACACTTCAGGTGCAGTAGTTGCATGCAACTAATGACTACATTACTGGATTTGAAGTGAATTCCAAAGTCACATTTAGAGTGTTAAATGGAGATTTCAAATGCAGTAAATTTGTTTCTCAGACCTGGATCCCAGCCCCTCTGGAGGAAAGTAGGTCTTAAGATAGGAAAATGAAAGCCCTAGAAACCATTGTCAGCTCTTCTGACAGATCCTTCATTGGAGTTTCAGAACAGAGGCAGAAGGTTCAGGAAAGGCACAGGTCCTGATTTTCTATACCAGAAGCAGTTCTTGATCCCTGTACAGCATGAGTGATGTATATTCAGGAGTATTTTCATGAATTGTGTAATTTTAAACAGCTAGCTTACCCCACCTCCAATGCCCCCCCCCCAATAAATCCTTACAAAATATGACTCTTGGTAATGTCATCACACCCCTGAAGCCATCACAGACTGGACAGTGGCACTGGACCTCCTTGCAGAAGGTGGTAACTTGAGGTTGAGAGGGGTGGGTTACTGTCATGCTGCGCAGGAACAGGCACGTCACTGGACGGCTGGTGAGGACATGATGCCCAGGGACGATATAACCAGTCAGAACTGGTGAAATCTTAAACAGCACCCAGTTTCCTTCATTCTCCCCTCTTTCCAGATTCTGAGCTGCCCTCACTCTATGTCCATCAGCACATATGGCATCTAGTTATGCGATGCTCCCTCTTTCCTGAATGTAGGTAATAATAAAAGGAGAGTAGAAGAAAGGCTTTCTATATTGGACACTTTGGAAGCCCAAAATATTGGGCCTGAAAGAATGATTTTTGTAAAGACACCCAAGGCAGAATCAAGAACTAAGCACAGTACTGTTTACTTAAACAGATAAGTACTATAGGCATCTTATTAAAAAATATGTCTTATAAGTTGCAACCAAGTTAGAACAAAAAGTTAGAAAATATATTTCTTGCATAAAGCATCCCATCTTTATTTTGGAGTTTTCTGGGGAAGTTCTAACTCAAGGTATAAAGACAACACAAACTTGATTAACAATCACATCTAAGTAATTTTTTTAACAGTTTAAATGAAGGTAGAAGGTTTTACCTTTGTATGCCTGAATTTGTTTAACCAATCTCCTTTTGTTTTATTTTGTGTTTTTTGTTGTTGTTCTTAATTAGAAGGGGACATAAATTGTTAATTCATCGACTTTTGAGTTACACAGCAGTGAAAAGACAAGTTTAAGCCGACATAATCATATTGGAGATGCACTTGTTCAGGTACTGCCTCTGTGTGGTCCCTCCTGTTCCTTCTCAAGAATGTCAAAGGGACATTCTTCTATAGGGAAACCTTTTTTTCTAGCTGGTGTTATGGAAATTTTTAGGCAAATGAAAATAGTTGTAAGGCAGACCAGGTGTCTCATAACTCTATTTTTCTTTCCTCTTCCCTAGGAGAACCTTTTCATTTCTTTACATTCTTCAAGGAGCAGCAGAAAATGAACATAGCTCAGGTGAGTTCTGTTTTAATAATCTGTTTGTTTTACAGTAGATTTTATAAGGGCTTAGGTGTCTATTCACATAGAAAAGTAAAAATAGAAATGGATCAGATGCCTTCATAGGTGGAGATACAGATGAAGAGCAGAGCAAAGGTAGCCTGTGGATATATGTAGATGCTCTTGTATTACAATTTTATCAAATTGGAGCTCTAAATCTATTTTTGAATTTTTGGTAGCCATGTCAGAGTGTTAGACAAACAATTCTTTTAAAGGTCAACACTGATGAGATGATTACACAAACTGATACCTCATAGAATGTTAAGACATTTGAAGTTCAAAAAAAATCTGTTTTTCTTTTTTTTTTTAATTTTTTTTTAACATTTATTTATTTTTGAGACAGAGAGAGAGCATGAACAGGGGAGGGTCAGAGAAAGAGGGAGACAGAATCTGAAACAGGCTCCAGGCTCTGAGCTGTCAGCACAGAGCCCAACGCGGGGCTCGAACCCACGGACCGCGAGATCATGACCTGAGCCGAAGTCGGACGCTTAACCGACTGAGCTACCCAGGCACCTCCCAAAAAATCTGTTTTTCGAGTAGGTGATTTAGTTAACAATTTGTCAGTAATAACTCTAAAATAATATAGAACATTGTCTGTACTTGTTCTTCAGTAAAAGTAGAAGACATAATGCTAAATGTGAACTTGGTCAATTCTGTTTTCCAGAAATTCAAACATAAGAGTTGAATAAGACATTTTTTCTGATGAATCAACTGAATATCCTTAAAATTACTGTCCATAAATATTTTGAGTACCCTTGGTATTTGGATTGCTCAGCAGACAATTTAAAATTGTATTCTGTTTCAAATGTTTAAATACTTTCTATTCACACTTGGTTTCTCTCCCACTTGCCTATCATATCCAGTGACCAGAGACTTGACTGTAATCACATCCTTGAGTCTTGTCAAGTCCTTTCTTTACCTGACTTTTCTGAGCACTTGTCTCTGCTTCTCACTCTGCCCTTCTGGAAAATTTCTTTGTTAGTGTCTGTGACACCCTCCGCTGGCTTTTTCCTTCCCCTGCTGCTATCTTTGTGGAGTCATCTACTTTCCCTTGTACTTTCATGTGGCTCATCACCCATTTTTGTCCTTGGCCTTTAATCTGCTCTATTATCTTGGTATGGTTTTATTCTCTTTATTTTTTTCTGAACTTATATTGAGATTCAGTTCATATACCATGCCATTCACCCATTTTAAGTGTAGAATTCAATGATGTTTTAGTGTAAATGTGCAGATATCACCACACTCAATTTGAAAATACTTTCATCACCTTAAAAAGCACCTCTACATTTTATCCCTTCTCATCTGTTCATTTGCCTCTAAGCCCCAAGCAACCACTAATCTATTTTCTGTCTGTATAGATTTGCTGACTCTATTATTTCTTGTAGGAGGGTTCTGCCTATGACAAATTTTGTTTTTGTTTATCTAGGAGGGTTTTAATTTTTCTGTTTTTACTAGTTATATAATTCTTGGTTGACAACTTTTTTTCTTTCAGCATTTGTCATACATCATTTCATTACCTTCTGTCCTCCATGGTTTCTGATTAGTAATCTGTTTTTAATACTGTTGTACATGATGAGTCACTTCTTTCTTGCTACTTTCGGTATTGTCTCTTTGTCTTTGTATTTGACAGTTTGATTTCCATGTGTTTAGGTGTGGATCTCGCACTCTAAATTTATCCTACTTGAAGTTTGTTGAGCTTCTTGGATTTGTAGATTAATGTTTATCATGAAATTTGGAGACTTCTTGGCCATTGTTTCTTCAAATATTCTTTCAGACTTTCTGTTTGGGACTCATGCATATGTTGGTAAGCTTAATGCTATCCCATATTTCATTTTCTGTCATTATTTTTTCTTTGTTTCTCACACTACATAATTTCAGTGGGCATCTTGTCCACTTTGTTCATTCTTTCTTTCACCTGCTCAAATCTGCTCTTGAACCCCTCCGGTGAAATTTTGATTTAGTTCTTATATTTTTCAACTCTTGAGTTTCTATATAATTTGTATTTGTTATATTTCTATCTCTTTATTGATATTCTTTATTTAGTGAAATTTTTTTTATATTTTCCTTTAGTCCTTGGACATTGTTTTCTCTAGGTATTTGACCATATTTAAAATAGCTGATGTAAAGTTATTGCCTAGTAAGTCTAATGTCTGCTTCCTTAGGAGTAGTTTCTATTAATTATACCTTTTCTGCATATATGTCTTTCTTTTCTTGTTTACTAATATTTTTGTTGCAAATTGGACATTTTAAATAAAATAATGTGACAACTCTAGAATTTCTCCTCTCCATAGGGGTCATTGTCAAAATTTATTTTGTTCAGTGACTTTTTAAAAAATTCTGTAGAGCCTGTGTTTCTTGTCATCTGAGGCAGCTAAAGTTGTCTACAGAAATTTCTTTAAATGCCTAGAACCAGTAAATTTTCCAGTCTTTGCTAAGGAGATCTGTGCATGTTTGGGAATTCCTTCTACAGTCAGACAGGCAGTTAATAACTCTGCATTAGCCTACACTTCCTTCTAATGCCAAACTCAGAGTCACCTAGAATTGACAGCTTAGACCCTTCTCACATCTTTCCTGAGCATACTCACAGCCTTGGGTGTATGCACAGCTCTGTGCAAGTATATGACCTCCTAGATTTCAGGAATATATCAGAGCTTTTCAAAACATTTATGGACATCTCATTATCCAGCTTTTCCTTTCAAGCTTCTTAGTTAAGCCATTAATTGCCCCAGCTGTTATCTACCACCTCAGATAGCCATTAAGTTAAACAAATGCCTTTAGTTGTTGTTGTATTTAATGTTTATTTATCTTAAGAGAGAGAAAGCATGTGCATGTGGGAGGAGCAGGGAGAGAGGTAAAGAGAGAATTCCAAGCAGGCACCATGCTGTTCGCACAGAGCCATTACAGAGCTCAATCCCACAAACTGTGAGATCATGACCTGAGCCGATACCAAGAGTCGGACACTTAACCGACTGAGCCACCCAGGTGCCCTGCCTTTAGTTGTTTTTGACACATGTCTGTGAGAATAAGGCTTTTCACGCTCTGAGCTAGCTCAAATAAAGGCATCCTGATAACCAGGGTCTTTTAGGAAACCACCAAACAGGTCAAATAATGACAGTTTTCTGTGAATGAGGCTTTGATGGATCTCCAACCCAGTTCTGCTGTTGTTGTGGTTGCCAGGCTTCTGGTTGCAGACCATTGGTTCTCAAACTACTGCAGAGTTGGGAGAGAGAGGGATGGGAACAGGGTAAGTTAAAAGGATATGGATCAGCATCCTTACTATGATTCCGCTGGTTTTTTTTAATGTTTTGAAGATAGCCTTTGTTAATTTCTATAATTTTGCCAGTTTTTTCATTGTTATTTATGGGCAAGAGAAATTTCTTAGATCCTTACTTCAACGTTTATATTTACGTCACTTGTTAGCTTATTTTTTTTTTAATCCAAGTGATTTCATTAAGTCAGATAGTAAAGAGATTGGCAAAATGAAAGCAATGCCACTTTTCTCACTAATTTTTTTAGTTTTGGAGGATATAATTAAAAATTTTTTTAGATTAAATTTTATGAGGGGTATTCCTGTTCTTTTGTTTGTTTTAGTTACCAGCTACTGAGTTTCACACACAGGAGGTACTCACTTAGTAATACCGAAGACATGAATGAACAAATAATTGGATACATAACACTTGGGGGAAAAAACTTGCTTCTATCCTATTATTTCTTAGTCTTTTTCTTTTTCTTTCCTATTTATAATTGTGATAAGAACACTTACATGAGATCTACTCTCTTAGCACATTTTTTATGTGTATAGTACAATACTGTTAACTATAGGTGAGCTACACAGCAGATCTCTAGAACTTAATGATTTTGCATAACTGAAACTTTTTACCAGTTGAACAGCAACTCCCCAATTTCCCCTCCTCCCAGCCCCTTTGAAGTGCTTTGTTGTGGAAATTTTCCCTTTTCTCATTTTCTAAGATTCTACCCTTTCCTGACTCTTACTACTTTTCAGAAAACTTTTTATTTAGCTTTGTGGCCTATACTTTATTTGCCACCCTCTTTAATATTCAGGCTTCCTCAAATACTGTTTGGTATTTTTCTTTCCTCAGTCCCATATGGGATGCATAGCAAGCATATAGCTCAAATTGTTGTCTGTTTGCCTCTTAAAATTTTAGGTACAACCCAAATTGCTAATAAGTCCTAACTTCTTGCCGTCATTTTAGACCTCGCTTCTGTGTTCTAAAACCGTGTGTATACTAGTTTAAGAGATAGGTCCAGTTTTACGTTCACAGACCCTTCAAGAACAACATGAACAGATCTGTTCACTAAAACTTCTAACATTTATTTTCCTTTTGTTTTCTAAATGTCAGTGTTTAGCATCAACATTCCAGAAGCTGCTCGTACAGTTAGACTAGGTGGTTGCACAAGAAGGTAGTTACCAAATTGGTTGTTGCTGCTGCCCTGTGATTATATCCCTATCATTATATTCATTGTTGTTACTTCAGTTAAAATAATGTTCTCTTATATTGCTCTCTATGGTTCCAACTCCCTGGTAAGTTGTTCTTTGCTCTTCATGAGCTCTAGATTTATGTTATCTTTATGTATTTATTTATACCTAAGTTTGATTGTGTAAAATATTTTCACAGCTTACATGTTATCTCTTCTTTGTCTCTCATTATTTACAATGATGATGCCTGAAGAGGGAATGAACATCTTAGAATTCTCTAAATACCCACGGTAATCACTTGGGATGTAGAGGAAGAATTGTAGGAAGCCTCTATACATTGAATTTTTTTGTCTTAAAAAAATCTATGGTTTATAAACAGATATAAATGAATTATAGTAAGTTAAAAATCTTGATAACTGAATAACTCCACAAAGACAAAATTAGGTCAGAAATAGATGCCTTTTAAACCATTTGTTTTAAAGCTTAAAAGTAAACAGGAAAAATAGTAATTCTCAAAGATACTTTCTTTTCACTTAATTCTGAATCCGTGAATAAAATGTATTGTCACAGGGGTCTGTGTCATTCGAAGACGTGGTTGTCGAATTTACCCAGGACGAATGGCAGTACATGAGCCCTGCTCAGAGGACACTGTACAGAGATGTGATGCTGGAGAACTATAGCCACCTCATCTCAGTGGGTAAGCATACCTTAGTATGTGACTTCCTCTAGGTTACATTTACTTTTTTTTTTTAAAGTTAACAAAACACATGGACTCTTTGTAGAGATTAATGTTGTACAGGCTTTTGAGTAAGAGGTCCAAGATAACTGAAGCCTTTAAGGAAACAGAAACAATGTTTATGTTACTACTTTCCATGGAAAACTTCAATTGAGCACATTATTTTGCTTCTCTTGCTGCTGTTAACTTTCTACACCTTTGGAAACCAAAAAGCCAATGGATCTGGTCTATATATACCCTCAATTGTCATGTTTACAGGGTATTGCTTGACCAAACCCAAGATGATCTTCAGGTTGGAGCAAGAAGAAGAGCCCTGGTCCTTAGAGGAAGAATTCCTAAACCAGAGGTACCCAGGTGGGTGAGCACTGACAAAAGGAAACACTTGGGGTAGTTCAACTTAGGGGAATACCTTCGAAAGTTTGTTTTATCCTTTTAAACAGCTCTATTGAGATAGTTTACATATTGGACAATCCACCCATTTAAAGAGTACAATTCGGTGGCTGTTAATATATTCACAGATACGTGTAAACATAACCACACTCCCATTTTCATCACCTCAAAAAGAAACCTTATACCCTTTAGCTATTGTCTCCCTTCCTCCTGTCCCCTACAGCCTTAGCAATCACTGATCTACTTTCTGTCTCTATAGATATGCCTATTACATTTCATGTAAATGGAATCACACATTATGTGGTCTTTTATGATTGGTTTCTTTCACATAGGATTACAAGATTCGTGTGTATCAATATTTCATCCTTTGACAAAATAAGGTCTCATTGTTTGTTCATTCTTCAGTCATTAGATGTTTGGGATTCTACCTTTTGGCTATTATTGAATAATGCTAATAGAAACATTCATTTACAAGTTTTTGCATGGATTTATGCTTTTTTTTTGACATGTGTTTTTATTTATTGAGTTATACTTAAGAATGGAATCACTGGGTTTTATGGTAACTATTTCAGGAACCTCCAGACTATTTTTCACAGTGCCTGCACCATTTTTCATTCCTAATGACAGCATATGAGGGTTCTGATTTTTCCACATCTTCACCAATAATTGTTATTATCTGACTTGTAGCCATCCTAGTAAAAGAGAAGTGATGTATTAGTGAAGTTTTGATTTGCATTTCTGTATTAGTCATCTGGCCTGGCATAATAAAATACCATAGTCTGGGTGGTTTAAACAACAGAAATTTTTCATAGTTCTGGAGGCTGGAAGTCCAACATCAAGGTGCCAGCATAGTTAATTTCAGTGAGGCATCTTCCTGGCTTGCAGATGACTGCCTTTTGACTATGCCTTCATATGGCCTTTCCCGTGTACTTGCATGGAGAGAAAGAGAGCTGTGATGTCTCTTCCTATTCTTATAAGGACACCAACCCTATAAGAGTTGGAGCTCTACCATTATGACTTCATTTAGCCTTAATTATTTCTCCAAAGGCCTTATCACCAAATTACATTGAGGGTGAGGGCTTCAACATATGAATTGCAATTCAGTCTATGACAATTTACCTGTTCACTGGTGATGTCAAGCATTTTTTCATGCGCTTGTTAGTATTTGTGCAAACTAATAAACAATTTCAAGAACTTCAAAAATTATAGTTTCAATATAACTCTTAGAGCAAAACGGTAAAATCATCCTGAGCGTGTTTACTGAAAATTTTTGTTGTGAAACTATTAAAACAGATTGTGTAACATAAAAATTGACATAATTTTTGGACCATGCATGTTTCCCAGTCACTAAATATAAATGATTTGATCATATTAGTTAGCTAAAAAAGATATTCCTAAATAAGTATCTTTGAAAGATTGTAATAAAAAGATAGTAAAGTTATTAAGTCAAAAATAAAATAGTATAGGGTTTCATGTTCTCATTCAGGTTTGAATTTAGGCAATAAATGCATAACTTAAAAAAAAACGCCCTCTACTCAAGAGCACAAGTTACGCATTTGAATGACTACACCAAACAATATCATACCAATTATCATAAAACACAAAATAATGGAGTACTAAGAATTTAAAATTCACCAGGATTAGGAGGTAATAATGTACTTTATCTGATTATATTAGACATGCTATGAACATTAAATAAGTATGCCTATATAAACGTAGATGATATTTATATTAAAGAGAACCATATATTTGTACATGTATCCTAAAATCAAAGAACAAGCCTTTCAAGTTCCCATGGATTTATTATAAGATAGTGAAATGCAATATTAGTCTAAAAAAGAAAACCTCAATAAATCCAAATTAGAATCCCATAAATAGTAATCTGAACATATTTTGATAAATCTAGAAATTAATGATAACATGAGTAAAAAAATCTATTGATATGGATATTTCAAAGATTACCTCTTTTAAACAACATATAAATACAAAAGGATATCAAATCCAAAATTGCATGACATTTATAAAAATAAATATGCATATTATTAACATTAGGATATGTGTAAGTTAATGAACAGAGGTAAATTGGTAGTCTCCTAGTAATAAATTAAGCAAGAACAATAACAAAAATGTACTAATACAAGCAGAATTTAAAAGTGAAATTAAAAATTAAAAACTGGAGGATTGAGAAATTGTCGTATGTTTCTTAGAATAAAAAACAGTAAAATGAATGAAATTTGAGCTAACCCTAACAAAAACAAAAGAAAAGAAGCACTTATGTGATAAATTCAAGATTGTAAAATTTAATGCAATATCAAAGCAAATCTTATTCATAGAAGTGATGTGATAGGATTTGCTCTGTTAGATATGTAAAGCTGTGAGAGTTAAGTAGTATGAAACTGGAGGTGAGATAGTTTAATATAATAGTGAAACAGAAAAGAAAGGTCAAGAAAAACACATATGCTTTATAGATAATTGGTCTTTGACAGGTGGTTCTATTCCCACAGATCAGTGGAGAAAGAATGTTGAGGTAATCTTTTGGATCTACATGAAAAATGGGATTCAGGTGGCTTAAAGTCCTGATTTTCAAAGCAAAACTAGAAATATTCTGTATGATAATGAGAATGTGTTCATGACTCTGCTTAGGGAAGAAATTAATAAGATATAAAAAGTATTAACTGGGGGAAAGATGGAGTAATGTATTTTGTTTTACTCTGCCCACTAAGTACAGCAAAATGTATACGTGTGTGTGTATGTGTGTGTGTGTGTGTGTGTGTGTGTGTGTGTGTACAGACATAAACATAGACCTATATATATGTATATGCATATTATATATAAAAGTATATATATATATATTTGTGTGTTTAGAGAGAGAGAGGGAGAAAGACAGAGACAGAGAGAGAGAGAGGGAGAGAGGGGAAATGTAACATTCTGATAGATAACAAAACAATGAAGGTGAACTAGGGGCCTTGGCACTTGATAAAATACAGGGTGGTTAGTGTTAGGAAAATGCTGGTAGGGACCCTGATCTCTTACCCTTCTCCATTGTTAATAGAACAGCCCACTCCTCCAACTCCCAAAGGTGTCTGTGGAAGTTTAGTCCACACTTGGCAGTAGTGAAGCTGCAATCCACTTCTTTTGTTGGCATGATTTCAGAAGAGGTTGGCTAATACTGAACATTAATTTTGATAAGTCCTATTAATTTTTTCTTAAGGATCATGCATTTATTGTGCTGTCTAGAAGTATCAAAACTCAAAGTAACACAGATTTATTCATATGTTTTCTTCTAGAAATTTTTAAATTTCACATTTTATATTTTATGATCCACTTGGTAGTTTTCATAGGATGAGTTATGTGTTAAGTTTAAATTTTTGAAAAGGGGAGTCTGGTTATTCTAGCACCACTTTATTGAAAAAATTATTATTTCCTATTGAATAGCATTTCCATTGTTCTTAGAAAATGGATGAACATATATTTTGTATATGGTACATAAGTATAAATATGTGTATATTTGTACTTTTATTCTGTACATTTAAGACTATATATTTCTGTGGTATCTCTATTCTTTTTTATTTATCTACATATTTATCCTTCCCCAGTACCACATTAATTTTATTACTCTATATTCTTAATTAGACCTTAAAGTCAGGTAATGTGAGTCCACCAATTTTCTTCTGTATAAATTTTAAAATGATCTTCTTGATATTTACAAAAAGCATGCCAGCTATTCAACTGGGATTGTATTGAATTTATAGATCAAAAGAGGATTGATATCTTAACAATATAGATTCTTCCAATCAATAAAGAACATATACATATCCTTTTATTTATGGTTTCTTTGATTCTTTTTATCAGTAGTTTTCAGCAGATACCAAGTATTTTGTTCTTTGTTTTTTCAGCACTATGGTAAATCATATTCCTTGTCAGATTTAAAATTCCAGTGATAATTGCTTGTATATAATTGGCTTTTGTATATTGGCTTTGCATTTTGCCTTGCTGAAAACAGTTATTAGTTAAGGAGCTCTTTTGAAGATCTTCTTGGGGCTCTCTGGGTAGACTTACTGTGTATCGTTTATTTCTATTCTTGCTTTATTGCATTGGTTGGAACTTCCACAGTCTGGAATAGAAGTGCTGAGGGTAGACAGCCTTGTCTTTTTCCAATCTTAGTATTCAGTCTCTTATTCTTAAGTAAGTCTCTTATTCTTAAGTATGATATTAGCTACAGGCTTTCTGTATATTCCCTTTATAATAGGTTAATGGATGGAATTTGAATTTTGTAAAATATTTTGTCCCTTAAATGATGTGATTTGTCTTCATTCTTTAGATGATTAAGATGATGGATTACATTGATTGACTTTTAAATATTGCAATAGTTTGTATTCTTGGGATGAACCCCCACTTGATCCTGATAAATCATTTCTTTTCATATATAGTTCTTTTTGATGCTTTTTTTTGAGGATTTTTACATTTATGTCATGAGGGATATTGGTCTGTAGGTTTCTTTTCTTGTGTTTTCTAGAAGAAATTATGTAAAATTGGTATATTATTATTATTATTATTATTATTATTATTTTTAATGTTTGGCAGAGTTCACTAGTTACTACCATCTGATCCTGGAGCAGTTTCTTGGAACTACATCTTTGTCGATCACATATTCAGTTTCTCAGATGCTGACCTATTGTGTTACCTCTTCCTTCATGAGTTAATTTGGTAGTTTTTTCAAATGAAATTTGTCCATTTCACTTAAATTGTCAAACTTATGGGCATAGAGCTTCCCCTAATATTCTTTTACTGTCTTTTTAGTATCGTATCAGTATTTATGTCCCCTCTTGCATTTTTTTCTGTTATTAATACTGTGTGTCTTCTCTTTTTTCTTCTTGGTTTTAGCACTTAAAAAAAATCTTCAATGAACTAAGCTTTGGTTTCATTTTTTTCTCTGCTTTCCATTTTCATTTTCATTGTCATCTTTAGTCTTTATTATTTTCTTTTTTTCTTTCTTTAGATTTAATTTGTTCTCTTTGTCAAGTTTGTTAAAGTAGAAGCTTAGGTGACTGACTAGAGGTCTTTCTTTTCTAATATAAAAGATTGTAAGCTATGAATTTATCTCTGAGAACTACTTTAGCTGCATCCCACAAATTTGTATATGTTCTAAACAGTTTTTGTTTTCATTCAATTCTAAATATCTTAATTTCTTGGGAGATTTTCTCTTTGACTAATGGATTAATTGGAAGTATATTAACTTACAAATATTTTGTGTCTCTCCAGGTAACTTTGTGTTAATCATTTCTAGTACAATTTCTCTGTGGCTTGAGATTATACTTTATACAATTTCTGTTCTTTTATATTTGTAAAGATTTTTCTTGTAGTCCATGATGTGGTCTGCCTTGATGAATATTTTATGTATATTTAAGAATAATATGAATTCAGCTATTTTTAAAATGTTCTTGGGTTTTGAGAGTATAGTTATTCCAAATGCTGCTGCATCCCTTCTAGCTATAATATTGTATTCCTGCCTCTTTTCCCTTTTTTCCTTCCCCTACCTGCTGTGTTGCCACAAGTACCCTAAAACAGATTTATTTCTTTTGCAGATTCCATAGAGTAGATAGGAATGTGGTTTTAGGAATAGTTGCGGTAGTGATTGTTGTTACCATCCCTGAATGTCCTATGAATAGAACTTGCTTAGGATTCTTCATGATCTTTCCACTAAGCTCTTGGTTTGGCTCATGGAAAGAAATTTTGCAAGTGTCCAGTCCTTTATACCTGTGGCAATGGAACTTTCATTTCCTGTTAAACCTATCTAGAACCACAGGGAAATATTCCATTTTTGTTAGGCTTGAGTAGGGTGCATATTGTCAAAAAGATTTTCTGTTCTGTTAGACTATCTTTATTTCAGACCTTTGGCCAGAAGGAATAGGGTTTTCTTGTAGCTCTTTTTGTCTGTGTGTTGTTGACTTTGGATTACAGGCTTCTCCAACACTCCAGTACCCCATATAAGAATTATGGGAAACAGAAAAGCCTTGAAATCCTCTGCCATGTCATTTCTTGAGTCCCAAAGTTCCACATTCCATTTTGTAGCATCTTACTTACTTTTTTATTTATTACTGATTGATTTATTGATTTTCCAGGGATATTTTAATTGTAAGAGAGAGGACTTAGGAAAATAGATACTCCATCTTGGCCAGCTCTGGAAATAATACCTGTTTTCTTTAAATAACATGGATGAAGGGAGAGAGAGTATATTTCTTTTTCTCTGTGTGTATGAATTACTAATCTCTGGGAATGTGACCTGTAACAGTAGATTACAATACATAACAAACATATGGCTATAAATTCCTTTCCATAAGAAATGTAAGATACAGAGACGTTTTCGATTTTTCTCATTTTAGGATATCTCAGCATTGATATTCACATTGAGGGGAACCAGGAAAAACAAGAGAAACCTCTGTGGCAAGTAATATTCACTAATAACAAAACATTGAGTAAAGAAGAGCAGAAAGTCTTAGAAAAACCGTTTAATCTGGATATAACTCCAAATTCTTCAGGAAATATGCCTTGTAAATATGACTCATGTAGAATGAATTTGCCAGTTGTTTCTGAATTAATTATTTGTGATAGAAACTATTCAAGAAAGAAGGCTGATTACATGGATGTATGCAAAAAATTGAAGCTTGATACTAAGCATGAGAAAACTTACACTGGAGAGAAGTCTTACAGATATAATAAAAATGTAAAACCTCTCAGTTATTGGAAAAACCATCAGAAACTTCAAACCCTGGAACAATCTTTTGAATGTAATGAATTTGGGAAAATTTTACATAAGACTGTTTGTGTTATAGGAGAGGAATCCTATAAGGGTGATGAATTTAGGAAAAACTGTGATAACTACATGAGAACTGGCACAAAAGAGAAATGCTTTCATCTTAATGAATGTAGGAAATCCAAAACCACTATTGAGAATTACAATAAAGTTCACATGGCTGTGGCACACTATGAATGTAATGAAAGTGGGAATAACTTCAGCAGTATCTCATCTCTCACTCAATCTCAGAGAACTGCTACAGAACAGACTAGTTTTGCAAGCAATAAGTGTGATGAAAACTTGAGCCAGAGCTCAGCCCATATAGTACAAAAAAAGACACAAACTAGAGATGAATTTTGTGTGTATAATGGATGTATAAATACCTTCTACCAGAAATTAGACCTTATAGTATGTCAGAGAACTCACACAGAAGAGGAATTGTACCAGCGTGGTAAATACAGGAGGTCCTTCCATCAGAACTTAGCCCTTAGTGTACATCAGCAAAGTGAAACTGGAGAGAAGTCATTTGAATGTAATAAATGCAAGAAATCCTTTTACCAGAAAGTACAACTCATTCATCATCAGAGGACCCATCCAGGGGAGAGACCTGAGGAATGTGGGGAATCTTTTTGTTCAAATTCATACCCTGTTCATTATCCTGAAACTGATATAGGGGTCAGTCTCTATGAATGTAGTAAATGTGAGAAAACTTTCTGTCAGAAGTTAAACCTCAGTGAAAATCGGACAGTTCACACAAAGGAGAAACCTTATGATAATAGTGGATGTGGGAAATCTTACAAGAAGTCTGCTCTCGTAGTATGCCAAAGAACACACACAGGGATGAAACTCTATCAAAGTAATGTATATGGAAAAACATTCTCCAAGATGTCACATATCAGAGAACATCAGAGAATTCACACAAGGGAGAAATCCTACAAATGTATTGAATGTGGGAAAGCTTTCTCTAAGACATCACATCTCAGAGCACATCAGAGAATTCACACAGGTGAAAAACCCTACAAATGTGTTGAATGTGGGAAAACTTTCTCTAATAAGACACACCTTAGTGCACATCAGAGAATTCATACTGGGGAGAAACCCTATGAATGTAATGGATGTGGGAAAACTTTTGCTGATAATTCAACCCTCAGAGCACATCAAAGAATTCACACAGGGGAGAAACCCTATGAGTGTAATGAATGTGGGAGGCCTTTTACCCATATATCTGTTCTCAGAGCACATCAGAGAATTCATACCGGTGAGAAACCCTATGAATGTAATGACTGTGGGAGATCTTTTGCCCATAATTCAGCCCTTAGAGCACATCAGAGAATTCACACAGGAGAAAAACCCTATGAGTGTAGTGACTGTGAAAAAACTTTTGCCCATAATTCAGCCCTCAAAGTACATCAGAGAATTCACACAGGAGAGAAACCATATGAATGTAATGAATGTGCAAAAACTTTTGCCCATAATTCAGCCCTCAGAGCACATCAGAAAATGCACACAGGGGAGAAACTCTATGAATGTAATGAATGTGGGAAAACTTTTTCACAGAAGACACACCTCAGTACACATCAGAGAATTCACACAGGTGAGAAACCTTATGAATGTAGTGAATGTGGGAAAACCTTCTCTCAGAAATCATACCTCAGTGGACATGAAAGAATTCACAAAGGGGAAAAACCTTATAAATGTAATGAATGTGGGAAAACATTTGTTTATAAGGCAGCTCTCATTGTCCATCAAAGAATTCACACAGGAGAGAAACCCTATGAATGTAATGAATGTGGGAAAACTTTCTCCCAAAGGACACACCTCTGTGCACATCAGAGAATCCACACAGGGGAGAAACCTTATGAATGCAATGAATGTGGGAAAACTTTTGCTGATAATTCAGCCCTCAGGACACATCAGAGAATTCACACAGGGGAGAAACCCTATGAGTGTAGTGAATGTGGGAAAACTTTCTCCAAGACATCACACCTCAGAGCACATTTGAGGACTCAAACAGGGGAGAAACCCTATGAATGTAATGAATGTGGGAAAACTTTTTCCCAGAAGTCATATGTTATTGCACATCAGAGAATTCATACAGGTGAGAAACCCTTTGAATGTAATATATGTGGGAAACCTTTTGCCCATAATTCAACTCTCAGAGTACATCAGAGAATTCACACAGGTGTAAAATCCTATGAATGTAATGAATGTGGGAAGACTTTCTCCCAGAAGTCACACCTAAGTGCACACCAGAGAATTCACACAGGGGAGAAACCCTATGAGTGTAATGAATGTGGGAAAGCTTTTGCACAAAATTCAACTCTCCGAGTACACCAGAGAATTCACACAGGAGAGAAACCCTATGAATGTAATGAATGCAGAAAAACTTTTGTCCGTAAGGCAGCTCTTAGAGTACATCACACCAGAATGCACACCAGAGAGGAAACCCTTACATGTAGTGAATTTGGGAAGTCCTAATGGGACTCAGATCTTATTGGATAACATATATTAAAGAAGCTTATGTCACATAGACTGGCAAACTGTTTCCTTTTCCACTAGGCACATACATAGCTTGTCTAATTTAACAATCTGTCCTTCATTCAAGTGATGCTGGTCATGGAATATGACACTATTACATTTAATCTAAGTCTAACCTTCAGAAGTCACCTTACATTCTTTCTGTCCTATATTATACTGTATAGAGATATTTCCAGGGCAGACTTCAGTGCCATGTATTAAATATGGTAGAACATAAGGTGAAAGAAGCCAAATCTGAATAACTGGGTGAAACAACACCTCCACTAACATCTTCACAAGTTGGCTTAAAAGAAAAACATCAAATTGTACTCTGTTGAGCTTTTACAGATTTTGTTCTATTGGTTAAACACACATAGCTTAGATAATTCTGTTATGGTGGGACAAAACCCTATGAATATAAATGTCAGGAAGACCTATAAAATTCAGCCTGTCACTATGTATCAGATTTCATATGAGGAGAAAAGCTGTCAACATCTTGAGTGATCAGAAGCCTTCATTAAAAATTAGAGAAATCTCAGGGAAAAACACAAAAGCCTTTACTAGATGTTAAACATCAAATAATTAAGATTTGACCAAAATCTTATAATTTGATAATTTATATTTTAATGAATATTGAACAGTTGTTTCAGATTTTTTTCCTGAGGAAATGTATCAGTTTCAGAATTGAAGATAAAATCTTCACCTAGAACTGTTGTACCTAAATTTGTGATTTATATATAACTTCAAGTTTTATAGAAAACATATAATAAAATATTCACCTGTACAGAAACTCACTGTGGAATGTGAAGTTTTAAAGATGGAGGAATAACTTAAATTCTCTGTACAACCCCAATAAATGTTTGTGGCTAGTCTCTGAGCTATGTGGTACATCTGTATTAGTTTGTGTAATAATTCATTATTGGTTATGAGTTCTAGTAGAAAACAGCAACCAAACCTCCTCTGGACCTAATCCATTTTCCTTTTTGATTTATAATTTATGTTCTTCTGTTGGCTTCCTTCAGCTTGATGCTGTTGATGCTGTGAGATTTTGGCCTGCCTGCTAGTGTGGCCCTGTTTTTCTAGGATATTGGAGATCCATAAGATTTCCTAAGTATCCTCGTGTATCTGGATGGGTGAGTGGGCTGAATGTTGATTCTTACATGGTTTTTTTGGCCTTCATTATATCGCACAAGTGGCTTATTTTGCACTAATTATAAAGGAAATCATCTCATCCCTCTTGTATGCATGTAGCCTGGGCATCTCATGTAGGCTCGTTTTCCAACCTCATAATGTATGCTCACACTGCAGCATTGCAAACCAGTGTTATTTCTGTCCTGCTTGGACAGTAGGTTTTGGAATTGGAATGAAAAAGGCTACTTTCATGTCATAAGTACCACACTGATATTGAAAAACAGACTAACTTGAGAACAGGTATTTTTTTGACAGTGGGTGGTTACCACCCAGCGGCATCACTACCAAAGAAAGCCATTGGATGAAGGCTGTATCATCATAGTACCAGGGGTACTACACCAGCCACTGAATCAGCACTCCTTGTGACAAGGAAGTTCCAGCAGGTAAGAAAATGTTTGCTCTTCCTCAGTCTCTGTGCTCTTCCTCAGTCTCTGACACCTTGATGCAACTTGAGCTTATTGTACAATGTTCAAAGGGAAATGAAAGAAAAAAACATCTCTTTCCACATGTCTGATTTTTTCAGAAAACTGTATGAAAAGGAAATTATCAAATCTTGAATACATTAAAAAAATTAACTTCAGTTTAGAATAGTGTTAGATTTAAATAATTACCAATACTAGGTGCTATATACTCACCCAGTTCCTCTTATTAACATCTTCTATTACTCTGGTATATTTGTCTTAACTAAATAATGACACTGATACATTATTAACTAGACATCATTTTTCCAGATTGCACTGTTTTTTCCTAATTTTTTTTAATATTTCAAGATGCCATTCAGGATACCACATTACATTTAATAGTCATGTCTCCTTATCTTCCACTAGTCTGTGACAATTTTTTAGACCTTCCATGTGTCAGTTACCTTGACAGTTTTGAGAAGGACTTGTCAAGTATTTTATAGAATACCTCTCGATTTGGATTTCTTATATCTTTTTTTTTTTTTTAATGATTGCACTGGCACTACAGATTTGTGTATCCATTTTATTTTGTAGGAAGATCACAGATAAAATGCTATTCTTACCATATTAATAGTATATGCTATCAACATGAATAATCACTGACAATGCTAAGCTTGATCACCTGGTTTAGGTTGTATCCCTCAAAATTGTGTAGGTGAGCACTATGCTACTTGGTAAAAAATTATTTTATCTTATTTAGTTTATATTGTACACAAACTAATATCAGAATACTACTTTTTTTTTTTTTATATATTTCTGATTTTAATGTTGGAAACTATAAATACAGATAGGTAAAAATTATAACACCAAGAATTTAAAAACTTCACACTGATCCAGTATATAGTCCAAGATTTGTGTTTTTAGTGTTTATTGGAATATGAATGAATCATTGCCCTTTGACCCCAAGGATTTAATTTCAGAATTTTATTTTCATACATCATCATCAGAGTAGTGCCCAATTCTTCTAAACTATTTAATTGCTAAAGCTTGGACTTTTGAGTAATGAAAAGACTGAAAGAAAGTTTGTGTTTCATGAGCTTATCAACCCAGATCATTGCATTAACCCAGATAACAATAGGGGATATGAACAATGACCAGCCATCATAACTAAGAAATCTGATAATAGGAGAAATAAGTAAAACTTAGAAAGGTGGAGTATTAAAAGCTTTTAGCTTGTATAGGGTCTTTCAAAAGCATTGATAAATTGGATGGTACTAGTCAGAAGATTTAAAAGGAATGGGTGTGTTATCATTAGAAAGCTAAGTTTAGAAATATATGCTAAAGCCATAGGTAGATGACATAGATATATAAAGATGAAGGAGCAGGTTACACCCAGATAATAACTAAACAATGGAAGGATCATAGAGAAGCAAGAGCTACTAGTGAAGCAAGAACACATGGGCATATGTTACTGCACACATATAATGCATATTGTCCAACATAAGTGTGAATGAAAATCTAATAGGAATTCTTATAAAAGCAACACTTCTGGGAGAAAACTATGCTGAATGGAGTACATGTGGAAAACAGTTTTGTTGATAAACACGTTCTCAAAACAGGCATATGCCTCTGATAGAAGATAGTAATGCAATAGCACAGGTAGAATGTAATTATGTCCCTATTGAGATAAACAAGAATAAGACACTTACTACACTACTCTGGAATCCAGAAAAGATTGTTGATGGCCAGAGTGCAGTAAATCCAAGAGAAATAGATCAGAAACCAGCAAGAACAGTGAGAAAGTTGTTAGCATAGAAAATAAGGCAACAAAACACTAAATAAACAACATAAAAAAAAAAAGATTATATATGACTTGTGACCAGACAAGAGAAAGAAAAAAGTTACACATTGAAAAATGAACACAAAGTCTAAAATGACAATACTGCCACATTGCCAGAAAATGTGGTGCACTAACAATGACAGTTAAACAGGATTAAAGTGCTGAAGAAGACTCATAGGACCCAAAATGACAATGCTGACAAGTGTGCAATTTATTAAGGGAAAGGGACGCAATATAGGATGTCATTATTTGCATCACAGCCAAAGGCTGCTTCATACCACAAGGTTTGGATAATGGCCAGGCATCAGCTTCCATTTTCCTCCATTGCATGAACACAATTTCACTGCCAGAAAAGAGCCATGTGCACAGAATCACTCAGAAGCTCAAAATGGATTTACTGCTGAGGTTTCTTTCCCCTGCCAGATATGTAGGCATATTCTTGCTATGTAATCAGCCCCAAAAGCAGAGGACTCTGAAGGTCTCAGTGAAAACAGGTATAAATCATCAATCACACTGTTATTAATAAACACTGTTGATAAGTTGTTAAAATCTGCCTCCAAACATTTTGGACTGCTGGTTACAAAGAAACATTGTTAATATATTTCATTCCTTAAACAACAGATAATGATGTGCAGATACCTTAGCTCAGGACTATTCTGGGTCTGCAGGACTTAACCCTCACAGCAAAGTCCACCATCCTGATTTTGGGTCAAAGCCTTTTATAACAAGAGTGAAAACAACAACAACAAAATTCATTCTTAGTTTGATAGCAATCATGTAGATGTGTCTTTCAATAGCATATAATCAAATAGATAATCAAAACACATATACATATTTCCAAGAGTTGTAATAATCAGGGAGGATTTGTATCATTTAAACCATCCTATAATGCAGCACAAATTGTCTTATATTTTTATATTTTTCCCTTTTGTTTGCCTCCCTGATCTATAGCTATCTATACTTTTTGGTATACATCTATTGAATAATTAAGAACCCTAGTCAATCTGTCATCACTTAAGTCATTTAGACTGTAGGCCAATTCTGTTTCATAGAATAGTATTCTGTGAAATGAAAACCATAAGAGACAGACACATTAGTATTATTCCACACAGTCATTGTCTGAGCTCTGGTCTATTTGTTGATTAGGAGTACATAAAACCATCCTGGAAGTATGTTTATTAAATTAGCCATTGTACAGCTCCCTCGTTTTTTTTTTTATTAAAAAAATTTTTTAATGTTTATTTTTGAGAGACAGCATGAGCGGGAGAGGGCACAGAGAGAGAGGGAGACCTAGAATCCGAAGCAGGCTCCAGGCTCTGAGGTGTCAGCACAGAGCCCAATGCGCTCGAACCCACGAACCGTGAGATCATGACCTGAGCCAAAGTCGGAAGCTCAACTGACTGAGCCACCCAGGCGCCCCAGCTCCCTCGTTTTTTAGAAGAATAATTTTGGTAGTCTTTGTCCCAAGGGACATCTAAATCTAAGCTAAAAGAGCATATCATTCACTTGTTCTGAACTTTTCAAAAGGCACCAGAGTGATCTTAGATTTTCCTCCCTTGTAACACCCAAAGGTTGGCTACTTTCCACTAAGCAACAATCTCACATTGTACTCACTTACCATTAATTGAAAAATAAACCTTTCTCCTTGAAGTCAGTGATGGTAATGGTAACAAGATGAGATGACCAGGCCTTATTCTTTGGGCCATTCCCAATCATATAGAGTTGGATTGGATAAATACAGAGAAATATATCTATTCAACCCACTAGGCAACAAAATATTTGCATAGTCAAGCCCAACTAGGTGAAATATAAAGAGAATTTTGTCCATCCCATCAATATCTTGGGAATTCTTGTTATTAGTCAAATTAATACACATAGTTTCTGGTTTTGGAATGTTTCTTGCACCTTAATTTTAGCCCTGTTAGGGCCTTCCAGATATGGCATTTAAAAAAGAAAATTGTAAAGTATAGATGAGTTGTATGTAAACTTATTTTTCATCCCCTATGATATGGACTGAATGTTTGTGTCCCTACCCACCCTCACCCCACCCCTGAATCCATACTTTGAAGGCTTAATTCCCCAGTGTGGTAGTATTTGAGATGTCGAGCATTTAGGAGGTAATTAGGTTTAGTTGAGTCATGAGGATGCAGCCCCCATGTTGGCTTAATGTCCTTATAAGGGGAAGAGACCAGAGCCCTCACACTTTGCTCCATGTCAAGATATAGCATGCAAGGAAGCTATCTGTAAACCAGGAAGAGGACCTTTACCAAGAACCCCCACCATGCTACCAATTTGATCTCAGACTTCCAGCCTCCAAAACTGTGAGAAATAGATATTTGTTATTTAAGGCACCATATGTGTGGTGTTTTGTTATAGCAGTCTGAATTAAGACATCGTATTCTATCTTCCCAGTACTACCAATAAAACAGTGATTTAACTAATCAAGACTCAACTTTAAGTCCCTCATGTTAAATTGCAAAACAATGCTGAAGGTTTGTAGATTAGTGCTTCTATCTTTTGTTACCCCTGTGTATTGAAGCAGATATTTAAATTGCTAATTCTGATTGTTTATTAAATGGTCACTAAATTAACCACACTTAATCCAGTAGTCCAGTTAGTATATCCTTTTAGTTTGGTATATCTTTTAGTTTCACAGGAACTTTCAACCACCATCTTATACACTTCCTCCCAATTTTCACTGTTATTTTCTGTTTCCAGTTTTGGATTCAGTTCCTGGAGAGAAACGTCTGCCACATTCACTCCACTCCACACAGTCACACTTGGGACACCATGTTCTTCCCAAATCCATCCATGGCAGCTGCTGGGTTGAATGCCAAGTTTTTTCAGCCATAAAATAGCTAAATCTAACAGAATCCAGATTACACCCACTTCCTCTAGGTGACATATGTGGGAATATCTGCTGGGTTGGAAACCATAATTATGAATCAATAAGGGCTGTATGTGACTATCTGAGGAATAATGAATTTGAAGACATTAACATTCCTCTGCACCGGATTGAGATGGCTCTTTCTCTACTGCTGGCGGACTCCTGTAGTTATCACCACAATCTTAGAACTGGCAGTCACAGGTAATCCTTATCTGTCATGTCACAACTTCAGGTGTCTGAAGAAATAATGTCCCATGTTGCAGATCCATCATTTCTCCTGAGTTTATCTTCCAAAATGCCCACAGGGCAAGCTCATCATCCTGAGGCTTTCCCAACATACTGATGGCACACACTGTACCAACATCCACTACAGTGATCTTATTGTTTGAGACGGTTGCCTCTTCTACAACTGGTGTAATCAGTTTTTCCTTAAGAGTTGCCATTGTATCCAGGAAAGAAATGTCTGTAAAAGTCTTGTGAAGGAGACAATGTCAGATTCTGGCACTCTTTTCTCAGACTCATAGCCTTAAGAACTATGAAGAATAAATGTTTTTTTTTAAGCCATCTAATCTATAATTTATTATAGCAGCCTGAACTAAGGGCCCATCCATATAACCTCATTTTCCTTAATTACCTCTTTTAAGGCCATGTTTCTAAATACAGTGGCATTCTGAAATACTGAGAGCTAGGATTTCAACATATGAATTTAGAGGGGCTACACTTCCCTCCGTAATATAGATGAATCTTAAAAACACACTTAGTGAGATAAGCCAGAGACAAAATAATAAAAATTGTTTGATTTCACCTATATAAGGTACCTACAATAGTCAAATTTATAGAGACAGAAAGTAGAATATTGGTTACCAGAAGGTGGAGAAAGAGAGGAATGGAGAGTCATTTTTTAATGCGTACAAAATTTCAATTTGGGATGATGACAAAGTTCTGAAGATTGGATGTTGTGGCAGTTGCACACCAATGTGAATGTACATAATGCCATTGAGTTTCATATTTTAAATTATTGAAATGGTAAATTTTATGCTGTGTATTTTACCACAATAAAAAATGGTAGAAATAAAACATACAGTAATGGAAATAAGGGATGCCTTTAATGTGCTCATTAGTGTACTCATTATAGCCAAGAAAAGAACAAAAAGAATCAGTGAACTTCAAGGTATGTCAATACTTCAAAGAAGGAAAGTGTGAAATTAAAATTAAAACTTTAATGTTTTTACTTTTAATTGATCTAAAACATGTTTTTAAAAGCAATAACTATCACAATGTGTTGGGTGATTATAGGATATAGGTAAGTAAAATGAATGACAGGAATGTCACAGGGACATAGGGAGAACTAGGGAATACTCTTATAAGGTATCTATGATACATGTGAAGTCATATAGTGATATTTAAAAGTAGACTTAGAATACATTTTAAGCTGTAGGGCAACCATTAAGAAACTAAGATAAATATAATTTTTCTTCATATATTTTCCCTCTGCTATAGTGGGTTGTAATTGACAAAATTGTATACATTTAAAGGGTACAATGTGATCATTTGATATATGTATACCTTGTGAAATTATCACAATCACATTAATAACTCATCTATCACTTCACATAGTTTTGTGTGTGTGTGTGTGTGTATGAGAACTCTTAAGATTTACTCTCTTTTCTTATACTTAATTTGTTGAGTTAGGTGGGGAATGGGCTAGATGGGTGATGGATATTAAAGAGGACCGTTGTTATGATGAGCACCAGGTGTTCTATGTAATTGATGAAATCACTGAATTCTACTAAAACCAATATTGCACTGTATGTTAACTAAAATTTAAATAAAATTTTGGAAAAGGATGTTGAATGCTGTCAAGTGTTTATTTCTCCATCTATTAAGGTTATTACATAATATCTATTCTTCCTTCTGTTAATGTGATATATCATATTTATTGAATTGTGTACATTGAACCATCCATGCATTTCAGGGATAAATTCCACCTCATTATAGGTTATTCTTTTAATGTGCTGTCGATTTGGTTTGCTAGTATTTTGTTGAGGATTTTTTCATGTGTTTATTAGGGATATTGGCCTATACTTTTCTTTCCTTTCAGTCCTTGTCTGGCCTTGGTATCGGGGTAATGATACTTTGTAAAATGAGATTGAAAGTGTTCCCTCCTTTTTAATTTTTTTGGGAGACATTGAAAGGACTTGGTGTTAATTCTTCTTTAAACGTTTGGTAGAATTCACTAGTGAAGACATCTGGAACAGGCTTTTTTGTTGGGGATTTTGTTACCACCTTAATATTCTTACTTGTTATTGGCCCATTCAGATTTTA
Source organism: Lynx canadensis (assembly GCF_007474595.2). Taxonomy (NCBI): domain Eukaryota; kingdom Metazoa; phylum Chordata; class Mammalia; order Carnivora; family Felidae; genus Lynx; species Lynx canadensis. The sequence continues at coordinate 31,223,660 of NC_044315.2, read as the reverse complement.
AATTTCTTCATGGTTAATTTGGGGTATATTATATATTTCTAGGAATTTATCCATTTAACCTAGGTTATTCAATATTATTGACCTACAGTTGTTCATAGCAGACTCATTATCCTTTGTAGTTCTGTGATATCAGTTGCAATGTCTTATTTTTCATTTCTGATTTCATTTATTTGAATCCATTTTTCCCTTAATCTGCTAAATGTCAATTCTGATTATCTTTAAAAAAAACCAAACAGATGTTATTCCAATAGGAAAGATCTTCTATTTTTTTTTCTAGTCTCTATTTCATTTATTTCCTCTCATCTTCATTATTTATTTATTTATTTTTTGCCTTCTGCTAACTTTGGGCTTTGTTTATTTTGTAGTTCCTTAAAGAACTTCATGAGCAAATTATTTTCCTATTATTTTTCTTTAAAGATAATTGAGTGCTTAAACATAGCAATATCACATTATTATAATACATGTATAAGTAAAATATGTAGCGAACAAAACCATATGGATTGAAAGGAGAGAAGTGGGGTGCACTATTGTAGTGTTCTGATGCTATATGTAAAGTGGTATATTAGTTGAAGTTAGATTGCAATGAATTTAAGATGTATATCATTACATCTTGGGTAATGAGCTTATAAAATGAGATAAAATGTAACAATAAAAATATCTAATCAAAAGGAAATCAGAAAAGAGGAAAATAAAATAGGTCAGCAACAAAAAACAAAATGAGCCATATAAATATTGACATTAAAAATGTAAGTGGTTTCAACACCACAGTTAAAGTGGTCAGATTGTCAGATTAATAAAAAGAAATAGAGAAGGAAAGAGAGAAAGAGAAAGGAAAGAAGAAAAGAAAAAAAAGAAAAAAGAAAAGGAAAAGAAAAGAAAGAATCAAACTCTACTGTTGGGTGCTTACAAGAAACACATTTTTTTAAATAAAGAAATAAATATTCTTTGGATAAATACCTACTAGTGCAATTGCTGCATCATAGAGTCGTTCTACTTTTTAAATTTTTGAAGAACCTCCATACTTTTTCCCACAGTGGCTGCACCAGTTTCCATTCCCACAAACAGTCCAAAAGGAGTCCCTTTCTCCACATCCCCACTAAAATCTATTATTTCCTGTGTGGTTGATGTTATCCATGCTGACAGCTGTGAAGTGATATCTCATTGTAGTTTTGATTTGTATTTTTCTGATGATCAGTGATGTTGAGCATCTTTTCATTTGTCTGTTGGCAATCTGGATATCTTATTGTAATAAGCACCAGGTGTTGTAAGAAAGCCTTGAATCACTATATTGTACATCTGAAACTAATATTACACTGTATCTCAACTAACTGGAATTTGAATAAAAACTTAGGGAATATCACATGAGGCATGGGGTGAAATAAACTGGACACCTCCCCCAAAAAAGAAAGGAATAAGCTAAAAGTAAAGGGATGCAAAATACATATCATGTTAACAGAAATCAATAGAGAGCTGAAGTGTAAATATTAATATTAGACAAAGTAGGTTTCAGAGCAAAGACTATAACTAGGGGAAAAAATTATGTACTATGTGATGGACCATAAAATAAACCACAACCAATGGGTTATTTAATTAAATCAATTAAACAAGATTAAATAAGATGAAAAGTTAATTATGTATTTAATTCATTTCAAAATGTAATTAAGTAAGTAATTAAAATCACTTATGTCATATAAAGTATGTTTTCTGATTACAATTAAAATCAATAACAAAAAGTTAACAGGATTTTCTTTTTTTAACTTTCTTATTTTACTTATTTTTTTAAATATAATTTATTGTTCAAATTGGCTAACATACAGGGTATACAGTGTGCTCTTGGTTTTGGGAGTAGATACCTGTGATTCATCGCTTACATAAAATACCCAGTGCTCATCCCAACAAGTTCCCTCCTCAATACCCATCACCCATTTTCTGCTCTCCCCCGCCTCATTCACCCTCAGTTTGTTCTCTGTATTTAAGAGTCTCTTATGGTTTGCCTCCCTCATTTCTGTTTGTAACTTTTCCCCCTTCCCTTACCCCAGTCTTAACAGAAGGCTGTTGGGTTTCTCACGGTCCACATATGACTGAAAACATATGATATCTGTCTTTCTCTGACTGACTTATGTCACTTAGTATAATACCCTCCAGTGCCATCCACATTGCTGCAAATGACAGGATTTCACTCTTTCTCATTGCCTAGTAGTATCCCATTGTATGTATAAGCCACATCTTCGTTATCCATTCATCAGTTGATGAACATTTTGGCTCTTTCCATAATTTGGCTATTGTTGAAAGGGTTTCTATAAGCATTGGGGTGCATGTGCCCTATGAATCAGCCCTCTTGTAACTTTGGATAAATTTCTAGTAGTGCTATTGCTGGCTCATAGGGTAGTTCTAATTTTTTGAGGAACCTCCACACTGTTTTCCAGAGAAGCTGCGCCAGTTTGCATTCCCACCAACAGTGCAAGAGAGTTCCCATTTCTCCACATCCTCACCAGCATCTATAGTCTCCTGATCTGTTCATTTTGGCTACTCTACTCTCAGTGTGGTTTTGATTTGTATTTCCCTGATGAGGAGTGACACTGAGCAGAATTCATGTATTGGGTTTAGCAGACTTTTGGTGGACTCTTTTGGGTTTTCCATAGAGTATCATGTTGTCTGCCAAAAGTGAAAGTTTGATTCTTCTTTGACAATTTTGATGCCTTTGACTTCCTTTTGTTATCTGATTGCTGATGCTAGGACTTCAACACTATGTTAAACAACAGTGGTGAGAATGGACATCCGTGTCATATTCCTGATCTCAGGGGGAAAGCTCTCAGTTTTTCCCCATTGAGGATGATATTAGCTGTGGGCTTTTCATAAATGGCTTTTATGATGTTTAAGTATGTTCTTTCTATCCCAACTTTCTCGAGGGTTTTTATTAAGGATGCTGTATTTTGTCCAATATTTTTTTAGCATCTATTGACAGGATCGTATGGTTCTTATCCTTTCTTTTATTAATGTGATGTATCACACTGATTGATTTGCGAATATTGAACCAGCCCTGCAGCCCAGGAATGAATCCCACCTGATCATGGTGAATAATTCTTTTTATATGCTGTTGAATTTGATTTGCTAGTATCTCATTGAGAATTTTTGCATTCTGTTCATCAGGGATACTGGCCTATAATTCTCCTTTTTTGTGGGGTCTCTGTCTGGTTTGGGAATCAAGGTAATGCTGGCTTCATAGAATGAGTCCAGAAGTTTTCTGTCTGTTTCGTTTTTTGGGACAGCTTGAGAAGGATAGGTATTAACTCTGCTTCAAATGTTAATTCCCCTGGGAAGCCATCTGGCCCAGGACTCTTATTTGTTGGGAGATTTTTGATAACTGATTCAATTTCTTCAGCAGTTATGGGTCTGTTCAAATTTTCTATTTCTTCCCATTTGAGTTTTGGTAGTGTGTGGGTGTCTAGGAATCTGTCCATTTCTTTCAGGTTTGTTGGATTTAGTTTTTCATAGTATTCTGTGATAATTGCTCGTATTTCTGAGGGATTGGTTATGGTAAATCCATTCTCATTTCTGATTTTATCTATTTGGGTCCTCTCTAATTTATTTTTGAGAGTCTGGCTAGAGATTTATCAATTTTACTTTTTCAAAAAACTTGCTCTTAGTTTCATTGATCTGTTCTACTGTTGCTGTTATTTTTTATTTTTTGGATCCTATATAGTTTATTTCTTCTCTGATCTTTATTATATCTTCTTTTGCTGGCCTTGGGGTTTCTTTGCTGTTCTGCTTCTAGTCCCTTTAGGTGTGCTGTTAGATTTTATATTTTGGATTTTTCTTGTTTCTTGAGATAGGCCTGGATTGCAATGCATTTTCCTCTTAGGAATGCCTTTGCTGCAGCCCAAAGGGTTTGGATTGTTGTGTTTTCATTTTTATTTGTTTCCATATATTTTTAAATTTCTTCTTTAATTGCCTGGTTGACCCATTCATTCTTTAGTAGGATGTTCTTTAACCTCCATGCATTTGAAGGTTTTCCAGACTTTTTCTGTGGTTGATTTCAAGTTTCCTAACATTGTGATCTGAAAATGTGTGTGGTATGATCTCAATTCTTTTATATTTATTGAGGAATGTTTTGTGACCCAGTATGTGATCTATCTTGGATAATGTTCCATATGCACTGAATATATCTGTCAAGTCTATCTGGTCCAGTGTTTCATTCAGGGCCACTGTTTCTTTATTGATTTTCTGCCTAGATGATCCGTCCATTGTTGTAAGTGCAGTATTGAAGTCACTGCAATTACTGCATTCTTATCAATAAGGTTGCTTATGTTTGTAATTGTTTTATGTATTTGGGTGCTCCAAATTGGGTGCATGAATATTTATAATTGTTATCTCTTCTTGATTGATAGACCCCTTACTTGTGATATAATGCACTTCTTCTTCTCTTGTTACAGACTTTAGGTTAAATCTAGTTTGTCTGATATAAGTATGGCTATTCCAATTTTCTTTTGACTTCTAGTAGCATGATAGATGGTTCTCCATCCCCTCACTTTCAAGGTGAGGGGTCCTGAAGGTGTCCTCAGGTTTTAAATGGGTCTCTTGTAGACAGCAAATAAATGGGTCTTGTTTTTTTATCCATTCTGGTACTCTATGTGTTTTGATTGGAGCATTTAGTCCATTTACATTCAGTGTTACTATCGAAAGATTTGGATTTAGTGTCATTGTGTTATCTGTAGTTTCATGCTTGTGCTGATGTCTCTGGTCCTTTGTAGTCTTTGCAGCATTCTACTCACAGAGTTCCCCTTAGGATCTCTTGTAGGGCTAGTTTAGTGGTGATGAACTCCTTCGGTTTTTGTTTGGGAAAACTTTGATCTCTCCTTCTATTCTGAATGACATCCCTGCTGGATAAAGGATTCTTGGATGCATATTCCTCCTATTCAGCACATTGAGTATTTCCTGCCACTCGCTCTGGCCTGCCAAGTTTCAGTAGATAGGTCTACTACTACCCTTATGTGTCTACCTTTGTAGGTTAAGGCCCATTTGTCCTTAGCTGCCTTCAGAATTCTCTCTTTATCTTTGTATTTTGTCAGTTTCACTATGATATGTCATGCAGAAGATCAATTCCTGTTACATCTGAAGGGAGTGCTTTGTACCTCCTGGATTTCAATGTCTGTTTCCTTGCCCAGACTGGAGAAGTTCTCAGCTATTATTTGTTCAAGTACACTTTCCTCCCCTTTCTCTCTCTCTTCTTCTTCTGAAACTCCTATGATACAGATACTATTATGTTTTATTGAATAACTTAGTTCTCTAATTCTCCCATCATGATTTAGAATTTTTTATCTCTCTTTTTCTCAGCTTCATCTTTTCCCCATAATTTATCTTCTATTTCTCTTTCATCTCCCCTCTGCCTCTTCAGTCTTCACTGTCACTGCATCTAGTTTTTTTTGCACCTCATTTACAGCATTTCTTAATTTGTCATGACTATTTTTAGTTACTTGATCTCTGTAGCAATAGATTCTCTGCTGTCTTCTATGATTTTTTTCAAGCCCAGAGATTAATCTCATGACTATTATTCTAATTCTTGATCAGATATACTGTTTATATCTGTTTTGTATCATTCTTTAGCTGTCATTTCTTCCTGGAATTTCTTTTGAGGAGAATTCTTCCATTTTGTCATTTTAGCTAGTTTTCTGTCCCTAATGTGTTTTGAAAGCTTGTTATATGTCCTGTACCTGCGAGTGCTACTATATTAAAGAGGGGTCATACACTCACTGTCCAGGGCCTGGCCCTTCAAGAGGTGTTTTTAGGAGTATGTTACATGCTGTCTGTTGTTCTGACTCTGGTTGCTTTATCTCCCTACTTGTGATGTTTTGGACCTTCCACCAGGTGTGCTTTGATTTGTTCATTTGATACAGCGCTGGAAAAAAAAATTTAAAGGCAGGGAGGCGGGATAATGGTGGTGGAAGAGGCCTTATCCCATACAAAGAGAGAAATGACAGGGTCAGGGAAAAATAAAATTAAAAAAAAAATGACCAGAAACTATATTACTTAGCCCAGAGAGACAGAGAGGAGAATAAGGAGATATAGAACAGGTATAAGAGAATAGATTAATATGTCTGTTAATAAAACCAACAACCAGAATAACCAGACTAGAGGAGGAAAGAAATAAAAAGGAGAAAAGGAATAAAATATATATACATATATATACATATATGTGTGTATATATATATTTTGTCCAAGAATTGTCCAAGAATTAAGTCAGAAAATGCAAAACTGCTGGGTGTTTTGGAACCAGTGGCAGTGCTGGTCTGGAGGAGGGACTGTCTGTTTGGTCAATTACAATCTTACTCCAGTAAATACCCAGTTACTAGGCATGGAACGACATGGTCTGATGTAGGTGGGTTCCCTCCTCCATTGTGGGCCCACTGTCCAAGCCCCACCTTGTTGGTGATGGGGGAAAAATGGTGACACCCCAGTCTCTCCTCCCCAGTCCGGGTATCCCAAACCACTCTGTTCAGGCAGTCCTCACAGTGCTGTCTGGGCATAAGCAGGCCATTTTTTGGTTTTTGGTTTTTGTTTTTGCACTCCACAGTCTCCGGTGCCTCCCTGGGGCTCAACTGGGAATCAAACCCAGATGTCTTAAAGGGTCCCACTCTGCATGCCTGGTTCCAGGGAAGTGCCATTCCACCCCACCAATGAAGAGCCTCCTCACAGTGCCGCACAGGCGCAAACAAGGCAGTTTATCCCATTCCACCAACTCCTGCACTTCCCTGGTGCTCAACTGGGATTCAAACCCTGGTGTTTTAAAGGGCCCTGCTCTGTCCACCCCCATTGCAGGGAAATGCACTCTGCCCCACTGATAAATGGCCTCTGGCTGGTGGGCGCAGGCAGGGTCCTTTGTCCTTTAAACAACTATATACCTTCTTCCCACAGCAATAGAAGGAGAGGATTGCTTTCTCCCACTGCAGACTATGCCTCTGAACTAGTTACTGAGCCAAGGGCTGGCTTCCCTGCTCCCCAGATGTGCAAACAGGGCACCCAGCACCAGTCCAGAGAAAGCCTGGAAGTTAGAGATTGGATCTTTCGCCAATTTTTTTCTGATCCCTGGTCTGTGGTTTTTCTCTTTTCCAAATACAGTCCTACACTTCCACAACCTCTCTTTCTCTTCTCTTTGTCTCTCTGAAGAAGGGGATCCCTCCCCTCTGTGCTTACGCTGCCCATTTTTATCTCTCCCGGTTCGCAGTCACAATCCTGTGGCCTGCCAGTTTGTCCCTTTGGGCCTCTGGAGATGTCTCTGTCACTCTGCAGACCAGACTTGTAATTCAAAGTCCTCTGGCCTCAAAACTGCTGTGTTTGAAGGATAAGGGAACTTTGGGTCCCCCTACTTCTCAGCCATGTTGGATCTCCTCTTAACAGGATTTTCAAGATGGCATTGGAGTGTGAAGACCCTAGGCTCATCTTCTCCCATGAACACAACTAGATAACAATCACATCATCCTAAAAACCCAAGAAATAGACCTGCAGACTGACAGAACATACTCCACAGCTAAAGGGAGAAAAGGTGCAACAGCAAAGAAATTTTATTTTTATTTTATTTTGTTTATTTATTTTGATGGTGGGGAGCACAAGAAGAGGAAGGGCAGAGAGAGAGGAGGAGAAAGAGAGAGAATCCCAAGCAAGCTCCATACTGTCAGTGCAGAGTCCAATGCAGGGCTCAAATTCATGAACTGTGAGATCATGACCTGAGCTGAAATCCAGAGTTGGACACTTAACTAACTGAGCTACTCAGGTGCCTCCAAACCCTGGGATTTTTTTTAATGTTTATTTGTTTTTTGAGAGAGAGAGAGAGAGAGGCAGAGCACAAGCAGGGGAAGGGCAGAGATAGAGGGAGACACAGAATCCTAAGCAGGCTCTAAGCTCTGAGCTGTCAGCACAGAACCCAACAGGGGGGCTTGAACCCATGAACTGGAGATCATGACCTGAACCGAAGTCAGACGCTTAACCAACTGAGCCACCTAGGTGCCCCCAAACCCTGGGCTTTTAAAGGTTAGCAGGTTTGGTGAGGTTAGAGACCAGTGAGCATTGCCCTGCTCCTGGTGAAAAGGCAGACAAATGACCCAGGGGTAGACAGTGTGGAAATAATGATCTAAAGAATGCCTGGGGCACACAGTGGGCAGATTATTTGCACTTATTAGAGTGCATCCCTGAGAGGCAGAGTTCATGGAGACACCTCTTCAGGAAGAAAGGAGCTGGCTGCAGCCATTTCACTCCCCCACCCCTCAGCATAAACCCAGAGACGCTTGTGGGAAGCAACACAGCACCAAAATTGCCCACCTAACCTGCATATGCCAAGCCCCATGCTCTGAATTCTGGTGGGAAAGCCTTTCTTAATTAAGCTTACTTCAGTCGCAGCATGGCAGGCCCCTTCCCCAGAAGACCAGCACAAAGGCCTGTCCAGACCATGTCACCAGGTCAGAGTTCTGCAGGGCTAAGTTCCAGTGTAGGTAGTGGTAAGTCTTATTTCACAAGCATACCAGAGCATGCCTAGTTAAAACTTGCCATATTCGGGCCAGGAACCAAACACTGCCCACAGAAGTCAAGGAGAGCCTCTACAAATGACTGGCCTGAAGGATAGAGAAGCCAAAACACAATAGCAGACCACATGCAGCACACACTGGAGACACTTCCTGAAGTGCCAGGCCCTGGCACATGACCTCTTCTTCATAAGGCTATTATTTTCAGGAGCAGAAGACATAGCTGGCTTTTCTAATACACAAAAGAAGGCAGAGACATAGATTAAATGCCAAGATGGAGGATTTTATCCCAAATAAAGAACAAGATAGAGCCACATCCAGATTACTAAGTGAAACTGATACAAGTAACATGCCTGATGGAGAATTCAAAGCAATAGTCCTAAGGATACTCACTGGGCTAGAGAAAAGAATAGAAGACATCAGGGAGACTTATCACAGAGATAAAAGACTAAAGAAGAATTAATCAGAGATGAAGAATGCAATAAATGAGATGGGAAACAGATTTGATGCAATGAATAGCATACTGGAAGAAAGAGAGGAACAAATTAATGAAGGCAAAATAATGGACAGTAATGAAGCTGAACAAAAGATAGAAGAATTATGCAACATGAGAATATACTTATGGAAGTTAGTGACTCAATCAAATGTAATAACATTGATATTATAGGAGTCCCAGAAGAAGAGAGAGACAAGGGGCAAAATATTTATTTCAGGAACTAATAGCAGAAACTTTCCTAATCTGGGGAAGGAAAGACATGCAGATCCAGGAGGCACAAGCAGCTCCCATCAAAATCAACAAAAGCAGGCCAACACTAAGACTATGGTAATTAAACTTACAAAATATAGCAATAAAAAAATCTTAGAAGAAGTTAAGATGGTGTAGTAAGGGGACCCTGGGCTTGTCTCATCCCTTGAACACAGCTAGATCAACATCAAATCATTTTGAACACCTAGCAAATCAGAGGATTAACAGAACAATCTGCATAACGTGAGGGAGAGAATGCAGGTGGTACACAGTGAGGAGAGGTGAATTGGGGGAGAGAAGAGCCGTGGTGCTGTGGAGGGCTAGGAGCCCCTTTCACAGAGAGGAGAAAGAGACAGGGGAAGATTGAGCAGTACATTGGGTTCACACAAGAAAAGCACTCCCCCTGAAAGTAGCTAGAGCGAAAGAGAGAAGTGAAAACATACACAGATGATTGCACAAAAAAAACTGTTCCCCAAAACCATTGATGGGGGAACAGGAGAGGGTTTCAATACCACAAGGTTTTATAAACAGTGAAGGACAGAGTCTGAAGTTTCAGAGTTCAGTGCCTGGCAGAGCTCTGGCAAGGAAGCAGGGTGGAGCCCTAGGAGTGAACAGCATGGTCTGAGGATCCTCTGGGTTGCATGGGTCAAAGCAGTTCTCCTGTTTGGAATGCACTTGGTAGAGGCAATATGGCCTTTCTGAGGCCAAAGACATGGTAAGCACCGTAGAGCTGCCCCAATCACCAGTATAGGAACAAAGTAGCTGGGAAAGGGCAGCAAACCCTGGTGCCAGCTATGCATTGTGATTTGCCGTAAACTCTGAGCTGCTGCTGCTGTGTGGTCACTTGAATATTTTCTGGGACAAACCAGTACCAGACACAGTGCAGTGAGAACCTCCCTCAGAGGAAAAGTGCAAGTCCAAGCTGTGGAGGTCTCTGAAATGTGGGATTTAGAAAGACAGTCAAGTCTGAAATGAAACACAGGAGAGAAGTGCCACCTGGCAGGCAGAAAGCTCGGACACAGGGGGAAGATAGGGAGCTGATGGAAGTGTGAGACACAGGAAAGGTGATTGATTATGTGTCTGTGAGGCTTGAACTTCCTGTGCTCCAGAGATTAGAGAGTGGGGTGAAGACATTTTCACCATTAGCCCAATACTGATTTTTCCCCAGTGAGCTAAACAGTGCCACCAAGTGTAGAATGGAGCCATTGCACCAAGCCCTACTCCCCTGCACCCTCCAAGTACATCTCCACAAAGGCAAGTTGGCCTGAGAATCAAAGCAGCAGGCCCCTTACCCCAAAGACCAGGACAAATCTCTTCCACGCATTTAGTCTACTGATCATAGAGTGCTCCAAAGTTTCAGCTCTGGAGGATTTTGATCTACCTTCATTGAGCTTTTGTTTGTTCATTTGTTTGGGGTTTTTTTGCTTCTATTTTTGTTTTTGTTGTTATTTTTTCTTCTTTTTTTTTCTTGACTACAGAAAAAGCAAATTTTTTATTTTATCTTATGATTATTTTTTAACCTTTTTCTTTTTTCTTTTCTCTTTTCTTTAATCAAGCTTCTCTTAACAAGCAGGCCAAAACACAACTAGGATCTAACTTCCTTAATTTTTTTTTAATTTTTACGTTTTTATTTCATTTTATTTTCTTTTTTCTTCCTCCAAAATGACAAGATAGAATAATTCACCTCAAAAGAAAGAACACGAAGAAATGATGGCCATGAATTTAATCAATAAAAATATAAGTAAGATGTCTACACTAGAGTTTAAAACAACAATTATAAGGATACAAGCTGGCTTTGAAAAAAGCATAGAAGACACAAGAGAATCTCTTTATGCAGAGATAAAAGAACTAAAATCTAGTCCAAAAGTAAAAATGCTATAACCAAGATGAAAACTCAAATAGAGGGCATAAAAAATGAGGATGGACAAGGCAGAGGAGCAAATAAGTGATATAGAAGATAAATTTCTGGAAAATAATGAAGTTGAAAGGAAGAGGGAAACAAAGGTCATGGATGACAAAGGCAGACAAAGGGAACTCAGTGACTTACTAAAACATAGTAACATTCATATCCTAGAAGATCCTAGAAGATGAAAGAGAGAGAAAAAGGAGCAGGTTTATGTGAGCAAATTATTGCCAAAAACTTCTCTAGTCTGGAGAAGGACACAGACATCAAAATCCAAGAAGCACAGAGACCCCCCATTAAATTCATCAAAAGCCAATCATTGCCAAAACATATCATAGTCCAATTCACAAGGACCCTCAGGGCTCTATCCCAGCCATTCCCACTGACAGTTAAATTTCCAGGCTTTTAGCACCACTCGTTGTGAGAACTCAAAACAATTAGCCCCTCTCATTTTCCCAGCCACTGGCTCTGGGGAAATACTCTCCTTGTGTCTTCCTTGTGTGCTCTACTCTCTCTCACCCTTCTCTGTGACCATGGCTCCCTCCCTTCCTCAGTACCCACAATTCATTTCTCCCCTAAACCACATCTCCACACCGCTACCTTCTTCAATGTGGCTTCTTCTCTCTCTTTAGTTGTGGAGTTTGTTCTATCAGTCTTTAGGTTGATTCTGGTGGATTTAGAATGATTTTATAGTTATTTAGTTGTATTCATGGGATGAGATGAGGCGAGGGTCCTCCTATTTTGCCACCATCTTCTCTTCTTCACATTTCCTTATTTTTTATTTTTTAGGGCTAAAAAATATTCCAATGTGTGTGTATATATCACATTTTATTTATTCTTCCATTCATCAATGGACACCAGTTGTTTCCATACCCTGGCTAGTAAGAATAATACCATAATGAACATAGGAGTACGGATATCTCTTCAGGATAATGATTCCCTTTCCTTTGGATCTCCACAAGTGAGATTGTGGGATCATATGATATTATTCTATTATTAATTTTTTTTCATTTATTTCATTTCATTTTATTATTCTATTACTAATTTTTTGAGGAACCTCCATACAGTTTCTTATAGTGGCTGCACCAATTTACATTCCCACCAACAGTGTAGGAGAATTCCCTTTTCTCTACATCCTTTCCAGAATATGTTACCTTTGCTTTTTTGATAATAGACATCCTGATAGATGTGCTATTATACCTCACTGTGGTTTTAATGTGAATTTCCCTGGTGATTACTGATATTGTGTAGTTTTTCCTGTACTTGGTCACTTGTTTATCTTCTTTGGAAAATGTCTTTTCATGTCCTTTGTCTACATTTTAAGTGAACTGTTCGTTTTGTTGTTATTGAGTTGTATGAGTTCCATGTATATTTTGGATATTAACCCCTTATTGGATATGTGATTTGCAAATATTTTCTCCCTATCTATAGGTTGCCTTTTCATTTTGTTGATGGGTTTCTTTCTTGAAAAGAAGCATTTCAATTTGATATAGTCCCACTTTACTTTTTATTTTGTTGTGCCATTGTATACTGTTGGCTTCTTTCTCAAAAATTACCTGACCATATATGCATGGATATATTTCTGGGCTATCTATTCTGTTACATTGACCTCTGCATCTGTTTTTATGCCAATACAGTACAGCTTTGTAGTGTAGTTTAAACTAGGAAGTATGATGCCTCCAGCTTTGTTTTTCTTTCTCAAGATTGCTTTGGCCAATTGGGGTCTTTGTGTTTCTATATAAGTTTTAGGATTATTTGTTCTCTTTGTCTCAAAGACACCATTAGAATTTTGATAGTGATTATGTTGAGTCTGTAGATCACTTTGGATACTATAGACATTTTAACAATATTAATTCTTCCAATCCATGGGCATGGATATATTTCCATTTATTTTTGTCTTCTTTATTTTATTAGTGTGCAATAGTTTTCAGTGTACAGATATTTCACATCCTTGGTTAAATTTATTCCCAAGTATTTTTTGATGTTATTGTAAATGAGAATGTATTCTTACTTTGTCTTTATGATAGTTTGTTTTTAATTTATAGACATAGAACTAATTTTCACATATTGATTTTGCATCCTGAAACTTTACTGAGTTTATTAGTTCTACCAGTGTTTTGGTGGCATCTGTAGAATTATTTATATATAATCTGATTACATCTACAAATAGAAATAGTTTTATTTCTTCCTTTCTGATTTTGATGCCTTTTATTTTTTTCTTTTCTTTTTTTTTTTTAACAATGTGGTTTATTTTTTTTAATCTTTTTAAATTTATTTATTTTTGAGAGAGATAGAGCACAAGCAGGGGAGGAGCAGAGAGAGAGGGAGACACAGAATCCAAAGCAGGCTCTAGGTTCTGAGCTGTCAGCACAGAGCCCAATGCAGGGCTCAAACCCACAAACCACGAGTTCATGACCCTAGCTAAAGTTGTATGCTTAACTGACTGAGCCACCCAGGAGTCCCTTATTTCTTTTTCTTGCCAAACTGACTTGACTAGGACTTCCAGTACTATGTTGAATAAAAGTGGTCAGAGTGGGCATCTTTGCCTTGTTCTTGGCCTTAGAACAAAAGGTTTCAGCTTTTGAAAATTAAGTATGATTTATCTATGGGGTTGTAATATATGGATGTATTGTGTTGGGGTACTTTCGCTCTATACCCAGTTTTTTTTGGGGGGGGGAGTGGGGTTGTTTCTTTTAGTAACTACAATCATGCTGTGTATATTGTTCTTTGATGTTCTTATTGGAGATGTTCCCAGCCCAGCATACTCCTTTCACCCATTACATATTTCACAGAATTAGTGTCATCGTTTGTGTTGCTTCATTTTGCTATTATAATTATGCCCACCTTTGTGTGCAAATTTGAGTACAAGGGATGGAATTTGAGGAGAGTCTCAATTCAGAGTCCTGTTGATCTGAGGTGAAAGCTTGTGGGCTTGGCACTGAACAGGCAGCTGACAGTGCACACTGACCTGGGTAGGAGGACAGTTGAGCTGTGGATTTGGAACTGACAGACTAATGGCACAGTGTGTGATGGAGAAATGGCTGGTTTCACTCCTGGTTTTGTGCTCATAAATTCCTTCAACTTTTGTTTGTCTTAGAAAAAATATCTCTCCTTCTATTATGAATGATAGCCATACTGGATAAAATATTCTTGGCTGAATTTTTTTTTCTTTAAGCACTCTGAATGTATCACGCTGCCCCTTTCTGACCTATAAAGTTTCTGCTGAAAAATCAGCTGATAGCCCTATGGGGTTTCCCCTGTATGTAACTGCTTTATTTTCTCTTGCTGCTTTTAAAATTCTCTCTATATCACTACTTTTTGCCATTTTAATTACTATGGGTCTTGGTCTGGACCTCCTTGGGTTGATTTTGTTAGGGTAATCTCTGTGTCTTCTGGATCTGGATTTTTTTCCTTCCCCAAATTCAGAAAGTTGTTAGCTATTATTTATTCAAATAAATTTTCTGCCCTCTCTTCTCTCTTTTCTCCTCCTGGGATCCCTATAATGTGACTGTTACGTTTGATGATGTTGCTGAATTCCCTAGGTCTGTTCTCATTTTTCATAATTTTTTTCTCTCAACTGCTCACCAGCTTGATTACTTTCCATTGCTCTGTTCTCCAGGTTGCTGATTCATTCTTCTGATTCTTCTTATCTACTATTTATTCCATGTAGTGTGTTTTTCATTTCATTTACTGTGGTGTTCACTTCTGATAGGTTCTTTTTTATCTCTTCATTAAGGGTCTCACTGATGTTCTCCAATATTGTCTCAAGTTCAGTTACTATCTTTATGACCATTATTTTAAATTCTCTATCAGACATATTACGTATCTCCATTTTGGTTAGGTCTCTTGCTATGATTTTGTTGTGTTATTTCACTTGGGACATATTCCTTTCTCTCCTCACTTTGTCACATGTTAGGAAAGTCAGCTATGTCTTCTGCTTTTGAAAGTAATGACCTTATGAAGAAGAGGTCCTGTACTGCCCCGCAGTGCAATGAATGTTTCCTTTTCACCAGAAAATGGCACTTAAGGGGTGTCTCCTATGTCTGTTGCCATAGGAGTGTCCTACTATTGTGGCTGAGATGCATTTGCCTTCAGTCCAGTTATCTGAAATGGCTCTCTTTGCCTGTGTTGGGCAGTGTCTTGTCCCTGTGTTGTTGGGGGGTCAGTCTGGGGCTGACTTGGGCTTTAGTTGAATCAGACCAGGCATTTGCTAGAAATGAAGTAGCACTGCACTGCAGGGTGCTTTTCCTGCATTGTGCCCTGAGAAGCATTTGTTGGTGGGCAGGGCCTGCATCAAGCTATCTGTACCCAGGCCACTGCTGGGGCTACAGTCAGACTGGTGTGCACTATACCCATGGTTTTAAAGACTTTTTATTATAAAAGAATGTTTAATGCTGTGAAATACTTTCTCTGCATCTATTGGATAATCATGATTTTTATTCTTTATTTTGTTAATGTGGTATATTGTGTTGATTGATTTAAAGGTTGAACCATCCCTGTATCCCTGGTATAAATCCTACTTGATCATGGTGTATGATCTTTTTAAAAAATGTATTTATTTAAATTCAAATTAGCTAATATACAGTGTAGTACTGGTTTCAGAGTAGAACCCAGTGACTCATCACTTACATATAACACCCAATGCTCATCCCAACAAGTGCACCCCTTAAAACCCATCACCCATTTATCCCATCCCCCTACCCACCTCCCCTCCAATAACCCTCAGTTTGTTCTCTATTTAAGAGTCTCTTATGGTTGGACTCCCTCTCTATTTTTATTTTATTTTTCCTTCCTTTCCCCTATGTTCATCTATTTTGTTTCTTAAATTCCACATGAGTAAAATAATATATTTGTCTTTCTCTGACTGACGTATTTTGCTTAGCGTAATACACTCTAGTTCCATCTAGGTTATTGCAAATGGCAAGATTTCATTCTTTATGATTGCCACATAGTATTCCATTGTGTGCATGTATATATACATACCACATCCATTCATCAGTCTATGGACATTTGGACTCTTTCCATAATTGGGCCATTGTTAATAGTGCTGCTATAAACATCGGGGTGCATGTGCCCTTTCAAATAAGCATTTTTGTGTCCTTTAGATAAATACCTAGTATGCAATTACTGTGTTATAGTTCTAATTTTTAATTTTTTGAGGAACCTCCATACTGTTTTCCAGAGTGGCTGCACCAGTTTGTATTCTCACCAACAGTGCAAAAGTGTTCTCCTTTCTTCACATCCTCACCAACACCTGTTGGTTTCTGAGTTAATTTTAGCCATGCTGACAGGGGTGAGGTGGTGTCTCATTGTGGTTTTGATTTGTATTTCTCTGATGATGAGTCATGTTGAACATCTTTTCATATGTCTGTTTGCCATCTGGGTGTCTTCTTTGGAAAAGTGTCTATTCATGTCTTCTGCTCATGTCTTCAATGGATTATTTGGTTTTGGGGTGTGGAGTTTGATAAGTTCTTTATACATTTTGGATACTAACCCTTTATCTGTTATGTCATTTGCAAATATCTTCTCCCTTTCTGATGGTTGCCTTTTAGTTTTGCTGATTGGTTCCTTCATTGTGCAGAAGCTTTGTATCTTGATGAGGTCCTAATAGTTAATTTTTGCTTTTGTTTCCCTTACCTCCAGAAACATGTCTAGTAAAAAGTTCCTGGCTAATCGTTAACAAAGCAGGAAAGAATCCCAATGGAAAAAAGACAGTCTCTTCAACAAATGGTGCTGGGAAAACTGGACAGCAACATGCAGAAGAGTGTAAATGGACACCTTTCTTACACCATACACAAAAAAATAAGTTCAAAATGGATGAAAGATTTAAATGTAAGACAGGAAACCATCAAAAATATATGGGAAGAAACAGGGAACAACCTCTTTGACCTGGGCTACAGCAATTTCTTGGTGTATAATCTTTTTAGTGTACTGTTGAATTCAGTTTGCTGACATTGTTTTTTTTTGTTACATCTATGTTTATGAGAGATATTGGCCTTTTGTTTTGTTTTCTTTTAGTGTCCTTGTGTCTTTGGTGTCATTTTTGCTTTTGTTTCCCTTGCCTCCAGACACATGTCTATAAGGGTAATTCTGGCCTTACAAAATGAGTTTGGAAGTGTTCCCTTATCTCGTATTTTTTTCAAAAAGCTTGAGAAGGATTGGTATTAATTGTTCTTAAATGTTAGAATTTGCCAGTGAAACCATCTGTTCCTGGTTTTTTGTTAATGGGAAGTTTTTAATTACTGATTCAATCTCCCTGCTAATAATTAGTTTGTTCATGTTTTCTAATCTTCATGACTTAGTCTTGTAGGTTGTATATTTCTAGGAATTAATCCATTTCATCTAGTTGTTCAATTGTTTTATATAATTATCTATAGTAGACTCTTGTGGTCCTTGTATTTCTATGGTATCAGCTCTGGTATCTCCTCTATCATTTATAATTTTATGGATTTGTATTTGTATTTATTTATTCATTTACCTACTTACTTATATAAAAGTCTAGCTGAAGTTTTATCTCTTTTGTCTATATTTTCAAAAACCAACTCTTAGTTACATGATCTTTCCTTTCATATTTTTTAGTCTCTATTCCATTTATTTCCAATTTGATCATTACTATTCCTTTCTCCTACTAACTTTCAGCATAGTTTTTTCTTTTTCTAGTTCCTTAACATGTAAAGCCAGATTGTTTATTTGAGATATTTCTCTTTTTATTAATGTGTTTACCACTGCAAACTTCCATTTTGGAATTGCTTTTGCTGCATTTCATAAGTTTTGCCATGTTGTGTTTTCATTTTCTTTTACCTCAAGATATTTTTTTATTCTTTTTTCATTTCTTTTTTGGCCCATTGGTTATTCATGAGCATATTGTTTGTTTAATTTTTTTTAACGTTTATTTGTTTTTGAGACAGAGAGAGACAGAGCATGAATGGGGGAGGGTCAGAGAGAGGGAGACACAGAATCTGAAACAGGCTCCAGGCTCTGAGATGTCAGCACAGAGCCCGACGCGGGGCTCGAACTCACGGACTGCGAGATCATGACCTGAGCCCAAGTCGGCCACTCAACCAACTGAGCCACCCAGGCGCCCCAACATATTGTTTAATCTCCACATATTAGTGAATTTTCCAGATTTCTTCTCATAATTGATTTCTAATTTCATACCAATCTTGTTGCAGAGACTTTTGGTTGGTTCTTTTAAAGAGCTCTAACAGCTTGGGATTCCCGACTTAATATTCTTTTCGTAATATTAATTTATAAAGTATTATGTACATTAGAGTATTGTTAGAGTTGTTAGGTTATCATTCATTTATTTTACTAGGTTAGTAAACATTTACTAAAGTGTGTCACAAGCCAGAAATTGAGCCAGTTGTTGAAAATTCATAAATGAAGACAGAGCTCTTGGTCTCGTGTAGTTCTAACCTAGTGTGGAGATTACATAAAGGTGATTACTAACAGTGCTCCATTCCCCTCTGTCTAGTATCCTTGCTGGATACTGGTGATTGTGTTCTTTTACAGTGAACTACACAGGATCCCTGTGATAACATTATTCATCAACAATGAATAATGAATTTTCTATTCACAATTCTGTAAAGCAGAATTTACTATTAACAGAGTTGATGCCTGCTAAAGGGAAATCAGTTATTAGAGTGTCAAAAGAATTCATCAATCAAGATTCCCCTTAATAAGGTGATACAATGCCATATGTAATGAAAAATATATTATGATGAGTCTATAATATGACTTTTTATTATTCTTAACACTATTTAAAAACATGATAAAACAAAGTATTATTGTGTTGGCATGTCTACTTTTCTGGCTTCTCCTTGCAGTTTCCTGATTGATTTACCCCCTCTGGTCCCTTTAAACTGTGGGTGATCCACTTATATTCTCTTTCCCCTCTCTGTCCTTGTTATATATCTACTGTCATGTAAAATACTCATTCCCCACTTTTCTCAGTTACTAGCTATTTTTTATTTTGTACTTTTACTTTTTCATAGTAATTATCTTTATCTGAATTTATCTTGTTTGTGCATTTAATTTATTTTCTGTCTGTCTTCTATACTAGAATTTAAGTTCCATTAGAACAGTATACTTGTCTGTCTCATTCCTTGCTATATCTCCAACATGATACTGTCTTCTATATTAGAATTTAAGTTCCATTAGAACAGTATACTTGTCTGTCTCATTCCTTGCTATATCTCCAACATGATAGGTACTTATAAATTATTGGTTGAATGAATTGAGGAATGAATGAGTCAAGAGAGATTTACTCTGAAGGATGCAGATAGAAAATAGATTATGATTTCAGGATACCAACTAGTCAATTGAGGAGACAAGATATCTACATATGAACATGTACAGCCAGGGTGTGGTCTATAGAATGACTGACAGGTGACTGCTGTAGATGATCAGGGGAGGAAGCTAGCATTGAGGATAGGTCCAATCAAGTCTTTATAGGGTACATATAATTTGCCTTTCAAGGGGACTTCTCCCACAAATCTTCTAACCTGGGATCTAAAAATGAATGATTATCACTGCTTGCGAGACCAGGTATGGCTATAAAGAAGAAATGTCCTCCATGACTGTGCCCTACCAACCTCATATGTTACAGTTTTTTACGACTAATTCTTGTTTAAGGGCTTTTGCATTTGTTGCCTCATTGACCTGTTCCCCAGATGAAAGAGTTCACTTCTGTATTTTCCAAATTTTACTCTAAATTACAATCTCTCAGAGTACATGTGATCCAAAAATTTCTTGTCCATGTTTTTTTTTAATTTTGTAACTATCTTCTGTGTCTTATGCTTTACATTATTCCCAACAGCTAAATGATGCTAAGAACTGTGTTAAGTTTTGATAAATGAACTAATGAATAACTTTGAAGGATGGGCTTTGAAGAAAATTGTGCAGCAGGAGAAGATTAAGGGGGAAAAGATGAGGACATACCAGGAGATGAGAGGACAGAAGTTAAAGTTTAGAGATAAGAAATAGCTGTGGTAGACTAGAGTACCAGGAGCAAGCATAGGAAGGGTGCAGAGGTGAACAGGGATTGTATTTTTGATAGCTTGAGCTCTATACTTTTGACAGGGGTTGGGGGCCATAAGAAGACCTCAAGCAGAAGAAATACGCACTCAGATTTAGGCTTTCAAAAAGTCTTATCCACATATCAATTTAACCCAGTTCAGAAAAATACTAATAAGTGACAATTGTAATATCACTGTTTTTACTGCTGGCTATGTTAAAGAGCTAGAGTTGAGACTAATGAAGCAAGCAACATTGATGGGACTCTTTCCATTGGCATAAAAGAATCTAAAACCATTTTATGCTTAATATTATAAGACTTAACATGCTTATTATAAAAATTTTTAATGATAGAAAAGCATTTCTCCTTATAACATTCCATTTGTTCAAACATTAAGAAGGAACTAAGATATCCTTCAATAAGTTAATGAATAAATAAATCATGATGAGATGTTTACAGGAGAGTATTAATTATAAATAAAAATAAATGAACTATAAAGTCATAAAATACATGGAAGAAACTTAAATACATATTGCTAAATGAAAAAAAACAGTCTGGAAAAGTCACATACCATATAATTCCAACTATATGACATTCTTAAAATGGCAAAACTATGGAGACAGTAAAATCATTAGTGGTTGCCAGGGGGTTGGGGTAAAGGAAGGGAGGAAGTAATTGATGGAACACGGGGAATTTTCAGGGCTATGAAACTAGTTGTAAAGATTAATAGAAAGTACAACACAATGGGGTGCCTGGGTGGCTCAGTTGGTTAAGCATCCAACTTCAGCTCAGATCATGATCTCATAGTTCATGAGCCTGAGCCCCACTTTGTGCACTGTGCTGACAGCTCAGAGCCTGGAGCCTGCTTTGGATTCTGCGTCTCCCTGTCTCTTTGCCCCTCCCCTGCTCGTGTTCTCTCTCTCTCTCTCTCTCAAAAATAAGTAAACATTAAAAAAAAGAAAGTACAACACAAAAAAAATAAACCTCAATGTAAATTATGGAATTTAGTTAGTGTATCAATATCGACTCATCATTGTTATAGATTACCACACCAATACAGAGCATCAACAATAGAGAATACTGTGTGTGGCGACAAAAAAGGGTATTTGGAAACTCTGTATTTTCCCACAAATTTATCTGTGAACCTAAAGCTGTTCTAAAAAATTAAGGTCTATTAGTTAGTTAAAATATTGTTTTGGTTATTTTAAAAATAACATGAAAAGGACGTGAGTGGAAATGGGACTACTAACTGGGAAGGTATCATCAGTTAGATAAGGAGTCCTGGAGGAAGTTGGTGGTCAAGAATTGGAATAGGGGCCTCTTGTTAGCACGAATAACTCATGTTGATGACTATGACAAATTACACCACCAAATTTAATACAGGTAAAATTTTAATAAAATGAATAAGTTTGGATGAGAAAAAAATGGAAGTCTGTGTATACAGAAGTGGAAGAGACCTATATTACCAGACAAACATTTCCAATAACTCAGCAAAGGATTGGCCAAATACTCATGAGCCTCAGGTCTACTGTGTCAGCTAGTGGTGCCCCCAACTCTTCAGTGTCCTCATTCAACCACACAATTATTGCAGCAGGATCATGGAGGTACCTTCAGATGTAACAGCCTGGAGGATAGTATTTAAGATCCCCAAGCAAAGAGACTGCCTTCCTAGTCCAGTAAGAAAAACAAACTGCTTATTATTTGAATCTCACTATACCAAGGTCTCTTTGGAGGATTGGTTCTCACATATATCCACATAGGCAACACTTGCATATGGCATATTTTTAGGACCATCTCTATGCTGGGACTGGGAGCTTCTCCATATGTGCAAATCACCAAGTAAGATACGGCAAATCTATTGGAATACTATTTCAACTTTAATCCTGACTTGTGACAAAGACACACAGGAGATGTTAACAAGGCTTTGATATGCTATGGTAATGGCAGTCTACTTTATGATTAGGCGTGAGTAGTTATTAATTGGTTTCTTTCCTCTGGTATTTATTGTACAGTTGTCCCTGTCTTTATTTCCTAACTACATTTCAGATTATTAAGAATATTTGGTACTTGTAAATTGTATTGTAATTATTAGTATATTGCAATAGCATCCCCTTTTGTCAGCATTTGGCAGATCTGATCGTGATGTTCAGCTACAGGCCTGTATGGACATGAACTGAATAGAAATGTTTGGAGGATAATTGTCATACTGTATAAAGAGTGGTTGAAACACTTCAGATCTACTTCTATTCAATAGTAAAGATGGTCAGGTTCAATCATAATGAGTAGATTTTGGGTGCTTTTAATGAACTCTTGTGGTAGATGAGCCATGTCATGGTTTGATGGTAACTTTAGCACATGCCAGGGCATCACTGCTATTCTTTATTGCATTCTGTAGCTGCATTCATGGGAATTGCTTTGCAGGTGTTCCTAAATCTTTCCTGTCATAGTGTGGTTTCAAATTCAGCAAGGCCATGGATTATTTCATTATTTATTATCATTGTTTGTTTTGTTTTGTTTTGTTTTGTTTTTAATGGTCCAATCACTTCACTGAAGAAATATTCTTGAATGACCACCAAGATAAGTTTCCTTGAAAGTCTGGCATCTTTACAAACAAAGATACCAGAGCTTGTAGAGAAGACTTTGCTTATCCAGGGTTTCCAAGCTGGCTGTGAATAGCAATGTATTGTCTTCATAGAGGCATAGATTGTCTACTAGAAAGCATTGAATTTGTCAATGTCTCTAACCCTCTTTCAGTATGAGTTTCTTTTTCATATCCTTGTGTCCTTTACTAAACATATTAATTCTAATATAATGTCAATATTAACATGTATTAAAGAGTAAACAAAGAACAATTTTCATACTGGAAAGATGGCTCTGTTCCTTGGATTGAAACACAAAGTTCTTACTGCAAGTTTTTTACACACATAAAATCCATGAGTCTTCTAAACCAAGCCCTTCTGCATAGATTCAAGAAAAATGTTAAGTATAATTCAGATGGACAAATGCAATGAGAATACCAATAATGTTTGTAAACAATTACTTTAAGGAATTTTGATCTAATTTTAGAATAATATACTTTCTTTTTCAGATTATTTGAGGTACATGAATGATGCTTTTTATTTAAATGATAGTAGTCTACATCTTCTGATTATAAAAGTAATCCATGCATGTGATAGATATTTAAAATTCAAAATAAAATAAATAATTTTCTATGCAGATGTGTATTTTGTACACTCGTTGTATGTTGGTTGTTTTATGTATCATTAAACATACTTCAAAACGTTTTTAATGGCATCGTAGCATTTCATTGTATGGATGTATGAACTTTTAGGTTACTTATGCTATTTATACTTATACTATTATAACTATGAATGTGTAAAAGATTCATGCTTTTTGTAGTAACAAGTTTCTTTCCTCAGCAATAAATCATCAACTAAAAATTCTTAAATCATGTGCACATTTTAAAAATTTTGATAATATTGTCAAATTGACTTCCTAAAAGTTGTCACATTACCTCTGAAAGGGTGGACACTACCTCAAGCTTTCTCTAACAGTAGGCATTTATTTCATTTATTCATTTGTTTACATGTTAATTCATTTTATGGAAAAATAGTATCCTTGTCTTATTTTACTTTACATGTTGGATTATTAATTTGGCTAAACTTACTTATGTTATATGTGCTAACTCTATGTCTTCTTTCAATGATAAGATTTAGTACCAAGGTTACATTCATTTGATTGGCTTTTCACTTAAAAATAAATATTATTCCTTTATGGTAGCTTATCCTTACCAATAAAAGAAGCCATTTATACATATTTGCATTTTAGCAGATATGTTTTGGATTTTGTCCCATCCTTGGAGAGTTGACAAAATAATTACCAGAAAGGTTTTGCTATAATCCTGTTACAGAATTGACCGTGATGTAATAACAGAGCAATATCAATATCGATATAGTCTAGCTCTACAATACCAAATTTGGCAAGTGTATTAGGTATCTTTTTTGTGTGTTTGTGAATAAGTATCAGTAATGGATTAATGATAGCAGGGTTTGTGGGAGGACCATCAGATGCAATTACAAAATATTTATGGTATAGTTTTCAGGAGACTTTTCAGCAAAATTAGAATATATACTATATATTTTAAGTGTAAACCACATAATGTATATATAATTCATTTCAGTAGACAATTAAACAGTGGGAACTATTAAACATCAAATGGAAGATAAAGTTAGTCTTTTGATATTGCCATTAATATAATTGTTTTGCATTATGCACCACCATATTTGCTTGAAAAATTCTTTAAATAAGCAATGAAAATGTAAATATATTAGAGTTCCTTGGGCTGTATTGCCTAACTTATAGGCAAATGCTAATTTCATACATATTAAACAAACGCTTTTATTATATATTACAAAATTATTACAAAATGTGGAAAAGCAATGTTAAAAAATTACAAATTAAGAATCAGTCATATATATTCTAAGTGAAATTGCAAGTTAATTATTAAATCACTTAATCTTAAGCCTCTAAAACGTAGACTTGTCTAGTGGATGAAAATGACACCAGTTATTTCCAATAACAAAAATGTGTGCTTTTAATATCAAATTTCAACTCTTATAGATATGAAAAATTATGGTCTAGGAAAAGTTGGGGCAGTAGTAGCATTTGTAACAGCACTCCAAGGGGTAACACACTCCTTACTTGTTGACCTAAGGCCCTTGATCCATAACAGAACTAATTTACTTTCTTTGATATTTACAGACCAGTAGCCTTGAAAATGAAGAACAAGAATTCTCCTAAGCCACAGAGGCCAGCAAGGCTGCTTGAAGCCACCTCGGCTTTCCAATTAAGGCAGCAATTTTTTAGCAACAATGTTTTTTGTTGTTGTTTTTTTTTGTGTGTGTTTTTTTTTAGGTCACACAAGTGATTTTACTAACCTCCCTACATGCATCTGTAGACTTTGCCCTCCTTTGGAGAAAGAACAGAGTACTGCTGCATATCACAAAAGGGAAACTGGATCCCCCTCCCAGCACAACTCACACCCACATAGCAGGGAGATAAGTTTGTATGAAATCAAGTCTGGCATCGAGCCTGCATGAAATCAAGAAATGTTGCAGACTGTGGTACTCCTTTTGCTAATTAACTACCCTAAACCCTTTTAAAAGCCCGTGGGCCAGGCAGAAATCTCAAAGCAGGGTGGACAAGAGTCTGCCTTTTCCCCAAGTTAGCAGCTTCCTGAATAAAGCTCAAATTCCTTTCCAATTAAAAAATCATCTCTTGAGGGGCGCCTGGGTGGCTTGGTCGGTTAAGCGTCGGACTTCGGCTCAGGTCATGATCTCACGGTCCGTGAGTTCGAGCCCCACGTCGGGCTCTGTGCTGACAGCTCTGAGCCTGGAGCCTGTTTCAGATTGTGTGTCTCCCTCTCTCTCTGCCCCTCCCCTGTTCATGCTCTGTCTCTCTCTGTCTCAAAAATAAATAAACGTTAAAAAAATAAATAAAAATAAATAAATAAAAAATCATCTCTTGAGAGTAATGTCCTTCCAAGTGATGGGCAGCCAAGTTTGGATTCAGTAACGCTTTCTTTTAAAAAATATATTTTTTCTGATTCATATAATTATCAATTAGGCTGGTTTTTAAAGAAACCCCATATATATGAAAGTATATTTGGAGCATCCTAAATGATATGGAATAAAGCAGTTAAATATAAATGCTTATTTTGAGAGATAATTATGTTTAAAGTTTATTTTTGAGAGAGCGAGAGTGGAGGAAAAGTAGAGAGAGTCAGGGAGAGAATCCCAAGCAGGCTCCACACTGTCAGTGCAGAGCCCAACATGGGGCTCAAATTCATGAACGGTGAGATCATAACCAGAGCCAAAATCAAGAGTTGGAGGCTTAACAGACTGAGCCACCCAGGCACCCCAAGAGATAATTTTTAATGAATATTTTTCTAGTCTGCTATGGTCACAAAGGATCTGTTAGCATTGTTAGTACTGTAACAGAATTAGAGGAGTATAATTAGTATAGTTTAGGGGGAGCCTTCTGGATTCTTGCTCAGTTGTTGCTTTATCCTGTAGGGATCATACTTTGCCTCTGCCCAGTACAGTCTCACATTGAACAAAATCTTTCCAGGTGATTTGGTTCCAGAAGTTTGGATCCTGCCAGAGATGTCTAACAGAGAGAAGTTCAATTCAGGTTTCCTTTTGCCTGCCTTCCTCCTCCACTCCAGCAGGCCCAGTTACCCTCACTAAGGTGGAACAGGTACAGCCTGTTCACTGCCCAATCACACAGCCCAAGACGGTAATCACAAGTAATTACAATTGGTTACATCTTTCAGATAGAAGCCTGGCCAATCATTATTTAACTCTTTTGTAAATTTGAAGTGGATACAATGGATAGATTGGTGGCAGTGGTGAATTTAGAGAGTTTGAAATGGTCAAAACATAAAATATGGTCTTGTGAGAACAGCTCAACTTAGTAGAGTACTTGCCCCACCTGTTATCAAATTCTAGAGAGAATTAAAGTCTAAAACGTATACTCCTGCTAGCTATAGTCTGAATATGTTAAAGTGAAAAAGAATTAAAGTCAATAAATAAAGTATCTAACTTTCTTGTGTTAAGAAATTCAAGTACAAAATTTGTCTTGCCTTTCTTTTTTTTTTTTTTAAATCTTTTTTAATTTATTTTTGAAGGAGAGAGAGAGAGACTGAGCATGAGCAGGGGGGGAGCAGAAAAAGAAGGAGACACAGAATCCGAAGCAGGCTCCAGGCTCCGAGCTGTCAGCACAGAGCCCAATGCAGGGCTTGAACTCATGAACCATGAGATCATGACCTGAGCCAAAGTTGGACGCTTAACCAACTGAGCCACCCAGGTGCCCCATTGTCTTGCCCTTCTTATTTGAGTCTCAGCTATGGAAGTTCTTGATTTCTGGATGGCAGTGGGATGCACTTTGGGCGGGGGCAACTTGGGTCATGTCTCCCTGGAATGGTTTTAGACACCTCAGACTTAGAAGTTGTATTAATTCAAAGATGTGTCTCTTAAGAGCCTTGATTTTAAGGAGTCCAAAGTTAACAAGATAAATGAAATCATAATTGCTCTTGCTTTACACCCATCAAATTTGGAAATGACCCAGTTGCCTGCACCTAGAAGAATTAAACCAAGCAAAATTTTGTTTTCTGACCCATTATGAAGAGTTGCTAAAGATTATTTCGGGGAGTTAGTGGATCTTAGTGAAGAAGGGAGATGAGTTTAGGCTTGGCAGGATTCCTGTCTATATTATATGCAATAGTCCATGATTTGTTGAACTCAGCCTCAACCTCAAACGTGTCTCCCAACAAAGGGCTTATTTTAACACTGTATGGTACTCTTTTTACTCTTTTTCAGAGAGTGGCAATTAAGCTGTCACTGGCTGTCTTCTTACACAAAAATGATATGGGTGGCAGTTCCAACTTCTATCCAATTTAAACATCCGAGTTTCCATTTCCCTATTTTGCTTCACTTTTCTGGCACTTTAGTAGTGAATTAGATACCAAATCTAAGTAATGAGACAGGTAATGTTCATAATACTTGAAAGCAGGCATTTGCAATTTTGTATCTCCATGTTCTTTAAATGGTGTTTTATTGTGAAGTTGCTTAAGCCATTTGACTAATAATCCTGAGCCAAATTCCTATGTGTTCTGTCCTGAGTCATGTGGTGGTGCACACATGATTGTATGCTTTTCTCAATCTCAGAGGACTATACACTCAAAGAGTAAGTTTTGTAGTATGTAAGAAACAATGACTTAAAATAAATTGCAGGTTTACTGACTTATGTTTCTTTTATTTAAGAGCTAGATTGGGTTTGAGAACCAAGGTTCTATCTGTGCTTGCTCAGGTTCTCCTCAACCATGTGACGATTACGTACTCAGATTCACAGTTCAGTATGATAAATTGGACTTATATATAATACTGATAGTTGATGAAATCTTTTTCTCAAACTTGGGTTAAGATTTTATAATGACTAGATTTTTTGAAATGTTAAATATTGTTTAAAATAACACCACCCACAGATTGCCATCAGTTTATGATATTTTCCATTTTATAAATTTTTATAATCTCCAGTTTTGCTTTACTTTTTAAATTTCTAGATATAAGTTTTCCTAATTTTATTCTTCTGAATTTTCTTATTTTAATATCTGTGTTACTGGAACCATTTTTTAGAGATAATAGTTTCTTTGATATCCGCACTAGTTATGTTAAACTTAAGTTTGCTATTAATGTGCTGAGAAAAATGTTTTTCCTGTATTGATAATAAAAATGATAGCCTATTAAAACTCTTAATTTTTGTAACTCCAATTCATTACTTTTCTTGTATAATCAGGTCAATATTTAAAACATAAAATTATTTTTTGTGGTAATAATCATTTGTTTTTTTAATTAGTGTCTTAAGGCCCTCCAAGGTGCACATCGAATTAGCATCTTTACAATATTCTTTTGTTGCAAACTTTTAGACAAGTATGGTAAATATGAAAGATCTTAATTAAATATTATTTTTATAAGAGCAAACAAAGGGGCGCCTGGGTGGCTCAGTCGGTTGTGTGTCCGACTTCGGCTCAAGTCATGATCTCGCGGTCTGTGAGTTCGAGCCCCGTGTCAGGCTCTGTGCTGACAGCTCAGAGCCTGGAGTTTGTTTCAGATTCTGTGTCTCCCTGTCTCTGCCCCTCCCCTGCTCATGCTCTCTCTCTCTCCTTCCCTCTGTCAAAAATAAATAAACATTAAAAAAAAAAAAGAGCAAACAAAGCTCACCTTATCCCATAGATTGTATTTTTTCTGGCAACTTGCAGTGTGAAATATACTCTACACTATAATATAATGCTATAGTCATAAAAGTCCAAGTGACACTTTGGTAAAAATTAAACTTTGGTATAGTAAATGATTTAAAAGAGTAATATTTGTGAAAAAAAAGATTTAAAATAAAAAGTTGTTTTAATAATAGATTGACATATACATTATTTGGTCAACAAGAATATCCATTCAATTTCTTCCTCATTATACAGGCAAATCCTATGGAATTATGTATTATAACCTCATAATGATAGATAAATGATCCAATCAATATTCTACTAAAACTAAACTTCTTTTTATTTCCATGAAGTTTCATGATAATTAGGAACTTGAGTGGTGGAGGAGAATTAGAGATGCTAACAGAGAAGTTGCAGATTATAGAGGAAATTCATCTAAACAAAGGACATATAAACCTGGCTAACATGGCTATTTGGCTTTCAAATTTACTGTTCAATCCTGATGGGATTTTTGAGAAGTCATAATGTTTAGAAGATTGAAACTGGTTTTTATTCAGCATTAAAGAAATGTGAGAATGTTAAAATACAGATTTATAGTATAAAGTAACAATTATTAGTATACACAGGCACTTTTATAAATTTTCTTCTTATATATTTTTATACAGAAAAAATATATATTTCAAAGAGAAAAAATTTACATGCAGAATTATTCACCACAACACTATTACAAATACTGATAACATTTTATCATAATAAATTTTAAATAGAAAAATTGATTGTTACTTTTTTTTTTTTAATTTTTTTTTTTCAACGTTTATTTATTTTTGGGACAGAGAGAGACAGAGCATGAACGGGGGAGGGGCAGAGAGAGAGGGAGACACAGAATCGGAAACAGGCTCCAGGCTCCGAGCCATCAGCCCAGAGCCTGACGCGGGGCTCGAACTCACGGAGCGCGAGATCGTGACCTGGCTGAAGTCGGACGCTTAACCGACTGCGCCACCCAGGCGCCCCTGATTGTTACTCTTTTATTCTCCTTATGTTTAGAATCCTCAATTTGCAATTTACATAGCTCTCACAGTCCACAATTTAAAAAAAAAATTTAGGGGATTACCTTCTTTTGTTCTACTTCTTTGGCACTTTGAATTTGTAGCACAATAGAACTAGTATTTTGAAATCAGAGTTCTTTTACCTTATTATTTTATAAACAGCTAACACTTTCAATTAAATTTTTCTAAAGCTGTAAGGATATTCATATTTGACTCATAAAATAAAGGGCTTGGATTTAAAGATTTAGAAATTTCTTTACTTCATTTACTTTTGATTATTTTTTTAAATTTTACTTTAACAGATTGTTCTCATTGCATTGCCTGAAAGTGTTAAAATCTCTCTTTTATGTGATTATAATTTAGGCATAAGGTAGATTAGAGAACATTTATTCATTTATTTATTTGTGAATGTTTATAATAATAAGCATTTATTAACTATGTATATAACCAACATTAAGAAAAATACTCAGGGGCGCCTGGGTGGCGCAGTCGGTTAAGCGTCCGACTTCAGCCAGGTCACGATCTCGCGGTCCGTGAGTTCGAGCCCCGCGTCAGGCTCTGGGCTGATGGCTCAGAGCCTGGAGCCTGTTTCCGATTCTGTGTCTCTCTCTCTCTCTGCCCCTCCCCCGTTCATGCTCTGTCTCTCTCTGTCCCAAAAAATAAATAAACGTTGAAAAAAAAAAAATTAAAAAAAAAAAAAAAAAAAGAAAAATACTCAGAATCTGTTCTGCCTACATGTTGCTAATAACTCACCCAGAAAAACAGTATCAACATATATGCTGGATGTCACAGTGAAAGAGATACTACTCTCAAATTTAATAGAATTTGTTATATTTAATATTATAAAATAAATAAAATAACCAAAATATTGTGTTAGAACTAGGGCAACTGCACAGGTCCTTTGATTTTATGTGCACAGCAAGATGGACTTTCTTGCCCTCACCCAAATACTTTTCCTTCTTTCTTTTAAGATTATAATTTCTTTCTTTCCTTTTCTTTCTTTTTTTTTCATCTTTAATTTATTTAATTTCAACTTAGCATACATTGTAGTATTGGTTTCTGGAAAAAAAGAAAAAAACAAGATTATAACTTTAATCAATACTGGGAGTTCTATTCAAGATTTCTATTCATATTGGTTAAGTAGGTTGATTCACCTCCCCACTCTCACCATTTCACAGAATCCTACTGAAAAAGCAGTAACTAAAAACAAAGGGAAATAGTCATAAAAACAAAGTGGCTTGAATAGCATTCAGGATATTAACAAGCAGTTATGGAAGAAAAATGGCAGATGAATTCATTTTGATTTTAAAAACTACAGCTCAGAGCCCCTCAGGAAATTGCTGCAGTGTCAAGTTGCAAGAATTTCAAACTTTACTGAATATTCTACTGACCTTAGCTTAATATTGCAAGCATACTGGAGTGCCACAATGTGTTAATATTAAGGAATGTGTCAAATAATAATGTCTCTACTTCAGGAAATTATTTGTTAATGTAGACAGTGTACACTGGGTCAACCATTAGCTGTGCCTAATGTCATACCCAAAGTGACTGATTTGGGATCAGAAGTGAAGTATTCTTCCTGTACACTGAAAACTATAGAAAACTTATGAAAGAAATTGAAGAAGACAAAAAGAAATGGAAAAACATTCTATGCTTATGGATTGGAAGAAAAATTTTGTTAAAATATCGATACTACCCAAAGTAATCTATACACTCAATACAACCCCTATCAAAATAACACCAGAATTATTCACAGAGCTAGAACAAACAATTCTAAAATTTGTATTGAACCAAAAAAGACCCTGAATAGACAAAGTAATGTTGAAAAAGAAAACCAAAGCTGGAGGCATCACAATTCCAGACTTTAAGCTGTATTACAAAGCTGTAATTATCAACAGTACGGCACTGGCACAAAAACAGATACATAGATCAATGGAACAGAAAGCGAACCTAGAAATGGATCCCCAAATGGATGGCCAACTAACCTCTGGCAAAGCAGGAAAGACTACCAAATGGAAAAAGGGTAGTCCTTCAGCAAATGGTGCTGGGAAAACTAGACAGTGACACGCTGAAGAATGAATCTAGACCACTTGCTTACACCATATGCAAAAATAAACTCAAAATGATGAAAGACTTAAATGTAAGACAGGAAATCAAAATCCTAGAGGAGAAAACAGGCAACAACTTCTTTGGCCTCAGTGGCAGTGATTTCTTACTTGACATGTTTCTGGAGGTAAGGGAAACAAAAGCAAAATGAATGACTGGGACCTCATCAAGATATAAAACCTCTGCACAGTGAAGGAAACAATCACCAAAATGAAAAGGCAACCATCAGAATGGGAGAAGATATTTGCAAATAATATGTCAGATAAAGAGTTAGTATCCAAAGTCTATAAAGAATTTATCAAACTCAACACTCAAAAACCAACTAATCTAGTGAAGAAATGGGCAAAAGACATGAACAGATGCTTTTCCAAAGAAGAAATCCAGATGGCTAACAGATACATGAAAAGATGCTCAACATCACTCATCATCAGAGAAATACAAATCAAAACCACTGTGAGATACCATCTGACACCTGTCAGAATGGCTATAACTAACAATTCAGGAGACAACAGACATTGGCAAGGATGCAGAGAAAGGGAAACTTTTTGCACTGCTGGTGGGAATGCAAACTGGTGAGCCACCCTGGAGAACAGTATGAAGTTTCCTCAAAAAGTTAAAAATAGAACTACCCTATCACCCAGCAATTGCACTACTAGGTATTTATCCAAAGGATATGAAAATGTTGATTCAAAGGGGCACATGTTTATAGCAGCACTATCAACAATAGCCAATGTATGGAAAGAGCCCAAACATCCATCAACTGATGAATGGATAAAGAAGATGTTGTATAAATATACAATGGGATATTAGCAATCAAAAAGAATGAAATCTAGCCATTTGCAACAATGTGGGTGGAACTGGAGTGTATTATGCTATAGAAATGCTATAAATGAGATGCAAAATTAACTAGATACAGTGGCAGCAAGAATGGAAGAAGAAGGAGAGGATAGAATAGGCTAAATAGAGATAAAATTATGGAAAATGATGAAGCTGAAAGAAAAGAGGGAAAAGAAATTACTAGATCATGAGGGGAAAAATGGGGAGCTAAGTGAGTCCATGAAATGAAACACTATCCATAGCATAGGAGTTCAAGAAAAAGAGGAGTGAGATAAAGGGGCAGAAGGTTTATTTGAACAACTTATAGCTAAGAACTTCCTTAATCTGGGGAGGAAACAGTCTTCCAAGTCCAAGAGGTACAGAGAAATCCCTTCAAAATCAACAAAAACAGGTCAACACCATGACATATCAGAGTGAAACTAGCAAAATATAAAAATAGAGAATTCTGGAAGCAGCTAGGGACAAATGGTACTTAACCTACAAGTGTAGACACATAAGGGTAGTAGCAGACCTGTCCACTGAAACTTGAAGGAGTGGCAGGACATATTCAGTGTGCTGAATAGGAAGAATATGCAGTCAAGAATCCTTTATCCAGCAAGGCTGTTATTAGAAGGAGAGATTAAGGTTTTCCAGACTAAACAAACGAACTAACTAAAGGACTTCAAGACCACTAAATCAGCCCTGCAAGAGATCCTAAGGGGGACTCTGTGATGGAAAGCAGCAAAGACTACAAGGGACTGGAGACATCACCACAAACACAAAACCTACAGATAACACAATGGCACTAAATCCATATCTTTCAATAATCACTCTGAATGTAAATGGACTAACTGCCCCAATTAAAGACATAGGTTATCAGAATGGATAAAAAATAAGATCTATCTATATGCTGTCTAAAAGAAACTCATTTTAGACCTGAGGACACCTGCAGATTGAAAGTGAAGGGATGGAGAACCATCTATCATGCTAATGGAACATGAAAAAGAAAGACAGAGTTGCCATACTTATATTATACAAGCTAGATTTTATTTTACTTTATTTTTTCTTTCATAATTGAGTTTTTATTTGTTGTTCTGAGGATCAGTACAGGCAATTCAATTTGTACATAATTCTTAACGTACGTACCGAAAACCTAAAAAAAAACATGTAGCTGTGGTTCTTTTCTCAAAGTTATTACAGTGACCTTCCAGCTTAAAATTTGGAGACAAATTTCCCTTAACAGTATATCAAGTACCCGTATCTTCAAATGTTGATACGCTGTTACACTGTTGAGTCCCATTAATTCACAATTTAATGTCATATACACTACATACTCAAATTTTCAATCTCGCACAGCACATTAACAAAGTTACTAGGAAACTGGACTACCACGACCAAGATGTTACAGAATGCACAAAATTCTGACAGGGAGAGCCAAGATCAAGGAGTGGTTTTCTTTAGGAAACAATTCTACCAAAAACAACATGGGAATAGAAGTAATTTAAAATGTTCAAGACATATTAAATGCACGACTGACTCCAAATTGCCATTTAGTATGCTTGGTATTATACGATATAAAAACTACCCCATCTATGGAATGTTAAACTGACACCCAAGACGATCAAAGCCTCCCATATTCAATATCCCATATTCTGGTTGTACCAAAAAATAAACAACCAGCAAATGATTTCACCTCTTAAAAAAAAGCATTTACACTTAAAAAAATGGGATGAGGTGGGATTGCCTCCTTCTTAAAAATGTTTCTAGAGCTACTAAAAAACTTGCATTTACAAAATAGTTGATAAAAATATTCCTCTGGATTTTACAAGAAGGGAGACAGGGACCACTGGTAAGACATGGGATATGATACTAATCAGACTTGGCTTCTTTCTCTCCTGCTTCATCAGAGGCTGGACTCTCCTCGTTTTTAGTTTCTCCGTTTTCTGCAGGTAAGTTTTCTTTTGTTTCTTGGTTAGCCACTTCAGCCTGTTTTCCCTTTGCTCCCCTTTTCCCCTTTGCACTTTTTTGTCTGAAGATTTCTCCTTTCCCGCCGCCTTTTTTGGTTTCACTTCCACTTTTGCAGGAGCAGGTTTAGCTGACAACCTCGCCGACCTCCTCTTGGGGTCCTCCTTCGCCACCCCCTCGGCGGAGCTGACCTTCCTCTTGGGCATCGTGGCGGCGGGGCGGGCACATGCCGGGTGCCGGGTGCCTGCGGGCCGCCACGCGCCAAGAGCCTTCACGAAGCTGGGCTGCCTGGCCGCTACCGCTCCTCCCACCACCCGAGCTGCTGCGACCCGCGGCAGAGGCCACAAACAAGATTTTAAAACAAAGAGTGTAGCAGTGCCTGGGTGGCTCAGCTGGTGAAGCATCTGACTCTTGATTTCAGTTCAGGTCATGGTCTTGCAGTTTGTAGGTTCAAGCCCTGCATCGGGCTCATGCTGCTGATGGTGTGGAGCCTGCTTGAGATTCTCTCTTTCCCTCCACCACTCATGTTCTCTCTCAAAATAAATAAACTTTAAAAAAAAAAACAATAAAAAATAAAACAAAGACTGTAAAAAGAGATAAAAAAAAAAGGCATTTTATCATAATGAAGGGGGCTATCCATCAAGAAGATCTAACAATTGTAAATGTTCATGCCCCAACATGAAGCACCCAAACATATAAATCACTTAATCACAAACATAAACCAATGTATTGATAATAATACTGAAATTGTAGGTGACTTTCATACTCCACTTACAACAAAGAACTGATCATCCAGGCAGAAAATCAAAAAGGAAACAATGGCTCTGAATGACATATTGGACCATGTGGACTTAAGACATATTTTCAGAACTTTTCATCCTAAAGCAGCAGAATACACATTCGGCTGCAGTGCACATGGAACATTCCCCAAAATAGAAAACATATTGGGTCAAAAAACAGTCCTCAACAAGTACAAAAAGATTGAGATCATACCATATATATTTTCAGATCACAATGCTATGAAACTTGAAATCAACCACACACAAAAAAATTGGAAACCCCCAAATACATGGAGGTTAAAGAACATCCTACTAAAGAACTAGGAAATTAAAGAAGGAATTAAAAAATACATGGAAGCAAATGAAAATTGAACACGACAGTCCAAACCTTTTGGGATACAGCAAAGGCAGTCCTAAGAGGAAAATATATTGCAATTCAGAACTATCTCAAGAAGCAAGAAAGGTCCCAATACACAATCTTACACCTAAAGGAGCTAGAAAAGCAGCAGAAAATAAAGCCCAAAGCCAGCAGAAGAAGATTAGAGCAGAAATAAAGTATATGGAATTAAAAAAAATTGTAGAACAGATCAATGAATCTAAGAGCTAGTTTTCTGAGAGTAAAGAAAATTGATAACCCCTTAGCCAGATTTATCAAAAAGAAAAGAAAGAGTACTCAAATAGATAAAATCACAAATGAAAGAGGAGGGATTGCAACCAACACCACAGAAATACAAATATTAGAGAATACTATATGCCAACAAACTGGACAATATAGAAGAAATAGACAAATTCCTAGACACCCACGCACTACCAAAACTCAAATGGGAAGAAATAGAAAATTTGAACAAACCCATAACCAGCAAAGAAATTGAATTGGTTCTCAAAAATCTCCCAACAAATGAGAGTCCTGGGCTAGATGGCTTCCCAGGAGAATTCTACGAGATTTTTCTTTTCTTTCTTTCTTTCTTTCTTTCTTTCTTTCTTTCTTTCTTTCTTCTTTCTTTCTTTCTTTCTCTTTCTTTCTTTCTTTCTTCTTTCTTTCTTTCTTCTTTCTTTCTTTCATTTTTAAATTTACATCCAAGTTAGTTAGCATAGAGTGCAACAATGATTTCAGGAATAGATTCCAGTGATTCATCCCCTATATATAACACCCAGTGCTCATCCCAACAAATGTCTTCCTTAATGCTCCTTACACATTTAGCCCATTCCCCCACCCACAACCCCTCCAACAACCCTGTTTCTTCTCCATAAATGATAGTCTCTTATGTTTTGTCCCCCTCCCTGTTTTTATATTATTTTTGCTTCCTTCGCCTTATGTTCATCTGCTTTGTATCTTGAATCCCTCATATGAGTGAAGTTATATGATATTTGTCTTTCTTAGACTGACTAATTTTGCTTAGCATAATATCTCCTGGTTCCATCCATGTAGTTGCAAATGGGAAGATTTCATTCTTTTTGATTGCCGAGTAATACTCCATTGTGTGTGTGTATATATATATATATATATATATATATATATACCACATCTTCTTTATCCATTCACCTGTCAATGGACATTTGGGCTCTTTCCATACTTCAGCTGTTGTCAATAGCATGGTTATAAACATTAGGGTGCATGTGACCCTTTGAAACAGCACCCCTATGTCCCAATACAAATATTTATCCAAATACCTAGTAGTGCAATTGCTGGATCTTAGGGTAATTGTATTTTTAACTTTTTGAGGAATCTCCACACTGTTTTCCAGAGTGGCTGCACCAGCTTGCATTCCCACCAACAATGCAAAAGAGATCCTCTTTCTCTACATCCTCACCAACATCTCTTGTTGCCTGAGTTGTTAATTTTAGCCATTCTTACTGGTGTGAGGTGCTATCTCATTGTGGTTTTAATTTGCATTTGATTCTATCAGACATTTAAAGCAGAGTTAATACCTATTCTTCTCAAAGTGTTTCAAAAACTAGAAATGGAAGGAAAGCTTCCAGACTCATTCTATGAAGCCAGCATTACCTTGATTCCAAAACCAGATGAAGACCCCACATAAAAGGAGAATTACTGGCCAATATCCCTGATGAACCTGGATGCAAAACTCTCAACAAGGTATTAATAAATCAAATTCAATAGTACATTAAAAGAATTATTCACCACAATCAAGTGGGATTCATTCCTGGGCTACAGGGCTGGTTGAATATTCACAATTCAATCAATGTGATATACCACATCAATAAAAGAAAGGATAGGAACCATATTATCCTTTTCAACAGAGGCAAAAAAAAGCATTTGACAAAATACAACATCCTTTCTTGATAAAAAAAAAAAAAAAGGAACCCTCTAGAAAGTAGGGATAGAAGGAATATACCTTAACATCATAAAAGCCATATATAAAAGGCCCACAGCTAATATCATACTCAATGAGGAAAAACTGAGGGCTTTCCCCCTGGGATCAGGAACATATCACATATGTCCACTCTCACCACTGTTTTCTTTTTTTTTTTTTTAAATTTTTTTTTTCAATGTTTATTTATTTTTGGGACAGAGA
Organism: Lynx canadensis; assembly: GCF_007474595.2. NCBI lineage: Eukaryota > Metazoa > Chordata > Mammalia > Carnivora > Felidae > Lynx > Lynx canadensis. The sequence continues at coordinate 31,185,461 of NC_044315.2, read as the reverse complement.
GAGACAGAACATGAACGGGGGAGGGGCAGAGAGAGAGGGAGACACAGAATCGGAAACAGGCTCCAGGCTCTGAGCCATCAGCCCAGAGCCTGACGCGGGGCTCGAACTCACGGACCGCGAGATCGTGACCTGGCTGAAGTCGGACGCTTAACCGACTGCGCCACCCAGGCGCCCCGACTCACCACTGTTTTCAACATAATACTGGAAGCCTTAGCCTCAGCAATCAGACAACAAAAAGATACAGAAGTCCAAACTGGCAAAGAAGTCAAACTTTCACTCTTTGCAGATGACATGATACTCTACATGGAAAACCCAAAAGACTCCACCAAAAAAAAAAACAACTAGAGCTGGTACATGAATTCAGCAAAATCACAGGATATAAAATCAATGTATAGAAATAGGTTGCATTTCTATACACTAGTAATGAAGGAAAAGAAAGAGATATCAGGGAAGCAATCCCATTTATAATTGCACCAAAAAAATATTTAGGAATAAACCTAACCAAAGACATAAAAGATCTATACATTGGAAACTATAGAAAGTTTATGAAAGAAATTGAAGAAGATACAAAGAAATGGAAAAACATTCCATGCTTATGGATTGGAAAAACAAATATTGTTAAAATGTCGATACTACCCAAAGCAATATACACTTTCAAGGCAATCCCTATCAAAATAGCACCAGCATTCTTCACAGAGCTAGAACAAACAATTCTAAAATTTGTATGGAACCAGAAAATACCCATGTAGCCAAAGCAATGTTGAAAAAGAAAACCAAAGCTGGAAGCATCACAATTCCCAACTGCAAGCTGTATTACAAAGCTATAATTATCAAGACAGTATGGCACTGGCACAAAAACAGACACATAGATCAATGGAACAGAATACAGAACCCAGAAATGGACTCACAAATGTATGGCCAACTAGTCTTTGACAAAGCAGGAAAGAGTATCCAATGGATACAGTCTCTTGAGCAAATGGTTCTGGGAGAACTGGACAGTGACATATAGAAGAATGAAACTGGACCACTTTCTTACACCATACACAAAAATAAATTCAAATGGACAAAAGACCTAAATGTGAGACAGGAAACCATCAAAATCCTACAGGAGAAAACAGGCAGCAACCTCTTTGACCTCAGCCACAGCAACTTCTTACTTGACATGTCTCTGAATTTAAAGGAAATCAAAGCAAAAACAAACTATTGGGACCTAATCAAGATAAAAAGCTTCTGCATAGTGAAGGAAACAATCAATAAAAGTAAAAGGCAACCTACAAAATGGGAGAGTATATTTGCAAATGACATATCAGATAAAGGATTAATATCCAAAATCTATAAAGAACTTGCCCAACACAACACCAAAAAAACCCCAAATAGTTCACTGAAGAAATGGGCAGAAGACATGAATAGACACTTTTCCAGATGGCTAACAGACACATGAAAAGACGCTTAACATCTCTCATCATCAGGGAAATACAAAGCAAAATCACACCTGTCAGAATGGCTAAAATTAACAACTCAGGAAACAACAGAAAATCTGAAGCAGGCTCCAGGTTCTGAGCTGTCAGCACAGAGCCCGATGGGGGCTTGAATTACCCTATTACCCTATGACCCAGCAATTGAACTACTAGGAATTTATCTAAAGGACACAAAAAATGCTGATTCCAAGGGGGCATATGCACCTCAATGTTTATAGCAGCACTATCAATAGCCAAATTATGGGAAGAACCCAATGTCCATCAACTGATGAATGGATTAAAAAGATGTATACATATATTTATTATATAATCCCAGTGGAAATATAACATGTGTGTATACACACACACACACACACACACACACACACACATCCAGTGGAATAGTACTCAATGATGAAAAAGAATGAGGTCTTGCCATTTGCAACAACGTGGATGGAACTGAAGAGTATTATGCTATTTAAAATAAGTCACTCAGTGCTAAGTGAAATAAGCCACACAGAGAAAGACAGATACCATATGGTTTCACTCTTACGTGGATCCTGAGAAACTTAACAGAAACCCATGGGGGAGGGGAAGGAAAAAAAAAAAAAAAAGAGGTTAGAGTGAGAGAGAGCCAAAGCATAGGAGACTGTTAAAAACTGAGAACAAACTGAGGGTTGATGGGGGGTGGGAGGGAGGGGAGGGTGGGTGATGGGTATTGAGGAGGGCACCTTTTGGGATGAGCACTGGGTGTTGTATGGAAACCAATTTGACAATAAATTTCATATATTGAAAAAAATAAAATAAAATAAGTCACTCAGATAAAGACAGATATCATATGATTTCACTCTTATGTGGAATTTAAGAAACTTAACAGATGATCATAGGGGAAGTGAAGGAAAAATAAAAACAGAGAGGGAGGCAAACCATAAAATACTCTTAAATACAGAGAACAAACTGAGGGTTGATGGGGATGGGGGGGGAGGGTTGGGAAGTGTGTTAAATATGTGATGGGCATTAAGAAGGGCACTAGTTGGGATGAGCACTGGGTGTTATTTGTAAGTGATGAATCACTGGGTTCTACTCCTGAAGCCAAGACTACACTGTATGGTAACTTGAGAATTAAAAAAAAGTTGTAAATTTTTATAAAAATGCAAATAATTGCATTGGTGTCCTCCACTCACTTTTTATATGAAACTATTGTCAAAATCATATACTGTCAACATTATTCTTTTATTATTAGAAAATGTTTAGGGGACCCTGGGTGGCTCAGTCGGTTAAGCACCCGACTTCAGCCTAGGTCACAATATCGCCGTTCCCGAGTTCAAATCCCGCATTGGGCTCTGTGCTGACAGCTCAGAGCCTGGAGCCTGCTTCAGATTTTGTGTCTCCCTCTCTCTCTGCCCCTCTCCACCCCACTCTCTCTCTCTCAAAAATAAAATAAACATTAAAAAAATTTTTTTTAAGTGTTTACATTTCAGGATCACTTTCTCATTTTTCCTCAGATATTTCCATGAAGAAATTTGAAAAGAAAGTGAAATTTGTCTGTGATTATATCCAATCACCTATGAAGAATATCAAATTATTCTCATTTATTGGCCATCCCAATGGCATACCTGTAAGGCTGACAAGAACACAGGAAGGTAATAGTGCTCCTTACCAATCATGGTTTTGGGAGTGAAGCCCTGATATTTACAACCTGAATATCCTCTATATTAATCCATGTGAACATATTAGGTCACTGTAATATTAAGCGTTATTGGTAGGTGCCACATGTACAACTATAGGTGGCTTTCCCTACAAAATCTGCACACTATCCATCCTGTTCTGCCTGCATTGCAGCACCCCCCACCTGCTGTAAGAGATGTGCATGCTGGTGTTCAGCATTCTCCAACAGGAGGCTGCCCTGTATTCCTTTGGGGACTTTTTACCCTTGCAGCTCTGCAGCCATGACAGGCCCTGTGATTGCTCCATTCTACCTCCTTTCTATTATAACTGAATCTGACCTTTCTGTCTTATCTGACACAGCCATTGCAATTGATTTAAGGTCCCTTTGAAAATGTGTGGTCTCTGCTGCAGAATGAGGGAAAATGATTCACAAATGGGAATGTAATGGAGAAGTGGGCTGATGGGGCTCCTGATTTTCAAGAGTTTGATGAAACAGATTTTTCAGCTGGTATTTGTGGCCTCACTCTCTCTTGATATAAGTCCCACATGTGATTTGCCTGGTAAAGGAATCCAGGGCCCAGAGGTATGGTGGATTCTAGGCCTGTTTCTTTAAAAAGATCTGGAATCTGGATCCATCAGCGTACTCCATCATTTGTGTTATTCTTCTCATTAGAAGATAATTTTTGAGCATGCATTTCCAATTATGTGTACTCATTCATTTGTAAGTTGCATGGCTATCATACTTTTCTATAATTTTGTTATTAATATTACAAAAATATAAACATTTTAATTTTTTTTTTCAACGTTTATTTATTTTTGGGACAGAGAGAGACAGAGCATGAACGGGGGAGGGGCAGACAGAGAGGGAGACACAGAATCGGAAACAGGCTCCAGGCTCTGAGCCATCAGCCCAGAGCCCGACGCGGGGCTCGAACTCAGGGACCGCGAGATCGTGACCTGGCTGAAGTCGGACGCTTAACCTACTGCGCCACCCAGGCGCCCCAAAAATATAAACATTTTAAAGGAAGAGATAAAATAAATAATAATTTGAAGTTTTGATATTTTCTTTCTGTATCCCAGCATTCTGTCTTGTTCACTCACCTTGATCTGAATACTTACTATGTTGAGGCCACCACTCTCAGTGAAGCTTCTTTATGTAAGAGGCAAGCTTGTGATGGAAGGGAACAAAGGAGGAAATGTATCTCCCAAAACTGGGTTTGATGTAATTTTAATGTTTAAGTACCTCCTTCTCTCAGAATCTGTAATGATTACCTTGAACTTTAGTAGCAACATTGAGAGAAATATACACTTTTCATAATGAAGTTTACCTGGAAAGATGGATAGAACTCTGAATTTTGAGGTGATCCCCAAGATTCCTACCCACTGGGATACATACTTTAAATTAGAGTATGGGTGGGACTGTAAATACGGTGGATTTCACAACTGTGATCAGATTACAAAGGTGAAGGGATTTAAAGACCTAATGAAAATCTGAAATGAGCTGACTTTTGGTTAATAAAAAGGGAGATTATCCTGGATGGGCCTGATATAATTAAGTGGGCTCTTAAAAGGTATTGGATCCTTCCCGAAGAAAGATTTGAAGGAGCAAAGACAATTTTCTGTGAGCCTTTAAGAAACAAACTGTAAATCTATGGAGAAGGCCCTGTGGCAAGGAAACAAACTCCAAGGAACTGAATTCTACCAATTGCCAGTGAACTAGAAAGAGTACCTAAAACTCAAGGTAGCAGTTCTGACTGACACCTTGATTTTAACCCAGTCAAACCCAAAGATGAGGAACCAATTAACTTGTGCCTAGACTCCTGACTCATGGAAACTGAGACCATAAATTTTGTTATTTTTTTCTAAGCCACAAAATTGTAATAAGTTGTTATACAGGAATAGAAAACTAACACCAGAAGTAAAACACATCATACTTGATTGTTATTTCACGAAAGTTAATAAAGTTTCCTTCATGTGACATTATATATCCTCTAAATAACAAATTGCTATCATGAATATTTTCTGTACTCTGAAATATTTTACTTAAAAAAACAAAGTGAATTAACCTGTATAGGATGTTTTCATTTTTGTGCATTGAAACTATATTTTCCTTGCTCTGGTGATAGTGGAAAGCTTTTATTCTAGGGATACGTATCAACTGAATTATTAATGAAGTCATTCTTTTAAATTGGTTGGAGCAAAAAAAGCGTTTAGCTTGGGTGATGAGACATTAGTGTGTTGTTTGGGGTATATCTCTTTGCCTTTGTGTCCATTAGTTATTTTAACTGACTGCACTAAGACATTTACAACCTCCTAATTTAAATAGCATTGTTGAGGTATAATTAACATATTATAAATTATACATCTATTTAGTGTAGGTTTGGTACATTTTGGTGTATGATCATATCCTTAAAATCATCATCACCACCAAGATAATGAACATATCACCCTAAATTTTTCCTCATACTCTTTTGGAATACCTCTTTATTATCCCACTCCACCCCCCCCATCCCCCAAATCCTCAGGCAATGTCTGATTTGATTTTGTTACTATAGTTTTTATTTTCTAGAATTTTATATAAATAGAATTAAATAGATTTAAGATTTAAATAGATTTAAGTTGACAATATTTTGTCAACTTCTTTCATTCAGAAAATTTTTCAGACTCATATATATTGTTGCATGTGTTCACAATTAGGTTGTTTCTAATTTTGAGTTATTTAATATAAATTTTCTATAAATATCCTGGTCAAGTCTTTGCACAGACATAAGCTTTACTTCTCTAACGTTAAGTATCAAAGATTAGAATGGCTGGGTCATATGGTATGTTTGGTCTGTTATGGACCTGCAAAAATCATTTTTACATTCCCTCCAGTGTTCCAGTTGGTCCACATTTTTGCTGGCACTTGGTATGTTCAGTCTTTTATTTTCCCTCCTCCAGTAGAAATTCATACCAACAGTGTGCTTTAATTTTTTCCAGCTTTTCTGAGGTTTAGTTAACAATTAAAATTGTAAGATATTTAAAGTATGCAACATGATGATTTGATATATGTTGCATTGTGGAAGGATTATACCCAACATATCCATCACCTCACATATTTACCTTTGTGTATATGTGTGGGTGTGAATATTTAAGTTCTACTCTCTTAGCAAATTTCAGTTATACAATACAGTGTTATCAACTGCAGTCACCATGTCATACATTATATGTTTGGTCCTTATTCATCTTAGAACTGAAAGTTTGTACCCTTTTACCAAACTCTTCTTTTTCCTTCACTTCTCAGACCCTCATAACCACATTTCTACTCTAAGTTCAACTTTTTTTTCTTTTTTTTTTCCTTGGGACTCCACACATAAGTGATACCATATAGCATTTGTCTGGCTTATTTCATTTAACACAGTGTCCTCCAGGTTTATCCATGTTGTCACAAATGACAGGATTTCCTTTTTTTGGTAGGAAATGTTTTAATTATTTTTTGATAGGAAGTATAGACTGAAGTTAAGTTTTTTTGAGTATAGATATCCACTTATTTAATCACATTGTTGAACTTTTACATTTAGTTTTATTATTTATATAATTTAGTTTAAATATATCACTTTATAATTTATGTTCAATTGTTTCATCTTTTTCCACCTGCTGTTGAGGTTTGATTTTGTTTCTGGCTATTCCATTCAATCTCCTTTGTTGGCTTATTAGCTATAAATCTAATCAGTGATTGTTTCAGTTGTATAGTATACATCTCTAACCTAATACAGTTTACTTTCAACAGACATTATATCCCTTAATGTACAATATAAAATATTTACATTTATAAATTTCAATTTCTCCCCTCTTGGCTTTTATGCTGTTTTCACACATTTTACATGTTATACTATACCACATCAGAGAATTATCTTTTAAAGAGATTTAATTAGAATAGAATAGAAACCCCAGAATTAGGCCCACAAAAGTATGGCCAACTAATCTTTGACAAAGCAGGAAAGAATATCCAATGGAAAAAAGACAGTCTCTTTAACAAATGGTGCTGGGAGAACTGGACAGCAACATGCAGAAGAATGAAACTAGACCACTTTCTTGCACCATTCACAAAAATAAACTCAAAATGGATGAAGGACCTGAATGTGAGACAGGAAACCATCAAAACCCTAGAGGAGAAAGCAGGAAAAAAACCTCTCTGTCCTCAGCCGCAGCAATTTCTTACTTGACACATCCCCAAGGGCAAGGGAATTAAAAGCAAAAATGAACTATTGGGACTTCATCAAGATAAAAATGTTCTGCACTGCAAAGGAAACAACCAACAAAACTAAAAGGCAACCGACGGAATGGGAAAAGATATTTGCAAATGACATATCGGACAAAGGACTAGTATCCAAAATCTATAAAGAGCTCACCAAACTCCACACCCGAAAAACAAATAATCCAGTGAAGAAATGGGAAGAAAACATGAGTAGACAGTTGTCTAAAGAAGACACCCAGATGGCCAACAGGCACATGAAAAGATGCTCAACGTCGCTCCTCATCAGGGAAATACAAATCAAAACCACACTCAGATACCACCTCGCGCGAATCAGAGTGGGTAAAATGAACAAATCCCAAGAGAAACGGGAACCCTCTTGCACTGTTGGTGGGATTGCAAACTGGTGCAGCCGCTCTGGAAAACAGTGTGGAGGTTCCTCAAAAAATTAAAAATAGATCTACCTTATGAGCCAACAATAGCACTGCTAGGAATTTACCCCCAAGGGATACAGGAGTGCTGATGCATAGGGACACTTGTACCCCAATGTTTATAGCAGCACTTTCAACAATAGCCAAATTATGGAAAGAGCCTAAATGTCCATCAACTGATGAATGGATAAAGAAATTGTGGTTTTATACACAATTGAATACTACGTGGCTATGAGAAAGAATGAAATATGTCCTTTTGTAGCAACGTGGATGGAACTGAAGAGTGTTATGCTAATTGAAATAAGTCATACAGAGAAAGACAGGTACCATATGTTTTCACTCTTATGTGGGTCCTGAGAAAACAGAACAAACTGAGGGTTGATGGGGGGGTGGGAGGGAGGGGAGTGTGGGTGATGGGTATTGAGGAGGTCACCTTTTGGGATGAGCACTGGGTGTTGTATGGAAACCAACTTGACAACAAATTTCATATAAAATAAAATTAAATTAAAATACAGAAAGAAAGAAAGAGATTTAATTATTAAAAAATATTTTACACTTACCCTGTTCCACAACTTCAGCTCTAGGTAATGTTCAATAATATGTTTCCTCTTCTGCCCTTTCAGATCTAGAGGTGGAATGTTCTTCCTACTGTTACTAGTCTCTGCCTTCCATTTCTTGCTAGATCCTTCATCTCTCACATAGCTCTATAAGCAAAGCCTTTATTACATGTTCTTCAGAAGACCACTTTGTGCCATCTGTTTCTAGAATGGTAATGTACTGATATAAAATTTAAACACAATTCTTCTCTTTTTTCTATGAACCCTTGGAAAGGCAGCTTTTGTGGATTATCCCAGGGGTGTCCATTTACATAGCAGTTCCTGAGAAAACACTGGTCTATCTTTCAGATATCATCCACTTACTATTTTCAAGATCAAGTCACATGAAAAAAAAGTACGTTCATACACAGAGACCAAGATGTTTTGTTTATATCAGTCATTCCACAAACGTTTATTAAATTTTTGATCAGCCTGAATAGATTTTTGTGAATACTACAGATTTCTCAAAGAGCAAGATTTTAGTTTAATAGTGATTATTTTTATTGAACTGTCATTGAAATAAAATGTTATATTATTTTCAGGTGTACAACATGTGATTTGACAATTCTGTACATTGTGCAATGCTTACCACAATAAGTATAGTTACCATCTGTCACCATGCAGTTATTACAATATTATTGACTATATTCCCTATGCTGTACTTTTCATCCCAGAGACATTCATTTTACAACTGGAAGTTTGTACATTTAAAAAAAATTTTTTTTAGCGTTTATTTATTTTTCAGAGACAGAGATAAAGCACAAGTGGAGGAGCAGCAGAGAGAGAGGGAGACACAGAATCCGAAGCAGGCTCCAGGCTCTGAGCTATCAGCACAGAGTCCGACACGGCCTCAAACTCATGAACCGCAAGATCATGACCTGAGCAGAAGTCGGACACTTAACTAACTGAGCCACCCAGATGCCCCTGGAAGTTTGTACTTTTTAATCTCCTTTATCTTTTTATCTATCTCTTCACCCCCACTTTGCTCTGACAACCACCAGTTTGTTCTCTATTTACAAATCAGTTTCTAATTTTTGTTTGTAGGTTGTTTTGCTTTTTAGATTCCACATATAAGTGAAATCATATGATATTTGTATTTCTCTGACTTATTTCACTTAGCATAATACCCTCTAAGTCCATCCATGTTGTCACAAATGGCAAGATTTCATTCTTTTTTATGGCTGAACAATATTCCATTGTGTGTATACACCACATCTTCATGCATTCATCTACTAACAGGCACTTAGGTTGTCTCCATATCTTGTCTATTGTAAATAATGTTGCAATAAACATAAGGGTGTGTGTATCTTTTTCAATTAGTGTTTTTGTTTACTTTAGGGAAATTCCCAGCAATGGAATTACTGAAATGTATTAATTTCTATTTTTAACTTTTTGAGTAAACTCCATACTGTTTTCCATAGTGGCTACTACAATTTACATTCTCACCAGCACTGTATAAGGGTGCCCTTTCTCCAATCCTTGCCAACACCTGTTATTTCTCATCTTACTGTGGTTTCGATTTGCATTTTCCCAGTGATTAGTGATGTTGAGTATCTTCCTATGTATGTTTTGGTCACCTGTATATCTTCTTTAGAAAAATGTCTATTCAGATCGTCTACTCATTTTTTAATAGAATTGTTTGCTTTATTGGTGTTGAGTTGGTTTTATTAATGTTTTCTAATTTTTTGGTGTTTTCTATTTCACTGATTTCCACACTGATATTTTTAATTTACTTTACTCTGCATACTTTTGGTTTTATTTGATCTTCTTTTCTGGCTTTTAAGATGGAATCTGAGGTCATTGATTTAAAATCTTTTCTAATATATTTAGTACTATAAAATTTCTTCTAAGTACTTGATGAGGGAGATTCCACTAATATTGAAGTGTTTCCTTTTTTTTATAGTTACACAGAGTGAGCCAGGGCTGGGCAGGGAGAGGGGGAGAGAGAGAATCCCAAGCAGACTCTGTGCTAGTAGCACAGAGTTGATCAGGGCTCAACCAAGAGTTGAGATTGGTTGAGTTGGTTCAGCTTGTGTTGAAACCAAGAGTACGCTTAATCAACTGAGCCACCCAGGAGCCCCAAAGTGTTTCCTTTTTTAGTATATGTGCTGCCCAAGCGAGCACAAGTGTTTCCTTTTTCATTCAGCTCAAAATACTTTTTTGTTTGGCTCTATTTTAACCCATGAGTTATTCACAAGTGTTTTACTTGATTTTCAAGTATGTGAGGAAATTCTAGAGATCTGTTTTTACTTCTAATTAAATTCCAGTATTGTTAGAGAGCATACATTGTAAAAATGGAATCGTTTTAAGTTTACTGATACTTATTTTGTAGCCTAGAATAGTTAAATGTTTATTACGCATTGCAAAGAATGTGTATTCTATAAATGTCTATTAGACCAAGTTCATTGGTAGTGTTTACCAAGTCTTCTATGCTAGTATTGAATTTCTGTCTACATGTTCCATCTTATTGAGAAATGAGTATTGAAATCTGATTATAACTTGATTTTTCTGAAATTCTATCAGTTTTATCTTAAGGTATTTTGAAACTATGTTATTAGGCACACACACATTTAGCAGTGCGTGTCTGCTTGATAAATTGGCCCTTTTATCATTATAATTGTGAAAAAGTAAATGAATGCATAACTCAGTTGATCAATTAGTTTAAAGAAATTGGCATAAGAATAAAAAGATCTAGAGACCAGATGGAAGAAGCTTTGTTTATATTTTTAATTTTTTTTTTAATGTTTATTTTTGAGAGAGATAGAGGCAGAGTGGGAGCGAGGGAGGGGCAGAGAGAGGAAGAAATAGAACTTGAAGTAGGTTCCAGGCTCCAAACTGTCAGCACAGAACCAGACACGGGTCTCCAACTCACGAACTGCCGGATCATGACCTGAGCCGAAGTCAGACGCTTAACCGGTTAAGCCAGCCAGGCGCCCCTGTTTATGTTTTTAGAGGGAAGGTCTTCTGTGTTTTTAAATTATTGAAAATGTAATCAACAATGTTGATGTGGCTGTATTAAAAATGATACTTCTATGAAAAGTTAGAGAAAGAAAAAACAAGAAAAAAGCGTTCTGCATGTTTTCCAAGGAACAAACTTTCTTCTTTGCTGTGCAATAATAGAGGTTTGGTACAAAAATAACCACACAAAGTGAAAGGAAAAAATCAATAGTATTGTTATCTTCACAGCTAAATTCTTAACATTTTTTCTGATATATATTAAAAAAGGAAAATTGGCAAATATTTTAGGTTAAGTACCAATGTTTAAAAAAAAACAAACAAACTGGGACTAAATCCCTAGATTTACCAATTTCAAAAAGAAAGTAACATTTTATAAATTAAAATTTTATGAAATAAATGCAACTTTATAAAATTTGTAAATTTAGGCAATAAATGACTTGCCCAAGTAATCTAGTAGGTGGAATCCAAGGGCCAAATTCTATAAAACATATTTATTGACTCTATAAAATAAATTGGACATAGCAAATAGCTATGTAAAGAGTTACTATATAAAATTGTGGTGGAAATAAAAAGTTCAGTTATCTTCCTCCTGTAGTATCAGAAATACCTGACCCATCTGAGATAGGTGAGTTTTAGTGGTCACTGTAAACACATGGTAGAGATTGTGAAATCACAGAGAGCAGATGCTGTCAATTCCAGCTTCTGGACTCAGAGAAGGAAGAGTGGCAGATGCCGTTACAGTGAATGAGGGTGAGAAACTCTAAAAAATCAGCTTCATTTCCCCCCATCCAGGGGGCCATCTAATGCACAAAAATGCCCAGAACCAAAGAGCTGTGTAATCCACGTTTCCTACAGAAGATGTTAGCATTTTCTAAATCCTCACCTACTGTGCCTGGCAGGCATTACATGACACTTTTCTGGAAGTTTCATCAGCGTCATGTGCACATCTGTGACACAATGTGTCTGTGCAGAGCCCAGAGTGGACATCCCTGAGTAAATGGACTCTTCAGGTTACTACAGCCGGTGAGCAGCCAGGAAGGGGTACAGCAGCAAACTAAGGAAGGTGACTTGCAGCTGTTTGGAAAATACAACGGTTCACGTGACGAAGACCAATCTCGTGCCAGAAATGGTTGAGTCAAACCGACTTCAAATAACTGGTGGCAGTTATGAAGCCCCTGGATTATCCAGATACGGATGTTCCTTACTGTGCCCATGGTGTGACCACAACATAGTAGCTGTATATATTTGGGAACACTTTCAGAAATGTATTTCTCTGGCAGTTAGTTATAAAGTGAGTGAAACTAAAAATATAATCTATCAAGAAGAATCGCTGTTTGGGGTTAACATTGTAGAACGACTACTTTGGAAGAGATCTTTATTCCTTGGAGTATTAAGAAGGCATCACATAATTGCTGTCTTTGCACATTGTGTTCCAGAGTGCCTGGTTTATTGAAATCAGCATGAGGCCAGTTGTAAATATTTATCTTAAATCCAAATTTATAATATATCTTAAGTATCATGTAAAAAGTATTTCATCTGTAGATTAAGAATCACTTCATTTTCAGCAAAATGTTTTTATATGAAACTTCTTGAAAACAAAAGGGATCTGTTTTTGTTTTTTCCTCTAATTTTTGATACCAATTTCTTTTGGAAATATATAAATGGTAAAACTTCTTTTAAGATTTTAAGATAGGTGAATCTCACTAAAAGTAAAATACAGATGGCCATACAGTCTGGAAAAACTAATATATATTTAATGGATTGATACCCCTTGATTTCTTATTCTGAGGAAAATGTGCAAGTTTATTTCATGAAACCATCTGAAGCAATGTATGTAATATGCAATGATTGAAGGAAATTCTTCTTTAATATACATTGTTCATTATAATTTTGCACAACTTAATGAACTGTGAATTACTAGTGAGGAAAAGCACATTCAACTTATTACAGCAAGAAAGTACTTACTATGGACATTTCCCATGTTTCCAGACTTTCTGGCCACCCTGAGCAACTTTAATTCAAAAGACTAAGGAAAAATCACTTATTTTAACCATGTTAAAATAGTAACTTGAAAAAGATATTTTCCTGTATAAACTTTTCCTAATTGAGCCCATTTTGTTCTGATCAATAAACTTATCTGCATAACTTGTGCTATAAAAAAATGATCTGATAGAATGCTAAATGACATCCATGACCATACTCCATTTTATGATTCAATGATATCATAAAGGAATAAAGTAGAAAAATTAACAAAAAAAATAATAATAATAAAGTAGAAAAATTAATAGTTATAAATTGTTTATGTGGGAAAAATGAATTTCTTGTTAAAATAGACCAAAAGAGCCCTTGTGTCAGCCTTGCTCCTCTTAGAGAAAGAACTGTGATGTCATCATCCCAATGGAAAATCTGAGAGACTTAACCTGTGATACATCTTGACAGCTGTCATTGCAATTTTATCAAGGACAATAGGTTGCTTATGAGTATTGAGAAATATGTAGTCTCATTGTAATGTACCCTTTGGAAAATGCTGGATATATAAAAAATGAAGTTTCATTATTCATGATAATATAAATATATCAATATGATTAAATCAACGTTTATTTATTTTGGGACAGAGAGAGACAGAGCATGAACGGGGGAGGGGCAGAGAGAGAGGGAGACACAGAATCGGAAACAGGCTCCAGGCTCTGAGCCATCAGCCCAGAGCCTGACGCGGGGCTCGAACTCACGGACCGCGAGATCGTGACCTGGCTGAAGTCGGACGCTTAACCGACTGCGCCACCCAGGCGCCCCTCAATATGATTAAATCAATTAATATGTTAATATATCCCTTGCTCAGTAATTTTTAAGCTATCTATATATCTCAAAAAAGACATATTTCATAATATTTCAAATTTATTCTAAACAATGTGTTCTTTTTTAGCCCTGTAATAATATAAAGTGGATCTTGACTGCCTATCTTAGAAAATGTGCATTTCATAGAATTAAAAATGAATCCTTCTCAATAGTTTGTCCTTTTTTTTAAATGTTAGCTGAACATTAGGACTGTGTTATATACTGAAGACATGTATAATAATATCATTTATCATTGAAGGAATAAAATAATATAAAGAAGTATAATTTTGCTAGATGATATAATAGGAATATTACCAGGAATTTCACTTATTTGTGAAAAATATTCACCGATAGATAGCTTGTTAAAAAATAAAACCCACAAACCTGATGCAAACTGTTAGGTGCAAAATAATGTCCTAATTACATAGACCTCTGCAAGACAAGTATGAATCCAGACACCTCTTTTCTGGTTTATTTCATTTCTAGAGTCCATTTGTTGCAGGTCTTTATTATGTTTTCAAAGTAAATAAGTAATCCATTTGCAGTTCAGGTCTTGTCCCCAAGAGAATAAAAAAAATATGCAACAGTGACACCATTTGGCTGGATAATAACTAAAACTGGACAAATAAGATATTTTCTCTCATTGGAGACTGTTTTAGTTGTGTTTAAAAATTGTGATTCTCAAGTTAATGGGCACCTGTGGAAATTCATTTTGCAAATCTACACGTAGAATCAGTAATTCTTTTGTTCAGAGTCAATAACATTACAAAAGAAAAAAATTCCCAAGCATTTCCCCAAGCAGAGACCCCCATTTAGCACAATGCTGACAATGCCTGAGTGTTTTGAGGATTGCAAGAGGGGCATAACTGACAATCCCTCTTGTGCTGCTACTATGCTAGTTTCATATTTACCAAGAAGGACTTGTCAATATTTGTCTGCTTGGGATCTTGAAAAATGGATGCGAGGTCTCTGTGAGGTCTTTGTGTTGAGTCTCTATGGGGTATCTGTGTAAGGTCTCAATGTGAAATGTCTGTGCGGCAGTGAAAGATTTCTGTGCACTGTCTGTAGATGTCTTTCTGTGAGGTTTCTATGTGAGGTCTTTTTGAGGCTATGTGATGTCTCTGAGTGTCGTTTCTGGGTGAGGTCTCTGCGTGAGGTCTGTATGGAAGGTACCATCGGGAAGTCTTGATAGGTTTGCCGTTAGGTCTCTGGAAAATCTCTGAAATCTGTACTAGGTTTCTGTCTGAGAATCTGTGGGGCAACATGAAGTCCCTATACGAGGTCTCAGTGTGAGGTCTCTGTAAGGCAACATGCTAGTCACCATGGAAGGTGTCTGTGTGAGAGAGGTCTCTGTTGAGAGTTGTCTCTGTAAGGTCTGTGTGTTCTCTTTGCTGGGAAGTGTCTCTGTGTTGTCTCTGCATGAAGTGTCTCTGTGTGGGTGTCTCCATTTCTGGCCTTGCCACACCTTATGGAAATCTGAGCAACAGAAGGGTGAAGGCACTTGCTTCTTTGTGTTTGAGGGGTGGGGTGGGGGAGGGGTTGTGTTGTTGTTTGTTTTCTGTTCCATCAGCATCCCCATCTGCAGCACTTCTGGCAGGGGCTATGTGGTCCACATCTAGCCCCTACTCCTGTCCCAGAACTCAACTCTCAGTGCCCCTTGAAGACTTAATAGCAACCAGGCTCAGGGCCCCTTGCTCTGTCCCACCCTCTCCTAATCTCCCAAGGGCCCCAAGGTGCTGTCTGTGCTAGGTCCCAATCCCTTTCCACAGGTCTTGGCTCCACTTACATTGCTGGACCCACTCTGGAGGCTGACTCAGGAATTGGGTCCCAGAGGCAAGACCTGGCTCCAGGGAGAAACCAGTGACACAAGCAGGCTTAAACCCACTCTCCCCTCCACCCCAGGTCCCACATGTTGGGCATCCTGACAGGCATGGGGGACAGGGCCCATTCCTGTTATCCTCTGGATCAAGGGCATCTCCTGGAGCAAGACTCTCTACCATGGGAATGATGCCCTCTGCAGCTGTGCCTACTGTGCACAAAGCACAGACTAACGCTAGAGAAATTGCTCATCTTCTTGCTTTCTCATATGGATAGGGGCCAGGGAAGGGGGAAAGCTGTGCTAGAAGTGGAGAGAGCAGTGGACCACTCCTGAGCTATACCTCCCCATTTTGAACAGGTCATTTCCATGCTCTCCCCAACTCCCATTTCACAAATCCTGTCTGATGGCCTCATCTGCTGGACTCTGGAGTATGCAAGGACTGGGAGCCAGACGAGACTTACTACATGATTGCAGGCCAGTCTCTGGGCCTTTTAACTCCCCACCACTCCTTGAGGAGCAGTTCTACAGCCCTGTGTTTAAATAAAGGTCACCAGACTGGAAGTTACATCTGAAGCTCCCTAATCCTGGCTTTTCCACCTGTATTCTTGAATTCAAGAGGTGATAATGTGTAAGTGTATTAAATATATTATTAAGAGATTAACCTTCCCTCATTTGCTTTACATCTACAAATTTGACCATCTGTTCTGGATATAAAAGTGGCTTCTCTATGTCTGTGATCTTAGAGCTGAAGTGGGGTGGAGACCATGATGGGGTATGATGAGCCACTGGGCCCTTAACTTTTTCTTTCCTCCAGGCCTGTAGATGGTGGTGAGATATCAGAGGCTCTTCATTCACTGCAAATTTATAGGCACCATGTGTCCCTTTGCCTTTTTCTTTGGATCCAAACTTTTCAACTTGTCTCCCACATCCCATTCTAAGTTCATAGTATTCAACCATCACATAGTTACTACATACAGATACTCTCAATCCTGTTTCATTAATCCAGAACTCCTTCTCTGGGGTTAACATAGAGGGAAAGCAGGTGACCCTTGAATATTCATTTGGGGTAAAGGTGAACATAGCCCTTAGCAACTTCCCTGATGTTCTCTCACTTACACATACTCAGAGCTGGAAGTGCCATCCTCATCACTGGAAGTACAGGAAAGGCAGAGGTGGAAGAGGGTGACATTAAAGCTAAGCTCAGAGGGGTTCACAGGGCCTAACTCAACCTCAGCTCTTCACAAGAGAGAGAAGGGGCTCTCAAGAGCAAGTGCCCTCTATTCTTCACCAAGAGATCCAGGAAAAAGATTTCTCCTGCTTCTGAACTTTAGGCCTAGTACCCTCTACCAAATTTCAGTCCACTTGGTTCTGATACTTCCTGGAGCCTGAGTGGGACCCTGAGTCCAGCCCCATGATGTCTGGAAACCTATCCCCTATAGCTGTATAAATTTAAAAATAGAGTGGAAGTAGGAGAAAGGCAAGCTGAGCCAGATCTTGGGTAAGGTCTTCATAGGTATTTCTCATCTTTTTAGGGTAGTTTTTGTTTGCATAATGACAGTATCATGAAAACAATGTATAATGAAAGGATAAGGAGCAAGCCTACAATGCCCAAGGCCAAAATCCCTCCATTCTCCTCCCTTCTAGAAGCCAAAGTACATACTGAGCATAGCACAGACAAAAGCAACCGTACTACCCTCTTTTGGGGGGAAAACATATATATTGGGGAATATTAGGTATTTGGATGTGCTAATGAGAAAAAAAACACTTTCTTTACATGGACTAATTTTTTTCTTGAAGACATATTTTCCTACTAGGAAAGGCTAAAGAAGTATTTTATGATCGACCAAACAGGGAGGCTTGAAGAAGACAGTGCCGTGGACAGTGTTGATGGTAGCCTGGGGCACCTGGCATCCTTGGCCTATACTGGCAGGGACTGACTGGAGACAAAGTCTTCTTGGGAGGCAGGGATGGGAGGTGCCTTGGGTCCAGTTGCTCATCCTCGAATCTTACACTTTTCAAGGACTGTCGGTGTTTAACCTGCCTTTCCTTGAAAGAGCTACTCTGACCATTGGAGGTGTCTTGGTGATTGTGGGCTGTATAACTCATTCTCCCATGCTCTGGGTAGAAGGGAACCCTGTGGTAGCAGAAACACCCACATACTGGTGCTTGGAGTTCCTGTTTGTGCTCATTTAACTTTGTGCCATGAAGTCCATGGTGGATTGCCATTTTCTCCTCTAGAATTTGTCCAACAGCTGTCATGAGTGCCTGAACCTCAGCAGTCTCATTAGCCATAATTGATCTGCTTTTGACTGGTCCTTGGCTCTGGGCAGAGGCTATTACTGGCTTACATTTTTGCATAGTGTTCTGACCTTTGACTTTTCTATTGGGGAAAATCCATTGAAAAAAGTGCCTCATCCTTTTTCTGAAGAGGTTTTCTGGAGGACCTTGTTTCTTCTCTGGCAGGAACTGTATGCATCTGTTCCTAACAGAGTCTACTATTCCTCTGACTGGGGAAAGGTGACTCATACTTTCAGCTTGAGAGGTCCTCAATTCTTCAAACCGTTCTTTATTCGTTCCTGAGTTGGGCCTCCTACAGTCCTCTCTCTTATAAGTAGAGGCAGTCATCTTGCTCTGGCTCTTCCATGAGTCCTGAAGTCCAGAGTTCATGGGATCTTGCTGCCTTAAGCAGCTCCTTTGGTTTACCATTAAGCCATACAGCATCTGGGAAGCTATCTTGTCTCCAGTAGGCACTGTCTGGGGATAACACTGAGGTGCCTGAGAAGCCAAGTTGTCTACAGCAAGGGTCACGTGTGTAGGACAGTCTTGAGACTGGTTCTCTGGCTTTATCTTCAATTTGGACTTAAATTCACTAACCTCTGTGTTAAGGCATGACTCTCCAGGATCTTGGATAGCAGACATTCTAGAAAGTTTTTTACTGGTATCTAAACCCCCCATATGTGCATTTATGGTTTGGGGTTTTGTGAGCACATTGGTTCCCAAGATGGGTCTTGGCTGAAGAGTAGGAGGCTTGGCCTCCACTGCCTCCCTGGCCTTTTCAGACCTAAGATATTGGGGTCCTAAGTTCATCTTCAGCATTGCTACCCTATGGCAGGGGTCTTGTGAAGCCCAATCCTCATTCTCCTCTCTTGGCTCATTCCCGGCCATTGCTGAACTGGGACTCAGCTCTAGGCTGCTCTTCTCAGCCCATTCTGCAGAATCACTCTGTGGAGTTCTGCCCATGAGGTTGAGTGTGAAGGACTGAGAAGGTGGCCTGCTATCCTGTCCAGTCAGAGAGGCCTTTGAGGACCCCTGGTTGTCATCAGATGGGGTCCTTACCAGGGCCCTCTGGATTTCCTCATACATAGGTGAAGGGGCAAGGAGAGGCCTCTCCAGGGTGAGACCTGACTCTTCTGCTACAACTTTCTTTCCCAGACATGCCTGAGAAGGTCTTCCCAGGGATTCGGCAAATTTGATTATTGAGGCAGTTCCAGACATACAGGTGGATGAGGGGTTAAAGGCAAACTGCAGAATGGGCAAAGGTTGAACCTTTTTCAACTTAAATAGATTTATGGGCTTAAGAGCCTTGAGGGGTAGACCCCACCTGTGCCTCACCCAAAACCTTATAATATGTGCTTCCAGCACTTCTTGAATGTCTGGATTGAGGAAGGAAACCCTGTGGGAGGTGTTCACATATGGTCCCCAACACTTCAAGATTCCTAGGTTTCTGATTTCCTTGTGAGTGTTGGACTTGGGAAAAGCATGGTTGACTGCAAGCCAGGATTTGTGCACACTCACAGGGATCAAACTCCCACTGATCTTCCCCAACTTCCTACCCAAATGGTCTTTCAGGATGTTTTCTAGATTCTTATCTAAGCTCTTTAGCAAATCGCTCCCTGAGTCACTCATTGACAACCCCAAGTCACATTCTGACTCTCCAGAGCTTACTTCCTGAAACCCCATTAGGGAGCTTTCTGAGTCCCTGGAGAGATCTTTTGGGACCTTCCCCAAAATATACCCCAGGCCCTTGCCCATGCCCTGGCTTAGCTGGAACTCCACTTTCTGTGTATCCTTGTTGCTTTTACCTGCACATGCAGAGGGACGTGAGGGTCCATGCTTGCCCTTTGCCTGACATGTCCCTGGTAATTCACCCTGAAGCTGCCTTAGTTCCAGAGACTCTTGGATCTTACGGGGCAGCTCCCACCGGTGTTCAATAAGCCACTTTTGTAGGTGTTGCTCCAGTTGCTTACGGAGTTCAGCACTGATTGGAAAGTTCTCAGGAAGGAGGGAGACTGCCCAACTGTCCTCAGGAAGATTGGAAGTGAAGACACTAAAGACTTCTTGAGATCTTTTGATTACAGAGGATAAAGCCCACCCACTTTCTAGTTGCTTCTGCAACAAAGGCCATTCTGGATGTTGAATCTCAGGTGGGATGAGAAATTGTGACTTATCCTGGGCTATAGGGCAAGATACTTCACAGGCCTCAATCTGAGGTGGCGAAGGTGATAGGATTGGAAGAGAGGATTGGCGATGATCCTGGGTCAGGATCTGAGCCAGAGACGGTGGTTGAAATTGAGGTACAGATGAAACCAAGGGTTGAGATTGGAACTCCAGTTGGGACGGGGGCTGGGACTGAGAAAGCAGTGGAGATAGTTTAGCCTGCATTTGAGTTGGGCAGGCACTTGAGATTCCATTGAATAAGAAAGAGGAAGACTGTGGCACTGAAGAGCCCTCAGAGATCCAGGCAGTAGCTACAAGAGATTCGCTGTGTAGAGAGGGGAGACCCCAGAAAAGTTGGTTATATTTCTGCTGTAGATGGTGTCCCAAGACCTTAGGATATGAGAGCTTCTGATGACCAGGCAGCTGCTCTGGTTTTCCTTTTGTACTCCAGAAGTGTTGGAGGCTTGTGTTCTGTTCAGGACTCAGTGACTTCAACATATTCCCCAAAGAATTCAGGTGGTAGTCTGGGCTTATTTGTTTTGGATATGATTCATCTTTTTCTTTTTCTTTCCAAATCTTGACCTTGACTCTCTTTGTGACTTGTATTTCCAGGAGCTTCTGATTATCTGAGCTCAGCAAAGAGGGGCTAGCAGCTCCTACCTGTCTGTTGGTGGGGTTTCCCCAGAATGAGGCCTCTGGTGAGTGGTGGGAAAGGTGTTCTTGCTGAGACTCATAATTTGATGAGGTTGAGAGGCACAGGGCTTTGGCAGCAGTGTGCCACCATGACAAGGCTGAAATGGGACAACTTGAGTGGCCAAGGCCTGAGATGGCTGGAACAGCAGAAGCTGACCAAGGGGTGTGAGATGACCTCTGTGGAATGGTGCTCGGTGGGAATGCCAAGGAGTCACATTGAGGAAGAGTCAGAATAGAGTCTGGAGGTTGTGGGGCAGAGGAGGTTCTCAGAGGTGGAGGGCAGGCCTCTGAATTAAGGGGACATGGAGGCAGAGGGGAAAGAGCAAGTGGCTGGGGCAAAAGGCTGTTGAGGGGAAGGAAACGCTCTGGTGGCGAAGAGGCACTCAGAGATGAGTGGGAATGAACAGAAACTGAAGAGGTCATTGAGCCAAGAAGTAGAGGGCGCTGAGTCAGAGGAACTGGGGTAGCCAACAGGGACATGGTGGGAGCAGCAGCATCCATAGGCTCCCTGCATGGCTGGTGGGCTCCAGCAGGCACTGCTTTGCACACCTCACCAGGGATGTCTTGACATAAGAGTTGATGAAAGCCACCCTTGTCAGGGAGCCTCCCCAGGCAGCTGCAGGAGACAGGAGGCACAAGCTGCAGCTAGAAGCTGACAGGGCAAGGAGGGCAGGGCAGGCTGGGCAGGGATAACACCTGCAACCTACAGCCCTCCACAGTCTCCATACTGATTTCACATTGCTCCTGCTATTCCTTACCCCAGAGCTTTATCCATACTTTGTTTCTGTGGCTCCCCCTCCCAGGGTTCCCTATGGACCAGGGGTCAAATCATAAACTCTGGGACAAAGGAGGACCAAGGAAAAGGGGGAAAAGGGGAAAAATTCTTTACCTTTGCAGAAGTGAAATCAGACTGCGAGCTCCCTCCAGTTCTTTCAGGCAATTTCTGCAAGCTGGAAATAAGGAGGCTGGGTTACAGTAGTGAAAGTAGGGCCCTAAGTGTTTTAGGGGAGGCTGAGTGCAGGGGGGAGCTTTTAGGCTGAGCTTTTAGGGGGAGACTGTTGGGAGATTAGACTATGGAGCCCAAGCATCACTGTTCAAAGCCACATGATCCCTCACAGTGATGGCCAGGTTTATTATGGGGAGTACTTTGTCATTTACATTACCCCCCAGAGCCCTCACAACTGCCTTGTTGGGGAGAAAGGACAGGGATCACCTCACAAAAGAATCTGAGTGAAGTTAAACCACTTATCAACCCGGAGGTTCCACCTCTGGATCTAGGCATTAGTGGTCTACTACCGCCCACACACCTCTGCCAGCTGACACCCATTTCAGCCTCTATCAACTTCCTTCCAAGCATGGAATCTGGGAAATATACAGTAGCTGATCTCCTTCCTAAGAGCCTCTCTGAGGGCTCTTTTTCCTGAAGGATGGCCTCTGCCCCTGGCATCCTTGGAGACCATGGAATTAGACCCTCAGGAGCAAGAGAGATGGAGAATAACTTGGCACATGTAGGGCTAAATGGCATAAGCTTACCTTTCAAAGCTCCACTTTTTTTCTTACTCTTGCTCCTCCTCCTCAGCTCCACTTGATGCTATGAGAAAAGATGAGGGACTGGGACTCAATTATCTCTTCTCTCTAGATGATTCACAGATGTTCAGTGTTCATAAACAATATGACTTTCTACATTTCTACATATAATGGAGCTCTGTGGCTTTCTTTTCTTTTACTCATCTTTAAAATGAATAAAATATTTTTAGTTTTTCTTCTTTGAAAAATGTAAAAATGGATTTTCTATGTGAGATCACCATGAATTTCTTTCATCACTATTCCTCTACTCAAGAAATACACACACACACATACAGGTCCTTCTATGCTCCACTGGATAAGACTCTGTTTCCAGAGTTCAGACCCCCACTCTAGCCCTTTAGAGGCTCTCAGGTTCAGCACTGCCTTCAGATCAGCCCAACACAGAGGAAGAGCTCACCTGAGACACCTGCCACAGGAAGGGGAAAGTGGCTGGTAAAACAATGTTTAGGAGTCTGTTCTTCTGCAGACAATGAACTCAGTATACAGTCCTCACTCACTGGTCACTGAATCTGGGACTTTGCCCAGGAGACCTAGGGTCTGGAGATCTTGGGATAGAAACCCTTGTGCCCACTCTAAGCTTTGCCTGGCCTAGCTAGTCCCTAGAAGGATGATGTTCTATTCTTTCCTGAGATTTCCCATCTCACAAGACTCTCTAGATGATTTAGAAAAGTGGATATAAGAATAAGGAAAAAAAAGAGATAATCCCTGTTGGGGTTTAGCTAAAGTTTCCTTACCTTCCTGATATTTCTATATTTCTTAGCTGGTGATAAGGATGGATTACTCTGAAAACAAGGGAGTAACAGAAGGAAGAGCCCCAGTCCACACAGGAAGGCAAAGATGGCATCAATCACCCAGGAGGTGGGACCAGAGCTCAGCCAGGAGGTACCAGTGCTTCTCAGGGAAAAGAAATTCTCCATCTTTGGAAATCTGTTGTCCTCAGGCAACTGAGCACTGGTAGTTCACTTGGGGACAGAGCTCTAGGCCTGCATCACAGAGCTAAAGCCTTGTCACAAAGGGTTCCTGAGAATGGGGGAGGGGACGGTGAGAGGACCCAGCTAGAGCATCACCCCTCCCCCATCATTCAGTCCCACAGATCCCTGCACTTTCCTGAGCCTTCTAGATTCCACCTTCCAACTCTACTGTCATGACAGAGAGACCTTAGCCAATTTTCTATTCATTCCATCTAGAACTCAGATATTACCTGGTCCCTTTGTCCATTAGGGGTCTTGACTCAGGGCCCACTAATTTTATAACCCTTGAAAATCTGAAGTTGACCCTAGAATTTTGGCTATTTCCCGGGGAAATTTTCTTTTGGAATTTTCTCTGTCCTCAACTCTAGTTTCCCATATAATGTTCTTGTCTTGTATAAACCCAAGCCCATAATTTAAATTTCTTTTGCAGTTAGTTTCATGAATTTTAGTGTTTGCTTTGTCTCATTTTCAAAAGGACATATACACAAAAAATAAGATAATTATTCAAAATTCATAAATTAAAGTATGAAAGTTACTTTCTAAGTTTGTAACATTTATAATTCTAAAGTTAGTAAAGCTTTAAACTTTACTACAAAGACTTTTGGGACATGTGGATAAATACACACATTCACAGACACATACACACACTTAGCCTTTCGCAAACCAATCCAGTATTTCCAAATCCAAGAATCCACACTTTCCTACTGAAAACATTTTTTCATATGTTGTCTTGACCTGATTTTGTATTTTATTTTATTTGTGTTTTATTTTTATTTTTTAAATTTTCCACATAAGTTTTAAAACATGTTGTTTTAGTTCATTAGGGCTTCTATAACAAAATACCACAGAACAAGGTGGATCAAACAACAGAAATGTATTTCTCACAATTCTGGAGTCTAAGTCCAAGATCAAGGTGCCAGTATGGTCACATTCTGGTGAAGTCCCTCTTCCTGGTTAATAGCGCTTTTTCACTGTGTCCTCATATGGTGGGAAGGGGCTAGGAATCTATCTGGAGACTTTTTGTAAGGCACTAATCCTCTCCACAAGGGCTCATAAACATGTTCCAATTATCTCATCTCCTCTTTCTTTAGGAGTTAGAATTTGAATATATGGATTTGGGTGAGGGGACACATACATTCAGACAAGTGCACATATGCTACACTCAGAAGTCAGGAATGGGTTAGTTTATTCATACTCCTTTATAATAATCTCACCTCAAATTAAAATTTTATCAAAATTTAGACTTAGGTCTTCTTTGTATTCATATTTGCCTTCTATATTTTCTTTATTACTTTATTTTCAATATGCTTTGTTTGATGGGTTTTTTGATATTTAAAATCTTATCTGATAATTTTAGCTTGATTAAATTAATTGCTGTTTTCTTTATGATTTATTTCTGCCATATTATTTTGATTATTTTCCATATTTTCTTTATTGTTTCTTTTTTCTTCTCTTTTTGCATCTCCCATTTTATAGATCAAATGTTCTGTTTGTTCAAAATTTGGAAGTTTTTAAAATCCTAATGGTTTTATAACATTAATTATATTAATTTCCTTCTCAGTTTTTTACATGTCTCAATACTCATATTATCTCAGCACACCAAAGAGTACTCTTGCCTTCTCTGATTTTGCTTTCTCTGTCATGACAGCCCTTATTTCATGAGGGTATTACTGGAGTTTCGCTTCTGGGTTATTCTGTATATGCCACAATTTCATGTATTTTTTATGATACAGTAAACATCACTAACATCAACTCTTATGTCCACACACCTGCATGTTCCTACACTTATTTTTCATCCTCCTTGAGAATTTCCTCTAAGAATATTTTCCAACAGACTTATGTAAAATAAAGCTTTCCTTTTTTTCTTTTTTAAATGTTTATTTATTTTTGATAGAAACAGCATCAGTGGGAGGGGCAGAGAGAATGGGGACAGAGGATCCAAAGAAGGCTCCATGCTGAAAGCAGCAAGGCCAATGAGGGGCTCAAACCCACAAACAGCGAGATCATGACCTGAGGCAAAGTCCGAAGCTCAACCAACTGAGCCACCCAGGCACCCTGGCCTTATTTTCTGATAACATCTTTTTCTCTGCCCTCATATTTAAAAGATCTTGGCTGCATATAATTCAAAGCTTAAAATTTCTTTCCTTTCAATTCTTTAAACATATTACTCCATTCCATCCTTGTCTCCAACATTGCTGTTGAAAAGCCTTATATCAATCAAAATCACATTTTCTTTAAAGAATGATCTGACTTTTTATCATTTTAACAGGATGTTATTAAAAAAAGGAGTGTAAATCACTTTGCAACTATAAACTTAATTAAGTTTATGGTTTAATTATAGTTTAAACCTAAGTAAATTTAATTCCTTTCAATATTAAAGGGTATTTAAGTACACAAGAAAATTAATTATTATACACCCACTTAATTTTAAAAAATTAAAAATAAACTTAATAAATAAGAGTCATTAGATTCAAGTACTTGAATAGTGCAAAAGAAGAAACAAAGGCAAGATGGTTGGAAGACTAAGTATACCAAGAAACCCTTTCCTAAAAATGTGTATGATAAAATATTTAAAAGCATCTCAGTATGACTGAGTATTGGGAATTATTGGGAAGATGAAGATGGCAGTGGAGTAGTCCACTACAGTGGGTGGATGTGCCTGGCTTAAAGGTGCTCAGGTGGTAAAGTGGGACAGAATCCCAGAGTAACAGCTTGTGATCCCCCAGGGTCACAAGAAGAAAGGGTGGTGCCAACATGCTGTGCTTTGCCAGGCATAGGAGCAGGGACTGGGGCTGAGGGCAGCAAGCAAGAGTGCTGGCTTTCTACTCTGATTTGACATGAGCTCTGAACTGTTGCACGGTCATGCGACTGCTTTCTTCACAAGGCAAAAGCACAGTGAGACCCTCTCCCACAGGAACAGAGTGGGTCTGCACCTCTGAAGTCCCTAAAATTTGGAGTTTTGAAACTCAGGCACATGCCTGAGATAAAAAAGCATGGACACAGGCAAGGTAAATGCACAGTTCCAATGGAAATTGGGGACAAAAGAGGGATGATTGATTGCTCTTCTGTGAAGGTTTCCTGAAGACGGGAAGTTACGATCTTTTAGATCTGGGGCTAAAGAGTGGGACACCACTATATTCTTCCCACCCGTCAGCACTGAAAGACTTCAGGGAGAAAAAAAGCACCACTTACTGGATGCTGGAGCCATTTACACCAAGTCCCACACCCCTGAACCCTTTAGGCACACTTCCACTGAAACAACTTAGCTTAAGAATCAGCACAGCAGGCCTCCCCAGAAGACCAGAACAAAAAACTCACCCACACCAAGTCTATTGATCAGAGTACTACAAAGCTTCAGTTCTAAGGGAAGTAGGAACTAGCTTCCTATTTAGTTTTATTCTTTATCTTTTTATGATTTTTTTCCTTTATTTTATTTTTTAAGTTCTTTAAAAATTTTTTTATTTATATATATAATTTTTGTTTGATTATTTTTATTTTATTATATCTTATTTTATTTTTATTTTTGCACCTAGGTTCTTTTAAAAAGCAGACCAAAACACATCCCGGATCTAATTTGGGTTTCTTTCATTTTTTGCTTTGTTTTTGTTTTATTGGAGGGGGGGGTTGTTTGTTTGTTTGTTTTGATTTTTTTCTTTCTTTCTTGTTTTCTTTTGTGGACAAAATGATGAGATGAAGAAATTCACCCCAAAAGAAAGAACAGGTAGTAAAAATCACAGCCAGGAATTTAGTCAATACAGATATAAGTAAGACGTCTGAACTAGAATTAAAACGATTATAAGGATACTAGCTGGGTTTGAAAAAAGAATAGAAGGTACCAGAGAATGCTTTCCTGTAGAGATAAAAGAACTAAAATCTAGTCAGACTGAAATTAAAAATGTGATAACTGATGTGCAAACCTGAAAGTGTTCCATTACAGGGAGGATGGACAAGGCAGAGGAGTGAATTAGTGATATAGAAGATAAAATTATGGAAAATAATGAAGCTGAAAACAAGAGGGTGACAAAGGTCATGGATGACAAAGGCAGACATAAGGAACTCAGTGACTTACTAAAATGTAATAACATTCATATCATAGATATCCTAGAAGATGAAGAGAGAGAAAAAGGAGCAAAAGGTTTATGTAAACAAATTATTGCTGAATATTTCTCCAATCTGGGGAAGGACATAGACATCAAAATCCAAGAAGCACAGAGAACTCCCATTAAATTCAACAAAAACCTACCATTACCAAGGCATGTCATAGTCAAATTCACAAAATTCACAGAGAAGGAAAGAATCCTGAAAGCAGCAAGGGAGGGGAAAGTCCTTAACTTGTAAAGGAAGACAGATCGGGTTCCAAGCAGATCTGTCCACAGAACTGTGGCAGGTCAGAAATGAGTAGCAGGCTATATCCAACATGCTGAATGGGGAAAATATGAGCCAGTCATTCTTTATCCAGAAAGTCTGTCTTTCAGAATAGGAGAGATAGAGTTTCCCAGACAAACAAAAACTAAAGGAGTTAATAACCACTAAACTAGCCCTGCAAGAAATTTTAAGGGAGACTCATTGAGTGGAGAAAAACACAAAAACAAAAAAGACCAAAAGCAACAAAAACTAAAAAGGACCAGAAAACATCACTAGAAACACCAACTCTACAGGCAAAAAAAAAAAAAAAAAAAAGAAAAAAAGAAAAAAGTCACTAAATTCATCTTTCAATAATCACTCTGAGGGTAAATGGACTAAATGTTCTAATCAAAAGAGATAAGGTATCACAATGGATAAAAAAATAATAATAATAAGACCCATCTCTATGTTGCTGGCAAAAGACTCATTTTAGACCTAAAGACACCTGTAGATTTAAAGTGAAGAAAGAGAAATTGCTATGGCTGAGGTCAAAGAGGTTGTTGCCTGCTTTCTCCTCTAGGGTTTTGATGGTTTCCTGTCTCACATTCAGGTTTTTCATCCATTTTGAGTTTATTTTTGTGTATGATGTAAGAAAGTGGTCTAGTTTCATTCTTCTATATGTCACTGTCCAGTTCTCCCAGCACCACGTGTTAAAGAGACTGTTTTTTTTTTTCCATTGGATTTTCTTTCCTGCTTTGTCAAAGATTAGTTGGCCATA
Source organism: Lynx canadensis (assembly GCF_007474595.2). Taxonomy (NCBI): domain Eukaryota; kingdom Metazoa; phylum Chordata; class Mammalia; order Carnivora; family Felidae; genus Lynx; species Lynx canadensis. The sequence goes on along the minus strand of NC_044315.2, from coordinate 31,156,653 downwards.
CTTTTGTGGGTCCAATTCTGGAGTCTCTATTCTATTCCATTGGTCTATGTGTCTATCTTTGTGCCAATACCATACTGTCTTGATGATTACAACTTTGTAATGGAGGGTAAAGTCTTGGATTGTGATGCCTCCCATTTTCGTTTTCTTCTTCAGTATTGGCTATTTGGGGTCCTTCGTGGTTCCATACAAATTTTAGTATTGTTTGTTCTAGCTTTGAGAAGAATGCTGGTGCAATTTTTATTGGAATTGCATTGAATGTGTATATTGCTTTGGGTAGTATTGACATTTTAACAATGTTTATTCTTCCAATCCATGAGCATGGAATGTTTTTCCATTTCTTTGTGTCTTCTTTGATTTCCTTCATAAGATTTTTATAGTTTTCACCATACAGATCTTTTACATTTTTGGTTAGGTTTATTCCTAGGTATTTTATGGTTATTCATACAATTGTAAATGGGATAAGTTTATTTCTCTATCTGTTGCTTCATTATTGGTGTATAAAAATGCAGCTGATTTATGTACATTGATTTTGTATCCTGTGACTTTGCAGAATTCATGTATCAGTTCTAGCAGACTTTTGGTGGAGTCTTTTGGATTTTCCATGTAGAGTATCATGTCGTCTGCCAAAAGTGAAAGTTTGATTCTTCTTTGCCAATTTTGATGCCTTTTATTTCATTTTGTTGTCTGATTGCACAGAGTCAACCCAAAATATCAATGGTATAAAAGCTGAGAAACCCTGCTTTAAAGGATATCTCTGACTTGCATCTTATTCCAATCTTTAGAAGCCAAATAAAGGATACATTTTCAATGGACATGCACATCACTGTACTGAGCAACTGTTCATTATTATGCTATCCTTTTGAAAATTCTTAAAATTTAGTAAAACTCTTTCCTGGTGGAAACTTGACTGCCTTCAGTCACACCCCTGCCTCTCCATCAAACAGGCAGCTCATCTACAAACATGGAGAATGTCCTTCCAAGCATGACTAGACTCAAACAGCTCTTCCATCTATCTCTGTCCACTTAGGCAGCCCTTCCACCTGCCTCATCCTCCCCATTGGGCTTTTAGCACAGAAGAAAAAAGAAACATATAACATCAGGAAATGAAATGAGTCCATAAATTGGTTCCTGTGTCCAGAAAGGAATATTCTTTTTTGTTGTTATTTATTTATTTATTTGTTTGTTTATTTTTCTTCCAAATTTTTATTTAAATTCTAGTTAGTTAACATATGGTGCAATATTGGTTTCAGGAGTAGAATTCAGCTATCATCACTTACATACAACACCCAGTACTCCTCACAAGTGCCCTCGTTAATGCCCATCAATCATTTAGCCCAACCCCCCACCAACCTCCCTCCATCAACTCACAGTTCTCTATCATTAACAGTCTTTTACAGTTTGCCTCCCTTTCTCTTTATTTCCCCCACCTCCCATATGATTATCTGTTTTATTTTTTAAATTCCACATATGAGTGAAATCAGACACATAGGTTCTTTAGATGTCTATTTTAAAATACTTGAAAAGTCAAGACTTTCCTTGTCTTTTTCCAAAATTTCATTGTGGAAAATTTCAAACATATAGCACAGTTGAAAGAATTTGCAGAAAACACCCATATGTCTACAATTTACACTTTGCCTTTGAAATATCCTTACTTTAGCATGTCTACCCTTCTATACCTATCTATTTAGCTATGAATCTATATTTTTAATGAACTTTGTTTATAATTTTTCTTTTTTCTGGCATTTTTCCTGGCAGCTTTTATTTGTTTGTTTGTTTGTTTAATTTAAATTCAAGTTAGTTAACATATAGTGTAGTCTTGGCTTCAAGAGTAGAATCCAGTGATTAATCTCTTACATATGAGACTCAGTGCTAATCCCAAAATGTGTCCTCCTTAATGCCCATCATCCATTTAACCCATCCCTCCATCCACCTCCCTTCCAGCAACCCTCAGTTTGTTCTCTGTAATTAAGAGTCTCTTATGGTTTGCTTCCCTCTCCGTTATCTTATTTTTCCTTCCTTTCCCCATGTTCATCTGCTGAGTTTCTCAAATTCCACACATGAGTGAAATCATATATGTCTTTCTCTGACTGACTTATTTCACTTAGCATAATACCCTCTACTTTCATTCATGTTGCAAACGGAAAGATTTCATTCTTTTTCATCACCGAGGAGTATTCCATTGTATAACATAACACATCTTCTTAATCCATTGATCAGTTGATGGACATTTGGGCTCTTTCCATAATTTGGCTATTGTTGATAGCACTACTATAACATTGGGATGCATGTGCCACTTCGAATCACAGTTTTGTATCCTTTGGATAAATTCCTACTAGTGCAATTGCTGGGTCATAGGGTGGTTCTACTTTTAATTTTTTGAGGAACCTCCATACTGTTTCCAGAGTGGCTGCACCAGTGTTCATTCTCACCAACAGTGTAAAAGGGGTCCCCTTTCTCTGTATCCTTGGCAACATCTGTTCTTTCCTGAGTTGGTTATTTTAGCCATTCTGACAAGTGTGTGGTGGTATCTCATTGTGGTTTTGATTTGCATTTCAAATCAAATGGTATATCATGGGGTTTTGTATTGGTATATGATTGGTGGTATATCACTGTGGTTTTGATTTGCATTTCCCTGATGATGAATGATGTTGAGCATCTTTTCATGTGTCTGTTTGCCATCTGGATGTCTTCTTTAGAAGTGTCAATTCATGTGTTCTGCCCATTTCTTCACTGGATTGTTTTTGGGGTGTTGAATTTGATAAGTTCTTCCTAGATTTTGGATACTAACCCTTTATCCAATATGTCATTTGCAAATATCTTCTCCCGTTCTGTCAGTTGCCTTTTAGTTTTGTTGATTATTTCCTTTACTGTGCAGAAGCTTTTTATATCATGATGTCCTAATAGTTCATTTTTGCTTTTATTTCCCTTGCCTCTGGAGACATGCCAAGTAAGAATTTGCTGCAGCCTAGGTCAAAGAGGTTGCTGCCTGTTTTCTTCTGTAGGATTTTGATGGTTTCATGTCTTACATTTAAGTCTTTTATCCATTTTGAATTTATTTTTGTGTATGGTGTAAGAAAGTAGTCTACTTTAATTCTTCTGTATGTCACTGTCCCAGTTCTCCCATTTGCTAAAGAGACTCTTTTCCACTGAATATTGTCTCCTGCTTTGTTGAAGATTAGTTGTTCATTTATTTGTGGGGCAATTTCTGGGTTTTTAACCATTTGTAGTTAGTTTCAAGATCTGGTTTGAAGAACATTTTACCATTTATACTTTTAAGTTTTTATTTAAATGCCAGTTAGTTAACATACAACATAATATTAGTTTCAGGTGTACAATATAGTGATTCAGTACTTGCATACAACACCAGGACCTCATCATGACAAGTATACTCCTGAATCCCCACCACCTATTTAACCCATTCCCCCCCACCTACCCACCCTTTGGTAACCATCAGTTGGTTCTCAATAGTTAAGAGTCTGTTTCTTCGTTTGCCTCTTTCTTTCATCTTTTCCCCCTTTGCTGGTTTGTTTTATTTCCCTTTCCTTTCCTTCTTTTTTTTTTTTTTTTTTTTTTTTTTTTTTTTTTTTTTTTTGAGAGAGAGCAAGTGAGCATGAGTGGGGTAGAGGGTCAGAGAGAGAGAGAGAATCCCAGGCAGGCTCCATGCTCAGTGCAGAGCCTGACACAGGGCTGGATTCCACAACCCTGAGCCAAAGTCAAAAGTTGGACACTCAACTGACTGAGTCACCCAGGTACCTCTGTTTTATTTTTTAAATTCCACATCAGAGTGAAATCATATGGTCTTTGTCTTTCTTTGGGGTTTTATTCTCTGGAGAGGTCTTTGAGTTGCAGGATGCCAGGCACATACCCTGACCCTAACATACTTTCTTGATTTTACATTTAGTATTAGTTTGAAATAGCAAACAGTTATATCATTGTGAGTTTTTGAATCAGACTAACCTGGGTTTGATTCCTACCATTTAGCTGCTGTTTGAAGTTGGGTAACTTTCTTAGCACGATGCTCAGTTTCCTTACCTGTTAAATGCAGACAATAACCATTTTTCAGATATTTCTTTATGGATTAAATAAAATAATATATGTAAAAAATGGATCAAAGTTCTAGGCACATAAGAAGGACTCAATAAATCCTAGTTTCTTTTCTGGCTCAGGTTTTGAGGTCAGAAGTTTGGTTAGATTTTTGCTTTTCTGCACATCTAAGACATCTACAAGTTTCTTAGCATATTACATCTCCCTTGAAGGAATGCTTCATCTGTAACTTTTGTTAGAATTTTAAAAATATGTATACTTTAAGGAAAGAAATGTATTCTCCAGCAAACTCTTGTTCTGCATATTATTATATATTTTCTAGTTTGTGTTTTTAATCTCCAACATCTAAACACAGTATCAGACATCTAAACACAAGAACTCTAATAACCTTTTGTGAATATACTTTTGTTTGTATGATTGAGTATAAGAAAAGGATGCTGTCTTGCCAGGCAATCAGAAATGCCCTCTAACTCAAAAAATTCTTGCTCGCGTTCTAATTCTGTGAGGGTTTAAAAAAAAATTGAACTCTCTTTGTTGCCAAAAGAAAAATACATTTCTCCCCATCTTTTTCTTAGAGAATTTTATCATGAATACCTGTATTTGCAAATCTTTTGTCTTTTCCCTTTGATATGTAGGTTTTGTGCCCTTCTTTGCTTTTTGCTTCTTTCTTTTTTAATGCTCTGGGTTTGTCTTAGGCCATGCTTCTCTTCTTCCTCTTTTTACTTCTTCTTTTTCTCTTAGTTACTTGTCATTTTGATATAATTTCAGACTTACAGGAAATTTTCAACAATACTACAAGGATCTCTTACATATTTTTATCCAGATTTACCAATTGTTTACATTTTGATCAACTTTAGTTATCATTATCTATCTCTCTGCATTTTGTTTTGAGTCACTTGAGAATAAGTTGCAGACATGGTGTCACTTTACCACTAAAAAAAATACTTCTTTAATACTAATGATACCACTTTTTCTAGCAGCTTTTAAAGAAATTATCTGTTTTTCCCCCATTTATTTATTCTTTTATATTTTTGTATCATATTTATGTGAATATAAACTCATAGTTTCTCTTTTTGTGTGTGATAGTTTTAAAATCCACTCTCTTAGTAACTTTCCAATATGTAATACAGTATTATTAACTATAATAATACAGCAGGGTACAGCATAGATTCTTATTTTACCTCATGGATTGCAATCCATTACTATCATCATTTATTTTGGAATTCCAATGGTCCCAGATTTGGCTGGCTTCCATGTCTGTTTGATAGGTCTCTCATTTTTAAGTATTTCCTTACTTTCTGGTAAACCAGATTTCCAGGCTTATCTCATACTTTCCCTGCCTTGAATAAATCTTTTTTTTTTAAGTGGACTATCGTTCATTTTAGTGGAGATTTGTACTTAGAAACCAAGGTCTGAACATTAATAGTGCTTACTGCTCCTGGTTTGTCATATCTCTTAGGCCTTTTTTTACAAAATTAGGAAATGTATGCATGTGTATATGTGTGTATATTTAAACATACTTCTTTTTTATTTATTTTTATCTTATTTTTATTTTTTTATTATTTTTTATTTTTTATTATGAAATTTATTGTCAAATTGGTTTCCATACAACACTCAGTGCTCATCCCAACAGATGCCCTCCTCAATGCCCATCACCCACTTTCCCCTTCCTCCCACCCCCATCAACCCTCAGTTTATTCTTAGTTTTTAAGAGTCTCTTATGGTTTGGCTCCCTCACTCTCTTTTTTTTTCTTCCCCTCCCCCATGGTCTTCTGTTAAGTTTCTCAGAATGAAATATGGCCTTTTGTAGCAACATGGATGGAACTGGAGAGTGTTATGCTAAGTGAAATAAGTCATACAAAGAAAGACAAATACCATATATTTTCACTCTTATGTGGATCCTGAGAAACTTAAACATACTTCTATTTTTCTCCATATTTATATCTATCTACCTATCTAATCAATTATCATGTCTTTACCTATCTATATTTCTATCTACCATTATCTATCTAAAAGATCATAATCCTACAGATGTTTCCATTTCCATTCTGACACCATAGGGTATAATCCATTAAGTATGTTCTTTTGTGTCTGGCTTCTTTCACTTAGAATAAAGTTTGTGAGCCCTGCTCGTTTGTGTATCTCTTGGAACACAACCGTTTTCCTTTTTCAAGTTTTTATTTACTTATTCTGAGAGAGAGAGAGAGAGAGAGAGAGAAAGGGAGAGAGAGAAAGAAAGCACAAGTAAGGGAGGGACAGAGAGAGAGGGAGAGAAAGAGATAATCCCAAGGAGGTTCCGCACTGTCAGTGCAGAGCCCGATGTTGGGCTTGAACTCAGGAACCATGAGATCATGACCTGAGCTGAAGTCAGATGCTTAACATACTGAGCCACCCACGCACCCCCTAGAACACAACTGTTTTCAATATGCAGGTCTCATTCTTATGAGTATACATTTTAAACAGGTTGTAAATATTTTATTTCTATTTTCCTTAATCAAATATATATTTTGAATGGAAATTTAAAGTGTTGGAGTTTTGTCTAAATAATATTGTAAATAATTTCCAAGTTCTGAATCTGTCATACCTTGAAACTAATCAGAAGCATATAAAGCATTTTAACATTTAACATGAAAAAATGTTTTTCAGAAGTAGCAGCATTCACATTACTACAGGTAAAGCCATGTGCTAAATTGAGATTTTTAAATTTTACATGTTTCTACTCTCTCAAGAATAACTGAGCTTGTGCATGCCATTTAGTGTTTGAACCTAGATGCTATCAAATGATAAAACAACAACAAAATAAAATATTATTTCCTGATGTTATCAATCTGTCAGAATCAGAAGTTTATTTTCAAAGATGAAGGATCTCTGTGAGAGAATCTCTCGATCTTTCTATAGTTCACAGCTCTTAATAATTTAAGGACCATTAGAGTAACTTTACTCGAATTAGACATTGCCATTAAAAACCAAAGGAAAAAGGAATTGAATTTTATAAAGAGTGAATGGAAATGTAATATAAAATATATCAAGGCAGATATTTTCTTTTTCCAGAAATTTTCATAGCAAAGTAGGAGACAGCAAACACACTTTGAAATGTTAGAAAGAAGCTGGCATTCAGATAACTGGGTCTCTAGTTAATCTGCTCTATTCCTAATTAGTTGTATGACCTTGAGTAAGCAGCTGCAGTTTTATTTATTTATTTATTTATTGGATTTCAGTCCTTCTGATCTAAGAGATTTGGAGAGGCAGGAATCCAAAATGTATGATCTACATGAGCTTGATGGCCCATGCGATGTTCAAGCACTGAAGGAAGAGAGGAGCAAAATCAAAAGCATAAAACGTTGAGACCAAATCTCTTTAGCCTGATTGTACAGGGAGCTTAAATGCCCTGTGAGATAATGAAAAAGCCTTAGTCCTTATTGTGATACTTGACATAACTGTAACACTCTAATATACTAGGCAAAGCCTCTTCCCTGCATTGGTTAATGGTAAGATGCCTGTAAAAACACTCTTTCTCTCAAATTTCTGAATCTAGTTTAGAAAAGAGGTAGGAAGTATTTCCTTAACTGCTACACTATTTGAAGCTCTTGATGCATTTTTAATTTCATTACCAGATTCTTCTTCTTGAAATGTTATTTCCCTCTTAGTTTTAATCAGTGTTTGTTGAACACCAGTACTGGGCCCTGGGGATACCATGGTGAGCTAATTGTGATATCTGTGCCCTCTTGGAGTTTACATTTTAGTGGGGGGGGATAGGAAGACAGACAGACAGACACACACACACACACACACGAGTCTGAAATAAAGCTCAGTGGGTCAAGTACCACGATGAGATCCTTTTGCAATAAGGGAACTAGTGTGCGTGTTGTCAGTCATTGGAGGCCTCTTGGAAGAGTCTGGATCTGAGCTGAGAGCTAACGGTAAAGGTTTAAGGGAAGGAGGGTGTCCCTTCCTGGCAGTTAGTACTCTTCAAAGGGAGAGAAGAATGTGCAGACCTCAATGTTCTTAGCAAAGATGGGGGTAGTAAACAGCTCAATCTGAGTTCTATTGAGAAATTGCCAGGGGCCAGACCCTTCATGCCGGGCCTTCTAGGTCTGGTTAGAAGAGTGGATCTTGTGTCCTAGGGATAGAAGGGGGTCATTGACAGGCTGATGGGTAGCTCGGTGTTGATCTCCTGGAAAGGGCATTTTATTCTGTATTTGTCACAGGTCTATGGTTACAAAGAATACAGTTTTACATTCATACTCTTAAGAATCTACAATTGAAAAGGGAATAATAATTTGGGATTGTGAAAAAAATAAGATTTCTTTTTAAAGGAGGATGTATATGATCCAGAGCTAGAGAGCAGGGGTAACTCTGTCCTTTCTGTGCCTAGGTTTCTCCCTGAATCTTCTCTATCAGTCATGGTGAGGGTGGTGATAATGGTGATGATGGTAAATAATATGATGATAAATAGGACAGAGTAAAGATGAAGGAGGAAGAATTTATGAGCCCATTCTAAGGAGTCACAGCATAAATTTTCCTAACAATTTCTTTAGCCTATTATGTATGTATGTATGTATGTATGTGTATGTGTGTATATATGTATGTATTTGTATTCTTGCTTAAAATTTTTTAAATGTTTATTATTATTTATTATTAAAATAATATTAGTTAATTAATTAATTAATTAATTTTTGGTTTATATTCAAGTTAGCATCTAGTGCAACAATGATTTCAGGAGTAGGCTCCAGTGATTCATCCCCTATGTATCAACAGGGTGCTCATCCCAACAAGGGTCTTCCTTAGTTCCCTTTACCCATTTAGCCCATCCCCTCTCCCACAAACCTTCCAGCAACCGTTTGTCCTCCATATTAAACAGTCTCTTACGTTTTGTCCCCCTCCCTGTTTTTATATTATTTTTGCTTCCCTTCCCTTATGTTCATCAGTTTTGTATCTTAAAGTCCTCATATGAGTGAAGTCATATGATATTTGTCTTTCTTTGACTGATTTCGCTTAGCATAATACCCTCTAGTAGTTCCATTCTCATAGTTGCAAATAGCAAGATTTCATTCTTTTTGATTGCCGAGTAATACTTCATTGCATATATATATATATATATATATATATATACATATGCCACTTCTCTATCCATTCATCCATCGATGGACATTTGGGCTCTTTCCATATTTTGGCTATTGTTGATAGAGCTGCTATAAACTTTGGGGTGCATGTGTCGTTTTGAAACAACATACATGTATCCCTTGGATAAATGCCTAGTAGTGTAATTCCTGCATCGTAGGGTAGTTCTATTTTTAATTTTTTGAGGAACCTCCATACTGTTTTCCAGAGTGGCTGCACCAGTTTGCATTCCCACCAACGATGCAAAAGAGATCGATCTTCTTTCTCCACATCCTCGCCAACATCTGTTGTTGCCTGAGTTGTTAATGTGAGCCATTCTGACAGGTGTGAGTTGGTATCTCATTGTGGTTTCAATTTGTATTTCCCTGATGATGAGTGATGTTGAGCATTTTTTCATGTGTTGGTTGGCCATCCAGATGTCTTCTTTGGAGAAGTGTCTATTCAAGTCTTTTGCCCATTTCTTCACTGGATTATTTGTTTTTTGGGTGTTGAGTTTTATAAGCTCTCTAAAGATTTTGGATACTAACCCTTTAGCTGATACGTCGTTTGCAAATGTCTTCTCCCATTCCATCAGTTGCCTCTTAGTTTTGCTGATTGTTTCCTTCGCTGTGCAGAAGCTTTTTATTTTGACGAGGTCCCAATAGTGCATTTTTGCTTTGGTTTCCCTCACCTCTGGAGACGTGTTGAGTAAGAAGTTGCTGTGGCCAAGGTCAAAGAGGTTTTTGCCTGCTTTCTCCTCTAGGATTTTGATGGTTTCCTGTCTTACGTTTAGGTCTGTCATTCATTTTGAGTTTGTATTTGTGTGTGGTGTAAGAAAGTGGTACAGGTTCATTTTTCTGCCTGTCACTGTTCAGTTTTCTCAGCACCATTTGCTCAAGAGACTGTCTTTATTCCATTGGATATTCTTTCGTGCTTTGTCCAAGATTAGTTGGCCATACTTTTGTGGGTCCATTTCTGGGTTCCCTATTCTGTTCCATTGATCTAAGTGTCTGTTCTGTGCCAGTACCATACTGTCTTGATAATTACAGCTTTATAATACATCTTGAAGTCCGGGAGTGTGATGCCTCCAGCTTTGGTTTTCTTTTTCAAGATCGCTTTGGCTATTCGGGGTCTTTTCTGGTTCCATAGAAATTTTAGGATTGTTTGTTCTAGCTCTGCGAAGAATGCTGGTGTTGTTCTGATAGGTATTGCATTGGATATGTAGATTGCTTTGGGTAGTATTGACATTTTAACAATATTTGTTTTTGCTATACAGGAGCATGGGATATTTTTCCATTTTTTTGTGTCTTCTTCAGTTTCTTTCATAAGCTTTCTACAGTTTTCAGTGTATAGATTTTTACCTCTTTGGTTATGTTTATTTCTAAGTATTTTGTGGTTTTTTTGTGCAAGTGTAAATGGGATCGATTCCTTGATTGCTCTGTTACTTCATTATTGGTATATAGGCATACAATTGATTTCTGCGCATTGATTTTATATCCTGTGACTTTGCTGAATTCGTGGATCAGTTCTAGCAGTTTTTTGGTGGAATCTTTTGGGTTTTCCATATAGAGTATCATGTCATCCGTGAAGAGTGAAAGTTTGATCTCCTCCTGGCCAATTTAGATGCGTTTTATTTCTTTGTGTTGTCTGATTGCTGAGGCTAAGACTTCCAAAACTATGTTAAATAACAGAGTGAGAGCAGATATCTCTGTCTTGTTCCTGACCTTAGGGGGAAAGCTCTCAATTTTTCCCCACTGAGGATGATATTGGCATCGTGTCTTTCATATATGGCTTTTATGGTCTTGAGATATGATCCTTCTATCCTTACTTTCTTGAGGGTTTTTATCAAGAAAGGATGCTGCATTTTGTCAAATGCTTTCTCTGCATCTGTTGGAAGGATCATGTGGTTCTTGACCTTTCTTTTATTGATGTGATGCATTACATTAATTGTTTTGTGGATATTGAACTAGCCCTGCATCCCAGGTATAAATCCTACTTGGCTGTGGTGAATAATTCTTTTAATGTATTGTTGGATCCAGTTGGCTAATATCTTGTTGAGGATTTTTGCATCCATGTTCATCAGGGAAATTGGTCTGTAGTTCCTTTTAGTGGGGTCTTTTCTGGTTTTGGAATCAAGGTAATGCTGACTTCATAGAATGAGTTTGGAAGTTTCCTTCAATTTCTATTTTTTGGAACAGCTTCAAGAGAATAGGTGTTAATTCTTCCTTAAATGTTTGGTAGAATTCCCCTGGAAAGCCATCTGGCCCTGGACTCTTTTTTTGGGGGGGAGATTTTTGACTACTAATTTGATTCCATTACTGGTTCCAGGTTTGTACAACTTTTCTGTTTCTTCTTGTTTAAGTTTTGGTAGTTTATATGTTTCTAGTAATTTGTCCATTTCTTCCAGGTTGCCCATTTTATTGGCGAATAATTCCTCATAATATTTTCTTATTATTGTTTGTATTTCTGCTGTTTTGGTTGTGATCTCTCCTCTTTCATTCTTGATTTTACTTGAGTCCTTTCTTTTTTCCTTTTGATCAAACTGGCTAGAGGTTTTTCAATTTTGTTAATTCTTTCAAAGAATCAGCTTCTGGTTTCATTGATCTACTGTTCTACTGTTGGTTGGTTGGTTTTGATAGCATTAGTTTCTACTCTACTCTTTATTATTTCCTATCTTCTGCTGGTTTGGGTTTTATTTGCTGTTCTTTTTCTAACTCTTTAAGGTGTAAGGTTAGAATGTGTATCTGAGACCTTTCTTCCTTCTTTAGAAAAGCCTGGATTGCTATATACTTCCCTCTTATGACCACCTTTGCTGTGTCCCAGAGGTTTTGGGTTGCAGTATTATCATTTTCATTGGCTTCTATGTATTTATAAATTTGCTCTGTAACTTCTTGGTTAGCCCATTCATTCTTTAGTAGGATGTTCTTTAGTTTCCAAGAACTATGTGGAAATCTTTCCACATTTTTTCTTGTGGTTGATTTTGAGTTTCATAGCGTTGTGGTCTGAAAATATGCACAGTGTGATCTCAATCTTTTTGTACTTGTTGGATGATTCATGTCCCACTATGTGATCTATTCTGAAGATCGGTCCATGTGCACTGGAGAAAAAGTGTATTCTACTGCTTTAGGAGGGAATGTTCTATATATGTGTAAGTCCATCCAGTCCAGTGTGTCATTCAAAGAAAATTTTTCCTTGTTGATTTTCTGTTTAGATGATCTTTCCATTGTTGTAAATGAGGTGTTGAAGTTCCCTACTATTAGGTACTATTATCAATGAGTTTCTTTATGTTTGTGATTAATTAATTTATATATTTGGGTGTCTCCACATTTGGATCACAAATATTTACAATTGTTAGAACTTCTTGGTGGATATATCCCTTAATTATGATATAATGCCTTTTTCTCATCTCTTGTTGCAGTCTTTATTTTAAAATCTAGATTGTCTGATGTAAGTATGGCTACTACAGCTTTCTTTTGGCCATCATTAACATGATAGATGGTTCTCAATACCCTTACTTTCAATCTGAAGGTGTCTTTAGGTCTAAAATGAGTCTCTTGTAAACAGCATATAGATGGATCTTGTTTTCTTATCCATTCTGTAACACTATCTGTTGATTGCAGCATTTAGTCCAGTGATGTTTAGAGTGAGTATTGAAAGATATGAATTCATTGCCATTATGTTGCCTGTAGAGTTGGAGTTTCTGGTGGTGTTCTCTAGTCCTTTATAGTCTTTGTTGCTTTTGATCTTTTTTTTTTTTTTTGCCCCTGTCTTTTCTCCCCTCAGAGAGCCCCCCCTCCTTAAAATTTCTTGCAGAGCTGGTTTAGTAGTCACGAGCTCCTTAAATTTTTGTTTGTCTGGGAAACTTTTTATCTCTTCTTCTATTTTGAATGACATCCTTGTGGATACAGAATTATTGCCTGCATATTTTTCCAATTCAACACACTGAATACATCCTGCCACTCCTTTCTGGCCTGCCAAGTTTCTGTGGATAGGTCTGCTGCAAACCTGATCTGTATTCCCTTGTAGGTTAAGGACTTCTTTTTCCCTTGTTGCTTTCATGACTCTTTCCTTGCTTATTTTGTGAAATTGACTATGATATGCTTGATGGTCAGTTACTTGTTGAATCTAATGGGAGTCCTCTGTGCTTCCTGGATTTTGATGTCTGTGTCTTTACCCAGGTTAGGAAAGTTTTCCATTATGATTTGCTTATGTAATTTCTACCCCTTTTTCTCTCTCTTTATCTTTTGGGACCCCTATGATTCTGATGTCCCTTTTTAATGAGTCACTGAGTTCTCTAATTCTCAAATCGTGCTGTTTAGCTTTAGTCTCCCTCCTTTTTTCTCCTTCATTGTTCTCCATAAGTTAGCCCTCTGTAATGCTGATTCACTGCTCTGCCTCATCCATCCTTGCTGCTGTGGCATCCATTCATGATTGCAGCTTGACAACATTATTTATTTCATCCTGACTAGCTTTTATCTCTGCAGAAAAGGATTCTAATCTATTTTCTTTATCTATCTAATCTATTCTCTTTATCATGATTCTAAATTCTGGTTTAGACATCTTGCTTGTATCTGTATTGCTTGTATCTGTATATCTTGCTTGTATCTGTTCCTGGCTGTCATTTCTTTCTATTCTTTCTTTTGGGATGAATACCTTCATTTTGTCATTTGACAGAAGAAAAGGAATTAATAAAGTAAAAAAACATAAAATTAAAGATTAAAAACAACACAAAAAATCAAACAAAAATGCTAGATCCTAGGTGTGTTTTCATTTCGTTATTGAAAGAAGCTGGATAGAATAGAGAAAAAATAGAAAGAAAATAAAAAGGAAAAAAAAGGAAAAAGTTTGAAAATTTGGAAACGTGAATACAATAAAATAGTATACAATGAGATGACGAGGGTAAAATGGAATTTTATAAATTTACAAAAGAGTAAAAAATATAGTCGAAAATTAAAGAAAAGTGTTTCTAATACAAATGGAAAATAAGAATAATTTTTTTCTTTTTCTATCTGCATTCAAGAATAAGAAAAGAAAAGAAAAAAAAACTGAATAGATGGACCAGCAAACAGACTGAAATATGATTGAAATTTCTTCGGCTTCCCTTAGAATTAGAACTATGAAGGACTTTATAGTCTGTAAGCTAAGCAGGCAGAGACACTTGTGTTGTTCCTTAAAGTCAAGGATAAATAACACCTACTAAACAATGAATGGGTCAACCAGGCAATTAGAGAAGAAATTTAAAAATATATGGAAACAAATGAAAATGAAAATACAGCAATCCAAACGCTTTGGGATGCAGCAAAGGCAGTCCTGAGAGGAAAATACATTGCAATCCAGGCCTATCTCAAGAAACAAGAAAAATCCCAAATACAAAATCTAACAGCACACCTAAAGGAAATAGAAGCAGAACAGCAAAGACACCCCAAACCCAGCAGAAGAAGAGAAATAATAAAGATCAGAGCAGAAATAAACAATATAGAATCTAAAAAAACTGTAGAACAGATCAATGAAACCAAGAGTTGTTTTTTTGAAAAAATCAACAAAATTGCTAAACCTCTAGCCAGGCCTCTCAAAACAGAAAAAGAAGAGGACCCAAATAGATAAAATCATGAATGAAAATGGAATTATTACAACCAATCCCTCAGAAATACAAGCAATTATCAGGGAATACTATGAAAACTTATATTCCAACAAAATGGACAACATGGAAGAAATGGACTACTTCCTAAACACCCACACACTTCCAAAACTCAAACAGGAAGAAATAAAAAGCTTGAACAGACCCATAACCAGTCAGGAAGTTGAACCAGTTATCAAAAATCTCCCAACAAATAAGAGTCCAGGACCAGATGTCTTCCCAGGGGAATTCTACTAAACATTTAAAGCAGAGATAATACCTATCCTTCTCAAGCTGTTCCAAAACATAGAAAGGGAAGGAAAACGTCCGGACTCATTTTATGAAGCCAGCATTAATTTGATTCCCAAACCAGACAGAGACCCAGCAAAAAAGAGAACTACAGGTCAATGTCCCCAATGAATATGGATGCAGAAATTCTCAACAAGATACTAGCAAATCGAATTCAAAAGCATATAACAAGAATTATTTACCATGATCAAGTGGGATTCATTCCTGGGCTTCAGTACTGGTTCAGTATTCACAAATCAATGTGATACATCACATTAATAAAAGAAAAGAAAAGAACCATATGATCCTGTCAATCGATGCAGAAAAAGCATTTGACAAAATTCAGCATCCTTTCTTAATAAAAACCCTCGAGAAAGTCAGGATGGAAGGAACATACTTCAACATCATAAAAGCCATTTATGAAAAGCCCACAGCTAATATCCTCAATGGGGAAAAACTGAGAGCTTTCCCCCAGGATCAAGAACACGACAGGGATGTCCACTCTCACCACTGTTGTTTAACATAGTGTTGGAGGTTCTAGCATCAGCAGACAACAAAAGGAAATCAAAGGCATCAAAATTGGCAAAGATGAAGTTAAGCCTTCACTGTTTGCAGATGACATGATATTATACATGGAAAACCCAATAGACTCCACCAAAAGTCTGCTAGAACTGATACATGAATTCAGCAAAGTCACAGGATACAAAATCAGTGTACAGAAATCAGTCGCATTCTTATACACTAATAATGAAGCAACAGAAAGACAAATAAAGAAACTGATCCCATTCACAATTGCACCAAGAAGCATAAAATACCTAGGAATAAACCTAATTAAAGATGTAAAAGATCTGTATGCTTAAAACTATAGAAAGCTTATGAAGGAAATTGAAAAAGATATAAACAAATGGAAAAATATTCTGTGCTCATGGATTGGAAACATAAATATTGTTAAAATGTGAATACTACCCAAAGCTATCTACACATTCAATGCAATCCCAATCAAAATTGCACCAGCATTCTTCTCGAAGCTAGAACAAGCAATCCTAAAATTTCTATGGAACCACAAAAGGCCCCGAATAGCCAAAGTAATTTTGAAGAAGAAGACCAAAGCGGGAGGCATCACAATCCCAGACTTTAGCCTCTACTACAAAGCTGTAATCATCAAGACAGCATGGTATTGGCACAAAAACAGACACATAGACCAATGGAATAGAATAGAAACCCCAGAACTAGACCCACAAAAGTATGGCCAACTCATCTTTGACATAGCAGGAAAGAATATCCAATGGAAAAAAGACAGTCTCTTTAACAAATGGTGCTGGGAGAACTGGACAGCAACATGCAGAAGAATGCGACTAGAGCACTTTCTTACACCATTCACAAAAATAAACTCAAAATGGATGAAGGACCTGAATGTGAGACAGGAAACCATCAAAACCCTAGAGGAGAAAGCAGGAAAAAAACCTCTCTGACCTCAGCTGCACCAATTTCTTACTTGACACATCCCCAAGGGCAAGGGAATTAAAAGCAAAAATGAACTATTGGGACCTCATCAAGATAAAAAGCTTCTGCACAGCAAAGGAGACAATCAACAAAACTAAAAGGCAACCAACGGGATGGGAAAAGACATTTGCAAATGACATATTGGACAAATGGCTAGTATCCAAAATCTATAAAGAGCTCACCAAACTCCACACCTGAAAAACAAATAATCCGGTGAAGAAATGGGCAGAAAACATGAATAGACACTTGTCTAAAGAAGACATCCAGATGGCCAAAAGGCACATGAAAAGATGCTCAACGTCGCTCCTCATCAGGGAAATACAAATCAAAACAACACTCAGATATCACCTCACACCAGAGTGGCTAAAATGAACAATCAGGAGACTATAGATGCTGGCGAGGATGTGGAGAAACGGGAACCCTCTTGCACTGTTGTTGGAAATGCAAACTGGTACAGCCGCTCTGGAAAACAGTGTGGAGTTTCCTCAGAAAATTAAAAATAGACCTACCCTATGACCCAGCAATAGCATTGCCAGGAATTTACCCAAGGGATACAGGAGTACTGATGCATAGGGACACTTGTACCCCAATGTTTATAGCAGCACTTTCAACAATATCCAAGTTATGGAAAGAGCCTAAATGTCCATCAACTGACGAATGGATAAAGAAATTGTGGTTTATATACACAACGGAATACTGCATGGCAATGAGAAAGAATGAAATATGGCCCTTTGTAGCAACGTGGATGGAACTGAGAGTGTTATGTTAAGTGAAATAAGTCACACAGAGAAAGACAGATACCATATGTTTTCACTCTTATGTGGATCCTGAGAAACTTAACAGAAGTCCATGGGGGAGGAGAAGAAGAAAAAAAAAGAGGTTAGAGAGGGAGAGAGCCAAAGCATAAGAGACTCTTAAAAACTGAGAACAAACTGAGAGTTTGTGGGGGGTGCGAGGGAGGGGAGCGTGGGTGATGGGTATTGAGGAGGGCACCTTTTGGGATGAGCAATGGGTGTTGTATGGAAACCAATTTGACAATAAATTTCATATTAAAAAAATAAAAAAATAAATTAAAAAAATATTTTTTAAGATATAATCTTTATGCCTGCATGAATTACTGCTTGCCTATTTCTTTCAGGTTGTGATTTAAGTCATAAAAAAAATAATAGGGGCACCGGTGTGGCTCAGACAGTTGAGCATCCAATTCTTGATTTTGGCTCAGGTCACGATCTCACAGGTTTGTGAGATTGATCCTCGCATCAGGCTCTGTGCTGACAGTGCAGAACCTGCTTAGGATTCTCTCTCCCTCTCTTTCTGTCCCTCCACTGCTTGTTCTCTTTCTTTCTACTCTCTTTCTCTCTCTCTCTCAAAATAAATAAATAAACTTTAAAAAAATAATAAAAATTTATTTTTCAGACTTCTGTTTATGATCAATTTGGCTTTATAGGTGACCACTGAAAAGTAAGATATATTTGATTTATATTTTTGTGGATGGAATATATATTGAAATCTTTTAGGCCTCAGTTATTTTCAGGATCATATTTCCATAATTTTAAAACCATCAAGAAGACTAATGCAAAAGTGGTGAAGGAAAAATTAGCAATGCTAGAGTCCAAAAGCTCCAATAGAAAATGCCCAGCTGGGGGCACCTGGGTGGCTCAGTTGGTTAAGCAGCCAACTTTGGCTCAGGTCATGATCTTGTGGTTCATGGGCTTGAGCCCCGCATTGGGCTCTATGCTGACAGCTCAGAGCCTGGAGCCTGCTTCAGATTCTGTGTCTCCCTCTCTCTCTGCCCCTCCTCTGCTCATTCTCTGTTTCTCTCTCTCTCTCTCTCTCTCTCTGTGAAATTTAAACAAACATTAAAAAAAATTTTTTTTAAGCCCCAGCTGGATCTTAGACATTGTCACTGATATGGATAGGCTAGGAGCAGAAAGCTGCATTCCTTCCCACAGTGCTTGGGGGTGGACACTGTCCACTGTGAAAATAAAGGTCATGGCACAGCCCAGGGAAGTTTTCTATAAAACCTAGTCAGTTTTCTCTGAAATCAGGATAAGAAAAATTTATCACTTAAATATAAAAATGATAAATTGAAAAGACAATGTTTTGTCATCATTTTCAAAAAGACATAAACTTGTAAACATAAAAAAATGCCTAGAGAAATTTAGAGGAAAAAGATTTTCTATTTCATGGAAGAAACATTTTTTTTCTGTAGTCTCAGCTAATATGTGATTATAATGTAATTTCTTAAGAAACAGACAATTTTTCTGTCTGGTTATAACAACACTTGCAAGTGAACAAAACACTTCTATTATCAGTTACATATTACATCTCTTGACAATACTCTTTTTCCTAATGAAATTAGCTCTTTAAAACACTGGCATAATTTTGTCAAACCATTATTTTTTGAGTTAAAATCACATTTTAGAGGAGAGAAAGGAAGGTAGGAAGGAGGGAAGGAAGAAGGGAGAGAAGAAGGAAAATTATTAAGGCTTACTGTATGACCAGCCAGTTCTCCTGGTAGTTTGTCTTTAATCTCTGAATAAACAAGTAGGATTTATCTGAGCAACACAGTTAACACTATGGATTCCAAAGACTATATATATATATATATATATATATATATATATAACCTCCAAAATATCATGAGAATTTAGTAGTGATGGCCAGGAGGCAGCTTGGGGCTAAACATGGCTATTCTCTGTCACAGCACCACTGACTGGGTCCTTGAAGATGCCAACAGTCGTAGGCAGTTTCTGGTATGCCCTCTGCACTTCACTGGCCAAGACCATAATCATGATGAATGGGAAAGATAAAACAGGGAGATCATGAGCCATTCTGGAGTAGGGCACAGAGTTGTGTTGGTTTCTGAACTGAGTTATGTGTGTTCAGCAGCTGAGGGGTCCATGTGCATGGAGCCTGAATCTACAGAGGCTGTGACTCTAGAGATGTGTATGGAGCCCTGCACTCTGTGTCCCAGCTGTGTGCATAACACCTGTGCTCAGAAGGCCTCCCTGTGATTGTCTATCATTATCATGCCATGACGATTCATGCCATGACCATTATTTTTGTTTGTTTGTTCACTTAATAAATATTTATAAAACACTTGTTAGGCATTTAAGAATAAAAGTTCCTACTTGTGTGGAGCCTACACTTGTGAATGCATTATATTTTTGGAGTTATTACTTTATTATTATTATTATTATTGCTGAGATTCCTCAACTTGAGAATGCTGGTGTGAAGTCTATATCTTAGTGAGGCACTCATGTCATTCAAGTTAAGTTAGAGGACCAGAATCTCCCTTTAAAAATAGGGCAAAGCCTCAAAGACAGCAGCTCCCCCTGACTTGTCAGTGGCTTCTGATAGGGATGTGATGAGAGATCTTTAGCTTATACATCCAGCTTCTGTGGTTCGATGCATTTTGGACACTCCAGGTCAGGGTGACCCTAGACAAGCATTCAGGTACTGGCTTCCTTGATCCTATGGGAAATGTGTCACACATCAGCCACAAAGCCCAAATGTTCAAAGCCAGCATTGAACTAGTGAAGATTTGAGACATGATTATCAGCTTTAGGACACAACAGTCACCACCACCAACCTCCCCCCCCCCCCCCGCCAAAAAGTAAGGTTTAGTTCCCACCACCCAGAACAATAGATTTCATGGAGTTAGAAACAAGCTGAGACTTCCCTACTCCAGCACTAAGAACCAACATGTAGCCCCCTGGGTGGAGAGGAGGGCTTTCTGCCAGATAGCTGGTCAGCATGACCACTTTCTCCCTGCTACCCTTTCCATATGGGTTAGACTTGGGTAAGACCAGCAGTGCCGGCCAGTGGGAGAAAAAGTATGACTTTTAAATGGTGCATGTTGCAAACTATTTCCTCTTCCCCACCTGCTGATGTTACCCAAAGGTTCTCCTACTGCAGTGTTCCATGGGGTTGGATCCAAATGAACCTCTGATGTGCTAGCTCCTGAGGCTGCTATTTTAACCCCAAATATGGCAGAGAGGCCAGAGAAGGATGAAGCTCCACACAACAGAGAAGCCATTCTCTGAAGCAAGAAGCAGCCAGGCTTCCAACACAGCCAAAACAGTGGTTTACCCTAAGAATTGTGGGAAGAAACCCCAACACTTACCCAGACCTCCAGGTCTGGTTTGATGGGCCCCAAGATACTGAAATTAGCAACCCTGTTAACAACTATTCCAGAACAGCTGGAATGTCTCAAAACAACCTGCTTAGCTACGCAAAATGTGGGTGGTATAATTTAGCACAATTCGTTCACAAAGCAGTTTCAAGTGTACATCAAGAGTAATTATACTTTGGGGCACCTGGGTGGCTCAGTTGGTTAAGTGTCCAACTTCAGCTCAGGTCATGATCTCATGGTTCATGGGTTCAAGCCCTGCATCAGGCTCTGTGCTGACAGCTCAGAGCCTGGAGCCTGCTTCAGATTCTGTGTCTCCCTCTCTCTCTGATCCTCACCCACTCATGCTCTGTCTCTCTCTCAAAAATAAACATTTTTTAAAAAAGGAGTAATTATACTTCTATATCCCTTGACCCAGTGACCTCACTTGAAAGATGGTGCTGATGGTGGTTCGTGCTGATGCTGCTGAACATGCTGATGACCATCATTTATTTGGCTCTTATCATGTGTTAAGACTTTTATACACCCAGCCACTACCTTGCTTTTCACTCAGAACCTTGGATACAAATGTTTATTTAATGGAAATCATGGCTTTTTGCACTGTTCAGTTGATCATAACTTAATAATTCCAATGCAGTGGGTCACATCAGCAGATTGCAATTAAAATCAACAGGAAACCTTTGGAAATTCACTTTTTCCTGGAGTCCATTCCCCCAGAGGTTCTGATTAAATTTTTCTGGGAATGTGACCCAAGGATAGGAATTTTAAGAGCCCTCCAGGTATCCTAATGTGAGTCCAGGGTGGAGATTCTTGCTCTACTGTGCGATCAGGTGGTTGTATTAAGCGCCATGGAATAACATTTGAGAACTGAAGCCCAGCAGCTCTGTGACTTTAGCATCAATTTTCTCATCTGTGAAGTAGTAATGAAATAGTAATAGTGCTCCCATCCTAGGATTGATGTGAAGTTTACATGAAGTAAGGCAAGTGGATCGCTGAACTTAGTGCCAATCTTACAGGAAATATTCAGTAAATTCTTGACAAATAAAATAATTACAATTTCCTATTTAGGAACATTAGTCATTTCTTCAGGGATAAGTGTAATAAGAACATTTCTGCTTATAGAAATATTATTAGAACTGACCTAAGGTAAGTTTGTTGACCTACTTAGAGACAAATGATTCCTGAATGTGAGCTTTTATCACTGATGGCCAAATGATAGGAGTAGCTCTCTCTAAAGGCAGTTCTCAATTAAGGCTACAAATTAAGGTTCTCAATTAAGGCTACAAATTGGAATCACCTTGAGAGTGAGAGAGAGAGAGAGAGAGAGAGAGAGAAAGAGTAGTAAGGTGAGGACTTTCAAATGATAAAGAGCTTAGCAAATCCTCTCCCCAAAAAACAATGATAAAACTGGACAAAATTTTCAAAAATAATTGGAGGACTTGAGGACTCTGGAAATCGACCAAAGACATAGAGCACATTGAAAAGCATTTATTCAATAAAAAGTACTGGACTTAAGGAAAAAGAGTGAGAGTTTCTGGCTTTCTTGCCTGGAGTTGTTCCCACCCCACTCCCCACATCCCTTCTCCACTTCCAGTCATCACAGTATTTCTACCAGGGCAGGGCAATTGGTGGAAATCAACAACTCCACTGCCAGAAGGGACACTTTTGATTTCATGTGGAACTCAGAAAGCCCAGAGGCAATGATGAAAACAATAGCAATTTTGGTTGCAAATGAACAATAGCAAGTATAGCTAGATTGAGATTCCAGTTCTTCTAGGAACAAGCAATAAAAACAGCTAAACAGCCATAGCAGACTTTAATGACCTCAGACATATCCCTGATGGTCTGGAAGTGTGAGAGCAAAGACAAAAGTGCAAGTATGCACAAGGCTGGAAAAGAGCAAGAGACCAGAAAGCAACCTAGCTGTCCACTTATCCTTGACTCAACAAGAGGTCATGTGATTATGCAAAAAACAAACAAAACAAAACAAAAAACCCACCCACAAATGAGAAGATGTGGGGCAAACCAAAAACTGGTGCAGACTTGTAAACTCTAAATTTTGAATGTATTTTTTTAAACCAAACTTAGATCCAACAATGAACATTGAGAGGTTTATTGGCTCAAGGTCTTTGAACGCAAAGTATGATAATTCATTGGCTGGCTACTAAGCTCAAAGACATAGGGGCAGGCCCTAAATATAAAAACAAGAGTAACAATTAAAAACTGAGCAGAGACATTAGCAGTTACACACCAAAGCAGAAAAAGTCTCCACAGATTTAGTCTAGGCAAGTTATTAAACAAGAATAACAAAAGAAGAAAAAGGAGAAGAAGCAGAAGTAGAAATAAGAGGAGCAGGAGGAGGAACGGGAGAAGAAGAAGAAAGAAAAAAAGGAAGATGAGGGGGATGAGGAGAAGAAAACAACAATGGCAGAGGAGGGGAAAGAGAAGAAATAACAATGCTCAGGAAGGAAAATCAGAATCCAAAGTTGGTTACAGTATACTATCTTAAATGATCCGTTTTCTAAAAAAAAAAAAAAAATTACAAAACATACAAAGTAAGAGAAAAGTGTTACCCATCTTCTGGAAAAACAAAAGTGAAGAGAAACTAAGTCTGAGAAACTAAGTCTGAGGGGACCAGATATTTGACTTAGCAAACAAAGACTTCAGGATACCTATTATAAACGTATTCAAAAACTTTTAAAGAAATGTATAATAATTACATGAAAGTATGATAACACATACATAACAGATAGTCTTAAAAGAGAAAAATGTAAAAAAGAACGATGGAAATGTGAAGTTCAAACCTATTAATACTAGAAATAAAATATTTAACTGAGGGCCTAGTAGCAGATTTAAGCAGGCAGAGAAAGAATCAGAAAGTTTAATGGATCAATAGAAATTATCTATATGAAAAACAAAAAGTAAAAAGAAGAAAGCACTGTTCAATGAAGAAAATTGAACAGTGCTGTAGAGAACTTAGGACATTATGAAACATACTAACATGTTTATATTTGAAGTCCCAGAAGGCAAGAAGAATGAGGAAAACAGGAAAAAAATCCAAGAAATAATGGGCAAAACTTTCCCAATATGATTAAAAAAAATTAATCTACATATCCAAAAAGTTCAGTTAATTCCAAATAGAATAAATACAAAGAGAAATAAATCTAAATACATCATACTAAAACTTTTGAAAGCCATAAAGTGAAAAATATTGAAATGCCCACAAAAGAAAAATGACCCATTACTTTCAGAGATAAAAAATACAATTAATAGCTGATTTCTCATCAAAAACAGTGCATACCAAAGGCAGGGGGATGACATATTCAAGATATAACAGTTATAAAAGCATACACACTTAACAACAGAGACCCAAAATGTATGAAAGAAAAATCAGTAGTATTGAAAGGGAAAATAGGCAATTCAACAATAATAAAGAGTTCAACATCCCAACCTTTAGAATTAATAGAACAAGCAGACAATAAAACAGCAGATATATAGGAGACTTTATAACATTATTAACAAACTTTACCTAAACTTACCTCTATAAAACATTCCATCTATCAAAAGAATACACATTATTTTTATGCACAGATAGAACAACGCTAAACATAGTAGAACAATGCTAGTTCATAGACTAAGTTTCCATAAAAAGGTGGATATTTGGAAAGATCAATGAAATTGACAGATCTTTAGCTATATTGACAAAGAAAAAAGAAAGACACAATTTATTAACATCAGATATGAGAAGACATCAATACTGATCATACAGAATTAAAGGTATTAAAAAGAATATTATGAAGAACCTTAGATCAACATATAACTTAGATCAAGAGAACAAATTCTGAGGAAGACCCAAAATACCAGAACTAACAAGAAGTAGAAAATATGAATAGACCCATAACAAGTAAATACACTTAATTAATAATTTTTTCTCCATAATGAAAAGCTCAGGCCCAGATGACTTCATTAGTGAATTATCTCAAATATTTAAAGAATAAATAATGCCAATATTTCATAGGCTCTTTCAAAAATAAAGGAAGACTAAAAACTTATCACTCTATGAGATCAGTAACACCTAGATATCAAAGTCAGATAAAAACATCACAAGAAAACTACAAACTAATATCCTTCGTGAACATAGAAAAAATCCTCAACAAAATATTAGCAAACTGAATATACTAACATATAAAAAGGGAGCATTTATGCCAGAAATGCAAGAGCAACTTGAAAAAGAAAAGTCAAGCTGGAGACATCACAACTCCAGACTTCAAGTTATATTACAAACCTGTAGGTATCAAGACAATATGTGGCACAAGAACAGACACATAGATAAATGGAAAAGAACAGAAAATCCAGAAATGGACCCATAACTATATGGACAACTAATCTTCAACAAAGCAGGAAAGAATATCCGTTGGGAAAAAGACAGTCTCTTCAACACATTGTATTGAGAAAACTGGACAGCAACATGCAAAAGAGTAGAACTAAACCACTTTATTACACCACACACAAAAATAAATTCAAAATGGATGAACATGAAATAAATGTCAGGCAGGAAAACATCAAAATCCTAGAGGAAAACACAAGCAGTAATCTCTTTGACAATGGCCTCAGCAACTTCTTTCTAGATATGTCTCCTGAGGCAAGGGAAACAAAAGTAAAAATAAACTATTTGGATTTCATCAAGATAAAAAGCTTCTGCACAGCCATAGAAACAATCAACAGAACTAAAAGGCAACTGGTGGAATGGGAGAAGATATTTGCAAATGATATGTTGGTTAAGGGTTAGTATCCAAAATATGTAAAGAATTTATAAAACTCAAAAACAAAATAATAATAATAATAATCCAATTAAAAATGGGCATAGGACATGAACATTTTTCCAAAGAAGACAGTGAGATGGCTAACAGACACATGAAAACATGCTCAACATCACTCATCATCAGAGAAATACAAATCAAAACTACAATGAGCTATCATCTCACACCTGTCAGAATGACTAAAATTGACAAAACAGAAAACAAAAGATGTTGGTGAAGATGTGGAGATAGATAAACCCTCTTATGCTGTTGGTGGGAATGCAAACTGGTACAGCCACTCTGGAAAGCATATGGAGTTTCCTCAAAAAGTTAAAAAAAAAAAGTTAAAAATAGAACTACCTTATGACCCAGCAATTGTACTATTAGGTACTTATCCAAAGAATACAAAAATACTGATTCAAAGGGACACATATGCCCCAATGTTTTTAGCAGCATTATCAACAATAGCCAAATTATGGAAAGAGCCCAATGTCCATCAACTGATGAATGGATAAAGAAGATGTGGTATACATATATATACACACACAATGGAATATTACTTAACCATAAAAAAGAATGAAATCTTGCCATCTGCAACAACGTGGATGAGCTGGAGTGTATTATGCTAAGAGAAATTACTCAGTGAGAGAAAGACAAATACCATATCATTCTACTCATATGTGGAATTTAAGAAATGTAGTAGATGCACACAGTGAGGGGAAAAGGAGAGGCAAACCATAGTATAGTATAGAGAGGTTAGCAGTGGAATGGATTAAATGGGGTATGGGTATTAAAGAGGGCATTTGTTGTGTGTTGTTGTTTCTACACCTGAAACTAATATTACACTGTATGTTAACTAAATGGAATTTAAATAAAAAGAAGAAAAAAAGAAATGCATGATCAATTCAGCATACAAAAATCAGTTAATCATGATTCAGCATGTAAAACATTTGGGTGTTGTCACTTTTCACACTCAAACAAGAAAAAAGCTCAACAAACTGAAAATCAACAACTCTTTTTAAAATACATCAGTGAACTACTTGGATGTCAAACAGGCACCTTCAATTCAAATTTGCTGTGTCCCAATTGAACTCATCATCTATCCCCCTTCTCCTCAGCTGTCCTTCATCCTATGGTTTCCATTTTGGTGAATGGCACCACATTCCAATAAATTTCTCAAGTTATAAAGAAATAAAATCATCAATCCAGACTACAAAAAAAAAAAAAAAAAAAAAAAGACCAAAAGGAATAAGCAGAGCACAGGCCACTGACACTCAGATCTATAGGGATGAAATGAGATTAAGAATACAGAATGCTGGGGCCCCTGGATGGCTCAGTCAGTTAAGCATCCGATTTTGGCTCAGGTCATGATCTCACAATCCCTGAGTTCAAGCCCCATGTTGGACTCTGTGCTGACAGCTCAGAGCCTGAATCTTGTTTCAGATTCTGTGTCTCCCTCTCTCTGCCCCTTCCCCACTCATGCTCTGTCTCTCTGTGTCTCAAAAGTAGATTAAAAAAAAAAAAGAATACAGAATGCTGATGGGGTGCCTGGGTGGCTCAGTTCATTGTGCATCTGACTTTGGCTCAGGTCATGATCTCACAGTTTGTGAGTTCCAGCCCGACGAGCTCTGTGCTGATAGCTGGGAGACTGGAGCCTGCTTCAGATTCTGTGTCTCCCTCTCTCTCTGCCCCTCCCCCGCTTGTGCTCTCTCTCTGTCTCTCAAAAATGAATAAATGTAAAAAATTTTTTTAAAAAGAAAAAAGAATACAGAATGCTGAGTCATATAGAAACAGCCACCTATGAAAGAACATTGACTTTCAGTGGAGGTCTAGAAGGAGCCAGGGAGGAAAAACTCTGATGTCACTCTCTGCTGTCCTCCAGCCTCTTGCAGAGCTCCTAATTGGCTAAATTGGAAAAAAGATGGCAAAAAGCAGAAAAGAAAAAGGATCTGGAGAGGCAATGGGAAGATTCCAGCTCAAGGATCCTGGTGAAGCTGTGCTGATTCAGACTCTCTCAACAACTGAAAACAACAACAACAAACAAACAAACAAACAAAAACAA
Organism: Lynx canadensis; assembly: GCF_007474595.2. NCBI lineage: Eukaryota > Metazoa > Chordata > Mammalia > Carnivora > Felidae > Lynx > Lynx canadensis. The sequence goes on along the minus strand of NC_044315.2, from coordinate 31,129,105 downwards.
ATTTAAATTCTACCATATTTGATTCTATGATAAGATTTCCTGATGAGTTCTTTGAAACTGCCAATTTTGGAGGCCTCCAGGGATAATGTTTTGGACTAACCATATCCTAGAAAACAATGATGACCTTGAAACTGCACCAAGAAAAACAGTGATAATAAAAATAACTTCAGTAAGTGAGAAGTTTTATCACTGAATACCATGCAGCCTTGTGAAAGACTGGGATGCAAACTGAATACCATGCAGCCAGGTGAAAGATTGGGATGGATTTATGTACTGATGAGAATATCTCTACAGTATGTTATTGTGTGTAAAAGCTAGGTACAAAACAATGTACACAGTATCATTCTTTTGGGGTAAAAACAAGGAATAAAAAAGAATTATATATATTTTCACTACAAAAAAATACATCAGTGAACTAAAGTCAGTGGTCCGCAAAGTGGAGAAACAGATAGGAGGATAGAGAATCACAACTTACCATAGAAACTTCACTGGAAACCAGTAACAGGGTACCAAAAAAAATTAAACTGTAATTGACAAAGCTGGAGGCTCACTATGGACAAGTTTGAGAGTTAAAAGGCATCAGGGCAGACCAGTTTTAAGGAAGACCCCACACTTCTGTGAGTTTTATTTCCAAGGGCCCCTACCATGCTCTCAGTAAAGATCTGGAAAATTCTCCTAATACTTCCAGAGAGGAGGGGAAAGAGCCATTCTGGAATGCACACACACCATTCTGTTCTCATTAAGCCTTTTTCCTCAAGAGAAACTATTTTGCCAAACCATGACTGACTGAGGTTTTACCAGAGCCTAATTGACCAGGGGAAAGAAAATACCCAAATCCAGCCCCCCACTTGGTATTCCTGTCCCACCTAATGGATGGAAAATTGAGAATCGCCTGTGAAGGTCATAACTCAGTGTCATGGGATCACCAAAAGTCTGAGACTTAAGCATAAACCTATAGACCATTCCCCTTCCCCTTCATATCTTACTACCATATCAACAAAGCTCCTGTATAACAAGAGAATACAACTGAACACTGTCTCAAGTGTTATTTAAGAAGTCTGTAAGGAAGGGCACCTGTCCATTAAGCAAACAATTCTTGATCTCTGCACAGGCATTGATCTCAGGGTCCTAATCTCAGGGCTGTGAGTTCAAGCCCAGAGTTAGGTTCCACTCTGGGTTTGGAGTTTACTGTGTTAAAAAAAAAAAAAAAAGTCTCTAGGGAAATCCAATAACAACAGAAGACAAAAACAAAGATACCAGAGAAAATTTTAGCCTCTGACACCTACAGCTACAGCAAACAGTAAACACAGTCTAACTTGTAGCCAGATAAATAAAACCCACACTAAAGGTTTACTTACCTCAGTTCCTTTTATCCAGTATATTATGTTTGGCTTTCAGAAGAATTATACAGCACATCAAGAGGAAAAACATATAGTCTGAAGAGAAAGAACAAGGATTAGAACCAGACTCAAAGATGGAAAAGATTTTGGGATTATCAGACCAGGAACTTAAAACAATTATGATTTGGAGCTCCTGGGTGGTTCAGTCAGTTGAGCATCTGACTTTGGCTCAGGTCATGATTTCTCAGTTTGTGAGTTCAAGCCCTACATCGGGCTCTGTGCTGACAGCTCAGAGCTTGGAGCCTGCTTCGGATTCTGTGTCTCCCTCTCTCTCTGCCTCTCCCCCGCTCATGCTCTCTCTCTCTCTCAAATAAACATTAAAAAATAATAATAAAATAAAATAAAACAATTATGATTTATAAGCTAAGGGATCTAATGGAAAAAAGACAACAAACATAAACATATGGATAATGTAAACAGAGAGAAAACAGATGTAAAAGCCCACATATTATATGGTTTCATTTCTATGAAACATCCAGAAAAGGGTAGTAGTGGGGATTGACTGCAAACTGGCAAGGGGAATTTTTGTGGAATGACGAGAGTGTTCTGAAACTTGATTATACTAATAGTTGCACAACTTTATGAATTTACTTTAAAAAATCATTAAGCTGTATACTTCAAATAGGTTAATTTAAGGTATATACACTATATCTCAAAAAAATTGAGAAAACCTCTTCCAGAGATTCTAATTTGATTAGTCTACGGTTCACTCTGGTTATTCATAATTTTGACATATATTCAGATAATCCAATGTGCAGTGAAGGTTGAAAAATCACTATTTTAGATCTGGGTTATCCAATCTGCTTGCATTTTCAAAAAATAATAAACAAGGATGGAGTTAATATGACAGAGCAGTAGGGGGAGCCTGAGCTTGTCTCATCCCTGAAATGCAGCTAGATCAGCATCAAACCATTTTGATCACCTAGGAAATTGATCTGAGGATTAATGCAATAATCTTTATAATTTGAGCCAGAACTTAGCAGGTAAGCAGTGCAGAGAGGTGAATTGGGGGAGAGAAAAGCCTCAGAGCCTCAGAGGGTTAGGAGTCATTTTTTCAGAGAGAAGACAGAGAGAGAAACAGTAAGGGGGAGAGTGCTCCCCACAAAAGTAGCTGGAGAGAAAGAGAGAGAAAAAGTGAAAACACTTGCAGAGGCCTGAACAAATCTGTTCCCCAAAACGATTGACAGGGGAAAAGGAGATTTCAACATCTCCATGATTCTATAAACAGTTGAGCAAGAGTCTAAAGGTTCAAAACTCAGTGCCTGGCAATACTCTAATGAGGAAGTAGGGTGAATCCCCAGAAGCAGATGGCATGGCCTGAGGTGTCCATGTGCCACATGGGGAGAAGTGGTTCCCCTGCTTGGAGTGCAGTTTGGTAGAGGCCAAATGGCCTCCCCTTGGGCAAAAGTCCCAGTGGACCCTGGAGAGCTGCCATATTTATTGATATTGGAACAAAGACACCAGGGTGCAGCAAAACCTGGCACCAGCTGTGTATTGTGACTTACCATACACTCTGAGCTGCCATTGCGTGATCATGCATATATTTTCTGGGACAAGCTGGCACCTGGCCATTGCTCAGTGATACCCTCCCCCTCGCCCCCCAGAGAATCAGTACAGGTCCAAGTCACAGGGATCACTGAAGTGTGGTTTGGTTGTTTTTTTTTTTTTTAAGTTTTATTTATTTTGGAGAGAGAAAGAGAGACAGAGAGAGACAGAGGGGGTGAGGGAGAAGGGCAGAGTGGGAGACAGAGGATCCAAAGCATGTTCTGTGCTGAAAACAGAGAGCCCATTGCAGGGCTTGAACTCACAAACCATGAGATTATGACCTGAGCTGAAGTTATATGCTTAACCAACTGAGCCACCCAGGTGCCCTTGAAGTGTGGGGTTTTTGAAACATAGCCCCATCTGAGATAAAACTCTGGAGGGAGGCTCCACCTGGCAGGAAGACAGCTTGGATACAGGGTAAAGGCGGGGAGCTGACAGAAGCCTGAGACAAAGGAGGGGTGCTTGATCACATGTGTGTGAGGGCACAAAATACCCATACCAGAGACTAAAGAGCTGGGTGAAGCCATTTCCACCTCTAGCGTGCAAGCACTCAGGAATTTACCGCAGTGAACTAAGCAGTGCCACCAAATGGAGAATAGGGCCATTACACTGAGCCCTGCCCACTTGTACCCTCCAGGCACATCCCATAGAAGACCAGCATGAATCCCTTACATCTGTTTAGTCTATGGGCTATAGTGTGCTGAAAAGTTTCCGTACTAGGGGAAATGAGATGTAACTTCATTCAGATTTCATTCTGTTTGCTTGTTTGTTCATTTTCTTTGCTTCTGTTTTTGTTCATGTTTTTCTTTTCTTTATTTTATTTCTTTTTCTTTCTTGGAGACTGAAAGAGAATTTTTTTTTATTTTTTATTCATTTTATTTTCAGTATTTTATTTTATTCTATTACTTAAATTATTTTGTTTTTAAATTTTTAAACTTTTTCCCCTTTCTCTATTTTCTCTATTCTATCAAGCTTCTCTCAACAAGCAGTATGAAACACACCCAGCTTCTAGCTTCCTTTGATTTTGTTGTTTGTTTTGCTTTGTTTTCAATTTTTTAATTTTAATTTTTTATTTTATTAGTTTTTAATCCCTCCAAAATGACAAGATGGAGGAATTCACCTCCTCCAAAAAAAAGAATAAGAAGAAATAAACGCCAAGGATTTAATCAACAAGATATAAGTAAGATGTCTGAACTAGAATTTAATACCATGATTATAAGGATACTAGCTAGGGTTAAAAAAGCATAGAAGATACCAGACAATCCCTTTCTTCAGAAATAAAAGAACTAAAAGCTAGTCAGGCCAAAATTAAAAATGCTATATCTGAGATATACTCTTGAATTGATGTCATGATGACAAGGATAGATAAAGCAAAGCAGCAAATCACTGATACAGAAGATAAAATTATGGAAAATAATAAAGCAGAAAAAAGGAGGTAAATAAAGGCAAAAGATCACAATAGAAGACTTAGAGAACTCAACAACTTATTAAAGAGGAATAATATTCATATCACAGAAGTTACAGAAGATGAAGAGAAAGACAGGGGCAGAAGGTTTATGTGAACAAATTATACCTGAAAACTTTCCTAATCTGGGGGAAGACACAAAAAGCAAAATTCAAGAAGCACAGAGAACTCCCATTAAATTCAATAAAAACCGAACATCACCGAGGCAAATCATAGTCAAATTCACAAAATACACAGACAAGGAAAGAATCATAAAGGCACCAAGGGAAAAAAGTTCTTAACCTACAAGGGAAGAGAGAACAGGTTTGTGGCAAATCTATATCTGAATCTGTCCAGAAACTTGGCAGTCCAGAAAGGAGTGACCGGATATATTCAACATGCTGAATTGGAAAAATATGCAGCCAAGAAATCTTTATCCAGCAAGTCTGCCATTCAAAATAGAAGAAAAGATAAAGAGTTTCCGAGGGGCACCTGGTTAGCTCAGTCAGTTAAGGATCCAACTTCAGCTCAGGTCATGATCTCACAGTTCATGGTTCAAGCCCCATGTCAGGCTCTGTGCTGACATCTCAGAGCCTGGAGCCTCCTTCAGATTCTGTGTCTTCCTCTCTCCCTGCTCCTCCCCTGCTCATTCTCTGTCTCTCTCTGTCTCAAAAATAAATAACTGTTAAAAAAAAAAAGTTTCCCAAACAAACAAAAACTAAAGGAGTTCATGGCCACTAAACCAGCCCTGCAAGAAATTTTAAGGGGGACTCGAGTGGAAGAAAAAAAAAGCAAGATAAAAAAGACCAGAAGCAACAAAGACTGGAAAGGAATAGACAACATTACCGGAAATACCAAATCTACAGACCACACAATGGCACTAAATTCACATCTCTCAATCTAATTTAGACTAAATGCTCCAAACAAAAGATATAGGGTATCAGAATGGGTAAAAAAAATAAAATTCATCAATACGCTGGTTACAAAAGACTCATTTTAGACTTAAAGACACCTGCAGATTGAAAGTGAGGGGATGGAGAACTATCTATCATGCTAATGGACATCAAAAGAAATCCAGAATAGCTAGCCATACTTACATCAGAAAAACAAGATTTTAAAGCAAAGACTGTAACAAGAGATGAAGAAGGGCATTATATCATAATTAAGGGGTCTATCCACCAAGATCTAGTGATTATAAATATTTATGTCTCCAACTTGAAAGCACCCAAATATATAAATCAATTAATTACAAACATAAAGAAACTCATCAGTAATGATACTATAATAGTAAGGGATTCAACACCCCACTTACAACAATGGACAGCAATGGACAGATCATGCAAGCAGAAAACCAACAAAGAAACAATAGCTTTGAATGACACACTGGACCAAATGGACTTAACAGAAACATTCAGAACATTTCATCCTAAAGCAGCATAATACACATTTGTCTCGAGTGCACATGGAACATTCTCCAGAATGGGTCACATACTGGGTCACAAATCAGCCCTCAACAAGTACAAAAGCTCAAGATAATATCATGCATATTTTCAGAACATACCACTATGAAACTTAGAGTCAACAACAATAAAAAACTTGGAAAAACCACAAATACTGGGAGATTAAAAAACATTTTACTAAAGAATGAATGGGTTAACCAAGAAATTAAGAGCAAATAAAAAAGTACATGGAAGCCAATGAAAATGAAAACAGAACTGTCCAAAGCCTTTGGGATGCAGTAAGGGCGGTTATAACAATTAAGCATATAGCAATCCAGGACTTCTTACAGAAGGAAGAGAAGACTCAAATACACAACCTAACTTTACACCTAAAGGAGATGGAAAAAGAACAGCAAATAAAGTCCCAAAACAACAAAAGAGGGGAAATAACAAAGATTAGAGCAGAAATCAATGATATTGAAAAAAAAAAACAAACAGTAGGAGCTGGTTCTTTGAAAGAATTAAAGTTGATAAACCTCTAGCTGGATTCATCAAAAGAAAAAGGAAAAGACCCAAATACATAAAATAATGAATGAAAGAGGAGAGATCACAACACCACAGATATACAAAAGAATATTATGAGCAATTAAATGCCAAAAAATTGGGCAATCTGTTAGAAGTGGATAAATTTTTAGAAACATAAACTACCAAAACTGGAACAGGAAGAAATAGAAAATTTAAACAGACCCATAACCAGTAAAGAATTTGAATTAGTAATCAAAAATCTCCCAACAAACGATAGTCCAGGGCCTAATAGCTTCCCAAAGGAAGTCTCCCACACATTTAAAGAATAATTAATACCTATTCTTTTGAAGCTGTTCCAAAAAACAGAAATGGAAGGAAAACTTCCAAACTCATTCATGAGGGCAGCATTACCTTGATTCCAAATCCAGACACAGACTCCACTAAAAAGGAGAATCACAGACCAATTTCCCTGATGAACATGGATGCAAAAATTTTTAACAAGATACAAGCAAATTGAATCCAACAATACATTAAAAAAAACTATATGCCATGAACAATTGGCATTTATTCATGGGCTGCAGGGATGGCTCAATATCCACAAATCAATCAACATGATACATCACATTAATAAAATAAAGGATAAGAACCACATGATCCTCTCAATAGATGCAGAAAAAAATTTGACAAAATACAACATCCTTTCTTCATAAAAACCTTCAATAAAGTGGGGATAGAAGAAACATAACTCAACATATTAAAGGCTATATATGAAAGACCTACAGCTAACATCATCCTCAATGGAGAAAAACTGAGAGATTTCCCCCTGAGATTAGGAACACAACAGGGATGTCCACTCTCACCTCTGTTGTTTAACATAAAGTTGGAAGTCCTAGCCCTAGCAATCAGACAACAAAAAGAAATAAAAGGCATTCACATTGTCAAGGAAGAAGTCAAACTTTCACTCTTCACAGATGACATGATACTCTACATGGAAAACCTGAAAGACCATCAAAAAACAGCCAGAGGTGATACATGAATTCAGCGAAGTCTCAGGATATAAAATCAACATACAGAAATTGGTTGCATTTCTATACAGCAATAATGAAGCAGCAGAAAGAGAAACCAAGGAATCGATCCCATCTACAATTGCACCAAAACCCATAAATACCTAGGAATAAACCTAACCAAAGAGTAAAAGGTCTGTTAACTGAAAACTATAGAAAGATTATGAAAGAAACTGAAGAAGACACAGAGAAATGGAAAAACATTTCATGCTCAATGGACTGGAAGAACAAATATTCTTAAAATGTTGATACTACCCAAAGGAATCCATACATTCAATGCAATCCCATTCAAAATAACACCAGCATTCTTCACAGAGCTAGAAAAAACAATTCTAAAATTTGTATGGAACCAGAAAAGACCCTGAATAGCCAAAGTAATGTTGAAAAAGAAAACCAAAACTGGAGGCCTCACAATTCCAGACTTCAAGTTATATGGCAAAGGTGTAATCATCAAGACAGTATGGTACTGGCACAAGAAAACAGACACATAGATCAGTGGAACAGAATGGAGAACCCAGAACTGGAGCCACAAATGTATGGCTAACTAACTTTCAACAAAGCAGGAAAGAATATCCAGTGGAAAAAAGACAGTCTCTTCAGCAAATGGTGTTGGATAAACTGGACGGCGACATGCAGAAGAATGAACCTGGACCACTTTCTTACACCAAAACCAAAAATAAGCTCAAAATGGATGAAAGTTCTAAATGTAAGACAGGAAACCATGGAAAGCCTAGAGGAGAAAATAGGCAACAACCTCTTTGACCTCAACCACAGCAACTTTGTACTAGACATGCCTGCAGAGGCAAGGACAACATAAACAAAAATGAACTATTGGGACCTCATCAAGATAAAAAACCTTCTGTGCAGTAAAGGAAACAATCAATAAAACTAAAAGGCAACCAATGGAATGGGAAAAGATATTTGCAAATGACATATCAGGTAAAGGGTCCAAAATCTATAAAGAACTTATCAAATTCAACACCCAAAAAAACACAAATAATCCAGTGAAGAAATGGGCAAAAGACGTGGACACTTCCAAAGAAGACATCAATGTGGCTAACAGACACATGAAAAGATGCTCAACATCACTCATCATAAGGGAAATAGAAATCAAAACCACAATGAGATATCACCTCACACCTGTCAGAATGGCTAAAATTAACAACTCAGGAAACAACAGATGTTGGTGAAGATGCAGAGAAAGGAGAACACTTTTGCACCGTTTGTGGGAATGCAAAGTGGTGCAGCCACTCTGGAAAACAGTATGGAGGTTCCTCAAAAATTAAAAATAGAACTACCCTATGACCCAGCAATTGCACTACTAGAAATTTATCCAAAGGGTACAAAAATGTTGGTTTGAATGAGCACATGCATCCCAATGTTTATAGCAGAGCTAGCAACAATAGGCAAATTATGGAAAGACCTCAAATGTTAATCAACTGATGAATGGATAAAGAAGATGTGGTATAAAATGTCATACTACTTGGTGATGAAAAAATGAAACTTTTTTTGATGTTGCCATTTGCAACAAGGTGGATGGAACTAGAGTGTATTATGCTAAGCGAAATAAGTCAGTCAGAGAAAAACAAATATCATATGATTTTACTCATATGTGGAATTAAAAAACAAAACAGATGAACATTGGGGAAAGGAAGGAAAAATAAGATAAAAACAGAGGGAGTCAAACCATAAGAGACTCTTAAATACAGAGAACAGACTGAGGGTTGCTAGAGGGGTGCTGTGTGAGGGGATGTCTAAATGGGTGATGGGCATTAAGGATGACACTTGTTGGGATGAACAGTGGGTATAATATGTAAATGATTATATGCATAAATATATATATACATATATATTTGTTTAGCCAAGTCCTTCCCATAAATTTGATTATTGTTGTGAACTGGCAAACAGCTTATGTCATATTCTTACAATGTATCCTGTATATGAAGAGTATATATCTATGAAAGTAAAATATGCATTTCCAATATTAAAAAATAATAAACAAATTGTCTTTCCAAATATCACAACAAATCCCATTGTTTCTCATTAAACTGAAGTAAATATTAATCCTTAAAAGAAACTATCTCTTCATGAACTCCTTTTTATATGAATTGGGTTTTATTCTTCTAAAATGTGTCCATGCCAAGCTTATGTTTACCTAGCATTTGTTGCATATATGTCACTAGCCCGCTTTGCCAGGACAACTTATTTAATTTTGATTACTGTGAGATTAGTGCCAAGAAGGCTGATGAGAACTGTCAGCAACTTCTCTAGTGATGCTGAGGGCCTCATTCATCCGTCCTTCAGGAAATGGCCTTTTATTGGCTTCAACACTCTAATGTGTAAGAGTTCTTGTGAGGTGTCTAAGAGAAAAAAATTACAATTTCAAAGTTTAAAGCAAACATCTTCTATTTTAATCCCTTTTAAACTAAGAACTTGACAATTGTAGTCTGTTTTTTCCCCAATACCTAAAGGAATTTATCAAGTCATACTTCAGTGAATAAAATTCAGAATCCAGTGTGGTTTCCTTCCTTCTTACACTGTTCCCTTCTGCAGTATACTATTCTGTTGAACACATTATTGTCAGAGGAGATGCCAGCAAAATGGCAGACTAGAAGGCTCTAAGCTCCTGTTCTCTCACAGAAACACTAAAAAAAAAAAAAAAAAAAAAAAAAAAAAAAGCTGAAACAACTTTGCCAAGAGCTCTAGAAAACAGTAAAATATTTACAACAACCAAGAAAATGCCCAATCAAGAAAAAGGAATCTTCAAAATATAAGGAAAATTTTGTTACATATTTATTCATCCTTGTGCCACTACCTCCCCAGCACAATGGCAGTCCTGGTCTTGATTGGTAGCAGCAAGTTTGCCAGTTCCTTACCATGGTCCAGAGGAGGCAGACTTTATTTCCAAATTACTATGTGCATCTATTCTAACCTATCCAGAAAATACTTAGATGATTGATACAAGATGCTCATCTCTGTTTTACGTAACTTAGAACTCAGGTAGAGAAGCAGTGGACGTTGCTTATAAAAGCCACAAGGTGCCTACATCAAGAGATTCCAGGTGAAGATATACAATAGACCATCTGCGGCATGGAGGAAAAGCTAAGGTAAGACTATTTGGGAAATTAGGACATTCAAAGCAGCAGCAGTGTACATTGGAGAATTCAGAAAGCTATTCATATGCCCAGGCAAGAGGCATGCTAAGAAAAGATCTGAGAAGACTTTGAGCTTTCACCTTGGGTTGATCTCTAGGGTCAGAGCAAGCCTAGATAACTGCTGAAGGTGTGTTCTAGCACAGAGCTAATCTGTAAATATTGGGAGAGGCTCCTGGCATTCAGGAAATCTGTCAAAACATTAGCTGAACCTGACCTAAAGGAACAGAGACTTCAGTGGTAAGACACAACAACTAATGGTCTTTGAAAAAAATAGCTTTGAAATTTTTCAAAACAAAACAGACTAATATAACCTTCAACAATTAAAAAAGAATCAAACCTTAGGGATGACAGTAAATCTGATTTTCAGAGTTACCACCTTATAATAGTCAAATGCCCAATTTTCAACAACAACAAAAAAATCACAGGCATGCAAAGAAACAGGAAAACATGGCTCTTCATAGGAACAAAATAATTGAGAGAAATCATCCCTGAGGAAGAGCAAACATTAGATTTACAAGACAAAGATGTTAAAACAACTGTCTTAAATAAGCTGAAAAGGCTAAAGGACAGCATATAAAGAGAACAAAAGGAAATCAGGAAAATGATGTATGAAAAGAGAATATCAACAAAAAAATATAAATCATTTTTTAAAAAAAGGACCAAACAGAAATTCTAGAGCTAAAAAGTACAATAACTGAATTGAAAAATTCACAAGAGGGATATAACAGCAGATTGCAGCAGACAGAAGAAAGAATCAGCCAACTAAAGAGAGGACAATTAGAATTATTGTGTCTGAAAAATAGATTTGGGTAGACGATGTCCAGGCACCTGTGAATATCCTATTTGCTCCTATTTTTCCCCACATACCTTGTATGTATCTGAAATATAAATTAAAATTGTACATGTTCTCATTATCATCTCTCTAAAAATTTTTTTAAGTTATACTTAATACAGACTAGTGTGGTGATGTTTTTCATTTATTTATTCCTACGTCAAAGCAATGGACATACTTTCTCCCTTCATTGTTTTTGCAATTACAAAAGCAACATATGCCTATTGAAAGAAAAAAAATACACTTTTGTATAAGGAAAAGAATAAAAGTCTCCTGTTTGACCATATTGCTGAGACAACTACCATTAACAAACTTGGCGTATATCTTCTCATTTTTTCAACACGTATCTGTCATATATACTTATATGAAATTTAAAACACATAGGTAGCCTGTATTGATATGTAAATGAACATATTCATTTTATAAAGGCTAATTTATATAGCTCTTTTTCCCACTTACAATATATTATGAAACAAACACATAGATACTACTCAACCACTTTTTAATGGCCACCTAGGAAAATCTGTTACAAGAATTCCCAGACCAACCTCATCCAGTGGATTTAGGGTCTCTTAGAACTTTTCAAAGCTGCCCTTGCACCAAATGTCACTGCCTTAAAACTCCAAGTAAGGGTAGTAGAAATAAGTCCAATGACTCTTACAGAAAGGGCTTGATCCCGTGGTTCTCAATCCCTAGAGATGGGCCAAACCACTGACCTGAATTTGCCTCTCAACAAGAAGGGTCTGGGTACCAAACAGAACACCAAACTGATATCATTATATCTGTCCTCTATCATCACCTTCCTACCTCTCATCTGTTAGAGAATGCTGGGAGCCTGCAATAAAGAGACACAGAGGCAGCTGGACGCTGTAAAGACACAGCATTAGGTTCTGAAGTTTATGGGCTTTAAACATACCCCATAAGCCTGCTTGACATGTCTAATCTTTCTATACCAACATATTGTAAATTTACATCATAATTCTTTTAACCAGTGTCCTGTGTTAGGCTTGAATTGGTTTCCAATTCCTTGCTGATTACAATGCTATTCTGACCACATATCATACACATATATCCATGTCCAATTAACGATCATTTCTGTTGGATTAAATTCAAAAAATGAGGGGCGCCTGGGTGGCGCAGTCGGTTAAGCGTCCGACTTCAGCCAGGTCACGATCTCGCGGTCCGTGAGTTCGAGCCCCGCGTCAGGCTCTGGGCTGATGGCTCAGAGCCTGGAGCTTGCTTCCGATTCTGTGTCTCCCTCTCTCTCTGCCCCTCCCCCGTTCATGCTCTGTCTCTCTCTGTCCCAAAAATAAATAAACGTTGAAAAAAAAAATAAAATAAAATAAATTCAAAAAATGAGATTCCTAAGTTAACTTGCTAGGTAAAATGTTGATACATGTTGATAAAAAACCCTCTGAAAAGGACTTTTTTTTTTCATTAGAAGGTTAAGTTTCAGTAGCTTTTTTGAAAGGCAATCTAATGTCATTGCCCAAAATATAAAAGGCTGTTTTCATCAGTGTGGCTGCCATAACAAAAATACGATAGACTGGGTTGCTTATAAACAACAGAAATTTATTTCTCACTGTTCTAGAAGCTAGAGGTCCAAGTTTAGGGTGGCAGCAAGGTCAGATTCTGCTGTATAATCAGAGCCCCCTTCATGGTTCATAGATGACCTTCTCCTTTACATGTTTCTTCACATGGCAGAGGGAGTAAGGAAGTTTTCTGGGGTCTCTTTTACAAGGGCATTAATTCAGTCAGAAGATTAGTGAATGACCCTCATGACCTAATCACCCTCGTGACCTAATTACATCCCAAAGGCCCCCACGTTCAAATATCATCACATTGGATGGAGATTAGATTTCAACATATGAATTTTGGGGGGGGAGGGGGACAAACATTTGATATATGATAGGGGCCATGTTCATTGACCTAGCAGTTCCACCTCAAGGAATCTCTCTTATAGAAATAATTAAACCAGAAACTATTTACAGGGAAGCTTAAGGGCCACTCACTTGCATAAACCACAGCAGCTTTATATTTTTAATCGCATAATCATATTCCTAAAGACCAATATTGTATAAGCTAAAGTACTCACAAAGTCTGGATCTACCACTGACGTGCACAACATGCATAAAGATGTAAGTATATATATGATTGATTAACAAAATCTAAATAACTGGAAATAAAGAAAATTTTATGTTATAGAATTTTCTGACCTCAGCACTATTTACTTTTTTTTTTTTAAAAAGGGACTTTTATTTTTTAAGAGAATTTATATAGCCATTGATTATACAGAGCCATTTGTCAGTACTTTTTTCTTTCCACTTACGAAACTGGAATACACCATGATGAGGATGATAACACCAAAACAAGATTGCTGGCTGATCACCTAGAGTACAAATACACACTTACTTGTTTGACATTTTATTGAACATAAAGCAAGATTAAGCATCTTCATCTTACACAGCTGAAGCAGGAGCCCAGGTAGGGGAAGACTGCATGGCTTTCCTTGTCTGGGAAGATGTGACTCCCTGAAGTCCCATCTTGTTGTGGTAAGACTAACCCATGTTCTGTCGGTTGCCATAGCCTCTGGGATGGGTGTCCTTCCAGTCATCCCACTCCCGAACTCTGTGGAGTGTTTCTTCCCCCTCCTCCTCCTCCTCTCCCTCCTTTTGTTTCTGATCTTCCTGTTGCTGAGCTGCTCTTTTGAGCTCTGGTGTTATCTTGGCTATGCCCTGATCTGGTAATGCTCCATATTTCTGATGCTGATCATACCAGTCATTCACTGTCATAGATGCCAGACTTGGATAACCAGCTCCAAATACTTTGGCTTGGGTCACATTCCGAGTGAGAACGAAGGGTTTCATTGGAGGCCTGTCCTGAGGAGATGAGTAAGAAGTTGATGCATCTTTTGAGGAGTCGTCTTCTCTCAGGATCTTCATCTCCTGGTCAATGCTCTCAATCTCTTCTAAGCTAATACCGATCCACCTTCGAAGGTGAAGAAGGTAATATTCACGAACACACTCATCATCTGCTTGACCACTTTCCACAGCAGATTTCAGTGCAAACAACCTATGCTCCACCTCCTTCTTCTGCTTGTATCTCTCTATTTTAGCCTGTCTTTCAGATGCCACAGCAACGAGGCTAGGACACGCCATGGAGGAACTAGCAGTATTATTATCAGCTGAGTTGGTTTGGGGCAGCTCAAACTCTGCCACATGATAATACTGGCACTGAGTTAAGTAGTTTAAAAAGTGTTCTCGAGCCCACTGCAAATGATCTAGACGCTTGCTGGGGTTGACTTGTTTCATGGCGAGCGCTCCTTGAAAAGCTGAGACCATCAGGTACTTCAGGTCTGTGGAAGCAATCTCTTCCAAGTCTTCATTTCGGCTGAACAAGTCGAGCTGCGATAACATTTCAGCAGCCTTCTTAAGGAGGTCTAGTCCCCTGAATACCTTATCTTGAATTATCTGGGAACCGGTGGGTTCAGTCGCTGCTTCCACTTCGTCCAGAAGCTGCTTGCTGGTTTCGAACAGCGCGGGGAGCCGCAGTAGCAGTAACGCGTCTCCGGCTGTTGCCATCTTGGGGGAAGGAGGAAGGCGGAAGCAGCGCTATTAACTTTTGACCTCAATATTCTTTGCAGCAGGCTCCTGTCCTGTGAATTGAAAGGTGTTTACCAGAGTCTCTGACTTCTCCCACTAGACGGCAGTAGCACCCCTTCCCTCCAGCAAAATGTCTGTAAACATTATCATAGGTACTCTGGGAGGCAAGATGTCCCCCTCCCACTGATTATCGCTATAACCATACCAAGGCAAACTATGCAACTATTAAAAGGAGTGCCATCATTGTACAAGTGGATGTGGAGAAAAGATAAATACATCTGTTTAAGTGATGAAAGCAAGTTGATGATCTGTACAAGTAGTACAAGTCCGCTCAGTAAGAAGCGTATCATATATGGGTATATGCACATACATTTGCATGCATATGATAGAAAAACACTAGAAAAATGCACAGCAAATTGGTAGCTGTGGTTACATCTAGCGAGAAGAATGAGATGGGAGCAGCGTGGGAAGAAACGGTGGTGAAGAGAAACATTCATGTTTAAACACATCATTAAACACATTCTCACTATTTCAATCTTTTACACCAGTAAATCTTTACACCGATGTTTTACTCATTAGAAAATTAAAGCAAATTATTTCCTAAAAATGAATGAAAGTTATGGTACATGCTTTTTAAGCCAGGCTCCCACCAGAAGAGTATAAGAGTTTCTGCTTCCCCACATCCTAGCACTGGGTGTCATCAATGTCTTTATCATCAAATACCTGAAAATATTTTAGTATTAGTTTACTTTGTACTTCTTTAATATTGAGGTTGGTTGGATATTTAAATATTTATTTAATCTCTGAATTTCTTCTAAGAGCTGCCTATTCTTTTGCCCATTTGTTGTTGCCCACTGTTCTTAGATTATTTATCTTTTGCTGATTGACATTAACCTTTTATCTGTCATTACGTGGCCATATAGAAAGAGGTTTCAACAGTGAAAGTGACCTCATGAAAAAAAAATGTAATCACCCCTCATTTATAATTATAGTCTTGGAAACCAAACCATCAGGACACAATAAAGATAAAAATAAGATTTTCCTTGACTTGTGATATTTTACTCACATTTGAAATCTCAACTTACGTTTATTTTCTTTTTGTTTAATTAACATATATTTCAAATGACCTCTACATGCCAGGCTTTTTGGCTGTAAAAGTGGAGTTTTAAATTATGGACTTTCAAGTCCTTAGGAGTCTTAGAAGACATTTTCCCATCCACTCAATTTATAGATAACTAAGATTCTGAAAGTTCAAATGCCTGCTTGACCTCAGTCAGGAACCCGGTTGGGAGCAGACATTTGGGAGGTCCCTGGCTCCCACCACCATGTCCATTCTCTTTTCATTTATTCAGCAGACACTCCACACCTTATCCATGCTGTACACAGTCAGCTAATTTTAGAGTATTTACACAAATATTGTCAGAAGAATTGTTTTATTGCACAAAAGCAGATAAAAAAGAAAGCATAATGATACTAAAATATGTCTGGTGACAAGGATTCTGGCTCACTTTTGGGACTATCTGTTCATAATGATTTTCCCATAAGACAATTCTTACTGCCATTAACAAAGCACTTACTTGAACAGCATGCTTTGAGGCTTTATCTGCTTCCTACAAAACAATCTGTTAATGTAAATGTAATCAGAAGTATTCTTGATTTCATTGTATTATTTGCTTTCTTAGCAAATCTTACACTACAAATCAGCATGCAATTAAAAACCAGGTTCATCCATGTTTCATATTAGATAAATAAAAGGAACTCTCCACACTTTTAACTATGTCTATCTTGGCTGCTCAAGCACTGTCAAAGTTTTAGGGAGCATACAAATGTGAATCACATGCAGTACATGCATGTGAATCACATGCAGTACAAAGGACAAGATGAGCATCCTCTATTTTTAAGCCTTAAGTGATTCCACTAGTCAGTTAAAATAAGACTCCATGTTAACAACAGGTTTACTCATATATATAAACACTTATAAGTTCCTAGTTGAGACTGCATTTGCCTAATTTGCTTTGTACCATGTCCAGCACAATGTCATGTCCTTGTGCAATGTTTACTTAATATTATTAGATAATGACATGTATAGATTTAATAATTTGCTTGAGGGAAAAATGAAACTAGTTCTTTGTTTAGCACCTTTTATCTGAGAACTTCAATGTAATTTTCTAGCATCCATCTTTAAGATGCATGGGAGATGAGGGTGGCAAATTGTAGCTTTACTTTGCAGATAATAAAGAAAGTGACATTGAGAAGTGAATCTGCCTGCCGAAAGCCAGATTTTGAACTGATAATAATACCAAGATGCCTTTTAATCATTGCTGCTATTGTATTAGTATCTAAAAATAAATTGACACCAGCCATAATTCTGTATATACTTTCATACACCCTGTAGAACCCATATTTTTTTATGTTTGCTATTCGTTGGATTTTCCTGTCTTAAGTCAACCTATGAAACAACAATTTAATAATATGAGACGGTTCATAATTAAGGGATAAGACTTGAATCTTTGGCATAATAACCATATAAGAAAAATACTTTCCAGAACAATTACAGACAGATAGAGATACACAAATTGAAAAATGGATAAGAGATATACAAATTGTATTGGATTGCACATCTAGGACTCTTATCTCAATCATGCTAAATAATATCTAACAGGATTTTGGAGACATTCCAATCTTGCTTCCCAGCTAACTGCTGATCATTTATGCATGGTGGCTTTGCCTCAACCTCAGCTTCAACATAGCTAAAGTCTAATTTGTCATCCACCCATCTAAGTCACCAGCTCATCCTGATGTTCCTGATTCTGTCGGAGGCACTGCCAGGAATCCTGTGGCATCCGAGATCCCACTCTCTTGCCATCTCCTCCCTTCCATCAGCCAGCAATCCTGTTGATTTGTGCAAAATGCTATGTCTTACATCTCAGAATATGTTTTATTAGTTATTTAATGTGAGTATGCAAATAGGTCCATTAGGAAATCCTTTGCATTGTATTAATTCAGCGTTTTAAATGATTATATTTCACCTTAAATGCTAATGAAGTTTATTTATTAATGTGTATCTTCCACTTTAAAGCCTGTGAAAGTTCTTTTTAGCATATCAATTTCTTTAAAAGTTAAGCTGACTTTTTTTTTTTTCCACTGGACTTTTGTTCTGATCTGTTAACAAATCTAAACTTTATTATCCAGGAAAAGGAATGAGATAAAGAGGTCTATTTTCCATCCTGCTCTTTTGTAATTCACATTAACGTTAATGGGAGTTGTGCACACCTATTAAAAGAAGAAGAGAACCCTAATTAAACACCTTTTGGTTGACACTCTATGTGATCATTTATTATGAAAAGTATAAGAAAATCATCTTGCTTTGGACAGTCATAAACAGAACTACAGAGGAATCGAGATTACATATGGTAGGAGGGGAAGATGATGAACAGCAATCAGCTTTTAAAATTATTTTAAAAACAAGCTGCCCATACATTTTCATACTAATTAACTCCATTTATGCCCCTTGCTGCTCTATGAACATATACTGAAAGAAACGATAGGATGATTAACAAACATTTGCAGACATGTGTGACAGCAAAACAAAAAAATATTATTAAAGTCAGACACCAAATAAACTCTGTATGCTGGGTAAAAAAATAAAAATAAAATAAATAAAATAAAATAAAATAAAATAAAATAAAATAAAACTCCAATCTTGCTGTTAGAGCCACTGGCATATTCTCCATTTGAAGTCGCTGAAGTTGCTGGATGTCTTTTTAGCAGGAAATGATGATGATAATTGATGATGATAATGATGATGATGATGATGATGATGATGATGGATTCTGAGACCACCAGTACTGACATAGATCATTCCAGGCTACACCTCCCATTCTGGGGGAACTGTGATGGGTATTAAGGATAAGGAACATTGATAAAGAAACAGGATTCCTCTTTATTTCTGAATGCCTCTCCCCAAACCTCCCTCCCAAGCTTTGCAGTATTTTAGAGCAGCCCTCCTCATCTAAGGCACAGGCTTAGAGCAAAGCTGTGCACTGCACTTAGAGCAAGGGAAGGTGGAGGGGGGTTTTAATCTCAGGAAGTACTGTACATCTTAACACATGTTCTTAGCTTAGTGGAGTGGTTCAAACTGGAGTTGGCAAATGTTTTCTGTTAAGGGCAATTCTGTTGTTGCAGCATGAAAGCCACCATAGCAACAGTGTGCAAATGAATGAATATGACTTTGTTCCATAAAACCTTATTTTTGAAAAGAAGTATCATTAGAATTAAAGCCAGGGGGTGCCTGAGTGGTTCAGTCAGTTAAGCCTCTGACTCTAGTTTTTTGCTCAGCATTATCTCACGTTTTGTGAGTTTGAGCCCCACACCAGTCTCCAGCCCTGACAACCTACTTGGGATTCTCTCTCTGCCCCTCCCCCACTGGCTCTGTCTCTTTACAAATAAATAAACTTAAAAAAAAAAAGAATTAAAAACAGGTGTTTGGGGCATCTGGGTGGCTCAATCAGTAAAGGGTCTGACCTCAGCTCAGGTCATGATCTCACGGCTGGTGAGTTCAAGCCCCACATCAGGCTCTGTGCTGTCAGCTCAGAGCCTGGAGCCTGCTTCAGACTCTATGTCTCCCTCTTTCTCTCTTCCCCACCCCTGTTCACACTCTGTCTCTCTCTCAAAAATAAACATTAAAATTTTTTTAATTAAAAAAAAGCCATGTCTTAAAAAAATTTATACACAAATTTTAATAGCAGTACTATTCATAATAGTCAAAAGGTAGAAACAACTCAAATATCTTATCAACTGATGAAATCATAAATAAAATGTGACATAGCCATACAACAGAATGTTATTCATCCATGAAAAGTAATCAAGTTCTGATACATGCTAGAATATGAATTAAACTTGAAAACATTATGGCAAGTGAAAGAAGCCAAACACAAAAGGTCACATATTGTGATTCCATTTATGTGAACTATCCAAAATACAATATTCCCCTCTTATCCATGGGAGATATGTTCCAAGACCCCAGTGGATGCCTGAAACTGAAGGTAGTACAGAGTCCTATATATATTATATTTTTTCCTATACATGCCTACCTGTAATAGAGTTTAATTCTCAGGAAGAGATTAACAGCAATAGCTAATAATGTAATAGAACAATTATAACAATATACTATAATAAAATGTAGGTGAATGTGGTTTTTATCTCTCAAAATATCTTATTATACTATACTCCCCCTTCTTGTGATGATGTGAGATGATAAAATGCCTATATGATGAGATAAAGTGAGGTGCATGACATACACATTATAATGTAGTGTTAGGCTGTTCTTGACCCTGGACAATATGTCAAAAGGAGGATCATCTTCTGGAGAACAGTTGACCACGGGTAACAGGAACCATGGAAAGCAAAACCACAGATAAGGAGGGACTACTGTAGATAAATCCATAGACAGAAAGGGGATTAGTGGTTGCCAGGGACTGGGGAAGGGAGGATAGAACTGACTGGTTAATGAATATGGGATTTCCTTTAGAGGTGATGAAAATGTTCTGGAACTATATAGTGGTGATGATTGCACAACATTGTGAATATACCAACTGTCACTGAATGGAACATTTTACAATGGTGAATTTTACACTATGTGTATTTAACCACAATAAAAATAAATAAATTAAAAAGAGACAGTGGGCCAAATTTGGCCTAGGGGCTATAGTTGCTGATCCCTGGTGATCTGTGTGACTGCAAGCAATTTATCTAGCCTCTGTTTCTCAGAAGATCGAATGAGGATTAAAAGAGTTAATACTTAGAAAGTTTAAAATAACACTTGGAATATAGAAAATATTCAATAGATGTTAGATGTTATTGTTGTTGTTGTCAGCAAACTTTTAGAGTCATGAACCCTTTGAGGATTTGAGGAAAGTTATGACCTTCTCTTTAGAAAATAACAATGTATAGATGTACACATATAAAAGTTCCCCAAGGTCACAAGCCCAGAAAAAAGGCAAGGGCTTAACAAAAGCCCCTAGACTTCTCTGCCACCCCAACTTCCTCTTGCTGACACCCTTAACAGGGTTTACTGGCTAAGAATGGGAGAGGCCTCGGGGGGTCTCAGCCTGAAAAGATACAGCCATCAAGAGAAAGCTGGAAGAATGGGAAATAAAGGGGTGAGACCTTTATGAGAAGACAGGAGGGTTCCAGAGTTAGACTCTGCCCAAGTAACCACTTATCTAGAAGCTCCAGTGGCCAGGTTTCTGGGACCATTCACAGTGACCAGGTATGCCCAGACCATAGTCAGTGGGGGTGCAGGGCCAACACCCCATGCTTTGAGCTTAGCGGGCACGGCATTAGAAGCAAGAGGAAATATATAGAAGTTATACAGGAGGGTCTACTAGCTGTTATCTTAACTGTATTAACTATATTTTCTTCTTTTTTTTTCTTTCTTTCTTTCTTTTTTTTTTTTTTTTTTTAAATATATATTCCTGATGCTCTAGCCTTTGGGGCTTTGGTCCTGAAGAGATTGTGCCTCCTAGCTAATTCCTAGAGACAGCAAATTAATCCCTTCTAGCACACCCTTTATATACAAATCAGCCATACAAAGCCCACATCCCCACTGCCTCCTCTAAAAAACTATCACATCCCAAGCCAATATTTACCCTGCCCTAAATCACCCCAGAGCCGGGTACCCAACAACTAGGTACCACCCTTATAGTCTTCAGCTGGCCAAAATTATTCAAACTAGCCAATCCTAAACTTATTCAGAATACCTTCGTTACCTCACCCGTTTCTTCACTAAAAAAAAAAACAAACAAAAAACAAAAAAAAAAACAACAACACTAAAGGCTCTAGGCCTCGCTCTCCCCTCTCATGCCTCTCTGCCCCTGACTGATCCTGGTCCTTTCCAATGTGGCTCTGGGTCCATGAAGTGCCATACCTCCTAATTCTAGAGATCTATGAGTATCTTTTCTTTTAAAGTTTATTTATATATTTTTGAGAGGGAGGGAGAAAAAGAGAGCACAAGTGGGGAAGGGGAAGAAAGAGAGGGAAACACAGAATCTGAAGTAGGCTCCAGGCTCTGAGCTGTCAGTACAGAGTCTGACATGAGTCTTGAACTCACAAACTATGAGATCATGACCTGAGCCAAAGTCAGACGCTTTAACTGACTGAGCTACCCAGGCGCCCCATCAACTTCTTCTTTCATAACTCATTTCCATGTTTGTCTGCCTTACCATACCTGGTGAAAACAAGTCCCAGGTACAAATTTTAACCCACATATCTGACAGCTAAACTGGAACTGGTTATCATAAAACAAAGGAAATAGAACTCAGACTAGATACCTGGTAGTGGGGGAAAAGTGCTGGGGAAGGTCAAGTACTGGCTGACTAAAACACAGGCCCAGGCCATGGTCAGATTAAGCCATCAGTGCCTTGCAATGCAAGATTTTAAACCAGGCAGTTTGAAATAAAACATCAGGTGAGAGACTTCCAATTTTACACTTGCTAATGAACAGGTTTCTCCTTACCTTTCATTGGCATTTGATTCCTTCATGATCACCTTCACCTCCAATCCCAGCTAGTCCCAGAGGGACTCATTCCAAGAGCTCATCTGCGAATCTTCTAGGTTGGAACTAAGAACTCCCAGACATGTATGCTCAAGAGAAGAGAGTCAGGGCTCTAGTTTACATCAGTCCTCTCTCACTGGCAAGGCTGCTGTGGCCCAGTTGGTGGCAGATTGTTTTAAAGTAAATATGGGTGTAATTTTCTTCTACAGAATATTTCTCCTTCTGTGCTTTTTCTTTTTTGCTTCCTTTGCATCTAATCTGTCAGACCCCAGAGCCCAGTCTGTGTGCATGCCTCTGCTAAATGCAGGTGACACTCAGTAAATCTTGGAGCATCCCTTCTGTTCTCTGACGCAACCCCAGAGAGGCAAAAACATTAAAGTTCAAAAAGTGAAATGGCATGAATTCCCTGTTTCAAAACAAGGAGAAAGAAGGAAGGCTGTGGCTAATAATAATATTAATAATAGTAATAATGGCAACAATCTATTGAGTGAATGTCTGTGCCAATAGCTGTGCTGGGACATCCCACACTAATTCTTTTTTTTTTTTTTAAGTTTTATTTATTTTGGGAGAGAAAGAGGGCATGAGCAAGGGAGAGGCAGAGAGGGAGAGAAAGAATCCCAATGCGGGGCTTGAACTCACAAGCCATGAGATCATAACCTCAGGCAAAATCAAGAGTAGGATGCTTAACCAACCAAGCCACCCAGGCACCCCATCCCACATTAATTCTTAAAACAGACTCCCTGGTGAGTATTTGAAGAGGCTCCCCCTAACCAGATGCCCCTACTTTGTTTCTGCTCCCATGTAGATGCTGCCTTGGCCAAAGAGTTTTTCCAGGCCCTGATGTACCTTCCAGGAAGAGGGATCCTGTAGGAGCACATGTTGTATTATGTTTTCTTCTTTCTTCCCCTTTTTTCACTATAGGGGAATGAATGGTGGAAACACATGGGGCTTGGGACAGAGACATGCTTCCTTGTAAGTGAACATTTCATTTGAGTAAAAGCTTGAAAGTTGGACAGCCCGAATTCAGATTCCAATTCTGCCACTTTCTAGCTGTGAGACCTAACCTCTCCATGCCCCTCTCCTCCCAATCAAATAAAATATAAAAGTAAGATCAAAATTTGGACATGCAGATACTTATAAATTAAAACCACAGTTGAACTAGGAAGAACACAAATCTCATTCTTTAAAGTATAACAAATTATTAATTGTGCAAAATTCCATGTTAGTAGAATAGGAATTTACAGAATTGTCATAAATGAGGTGAAATAATACTACAAAAGAGTATTTTGATAACCTTTCTCTTGGAATCTTGCTAATGGCTTAAATAAAGACTGAGGAATCTCATGTAACCAAAATGATTGTCAGGGCTTTAGGAATATCAGTGATAAAGAGAAGGACTAGAGAGAAGAGTGAGAGGGGTAGAGGGCAAAGTGAGAGGGAAGGAAGGAAGGAAGGAAGGAAGGAAGGAAGGAAGGAAGGAAGGAAGAAGGAGGGAGGGAAGGGAGGAAGAGGGGAGAAGGAAGACATGGGGGAAGGGAGGAAGGGGAAAAAGACTGTCATCTATGTCTTCTGCTAGTTATTCAGTTTTCACTGTACTTTCTTAAATGGTGTATATGTAAACTTCACTTCTGTGATTTCAGTGTGCTCCTTGGAAATAATTTGTATTGAGGTTTTCTCTTTTATACTGTTGGTTTTGTATAGGTGGTACCCTGCAGAATGGTTTCAGAATTAACTCCTCTCACTCTTAATGAAAAAAAATCTCATCTCTAAAATTTGGTTCTGCTATTAAAGTAGGCATCCAGTTGAAAGTAAACCGGCTTGTTAAATGACTTTCATAGACCAACATTAAATATTACCACTTCAGCAAGATAAAATTTGAATATCAATATTGGTCAAGATTGTCACACGTCATGTAAGTTATAAATTTCTAACCCACTGAACCAAGTAATAAGTATTCAATTAGTAGCATGGTAGAAGGAGTTGATGAAAACCAGAGCTATTTTTGTTATCAGATAAGTGACTATTCTAAATGTTTTTCCTAAGGACAAAATGTGCTCCTCCATAATGGGATAAGAGCCACTCTAAAATGAGAAGTCGATCTCACTTGGATGCATTTTATTGGAAAACACTCACCAGAGGTCAATTCCTGCTCCAACTGGTTAGAGAACTAAGCAGACCGTGATATGTCATCACCAGATTCCATTCAAGGATTAATGGCTCCAAAGAACAAGATGCCTCTCTAAGTCTTCCTGTAATATTACACCCAAAAGTAACTTGTCCCACCATTCCAGTCCCTTGTGCACACCGAGGGTCAGAGGATGGCTTTTCACAAGTCTCAGAAGAACAGGGTACATGGATAATCCAGTACATGTTCTAAATCATCACTCTTAGTTCAGGCCAAGTCATAGCACTCATGGGACCAGCCAAAACAGAAGCTTGTCTGCCCTGAGCAGGTCAGGTAGCAAGAGATGGAATTTATTTAGAGCTATCTCTCACCACAAGTGAAGGCTGCAATGTCCCTGAAAAGATATTGTCTGATTCTGCTACTAATTAGGCTCAAGTGACCTTGAAAGTCTCAGGGATTTCTGTAACTCCTCCACTCCTATATAAAGGGCTGTAACAATGAGATTGTAGGACAGTGCCCGTGGCCTTCACAAATCAGAGCTGAGGAGTCAGGAGCAGGTCTGTGAAATTTACTCTCCTTTGTACCCCAGCAGGATATCAGCTCACCTGCAAATTCATCTTTAAGGTACAGTGTGTTGAACTTGTGTTGTCAGGTGTGGGATCAGCTCACATTTGGGGCTGGGAATTGAGACACACTCCTTATATGTTTGTCTTTTTTTGGCCACTTGGGCTCATTTTCTCTCTACTTTGAACACCTACCTTGCACCAGTTTGGGAATAGATTTAGACAGAGGCTTTCCATGTCTGATTTCTATGTGTTAACAATGCACGAATTTCAAGTTAAATAGTATATTTTTAAAAAGAGAGAAATCTGTGCTGATCTCACAGAGTAAATCTCTCTTAAGATTAAACAAAATGTAGAATATATCTCATATTGATTGATGGATAACTTAGTCCCAAGGAAACATTCACCATAGCTCCCCAAACCATGGAGGCTTCTTGGAAAACTGGCAGTCAGAAGGATTAATCTTTAATTTTGGGTTTTCACTTGACTGAGTAAATTGGGATTTATGAGATTAAACTGCAGAATTTTCTTTCGTTTTAGTGTCTATGATTGGCCATCATGTAATGCCCTGAAAAGATGTAGCTCTTCTTTAGATAGACATAAGTACATGATCCTCACACGAAGTCAAGGTTTAATAAATGATATTTGATTACAGTGATATTTATTTAAAAGGAGTTTCAGCACTTTTTAAGTGTAAATTAATCTATAAAGTAAATTTAAGAATTGCCATTGGAATTATGACTTTTCAAACTAGTAATGAATTACTGCCAATAAAACTAACCCTCTCGATAGATGTAAACTTTAGTTTAAAAAAAAAAAACTTTTGCTGTAAGGAATACAGAGAAATAGAACTGTTCATTTATCAGAGAATAGCTCCTTTTTGCTAAAGGTCTAGTTATTGATATTTGCCCTTCACTTATATGCAAGGCAATCCGGTATTCTTTCTCATCTGGGAGTGAGGAAACTGAAATACAAAGCCCCTGTACTGTTGAAGACAGATTATTCCATTGAACTTGATGCTGATGGATTTCCCTATTAGAGCCAGAGGGAATGTCAAAGAACCTCCATTCACAGATGAGGAGACTGAAGTGAGATATCTTTGCCAAAATCTAAAATAAAAAAGAAATATTTTAAACAGAATATGACACTCATAAAATAATACACATTTAAACATATATAAGAAATAACTATATGGTTAATAATAATATAGTTGAAATAACATAAGCTAAATACCATCCAAAGAAAATAGGAGAAATAGAAATATTAACTGGCCATTTCAACATATCCACTATTAGAACTTTGAGCATTTCTTTTTCTTATCTCAAACTATTTTAGAACAAAATATCAAAACAATTCTTTTTAGCACAAGAATGCAATAAAACCGGTTAAAATTTGTTTGTTTGAATGATGAGTACTTTTTACGTTTGAAACATAATTTCATTGAAGCACATACTGACTGTATATCAGCATACCATGATTTGCTTATTCATTAATTCAGCAAATATTTTTTAAGTGCCAACTACTTTCCATGGTCTGTCTTGGGGTGGCACATCTAGGTATGGTCTCCTGAGTACGAGACCAAAAGCTGTGCTTTGCCTTTTCACAAAGAACTGAATGCATTGGTCTTTTCTGCCCTAGTGGAGACTAGAAGTACTTCTTTATTTTTTTTTAAATATTTTTTTATGTTTATTTATTTTTTTGAATGAGAGCAAGCCAGGGAAGCACAGGAGAAGAGAGAGAAATCTCAGCAGGTTCCGTGTGTCAGTGCAGAGCCCCATGTGGGGCTTGAACTCACGAACTGTGAGATCATGACCTGAGCCAAAATCAAGAGTTGGACACTTAACCTACTCAGCCACCTAGCTGCCCCTGGAAGTACTTCTTTTTTTTTTTCCTTAATGTTTATTCATTTTTGAGATAGAGACAGAGCATGAGCGGGGGAGGGGCAGAGAGTGAGGGATACATAGAATCTGAAGCAGGCTCCAGGCTCTGAGCTGTCAGCACAGAGGCAACGCAGGGCTCAAACTCATGGTCCTGGCTGTGAGATCATGACCTGAGCCGAAGTCAGACACTCAACTGACTAAGCCACCCAGGCGCCCCGGAATTACTTCTTTAGAAGAGGGCGTTGGGGCACCTGGGTGGCTCAGTCTGTTAAGTATCTGACTTCGGCTCAGGTCATGATCTCACAGTTCATGAGTTTGAGCCCTGCACCAGGCTGCGTGCTGACAGCTCCGAGAGCCTGCTTCGAATTCTGTGTCTCCCTCTCTCTCTGCCCCTCCCCCACTCTCTCTCTCTCTCTCTCTCTCTCTCTCAAAATAAATAACCATTAAAAAATTTTTTTTTAAAAAATGAAGAAAGAAAGAGGGCCTCTAAGTCCACAAATATTCCAACACTCATGTAACTGCAGAGGGCAATATTATACACTCAACATATGAACAGAAGTTTATGCTCTACATATACTTATATATATGAACAAAATGTATGATTCACTGCAATTTTTATTACTCGATCCAGACAGGAATTAATTTAAATGTCCATCAATACAAGAATGATTAAATACATCATGGAATATCCCTAAAAAATGGGGACTGTAAAAAGCAAGGTGGGCTAGTAAGGAAATATTTTCTTAAGTGAAAAAGCAAACTTCAGAACAATGCATGCAGTATGGTCCTATTTGCAAAAAAGAAAATGTTATATACACATATGCATGTGTGGTAAGGTCCCCTCCCTAAAGAAAGAAAGAAAGAAAAAACCTCAAGGCAACCTGGCTATGAGCATACGTGACAACACCCCTCACAACCTTGTAACATGAGACCACTTAATCAGATTGCATGTTTGTGTGTTACCATATATGGGAGACAAAGAAGTAGAAAATGTATAAAAGCTACACCACGTGGCATTCCAGGCTCAGTTCTTCCGGTATGAACCCAACTGAGCCGAGCTGACACAAATAAAGTTGCTTCTTGGAAAGAAAATCCTCAGTATCACGACTCTCTGTGCAAGAATCCTGCTACACATATGCACATAGGCTTTCATGAAAATGGAAATATCATCATTAACAGTGGATATCTTCAGGAAGTATAGCCGGCTGCAATGAGGAAGGAGGAGAAAGACTTTTCATTTTGTATCCTTCAGTACTTTTTTGAAGTGTTCTACTATGTACATGTACTATATTTACATTTTTTAAAATGCAGTCTTAAAAGACCATCTTTGTTAATTGTGTAAAACTTTGTAATCCATTGGCCAAATTATTTGGGAGATTTCCTGCTGAGAAATATTGAATAAATTATGTGATGCAGTAATTATCATACATGTCCCCAACTACATGGACCATCACAACAAAAGGAAACAAAGAAAAAACACTGTCCTACAGTATCCAGGGAGAAAAAGGAAAGTGAATGCACCTCTAAGTCTCCATATTTCTCCTCTCAAGTGTCCTATTTTCTTCAGTACTGTCACCAAGTGTGCCAGCAGTGTTTGCTTTCGTTGTCAGCTCTGCTGCTCCCTGTCCCTCCTCCCACTCCAAACTTCCTGCTGACTTTGTGCATTTCGACACAGCCGCCTCTCACACCTCTTGAGTTTCCAATGAATTATGTTTTATTGATCACAATATTTTATTCTCACTCAACAGGACAATAGAAATGATAAAGGTGGATTGGTTCCAGACATTCCATTTGCTAAAAATTAAAAAAAAAAAAAAAGTTTCTGGAAACAATGATTTGGAGAAGTTGGAATCTAGTTAGAGCCCGTTCTTTCTGTTCAGAAAAAAACAATAAAAATAACTAGTGACAGTCAGCCACTGGGCTGGGATTTTTGGTAAAGGCAGGGAGGAGAGAAACAATATTTTAGCAAAATTTTGTATTTTAACCAACTTACCTTTCAAAGTTTTTAATAGGAATAGAATATAAAATTTGCTAAAGAAGCTGTCATTTTTAGATCAAAATTCTTTGGGGATTTTTAATTGACCAGATGAGTGGTGTCAGCACAAAAGAATTATAGGTGCTTTGTCTATTGGACAAGCAAGTCTAAAATGCACCCTGTGAAGGGTACCCTATCAAGCAGGCTCCTTGCTTCAGAGTAGTTTAGAGCCCCGTTAATGGGACAAGAGTATGGCGATCTAGCTCCTACTCCCAATTCAGCCGGGTGTGGAAGCTCTCCATTGTTTCAAAGGATTTGGGAAGACACAAACCCAGGGACCTGTGGGATGAGTTTAATTGCTTCTCAGTTCCCTTCCAGCCCCAATTAGGTGATCAAATGGAACCACCTAGAGGTGACCAATATAAACCTGCAGTGGTTAACAGTGACCTGGGAGGTGGAGGAGGCTACATTCTGTTTTGGTTTGTTTTGCAAGGTTTTATTTTAACTTTACACACGTCCAGGGTATGTTTGTTTTGGAATCAAAAACATAGCTACATGGCTCATGGGGAACTCAGGTTTTCCCTGTTAGTCCCTATAGGGTTCAAAGACTGGTGACCAAAGGCCAAATCCACCAACAGACATATTCTGATGTTTCATACAATACTTTAAAACATCTTAAATTCATTACTAACTTTTTAAAATAAGGAGATTATATGCATTTTTAAAAAATCAAGATTTCCAGCTTCTCTTGGAAAGCCCAAATATCTGGTAACACTGGGAACGTGCTCCACTGGCAAGTCGGTTGGAGCTGAGTAGGTCCTTCAAATGGACCATACATTCTAGAATTGGCCACAGGGAGTGGCCAGTGTTCTAAGCAGAGTGTTCTAAGCACATCTGGACCACACAGGCTTCTGAATCTGTGGCCTTTGATTTGTAGGTAATCAACATTAATTTATAGACATAAACTAGACAACCCAGGATTTTGTTAAGCATGTACTGTGTCAGTTACTAAATATTTACCACAGCAGCTTTTTCAGTTGAAATTCATTAACTTTGTGAAAATACATATGGTTTTATTTTACAGATGAGAAAACAGACTTATTTCTGTTGTTGGGTAAGTAACTTGCCCATATGGGATGCAGGGGTCTCCTAACTCCTAGTGCAAACTGTTTCCATGACACAGGTAGGGCTGTGCTCCATGACACTGTTGGCTCTGATAGGATTCCTTTGTGTGCATTGAAAACACTCCTCAGCAAAGAATGGTCCATAACTGTCCACAACTGTCCATAGTGTCAAATGTATGCTCTTGTATAAAGGCCTTTTTTTTTTTTTACTTTTTATTTTGAAGTCATTTTGGATTTAGACAGAGTTATAAGCTTGTCACCCAGTTTACTCTAATGTCAACATCTTAAATAAGCAGATACCCTTAACAAAACTATGAAATTAACATTTGTATAATAAAATTAACTGCAGACTTTATTTGGATTTCTTTAGTTTTTCCACTAATGTCCTTTTTTTTCTGTTTGAGGATCCAATCTAGGATACTACATTGCATTTATGTGGTAGATGATAGATAGATAGATAGATAGATACATACATACATACATACAGATAGATAATGATAGATAGATGATAGATAGATCATATATTTACATTACAATGTCTCCTTAGTCTCCAATATGTGACAACTTTTCAATATTTCCTTGCCTTTTGTAACCTTGACACTTTTAATGAGTCGTGGTCAGGTATTTTGTAGAATGTTCTCAAATTTTAATTTATCTGCAGTATTTTCATGAATAGATAATTTTCTGGTGTTAGGAGAGGTATACCACGGAGGCAATGTGCGCCTCTGTCAAACCATATCAGGGGCATATAATATCAACATTGCTCATTACCAGTGATGTGCACCTTGATCACATGGGTAGATTGGTGCTTTTTTTCTCCACTGTAAAGTTACTATTTTCACTTTAGTCACCGAGTCATGCCAAATGCAAGGAGAGGAGAATTCAGCTCTACCTGTGGTCATATGTTAAAACCACCACAATAGTGGGGCACTTGGCTGGCTCAGTCAGTTAAGCGTCGGACTTTGGCTCAGGTCATAATCTCGCGGTTCGTGAGTTCAAGCCCTGCGTCAGGCTCTATGCTTATGGCTCAGACCCTGGAGCCTGTTTCAGATTCTGTGTCTCCCTCTCTCTCTGACCCTCCCCCGTTCATGCTCTGTCTCTCTCTGTCTCAAAAATAAATAAACGTTAAAAATTTTTTTTTCAAATAAATACATAAATAAAATAAAACCACCACAATAGTTAGTTAATTTGGGAAGGAATATTTTTGAGGCTATGCAAATATCTTGTTTGTCTTCAAAGTTTCATCTGCTAATTTTACTATTCATTAATAGATCCTGCCTGTAGCAATTATTATTACTGTGGTGTTCTCATGGTGATTTTCTATTCCCCTCTTTCCTTCTACATTTAATTCATCAGAATTCTCCTGAAAAGAATAATTGTCCCTTCTCCCTCATTTATTTTTTTCAATAATGTATACCAGTTTGGATTCACTCTTTGGATTGTAACTAATATGAGGTTATATGTATTTGTTGCTTTGTAATTGAGGGTTCTTCCAGGGTACCTGGGTGGCTCAGTCAGCTAATGGTCCGACTTTGGCTCAGGTCATGATCTGGCAGCTTGGGAGTTGAGCCTCACATCAGGCTCTCCACTCTTAGTGCACAGCCTGCTTTGGATCCTCTGTCTTCTTTTCTCTATGCCCTACCCCCAACCCCAAAGATAAATAAACATTTTTTAAAATGTAATTGAGAGCTTTTTCAAGTTGCCTCCTCAGTTTCTTGCAATGGCTCCATCTATTTTTTACTTTCTTACTTTTTGGCATTATAAAATACTCAGTACAGGGGCGCCTGGGTGGCTCACTCGTTTAGTGTCTGACTTCAGCTCAGGTCATGATCTCACAGGTCTTGGGTTTGAGCCCCACATCGGGCTCTCTGCTGTCAGCACAGAGCCCACCTTGGATCCTCTGTCTGCCTCTCTCTTTGCCCCTCCTGCCTCATGCTGTCTCTCTCTTTCTCTCAAAAATAAACACTAAAAAAAAAAAATTTTTTTTAAATAGTACAAAAAACTTTAAAAGGTAAAGTGTGTGTAGGGATTATTTACAGAGCTTAGTGATCTGAATAAGAAGTTGGGAATAAATGTGAGAGAAGAAAGCTAAATAGCAATTTTTCTCTTGAAAAGAGAGAAAATTAATTTTTATTTTTTTAACTTTTTATTTGGAAATAATTTCAAGATTGTGGAACATTACAAAATAGTTCAAAGAATTCCCATATACCTTTAACTCAGGTATTCCTATCTCCACCCTGTTTGCTTTACTATTTGTTTTACCTATCTACCTATTTTTTCTGAACTTTTTGAGAATTAGTTGACTCATGAGCCTTCACCTCTAGCTAACTCGGTGGGTGCTTCCTAAGAAGTCATTCTCTTCTATAATCACAGCACAGGTGTTAACTGCAAGAAATTTAACACTGATATGATCATGTTATTGTCCATATTCCAATTTTGTCCATTGATTCAATATTGACCTTTATAGCATTTTGAAATTTGATCAACTAACTATATTGATGTTCCTGATCTTACTGGCCCTCATCTCCAGCTGGATGCCCAGAGCTCTCTCCTCCACAAGCTGCTGTCTGCTCTAGTTACCAAGGCTCCTGACCAAGCCCACAGGGACTCTCAGGACTGACAGTGTAGGTTGGACCTGGGTGGATCCAAGCAATATTCTTGAAGAGCATCTTGGGGTAATTATATCTCATGATGATAGACACTAATTAGTCCTTTTTTTTTTTTTTTTGGAAGGTAAACTTTTCCCTAAATGACTGGGGAAAGTGGTTCAAACTGTGGGAGGTGATGACAGGATCTTTGGAGTCAGACAGAGTAGTTTTAGAGCTCAGCTCTGGCATTTACTGGTTCTGAGATTTGGACAAGAACTTAAACCTTCTAAGCCTGGCTTCTTGTCTGTTGTCTGGGGAAATAATACCTACTTCCCAGAGCTATTGATATCATTAAATGAGATAATTTTCAAGATCTCATTAGCAACTGCAAAACATGATTCATTGCTCACCGTTACTAATACATGATGTCAGCACCCGATGAGTAAACAGACCAGGAACTGTGAAATCGACAGGTCTGGGCTAGATCTCTGGCTATCCCCCTTGTTACCTCTGGAACTAGGGGAAAGTCACTTAACCTCTCAGATTCACTTCCTCAGCCTCAAATAAAGGAATAATAAAATCTAGCACAATATGTTGAGAATTAAATAACATTTGGTACTGTACTCAATGTGGGTTGCTAATATGAATATAAATGATGATGATAATGAGCATTTTTCCATAGACCAGATATTATGTTCAATGCATTGGTTGGTAATCTCATTTAATTCTTAGAAAAATCCATTTTTTTAACATGAGAAATTTAAGCTTTAGAAAGGTTATGTAAGTTTCCCAAGATCACATGGACTCAAAGCCCCTTCTTTATTTATTTAATTATTAGTTACTTGAATAACAATTGTTGGTCTCCCCTTTTAATGACTTATTGTCATCCCAGTTAATTCAGACAAACCCCACAGAACACAACAGGGCTGAGTTATTATGGACACATTCAATACAAGTATTTTTTTTCTTACATATCTTCTTTTAGTTAAAATTTCCAACTACTCAAGAACTCACTCATACTGCCCCAGGTGGCTTTTTATTTCACCTGCGCCTTTTCTTAGGACCCAAATATCACACTGTGGGCAAAATCTGAAGTGGCTTTGAAGGATTTATTGGAGGAAAAGCTGTAGAGAGAGACTCAAGACTTAAATTCAAATAACCCGACTGGATTTTGGAAGGCAAGTTAAAAAAAAAATTTTTTTTCTGAAAAGATGCTACACTGAGGAGAACCACTTTCACATAATCCTCCAAATTCCATATGTGAAGGAGGAGAGGAGAAGAAAACTCATTCCACTCTCTGTTCAGTGGGGCCTAAAAATGGAATGGGAAGAGAAACTCATCAAAGCATTTTAGGCCTATAATCAGCTGCTGTCATCTTAGCAACTGGACTTAGAAACATCATTCCTAAAGATATTTTCACTGAAGGTGAAAAAAGACCACCTGAGAGGAAATGGGCTGGTGTCTGTGTTCCTCAGTAGCTATAGAGGCAGAATCTCCAGATGACAGAACCAGCATTTGGCAGAATGGTAAGAAGAAGGTTACATTTTACTATGTACTGGTATAGGAGGAATCAGTGCCCTGTGTGTGTGTTTGTTTTAGTCCTTATCATGACACATATAAAACTGATAACAGTGGGCACCTCTGACAAGGTATAAGAAAGGAGAAAGGAAGTTTGTCATAGTGCAATAAGCCTGGAATAATCTTGAAAAAAAAGTTAATCTAGTTCTGCCTTGATAAAGAATTGATGACTTGCACATTGCTTAGAACAAACTTAACCAGATGCGTGCTTCTCATGTGACCCAGTTCTTCCCAGGATCTATCGTCTTTCTGGCTGGCTGACTGGCTGGGTAGTGTGACAGTGGCAAGCACAGGCTTTGAAGCTGGGTAGGGTTTCAATCTCAGCTCCATCACCATGGAAGTGACCTTGGGCATCAATGACCTTGGGCAATGGCTTGCCTCTTTGTACCTCCTCTGTCAAATGTGGATAAGAATAAGATTGTGAGAGTTGAATGCAAGATGTAAAGCACTTTGAAGAGTGAAGCGTATTCAGTTAGTATTCAATAAAGCCAGAGATCACAGATAATCAGCCCACCAGCCAGTAGGTGAATGTGTGGCAGCAAGTTTAATGGCGCATTGGTGGGGGGAGGCCTACTGCATCCTTGGACTCACTTCCACTCTTTGTTGTCTCGTAAGAGCTGAGTATCCATTGCCAATACCCTATTGTCTATTTTAAAAAGAAATAACTCTCTGTATTCAGGGGTTTTTTTAAATCAGAATTAGAGATACAAAAATGATAAATGCAGTGAATCTGATATATATTTTTAAAGGAGGCGAAGCAGATACCATTCCTAAGTGTTAATTATGAAAATACCCAGAATAACTCATTTATGTGAACTTCTGGCCACTAGAGTTATCTAAATTTGCTCCTCCCGAATTTTGAGCCATGGGGGGTGAATAATAACACAGCTCTCTGAGTATTAAGAAAAAGAAATTATCCTATATTCTTAGAGAATATGTTCTCTATATTCTTAGAGAATCTCAGGATTAGAGTGGGACCAAAAATAAATCAGAAGCACTCAACGCTCACTTGAGAAGCCTATTCCTCTCCAATCTGCACCTATAGTGAGAAGAAAGCAGCAAACTAAAATTAAGAAAGGATGAATGTAAAGATCCAAACTTGGATTTATAAAAGAAAAAAAATCACTTGCACAAGAATAGAAGGAAGACACTTGAGTTTGAAAAGTCCCTCAGTAAAAAATAGGAACTTAATCTCAAAATCTTTAAAAGTGACTCAGGAGATTTCAGGTAATTGGCAGGTTTATGTGTCCTCACATTCCATAGTATTTTTATTTTGTGACTATAAAAGCAGTACCAAACTGTCCCACAGGAGATCACAGAGGCTTTCTCTTCTTCCTGATCCCACTCAGAACAACTTGGGAAAGTAATGTCTTTTCACCCTCATTGGAGCATCTATAGGGCAGCACCATATACATAGGGCATATAGTGGGTGATTTTCTCTGCCTGGACCAGCTACAAGTGCAGAGAGAGTAACCATCAGTGCTTAGGTTTCTCATCAATACTCCCAGGGAAAAATAGACTTTTTAAATTTTCTGTTCCCTGCCTTATTTATATACATTCTTAAACATATTGGGCATCACTCAGTGAATGTGATTATAGGATCTGGCCACAAAGATCCCCAAATATAACATCTTAAGTGATGTAAGAGTGAAACTCATCACCAAGAGCTTTTGCTAAAGGTCCAACACTGTATGCAGTCCAACACTGGACCTCAGACAAGAAGGGAAGCATCTTATCCCTGAGATCTAAGGAGTTCTAATTCTGACAGCCCAGCAACAGATAAATAAACCTTAAAAACATGCTGAGTCAATAAGGAGCAAAGCATTTAATATCATGCATAAACTAAAGACAACAAGAACTTATTTAGGTGGTAGTTCAAATTCAGTTAACACTTTTGATCTCTTACCAGGGATAGGACAACAGATTGTGAGCTCCCCAAAGACAAGCATGTACTGGGTTGGTATATGAACATTTAGGGAGTGAATGGCAATATATTTGGCACTTTCATCCATATTACCACATTTCATCTCCACTTTGTGGATGATAGAACTGGGTCTCAGAACACATGAAGGGCTTATTGCCCAAAGTCACAATAGTGACAACAGTCCTGCCCTCTTATTCAGCTCCCTGGCCATCCTGGCTGTCAGGGCATGGCCACCAGGGAAGGTGACTGAGGTAGGACTGCAGTTGTGTTGGCAGGCAGGACAGCTGTCTCCACACATCCCCTAGTAGGCGAAGCAAGGCTTGGTGAAGAGTTCCAATCCTAGTTGCTTCAGGGATGACAGCAAGAGAGACTGGCCAATAAGGACAGTATCCCATGCTCAGGTGCAGAGGCAGGAAAGGGGCTACACAGAGAAACTCAGTAGGAAGGAAACCAGCAGAGAGAAAGTAAAATAGTTCAAGATGCCCTGCAGGGAGAGCACAGGGAAGAGGTTTTAAGAAAGCTAAAGAAAAAAACCATAGTGCCAAAGCTGCAGATAGAGAATTCATCCCTTAAGAAGGGCAATGAGGGAAACCTCAGACTGCATCAAGGAAGCCATCCTTCTTTCAGCCAGCACAGTGTTCTGTGCTTGAATGCGGTGTCTCTACAGATGACCACAGTGCCCATTGCTTTCTGTAGTGCAGATCCAATAGCTTTACTCCTTTATGACACCTGCCTGTTCACTGAGAGTATCTAAATTTATGATTCTTGAAGTCTTCTCAAAGATCACAGCCCTTTGGAGGGAACAAGAAGTAGAGGCAGCATGCATCAGATCCTTCAGATCCTGCTGCCTGATTTCCTTAGGTCTCACTTTGATTTAATTTATTCCTTGAGTGTATGAACACCACACTGCTTACAACTGCTTCTCTTAACCTAGCTCATAATTATGCAACTACAGTGTCTGCTAGAATAAATCTTCCTTCCATATCCAAACCACACCTTTTTCCCAAATTGGGTAAATGTGAAATGACAGGATGATGTGAGCAGTCTGTGTGCCTGCATAGGCCTCTTTTTTTTTTTTTAATGAAAAAGTCTTTAGAATAAAATGTTAATTGTAAATTTCAAGAAAAGAAAAAAATTCCGGTGAGTACCTATTTGGCCAAACTATCTTTTCTCTGAATACCAGATATCTAATATGAACTTGAAATGTTTAGGAGCATTTTGTAATAACGGAGTGTGTGTATAAGTCATGCATTATTACTCTTGGTATACTTAAGTTACATGTTTGCATCAATGCCTTATTCCCTGCTCAAAGCAAGCACTATTTTCTTATCTAGCATTTATACAGGCAGAATCATGTAAGGAAAATAAGAAAATTTAAGACACCTCCGCAGCTTGAACTAAATCTATAGGAAACTGCTATAGGTGAGGGCAGGGAAACTATGGCTTCATGTGTGGAAGTTAGAGGTGGTTGGGGCCATAGACTCAGGATTGGTTGACATGCTTAGAGCAGACCTTTTGTTACCTCTAAGAAAAGGCTAGCTCTGGGCCTTTCCATGGCCAGCAAGCTTCTTATGATGTCAAAACATCATAAAATATAGAAAATTCAAGACATGATTAATTTATCTACTCATTCAGTCTTGCCACCACCTACTCTAGTTCTATGAGTTCTGATGTATATTTTTAACAAGTCTTTCAATGTTGAGTGACTAAGAATTTCTTCAAATTCTGTGCACTGAATCCATTAGCCTGGGGGAGAAAATAAGTGGAAAATAAGCTCTTAGTAGATGGAGTCTGTGCTACCTCCAGGCCAGAACTTCAGAACTCAAGCAGGGCTCAGACAGAATCTGGAGAGGCTCTCTCAGGCACAACACAAACCTCCTGAGACTACAGAAGGCAAATATATTTGAGCACATCCCCTACTCAGAAAGTACAAAAATTGCCTTCCAGACCCTCCCTCAGCATCTGAGATAGTTCAGAGGGGCCATTGGCAATTCCAGGCCAGCTTTTTTTAGAAAAAAATTAGCTTGACAAGGGTCATTTAATTTAATGAAGAATAACTGAGCACCTATTTTTTGTTCCAAGATATCAAAAACAACAGCAAAACAGTAAGGTCCAGGTCCTTCCTAATCTCCAGCCAGAGCTAGAGCCAGAGCTCTTGTCTGAGCCAGTGCTCATCAGACGGATCTTTTCTGCAGTCCTTTGCATCTACCTGCCTTTCAAGCAGGCAGAGACAGATCTTTTCTGTAGTCCACTGCATTTAGCTCCTGGCCAGAGCCACTGAGATCTGGAAAATGGGCAATGTTCACATAAAAAGTAAACCCTTTTTAGCATTAAACATGTGCACTTTCACGGGACACACACACACACATGCCACACGAGCTTGCTCTGTATATGGCCATCTCCAGATATAGTGGCCATTTCTTGTGATGAGAATCTCAGAGCCAAGAGTACCCACTTTGAAGATGGACAGACCTAGGTTCAAAGTCCCACTCTACCACGTTCAGTTATGAGGTTAGAGGCAAATTCTATTTCTCAGTTTCCTCATCTGAACAATGAGTGTGTACACCTCCAAGAGTTGTAGGGAGAATCAAATGCAAGTGTGTATAGAAGGCCTATCACACATTATGTGCTCAACAAATGGTAGAGGTTATTGTTATTCTGTGAGGAAAGATGGAAAGAGCTTAACATTTGTTGATTGCAAATTTGCCATGTTTAGAGCTTCTGCGTGTATCATCTCATTTTATATACATATACACACAACTGTGAAGTAACTGTCAAGACTTCTTTCTTTAAGTTAAAATCACAACTATCATAAAAATAAAATGAACAAGAAATAAATAAATAAATAATAATAAATTAGTCAAATATTTTATTTAATTTATTAATTAATGGGAAAACTAGTAAGGTATCACAACTAATTCAAAAAGAATTTTAAAAAAACATACAGATGTAGGATATCAAGAATACTGAAATGAATTAGAAGTAGATTAAAATTGCTTGGTATCCACACAACTATCAGTTGCATTCCCCTGGACAAAACTTATTTGACTCTTTATGTTCAAGAATCATTTGCATTACTATATTTTTTCTATAATTTCAGAGTTGTAAAATAGCTCAAAGACAATAAAATGGGTAGGCCCCTGGTAGAAGAAGATAATCTTTACGGGTTATTAGACACCTTTTTTGTTTTTCTTCATTTCAAAATTTTTTTATTATATTTTCTGACAGAACCATTATTATTCCCATTTGCAGTTGAGAAAACAAATCATAGTGACTATGTAATTTGTCTACAGTCACAAAAAGTGTAAACGGAAGGGTCTAGATTTAAACTCACCTTTCATCACTCCAAAATTAGAATGGCTCTGGGATTTCTTTTTCTTTTATTTTTCAGGGGATGAACAATCAATATATCCGTCGGGAAGTCTTCTGCTGTGAAACGTGTCACGAACTCAAAAGCTTCTGGGAAAAAGAAATTAGCAAACAGACTTGTTACAGGGAACTGGAGGAAGACCGTCAGGGAAGGAGCGCCCTGAGAAAGTATGTGGATTATTTCTCTACTATTTTTTAAATTAGATTTCTATAGAAATA
This sequence comes from Lynx canadensis, assembly GCF_007474595.2. Taxonomy (NCBI): domain Eukaryota; kingdom Metazoa; phylum Chordata; class Mammalia; order Carnivora; family Felidae; genus Lynx; species Lynx canadensis. The sequence continues at coordinate 31,089,199 of NC_044315.2, read as the reverse complement.
CACCAGATTGTGAATATGAGAGACTGAGTTCTATTCATTATTACTGTTCTAAGAATGCAAATGTTCAGTATGGTATGGTAACGTCAGTGCAGCCATGAGAATAAAGGAAAACAAGACTTGGATAAAGATTATATTCATAGGTCTCAGAGGAAGGGTCACCACATACTATTTAGGGCCACAGGGGAAGCAAAAGACAGAAGCATGGGGAACATCTAAGCCAGAGTTTTTATTGGAGTTCCTGAGCAAAAGGCAAGGCAGAGCAGAGTAAACAGTTTAGCACTGTCTAGTTTGAGTAATTCCAGAGGGCTCTGGCTATAGATGTGCTCTCTAGTTGTATGGAACCTAGCCCTGGGGTGATTTGGGGCAGGGAAAATATGGCTTCACATGTGGAAGTTAGAGGTGATTGGGGCCATAGACTTAGGATTGGTTGACATGCTCATAGCAGGCCTTTTGTTACCTCTAAGAAAAGGCTAGCTCTGGGCCTTTCCATGGCCAGCAAGGTTCTTATGATGTCAAAACATCATAGAATATAGAAAATTCAAGACATGATTAATTCATCTACTCATTTAGTCTTGTCACCACATTTACCAGGGTTTCCAAATCTAGCATTATTGCCATTTAGGGCCAGATAATGCTTTGGGGTCAGGGGGCTATTCTGTGCTTTGTAAGATGTTTATCAACATCCCTCAAAACATTACATTCCAGTAGGACTCCCATTCCCATTGTAACAACAAAAAATATCTCCTGGTGTTACCAAGTATCCCCTCAAGGGCAAAGCCACCTCTGATTGAGAACCAGTGACTCATAAATAAGGTTGAGCCTTTTTTGTATATAAACAAAAATGAAGTTCTATTATTTATATCTTGATAAACTGAAAAAATCTTTCCCCCACCTTGCCTCTGTTGTAATCCCCAGCACATGAGGTACACTAAATTTAAGTCAACAGAACAGAACTATGAGAGATCTCACATTTGGGAAGATACATATTAATATTCTTGGGGGAAGGCAAAGATGGTATTCCCCTCTTTGTCAAGTAAACTTGTTGTTCTAGCCAAAGGAACCTGTGGAGAGGAGAACATATCCTTATGTGAGAAGACATGTGTCACATGTGTCAACATCACTTTGAAAAAAAGAGCCAGCACCTGCTCTCACATGTGCAGAGCCTTGGAGCAGACAGATCAACTCAACTTTTCAGAGACTATCTGGGTTCTCTGTCCCTAAAATGGGAACAGCTCAGTCAAGTTGTCTATTTTGCTAAGACACCCACTCACAAGTGGAGTGGCAGCTAAATATTCTGCTGGCCAGCGAGGCACTATGTCTCCATGTTTCCGAACATGCTAAGCTGAAAACATGTGTAGTTCACATGTGTTGAACCAACATCAACTTCTAAAAATCTTGATTAACGCCTGAGGGGAAATAACTTCTCTCCTAGCCAAAGAAGAGCTCTGCCATCATTCCAGCTACATTCCTATTTATCCGGCAAGCAAAATCAGGCTTTTCTAGATGCTAGAAGAGTCACACACTAGAGCATCCAGTCCTGGAGATTCCAGGAGAGTGAGGAAAATCAGTTGTGTGGTTCATGCCATCTTCTGCCCCCAAGTCCTGGCCCACAAGCCAGGGAGCCAGATCCCATCATGAACCGTATACCGCATCTTCCCGTCCAGAACCCTCAAGGTATGGGATTAAAAGCATAATTTGTGATATCATTTTATTTTTGTCAAAATACATACACAGTCTACCTGTATATACAAGAAAAACATTAAAAGAAAATATGCTGATACTGAGTGATTAGTTTTGATTGGCAGAATGGCAGATTTTGTGTGTATGAGCTCTCCTAGCTTCTCCAAAGTTTCTACAACGATACTGTGCCATTTCTAATTAGGCAAAATGAAGTTATAAAAAAGGCAACTGATTGCAAATGGTCCATAGAACAAATGAATTTACAAATAATTAAACAATTTTGTTTAAAATGTTAAAATACATGTTTAAACAAATCATTCTCCAGATTCCCGTGTGCCTCAGATATGACCCCCTTCCAAGTGGGTGCAGTTTTCTCTCCCCTCTATAACCAAGAGAATAAATCTTCAAAATGTGCTCATCATGAAACATTTCATCATTGTGTCCCACAGATAAATGTTAAAGAATTGGACAGAGCCTCTGCATTGAAAATCTTAAGGAGTGAGGAAGTAGAGGCAGCTTCCTATGGTTTGTTTGCTCCTCTGTTGTGGAGTCTCATTAACCAGAGCTATTTCCCTTGTCAGCTGTGAAAAAAAGACCCAAAACCTAGTGATTTTGTTATTATTTTTGTTAAATATCCCAGATTTATTTTCATACCAAGAGCAGAACGTTGGAATATTTGTTTAAATCCTGCTGATCTGAGAAAATAGTTTGAAACAGAGTAAGGGTGTACCTTCCAACATACACTTGCAGACCAGTGAATATCATAAACCCTGAAGTCCCTATCCTATCCCTGCGGCCTATATCTCCCATACTCCACTATACATAAGTACACTGGACACACATACATAATACTCAGGCTCTTTTTTGATTCTACTCTCCACTTATAAAGGCAAATTCAAGCCTCTGAACAATACAGAAATATTCAGAGTGAACACTAAAAGACAAAAACCCTAAAAGTTCCCACCAACACCTTTGCTGATAGAACAAAATCAATATTGCTTTATGTTCTTCTCGGCAGATCTGACTAGCAAGACTTGTGGCAAAGCAGGGTAGAGTGGAAACAGGTGTTTCACCATGGACATGCTTGTTAGCACACTCTCCTGCAGGTTCACTGACAGAGGAATTCAGCCAGAGCTGCAGAGAATCAATTTATCCTGGCAACTGGTGCGTCTAGCAGAGGCCTTGGAGGTGAGATCATGAGGCGAGATGAGGGACCTCAGAACTGGAAAGCCCCTTACTCTCTCTGACAATGGCCAGAAAGAAGCAACACAACAGGAATAGGGGTGGTCCACAGAGAAGTTGAAAACTGTTTGCAAATAACTGATGGAGACAATCTGAGGAAAATCAAATGCAGTGTAGGTACTAGGACTAAACCTCCTGGTTTGTTGGGGCAGTCCAGGTGTACGTCTATCATTTTGTTACAGTTATGGATCATAATTTCCCTTTTTATTTTAAAAGTATCTCCATTTAGGGGCACGTGGGTGGCTCAGTCAGTTAAGCATCTGACTCTTGATTTCTGCTTATCATGATCTCACAGTTCATGAGTTCGAGTCCCTCATCGGGCCTGTACTGAAAGTGTGCAGCCTGCTTGGGATTCTCTCTCTCTCCCTCTCTATCTTCCCTTTCAGCACTCTCTCTCTCTCTCTCAAAATAAATAAACTTTAAAAGTGGGGTGCCTGGGTGGCTCAGTTGGTTAAGCATCTGACTTCGGCTCAGGTCATGATCTCAGGGTTCACGGATTTGAGCCCCACATCAGGCTTTGTGCCGACAACAAGGAGCCTGTTTTGGATTTTCTGTCTCCCTCTCTCTTTCCCTCCCCTTCTCATTCTCTCTCTCTCTCTCTCTCAAATAAGTAAATAAACAAATAAAATAAATGTTAAAAAACTTTAAAAAAAAAGTACTTCAGTTTAGATGATAAATTATATGGACACCTAAGTCTAAATGATCAGCCTGTAATTATAACTGAGAAGTTAAGGAGAGTCATCAGAAGGTGATACAGGTCCAACCTCCAGGAAAGAGAAAGGGAAGGAAGTGGATGCTCCCCACAGCAGCAACTCTGAGCGGTGCATTTTTACACCCATCATACCCAAGAAAAGTTAAAGCCCCTTTAATTAATGAATGTATCCACATTATATTAAAAAGTCCATTGAGTTCCATGAAACACACAGACTGCAGTCCTTATTAGTGAGCTTTAAAAGATCTCAGTGACAAGTCATGTACATTTGGAGGAAGATTCAGTTATAGAAACTTTCAGAGATGCTTATAACAAGGCAGCAGTTTGGTTACAAATTAAGATGCATACTTAACAAGTATAATGGAAAATATAGCTTATGAAAATTACAATAGGTGATATCAACAGGTCATATAAGTTCAATAAATCATCACTTCTTTTTTTTTTTAAGTTTATTTATTTATTTTGAGAGAAAGAGCACAAGCAGGGTAGGGGCAGAGTGAGAGGGAGAAAGAAGATCTCAAGCAGGCTCCTCACTGTCGGCACAGAGCCACGGACCCACGAACTGGTAAATCCCGACCTGAGCTGAAATCAAGAGTCACCGACCCTTAACCAACTGAGCCACCCAGGCACCCCAGAAAATCATCACTTCTTAGATAAACCATGCAAGGACCTCTGAGGCAGTTGCCTGCTTATGAGAAAGAAGCCATTCTATGTTTTATCTCATCTTTCAAAGAAGCAAACTGTATTTTTATGTCCATTACCTTAATTTAATCTAAGGTAGAGTGAGGGTAGGTCTTATCATTATTCTCCATAACCCTCACTCTTCTCTCAATATTTCAACTTTCGATCTTTGGTTGCTAATGTAGCTAAGCAACAACTACACCTAACAACAGGATGACACTCCAGATTCTTTCCATTCTTTCCTGGGCCCATAATTGAGCAGAGTTTTAAGTGAGAACTTTTCAGAAGCCAACTTAGTAATAGGTGCCTGGAGCCTTCAAAATATTTATACCCTCTAAATTACTTGTCTCCAGGAATCCCTCTGAGGAAAATAGACAGGTATATGAAAAGAGTAATAAGCATTATCATTACTCATTTTAGGGTTATTTATAAGAGTGAAAAAATTAAGATTGAATCCAACTTTTTAAAATTCTTTATTATATAGTCTGATCTTCCTGCGTTAAGCATGCATTACTTTGCTTTAGCATTGTTATGAAATGAATTGTGTACCTTCATACATTCAGAGTGTGACTGTATTTTGAGATAAGGGCTTTAAAGAGTTGACTTGGTTAAAATGAGACCTTAGTGTGGGCCCTAATCCAATCTGACTGATGTCCTTTAAAAAAGAGGAGATTAGGATGCCCAAAGGGATACCAGGTATGCACACACACCAGAGAAAAGGTCACATGAGAGTGAAGCAAGAAGGCTATCTGCAAGCAAAGGAGAGAGGCTTTGGGAGAAACCAAATCTACTGACACCTTGATCTTGGACTTCCAGCCTCCAAAGTTGGGACCAAATAAATTTCTGTTGTTGAAGACCCCCATTCTGTAGCATTTTGTTATGGCAACTCTATCAAACTAATGAAAGCATTTACCCAGACTTTTCATTGTGGTTGTTTTTATTCTTATGAAACTAACACAAGCACATTTTTTTTTAATTCAAGCATCACAAAAGAATATATAATTAGAAGGGAGTTCCTTCTTACTTGGGCTCCTAGACTTGCTCTCTAGGGAAAGCTGACATCAACAGTTTCTTGTATATCTTTCCCAAAAACTTCAAAATGAATAATCAAATAAATATGTGTGCTATATTTTTATGCAAGATGAGACTATACTTCTGCACCTTGCTTTTTTAAATTACTTGGAAGTTTTTCAATATCAGCACATTCAGTTCTTCTTTAATGTTTTCCATTACAATGTTAACAATTAATTTAACCAATCACATCAAAGAACACTTAGGTTGTTTTTTGTTTTCTGGCTTCACAAACAATGTTGTAATAAGAATACTTGCACATACATTTTTGCATACATGGACAAAAATTATGGGATATGTTCATAAAAATTAAAAAGTCAAAAGATGAGTTGGGTTTTTTTGGTTTTTTGGGTTTTTTTAATTTTGATAGCTCTTGATTTCTTGTCTTGCAGAGAAGTTGTATTCATTTAAACTCCCACCCTGAGTATGGGAGTGCCAGGTGGAAAGATTGCTCATGCTGTGTATTGTCAAACTCTTAATCACTATTAATCTGATGGGTGAAAATAGCATCTCACTGTTTTAAACTGAATTTAATTAATTATAAGTTTGGTTGAGATCTTTTTATATGTATAGGAAACAACTGGATTTCTTCTTCTGGTACAGCCAATTTATATCCTCTGCCCATCTTACTGTAGATTTTTTCTTAATTGATTTATAAGCACCATGCACTTCTTTTCATGTATGTACAGGTCTATGAGTTTTGACAGGTGCTTAGAGTCGTATAATTACCACAATCAAGATATGACATGGTTCTGTCACTCTGAAAAATCCCCTCATGCTGTTCCTTTATGGTCATTTCCTCTGCCAGCTTCCAGCTCCTGGCAACCACTGATGTGTTCTCCATCCTTATGATTTTGCTTTTTCCAGAGTGTAATAAATGAAAAATATAGTATGTATTCTTTTCAGTCTGACGTTTTTCACTCAGCAAAATGTATTTGGGATTAATTCTTGTTGTGTGTGTCAGCTGACTATTCCTTATCATTCTGTTATATGGATGTATCACAGTTTGGTGATCCACTCCCACTTGAAGGACATTTAGGTTACTTATGGTTTTTGATGATTTGAATGAAACTGCTGTAAACATTGACATACAGATTTCTGTGGAACACAAGTTTCCATTTCTCTCGAGTCAGTACCCAAGACTGAGATTGCTGGGTCATATGGTAAATGCCAAACTATTTTCCCAAATTACTGTTCTATTTGGCATTTCCACAGCAATGTAAGAGACTTTCAGTTACTCAGCATCCTGACCAACACTTTATCTGCATTTAGTTGTATGGGTTTTTTTTAATTTTGTTGGAGTTTTTTTGATGGAGTGGGTTGAGGGGGTACATTGTTTATTTGTTTTCCTTTGTGTGTGTGTGGTCATTCTATGAGGTTAGTGATAACTTATTGTGTTTTAATTTGCATTTTCCTAATTATGTTAAGCATTACTTTTATGTGCTTATTTGCCATCCATACAACTTCTTTGGTAAAATATCTGTTCAAATTTTTTACCCACTACATTATTTTCTTATCATTCAGTTTGAACTTTATATATTCTAGAAACAAGTCCCTTAACAGATATGTGATTTGCAAATATTTTCTCCATTTATGGTTTGCCTTTTATTCTCTTTACAGTATCATTCATAGAGCAAATTTTTAATTTTGATACCCCCAAATATTCTTTTTTCTATGAATCATGCTTTTTGTGTTGTATCTAAGAATTTTTTTCCCTAATCCAAGGGAAATAATGACTATGTTATTTTGTGGGGTTATCTTCTAGAAGCCTTAGCTGACAGCAGGATTCTTGCATAGAAACTAGTGACACCTTTCTGGCCTTTCTTCCCAGGAAGCAACTTTATTCATGCCAACATGGTCTCAGTTGGGTTCCTACTAGAAAAATTGAGCCTCGAATGCCACCTAGTGTAGCCTTTTATTAATTTTCTACTTCTTTGTCTCCCATATATGGGTAATGTAAAGACATAATCTGATTGGCTGGTCTCATGTTACAGAGTCGTGAGGGATATCACATACACATATAGCCAGGTTGCTTTCCCTTATCTAGAGGTCTTTTCATACAACATTTCTTAGGGAGGGGACTCTACCACATTGTCTTACATTTTATATTTAGGTCTGTGATCCATTTTGAGTTCATTTTGTATAAGATGTGGAGTATAGACTAAAGTCCATTTTTTGAATATAAACGTATGATGCTCCAGCACGATTTGTTTTAAAAAAAATATCCTCTCTCCATTGAGCTGCTTTTGCCTCTTGTCAAGAATCAATTGGCTGTATTTGCACATACTTATTTCTGGATTCTATTCTGTTCCACTGATTTATTTGTTTACTCTTTCATCAGTGCCATACTGTCTTGCCATACTTGTCACAGAATCAAGTAATGTGAGTCCTCCAGCTTTCTTCTTCAAAATTGTTTTGGCTAATCTACTTCTTCTGCCTTGCCATATAAAGTTTATCAATATCTACCAAAAGGTCCTTCTGGGATTTTGTTTGACATTATATTGAATCAATTTAGGAAGGAATAAATTATAAAAGCACATATTCACAGACTTTGCTCATTTATCTATTGATTTCTTCATTAATTTGTAAAAGCCATGTGTTTCTCAAAAATATTTGTTAGAAAGAAAAACAAAAGACTTCAATTGGACCATCAGATGTGGAGGTAAAAGCAGTAAGCATTTGTATTTTTCCTCTCCTCAGGCTCAGAGAAGAATGGAAGCAGAGACTGGAGAAAAGGCTACAGATGCTGGACAATCCTGATGAGAAGAAAAAGCAGACAAATACGGTGGGCTGAGAGCCTCCTGCTTCATCCACTTCAAAGATAAGCCACCAAGGGCACTCTTCTAGGAGAAAAAATCTAACACCCAAGTTATGTTGATTTACTAAGCAGGACACTCTCTATTTGCTTTCCCATTTGTAAGGGATTTACATGTGAAAACTCCCCCCAGTGCTAATGGGAGTCATTATCCAACTCAATCCTCTCTGCCATGGACAGGGTGACCGCCAGTGGGACAGGGAAGCTCAGGTTATTTAATATAAAAAGCTCTTAGAATTAGCACTCGCCAGGTTTCAATGATCCATGTAGTGTAATTTATTTCCACATTTTCTTTTCATTTTGAAATCTGAATGTTTGATCTAGCTTACCAAAGGCGATGATCTGGATGGGAATTTGGCTTCCCTTGGTCTTCTAGAAAAACAGAGTCAATCTTTTCTTCCTGTCACTGCTTTTTGCGAATATAGCTATTATTATGAAAATAATTGGTAAAAAATACAGTTTGAAAATGAACTGAACTAATTATTTTTCCCTTCTCTTCATATGAATTCTTTTCTCATAAACATCTTTAACTAGAAACATGCAATGAAACTAAAATAATGCTTAATAAACGTGGTTGCCCTCTCTGGTATGTGTCCTGTGTTAACTCCCTCACACCTGTCTTGTTTAGCTCTCTGGTGCTAGAGCAGCTCTGCTGGCCCCAGATACATTCTGGAATTTACAGTCACCCTCACTGTAGCCCCTTCTCAGTTACAGAGCATGACCGCAGGGTGGGAGAGGTTCTATCTGTCACAGTAGCTAGGGCTCTTCTGCCCATGGTTCCTCTCTAGGGGACAGAGAAAGGAGTCCTGAGCACCAAGGAATGCACATGGCCAGAGAGACCCTGGGAAGATAATCTGAGACAATGCTGGGGAAGGCATCCATCCCTCATAAATGCCATATAGTAGCATAAACTGCTTTCCTTGGAAAACTAAAAGGGCTTCTCACAGCTAAGAGAGCCATGGAGTGGCAAGAGGGTTGGAGAGGTGATTTCACATCCCCATAGTTATAAGATCCAGGCCCCTGCTACAGGCTCTTCTCCAATTTGGGTATAAAATATAAGCAGTAGGAAGATGGCGGCGTAGGAGGACGCTGGGCTCACCGCGCGTCCTGCTGATCACTTAGATTCCACCTACACCTGCCTAAATAACCCAGAAAACCGCCAGAGGATTAGCAGAACGGAGTCACCAGACCCAAGTGCAGACGAGAGGCCCACGGAAGAGGGTAGGAAGGGCGGCGAGGCGGTGCGCGCTCCACGGACTGGCGGGAGGGAGCCGGGGCGGAGGGCGGCTCGTCAGCCAAGCAGAGCCCCCGAGTCCGGCTTGCAAAAGCGGAGGGGCCAGACGGACTGTGTTCCGACAGCAAGCGCGACTTAGCGTCTGGGAGGTCATAAGTTAACAGCTCTGCTCGGAAAGCGGGAAGGCCGGAGGACAAAGGGAGGGTGAGCTGCGGAGCCCCCGGACGACAGAGCTCAGTTTGGCGGGGAACAAAGGTGCTCGCCAGCGCCATCTCCCCCACCCATCCCCCAGCCAAAATCCCAAAGGGAACCGGTTCCGGCCAGGGAAATTGCTCGCTCCGCACAAACACCCAACTCTGTGCTTCTGCGGAGCCAAACCTCCGGCAGCGGATCTGACTCCCTCCGGCTGCCACAGGGCCCCTCCTGAAGTGGATCACCTAAGGAGAAGCGAGCTAAGCCTGCCCCCCCTGCCGCCGTGCACCTTGCCTTCCCACCCCAGCTAATACGCCAGATCCCCAGCATCACAAGCCTGGCAGTGTGCAAGTAGCCCAGACGGGCCACGCCACCCCACAGTGAATCCTGCCCCTAGGAGAGGGGAAGAGAAGGCACACACCAGTCTGACTGTGGCCCCAGTGGTGGGCTGGGGGCAGACATCAGGTCGGACTGCGGCCCCACCCACCAACTCCAGTTATACACCACAGCACAGGGGAAATGCCCTGCAGGCCCTCACCACACCAGGGACTATCCAAAATGACCAAGCGGAAGAATTCCCCTCAGAAGAATCTCCAGGAAATAACAACAGCTAATGAGCTGATCAAAAAGGATTTAAATAATATAACAGAAAGTGAATTTAGAATAATAGTCATAAAATTAATCGCTGGGCTGGAAAACAGCATACAGGACAGCAGAGAATCTCTTGCTACAGAGATCAAGGGACTAAGGAACAGTCACCAGGAGCTGAAAAACGCTTTAAATGAAATGCAAAACAAAATGCAAACCACCACGGCTCAGATGGAAGAGGCAGAGGAGAGAATAGGTGAACTAGAAGATAAAGTTATGGAAAAAGAGGAAGCTGAGAAAAAGAGAGATAAAAAAATCCAGGAGTATGAGGGGAAAATTAGAGAACTAAGTGATACACTAAAAAGAAATAATATACGCATAATTGGTATCCCAGAGGAGGAAGAGAGAGGGAAAGGTGCTGAAGGGGTACTTGAAGAAATAATAGCTGAGAACTTCCCTGAACTGGGGAAGGAAAAAGGCATTGAAATCCAAGAGGCACAGAGAACTCCCTTCAGACGTAACTTGAATCGATCTTCTGCACGACATATCATAGTGAAACTGGCAAAATACAAGGATAAAGAGAAAATTCTGAAAGCAGCAAGGGGTAAACGTGCCCTCACATATAAAGGGAGACCTATAAGACTCGTGACTGATCTCTCTTTTGAAACTTGGCAGGCCAGAAAGAATTGGCACGAGATTTTCAGTGTGCTAGACAGAAAAAATATGCAGCCGAGAATCCTTTATCCAGCAAGTCTGTCATTTAGAATAGAAGGAGAGATAAAGGTCTTCCCAAACAAACAAAAACTGAAGGAATCTGTCACCACTAAACCAGCCCTACAAGAGATCCTAAGGGGGACCCTGTGAGACAAAGTACCAGAGACATCACTACAAGCATAAAACATACAGACATCACAATGACTCTAAACCCGTATCTTTCTATAATAACACTGAATGTAAATGGATTAAATGCGCCAACCAAAAGACATAGGGTATCAGAATGGATAAAAAAACAAGACCCATCTATTTGCTGTCTACAAGAGACTCATTTTAGACCTGAGGACACCTTTAGATTCAGAGTGAGGGGATGGAGAACTATTTATCATGCTACTGGAAGCCAAAAGAAAGCTGGAGTAGCCATACTTATATCAGACAAACTAGACTTTAAATTTAAGGCTGTAACAAGAGATGAAGAAGGACATTATATAATAGTTACAGGGTCTATCCATCAGGAAGAGCTAACAATTATAAATGTCTATGCGCTGAATACCGGAGCCCCCAAATATATAAAACAATTACTCATAAACAGAAGCAACCTTATTGATAAGAATGTGGTAATTGCTGGGGACTTTAACACCCCACTTACAGAAATGGATAGATCATCTAGACACACGGTCAATAAAGAAACAAGGGCCCTGAATGAGACACTGGATCAGATGGACTTGACAGATATATTTAGAACTCTGCATCCCAAAGCAACAGAATATACTTTCTTCTCGAGTGCACATGGAACATTCTCCAAGATAGATCATATACTGGGTCACAAAACAGCCCTTCATAAGTTTACAAGAATTGAAATTATACCATGTATACTTTCAGACCACAATGCTATGAAGCTTGAAATCAACCACAGGAAAAAGTCTGGAAAACCTCCAAAAGCATGCAGGTTAAAGAACACCCTACTAACGAATGAGTGGGTCAACCAGGCAATTAGAGAAGAAATCAAAAAATATATGGAAACAAACGAAAATGAAAATACAACAATCCAAACGCTTTGGGACGCAGCGAAGGCAGTCCTGAGAGGAAAATACATTGCAATCCACACCTATCTCAAGAAACAAGAAAAATCCCAAATACAAAATCTAACAGCACACCTAAAGGAAATAGAAGCAGAACAGCAAAGGCAGCCTAAACCCAGCAGAAGAAGAGAAATAATAAAGATCAGAGCAGAAATAAACAATATAGAATCTAAAAAAACTGTAGAGCAGATCAACAAAACCAAGAGTTGGTTTTTTGAAAAAATAAACAAAATTGACAAACCTCTAGCCAGGCTTCTCAAAAGGAAAAGGGAGATGACCCAAATAGATAAAATCATGAATGAAAATGGAATTATTACAACCAATCCCTCAGAGATACAAACAATTATCAGGGAATACTATGAAAAATTATATGCCAACAAATTGGACAACCTGGAAGAAATGGACAAATTCCTGAACACCCACACTCTTCCAAAACTCAATCAGGAGGAAATAGAAAGCTTGAACAGACCCATAAGCAGCGAAGAAATTGAATCGGTTATCAAAAATCTCCCAACAAATAAGAGTCCAGGACCAGATGGCTTCCCAGGGGAGTTCTACCAGACGTTTAAAGCAGAGATAATACCTATCCTTCTCAAGCTATTCCAAGAAATAGAAAGGGAAGGAAAACTTCCAGACTCATTCTATGAAGCCAGTATTACTTTGATTCCTAAACCAGACAGAGACCCAGTAAAAAAAGAGAACTACAGGCCAATATCCCTGATGAATATGGATGCAAAAATTCTCAATAAGATACTAGCAAATCGAATTCAACAGCATATAAAAAGAATTATTCACCATGATCAAGTGGGATTCATTCCTGGGATGCAGGGCTGGTTCAACATTCACAAATCAATCAACGTGATACATCACATTAACAAAAAAAAAGAGAAGAACCATATGATCCTGTCAATCGATGCAGAAAAGGCCTTTGACAAAATCCAGCACCCTTTCTTAATAAAAACCCTTGAGAAAGTCGGGATAGAAGGAACATACTTACACATCATAAAAGCCATTTATGAAAAGCCCACAGCTAACATCATCCTCAACGGGGAAAAACTGAGAGCTTTTTCCCTGAGATCAGGAACACGACAGGGATGCCCACTCTCACCGCTGTTGTTTAACATAGTGCTGAAAGTTCTAGCATCAGCAATCAGACAACAAAAGGAAATCAAAGGCATCAAAATTGGCAAAGATGAAGTCAAGCTTTCGCTTTTTGCAGATGACATGATATTATACATGGAAAATCTGATAGACTCCACCAAAAGTCTGCTAGAACTGATACATGAATTCAGCAAAGTTACAGGATACAAAATCAATGTACAGAAATCAGTTGCATTCTTATACACTAACAATGAAGCCACAGAAAGACAAACAAAGAAACTGATCCCATTCACAATTGCACCAAGAAGCATAAAATACCTAGGAATAAATCTAACCAAAGATGTAAAGGATCTGTATGCTGAAAACTATAGAAAGCTTATGAAGGTAATTGAAGAAGATTTAAAGAAATGGAAAGACATTCCCTGCTCATGGATTGGAAGAATAAATATTGTCAAAATGTCAATACTACCCAAGGCTATCTACACATTCAATGCAATCCCAATCAAAATTGCACCAGCATTCTTCTCGAAACTAGAACAAGCAATCCTAAAATTCATATGGAACCACAAAAGGCCCCGAATAGCCAAAGGAATTTTGAAGAAGAAGACCAAAGCAGGAGGCATCACAATCCCAGACTTTAGCCTCTACTACAAAGCTGTCATCATCAAGACAGCATGGTATTGGCACAAAAACAGACACACAGACCAATGGAATAGAATAGAAACCCCAGAACTAGACCCACAAACGTATGGCCAACTCATCTTTGACAAAGCAGGAAAGAACATCCAATGGAAAAAAGACAGCCTCTTTAACAAATGGTGCTGGGAGAACTGGACAGCAACATGCAGAAGGTTGAAACTAGACCACTTTCTCACACCATTTACAAAAATAAACTCAAAATGGATAAAGGACCTAAATGTGAGACAGGAAACCATCAAAACCTTAGAGGAGAAAGCAGGAAAAGACCTCTCTGACCTCAGCCGTAGCAATCTGTTACTCGACACATCCCCAAAGGCAAGGGAATTAAAAGCAAAAGTGAATTACTGGGACCTTATGAAGATAAAAAGCTTCTGCACAGCAAAGGAAACAACCAACAAAACTAAAAGGCAACCAACGGAATGGGAAAAGATATTTGCAAATGACATATCGGACAAAGGGCTAGTATCTAAAATCTATAAAGAGCTCACCAAACTCCACACCCGAAAAACAAATAACCCAGTGAAGAAATGGGCAGAAAACATGAATAGACACTTCTCTAAAGAAGACATCCAGATGGCCAACAGGCACATGAAAAGATGTTCAGCGTCGCTCCTTATCAGGGAAATACAAATCAAAACCACACTCAGGTATCACCTCACGCCAGTCAGTGTGGCCAAAATGAACCAATCAGGAGACTATAGATGCTGGCGAGGATGTGGAGAAACGGGAACCCTCTTGCACTGTTGGTGGGAATGCAAATTGGTGCAGCCGCTCTGGAAAGCAGTGTGGAGGTTCCTCAGAAAATTAAAAATAGACCTACCCTATGACCTAGCAATAGCACTGCTAGGAATTTACCCAAGGGATACAGGAGTACTGATGCATAGGGGCACTTGTACCCCAATGTTCATAGCAGCACTCTCAACAATAGCCAAATTATGGAAAGAGCCTAAATGTCCATCAACTGATGAATGGATAAAGAAATTGTGGTTTATATACACAATGGAATACTACGTGGCAATGAGAAAAAATGAAATATGGCCTTTTGTAGCAACCTGGATGGAACTGGAGAGTGTGATGCTAAGTGAAATAAGCCATACAGAGAAAGACAGATACCATATGGTTTCACTCTTATGTGGATCCTGAGAAACTTAACAGGAACCCATGGGGGAGGGGAAGGAAAAAAAAAAAAAGAGAGAGGTTAGAGTGGGAGAGAGCCAAAGCATAAGAGACTGTTGGGAACTGAGAACAGACTGAGGGTTGATGGGGGGTGGGAGGGAGGGAAGGGTGGGTGATGGGTATTGAGGAGGGCACCTTTTGGGATGAGCACTGGGTGTTGTATGGAAACCAATTTGTCGATAAATTTCATATATAAAAAAAAATAAAATAAAAAAAAATAAAATATAAGCAGTAAACTACAGCTGGGAAAAATCTGAGCAAAGTTTGGAAAAAGAGGTTAATAATAAAATACAATTTTAGTAAGGACAGAGAACTATGGGAATACATAGGGGGTTCAGGTATGGGAATACATATTTCCCTGAACATAGGCGGTTCAGGGAAAGCCCACTGGGAAACTGCTATTTAAGCTGAGACCTATAAAATGAGTAAAAGTCCATCCGCGAAAAGAAAAGGGGTCAAATGTCCTGGACTGAGGAGAATGGCACATGTGAAGAGCCAAGAGGAGCATTGAACTGCAGAGCAGAGGGGACTAGGAATTCACAGGGAAGTAAAGAACTGGGAAATGTGTGTCTGTGACACAGACTGAAGAGGGAACTGTTTTATAGGAGGGTGGAAAGATGAGCAGTGGCCTCTAGAGCCCAGGCTAAAGATTCCCAATTCTGGGGGCACCTGGGTGGCTCAGTCGGTTGAGCATCTGACCTTGGCTCAGGTCATGCATGATCTTGCAGTTCGTGGGTTCGAGCCCCGCATCGGGCTCTGCACTGACAGCTTAGAGCCTGGAGCCTGCTTCGGGTTCTGTGTCTCCCTCTCTCTCTGCTCCTCCTCTGCTCATATTCTGTCTCTCTTTCAAAAATAAATAAATATTAAAAGAAAAAAAAAGATTCTCAGTTCTGGATTGAACCATTGACACAGGTTTTAAGGTAGAAGAATGAAATAATTAGACTTATATTTTTAAGTTTTTTGAATTTTGTAATTCACATACACACATATATATACTTTCATATAAGTGCATAAATGATTATACCATACATGTTGGTAGGCTTTTATTAACTGTTTCTCCTTTGTTTTCACCGTCTTAACTTGCCCCCCTCCCTTTTTCTGCACTCCCTACCATCTGCCACCCCTGTACCCTGTAACCCATGTTAATAGCCTGGTTTGAGTCCTCCTGTATTTTCTCCATGTTCACATGGCTGTATACAGAGACACACATTCACAATTACATTTACTTACACATTCACACAGACATACACATACACACACATACTCACACACACTCTATATCTAAAGGGCATTGTGTGAATGTGTTTGTGTAGTAACGTTTTACAAAATAAGATCACTTTTCTGCATCTTGCTTTCCTCACTCAACCATTCCTCATATAAATGCTTCTAGGTGGGGCACCTGTGTGGCTCAGTCTGTTGAGTGTCTGATTCTTGGTATCGGCTCAGGTCAGGATCTCAAGTTTCCTGGGATATGACCCTGCCTTGAGCTCTGCACTGATAGTGCAGAACCTACTTGGGATTCTCTCTCTCTCCCTCTCTTTCTGTCCCTCCCCACCCCCTCTCTCTCACTCAAAACAAATAAATAAAACATTAAAAACAAATTTTTTTTAAATAAAGATAAATCAATACATAAAATAAATGCTTCTAGGTCAATTTAGCTCCAATTCATATTTTTCATGGGATCATATTATACCCTGATGTGGATGTTCCATAATAAAGTCAACAATTCTTTTAGAGATGGACAGTCACATAATTTTCAGGTTTTTATCATTCAAACAATGAAGCAGCAAACATTCTTATTCAAAAGTCCTTTATTCTAGTGGCTTTATGCTAGAAAATAGATATATTCCCAGGAATGGGAAATGAGAACAAACAGTATTGCAGTTCCTACTTATAAAATGCTTTCCAGACAGGCTGGCAAAATTCCCATCTGAACAAGCAGTCAATAAGAGTTCACCCTTCTCCCCATATCACTGCCAGGAATAAGTGTCATAGCTGCTCTTTGTATTTTCTGATCTGAGGGATGACGTCACTTGATTTCTTTGGCCACTAGTGTTGGGGTTTTCTTTTCACTTGTTTGTTTATTAATTTCCTCATCTGTGAATTATTTAGTCAGACTGTAATTTTTCTAAGGTTTGCCTTTCTAAGTCAATGTGTATAAACTATACATTATAAAACCTGACCCATGAATTATCATTTGCATTAGCAGTCTAGAAGGCAGGGATGGCTTGCTTAAACATCCATTATCAAGTCTGAAAACCTCGAAGCTATAAGGAAAAAGTAGACATATTTGTCTACGTAAAAATGAAAACCTTATATGTGGTGAAACATACCCTAAGCAGTGGTTTTGGCAGATCTGCAAGTTTAAATGATCATTTGACTGCAATTGGGAAAACAGATTAAAGGAGAAGTGGCAGGAAGTGAATTAAGAGATTGTTTCCAATGTCTACATGGCCAAGAACAGGTTTGAGTAGATAGAGTGGACAGGTCATGCCAGTTAACTGAATGTAGGGGAGCAAGGAATGGAGATTATAAAAATATAAATGTTAACTTATTTTAACTAACATTTAATTAACATGGGTTAAGTAAAAAGAATATGAGCTTAGAGAGAGCACAGCTGGATCTGTCACCACTGGAGACCTACCTCCTCGGAACAAGGGTGAAATCCCTGAGCTATGCTTTCCTTAACTATAGTAATGGGCATACTATCCCCCATTTCTCACAGTGGTTGGGATTAAATGAGCAGATGTAAAAGTCTGTAGAGCAGGACCTGGTACAAGGCAAGACCTTATGTACCTCACCTCTCTTCCTCGTCCTGTCTCTTCCTGGCTCTCACTAGGCTGGGCTCACAGAAAATTGCCGGAGTCCAGCTCCAGCAGGTCCAGGGGTCCCTGAAGGATGAATGGCATCGGCGAGAATAACAAATGGACACAGACAACAGCAGTGTGTTAGACTGGTGACTTTATTGTGGCAAGCATGGCATTATATGTGTTAGCAATTTCCTTGTAGCGTGCGTCATCTATGTTTCTCGGCTTTACCTAATTCTAAAAATGTTCCTTTGTATAATCACCCATTAAAGAACTTGATGCTTATTTCTTTGTAATGTTTCCTCCTGCTTTTTTGTTTATTGATTAATTTCTTCATACTACTTTCAATATGTATCTACGTTTATTTGTAGTTTATAAAGCGTTTGCTTTGCTATTTTCACGAAAGGTCATCTAACTCTCAACACCTCAAGTGGAACGTTTACAGGGACATGACTTCTTAATTGTTCCTTTGAACCATTTGCGGTACAAGGAACAAAAGTATTCGCTTTGGTCTGGGGTGCCGGGAGGGAGCCAAGAGTGCCCCGGGAATCCACGCCCTATGTGCTCCCAGAGAGACAAGGTATACCTAGGAACTAATGAACCATTCTGTACCTTAACCCACCAGATCCAGTTATCATTAGGAATGCCTCCTGGGGGCCAAGTGGGCCTAGGGGCTGGAGTAACTTGTATCCATGGATACATTCCTTTGTTGCTAGAGTGGGGATTTCGAACCCATTTGTTCCCCTCCTTGGCTGGGAAATATATGGGGCTATCTTTCCTTTAGGTAGAGGATGGGCAGGTAGGCGTGGCACCAGCTGGATATAAGGTTTCTTTTTTGTCTGGGGGTCATCCCCAGAAAATATCCCCGAGTTTGCCCCCATGGGTTTATTTGGATTCATCAGTGCCAGTTGGACATTGGGGATGGCCATGATGAGTAACAGAAGGGATACCAGTAGCTTCCCATTCGGAGGGTCGCTGTGCATTGCCCTTCTGCCAACCACCTGGGCTGTCACATCAGAAAGGCTGGATGGATGGTGGTTCATGTGGGGCAGTAGTAACCAAGCCTGCTTGCTGGTCAGAATCACTTTTTTGAATTTATAGATCCCTGGGTTCCACTCCGAGAGATTCTTTTTTTTTTTTTTTAATGTTTATTTATTTTTGAGAGAGAGACAGAGCACGAGTGGGGGACAGACAGAGACAGAGAGGCAGACACAGAATCCAAAACAGTCTCCGGGCTCTGAGCAGTCAGGCTCCAAGCCCTGAGCTGCCAGCACAGAGCCCGACGCAGGGCTTAAACTCCGGAACAGTGAGATCATGACCTGAGCTGAAGTTGGACGCCCAACTGACTGAGCCACCCAGGAGCACCTCCACTCCCAGAGATTCTAATTCTGTTGGTCTGGTGTGGGACTCTGGAAATTTTGTATTTTTATCAAGCTTTCCAGGAGATCGCGATAATTAGCCAGACTGGGAAACAGCTTTCCCAAAGGGCATAGGATCTAGTGGAAAAGACAAACGGTTAAAACCAAGTCAGTCACCAGGCTGTACATTAAATCACCAGAACTTAGTCATCCTGCACAACTGAAACTTTGTGCCCTTTGGCCAACATCTCCATTTCTGACACTGCTCAGCCCCTGGCAACCGCTGTAGTTAATAACACTGGATTGTATACTTGAAATCTGCTAAAAGAAAAGACTTTAAGTGTTCACACACACACACACACACACACACACACGCACACACGCACACACACACACAAGGTTTATGTGAGGTGATGGAGATGTTAATTAGCTTGATTGTGGTAACCATTTCACAAAGTATGTATGTATCAAAACATCACGTTGTGTACCTTAAATATATACAATGTTTACTTGTCAATTATACTTCAATATATATAAGCAGTGGTTTGGGCAGACCTGCAAGTTTAAATGATCATTTGATTGCCAGATTAAAGGAGAAGTAGCAGGAAGTGAATTGGGAGGTTGTTTATTGAATTATACTTCAATAAACAGGGGGGAAACTGAGTCAGGGTGGTATGGCCATAAGAAGGGCATGTGAGGTGCTATGAATGGTCCGGCCTCAGTGAGGTGTGGAGGTCTCAAAAAGGGGGTGAGATCAGATCCTGAAAGAGAGAATGGACTGTGCTGTCAGCAGAGGAGTTGAGGGAGGGAAAGGAGAGGTAGGTTGAGGTTAAGTGGGAGGCTCTTGAAATGCTGGCTAAGGAGTTTGGACTTTAGCACAAAGGCAATGGAGACTCATCAAACGTTTTTAAGCAGGGCAGTAACTTGCTAAGAACTTGTCTTAGTAACTGAGTAAAACAACCCTGGCAGCCCTGTGGAGAATGCACTCTACAGATGTTAGGGATTGTCTTTGTTAAAACTATGATTATGCAAACAGCCTGATTTGGAAAATATACCCCTATGTGATCCTCCATTCTGTTCAAGGTGAGTGGAAGTACAAATAATAATGTGGTCAAAGTGATGAAATATTGGGAAAAACACAGCAGCAAATTTGCCTCATGCCCTGTCTCAAGGTAAATACCTTTAAAGTTCTAGCTTTTTATTTTGAAATTAATTAGCACTTTTCCTTTAATAACCTTGCAGAGATATAGACTGAAAAATAGCAAAATCTTGAATTGCGCCAATTTAGAGGTGAGTTCAGCTGCTCAAAAAATGCTTTACTGAATTTAAACCACAGCTTTATATTTGTCAATGAGTAGTAATAAAAGATCATTTTGTCTGTTGGACAAATGATTCAGTATTAGTGAAGGAAGAAATTAGAACACAAAGTGTATTTTTCACAAAGCAATTCAAAGTTAAAACTGTGAAGATCCCTTGACTTCCAGACCAGTACCCAAGTCCTTGTGCTGTTTATGATACAGACAAGCTGAAATGGGTGTGCCCAGCCAGGAGACACAATGGCACTTGGAGGCTTTGCATGGGAGCTATCATAAATGGAGAGGAGAAGGGAGAGGGAGAGAGACACTGGTTAGAAAGATTTACTGTCCTAGTCATCAGATGAGATGGGCAACACCCAAAGACTGCTGGGTAAATTGGAGGGTTACTTTCAGGTGGGCCCCTCCCCCAGCACCATAAACACTGCTAAAGTGCAAGGGAGGCATGGAGCCAGGCCTCTCCAGACCACCACAGCAAGGATGGAAGAAGAAGGAGGAGCTCCAGTCAATCCCCTCAGCCCCTGCTTTGCCAATATGCTCCTTGAGAACATACAGATTCCAAAGGAAAACAATAGGATTCTCTCACACCAGGCATCTTATATTAGCTTAGAAAATAATGAGTTTTCTTTGAATAATAAATAATGGCAATTTTTTCCAATTACAAAAATATACATGTTTATGGTAAAAATTTAGAAAAGCAAAAGCTTATAAAAATTACCCAAAGCCCCCCACCCAACAATAAACACTGTTAATATTTTAAAAACTTGTTGCCAGATTTTTTACCTCAATACCCGGGATTTGTTGTCTCGCTGCTTCAAAGAATGAAGAGGTGGATGCAGAATAAAATGAGCTGCAGGCAGAAGTTTATTAGAGTATAAGCTTAGAAAGTAAGAATAGTATGAAAGCTCTCTTTACAGAGAGGGGGCATTCGAAAGTGAATACCGACGGACTTCAAGCTGTATTACAAAGCTGTAATAATCAAGACAGTATGGTACTGGCACAAGAACAGACACACAGATCAATGGAATAGAATAGAGAAGCCAGAAATGGACCCACAAACATATGGCCAACTAATCTTTGACAAAGCAGTAAAGAATATCCAATGGAATGAAGACAGTCTCTTCAGCAAGTGGTGCTGGGAAAACTGGACAGCGACACGCAGAAAAATGAAACTTCTTATACTTTCTTATACCATACACAAAAATAAACTCAAAATGGATGAAAGACCTAAATGTAACACAGGATGACATCAAAATCCTCAAGGAGAAAGCGGGCAAAAACCTCTCTGACCTTGGCCGCAGCAACTTCTTACTCAACATGTCTCCAGAGGCAAGGGAAACAAAAGCAAAAGTGAACTATTGGGACCTCATCAAAATAAAAACTTCTGCACAGCGAAGGAAACCATCAGCAAAACTGAAAGGCAACCAACAGAATGGGAAAAGATATTTGCAAATGACATATCAGATAAAGGGTTAGTATCCACAATCTATAAAGAACTTAGCAAACTCAACACCCAAAAAAACAAATAATTCAGTGAAGAAATGGGCAAAAGACATGAATAGACACTCCTCCAAAGAAGACATCCAGATGGCCAACCAACACATCAAAAAAATGCTCAACATCACTCATCATCAGGGAAATACAAATAAAACCACGATGAGATACCACCTTATACCTGTCAGAATGGCTCACATTAACAACTCAGGCAACAACAGATGTTGGTGAGGATGCGGACAAAGAGGATCTCTTTTGCATTGCTGGTGGGAATGCAAACTGGTGCAGCCACCCTGGAAAATAGTATGGAGGTTCCTCAAAAAATTAAAAATAGAACTACCCTATGACCCAGGAATTGCACTACTAGGTATTTATCCAAGGGATACAGGGGTGCTGTTTTGAAGGGGCACATTCACCCCAATGTTTATAGCAGCTCTATCAACAATAGCCAAAGTATGGAAAGGACCCAAATGTCCATCAACAGATGAATGGATAAAGAAGAGGTGGTATATATATATACAACGGAGTATTACTCGGCAATCAAAAAGAATGTAATCTTGCCGTTCACAACTACGTGGATGGAACTGGAGGGTATTATGCTAAGTGAAATTAGTCAGTCAGAGAAAGACAAATATCATATGATTTTACTCATAGGAGGCTTTTAAGATACAAAACAGATGAATATAAGGGAAGGGAAGCAAAAATAATATAAAAACAAGGAGGGGGACAAAAACATAAGAGACTCTTAAATATGGAGAACAAACAGGGTTGCTGGAGCGGTTGTGGGAGGGGGTTGGGCTAAATGGGTAAGGGGCATTAAGGAATCTACTCCTGAAATCATTGTTGCACTATATGCTAACTAACTTGGATGTAAATTAAAAAGATAAATTAAATAAGGGCACCTGGGTGGTTCAGTCGGTTAAGTGTCTTACTTTGGATCAGGTCATGATCTCATGGTTCATGAGTTTGAGCCCCGCATCAGGCTCTGTGCTGACAGCTCAGAGCCTGCAGCCTGTTTCGGATTCTGTCTCTGGCTCTCTCTGCCCATCGCCGGCTTGTTTTTCTAAAATAAATAAACATTAAAAAAAAATTAAAAATTAAAATTAAAATTAATTGAATAAAAATTTAAAAAAAAAAGAAAGAAAGTGAATACCAAGGACTTTAGGCAAGGGTCTTTGTTTTATAGGGCTTTTGGTCATTCCCCTTCACCTCCTCCTTGTTCCTTCTTAGGGTCTACTCTTAGTGGCTAGGTAACTCTAAATGCCTAGTCATTCCTTTTTGATTAACTAGTTTCTATTGTATGAGAGGTGGTCTACTGCCATAACTTTCCTCCTGGGTTCTACATTTTTTATGGTCTACTTATTTTTATTCAGGTCTTTTGTTTGTCAAATTCCTGAGGGACCCTGAGGGGGAACAGGTGTTGTCTGTTACATTCTTAAGAAGGACTTTACACCTGAGGGAGTTTGCCTGAGGTCAGACATTCCCAGAAGAAGTGTTTTAAAATTTGTGTTTTTCCTCACCCAGAAATCTTTAAGCCCTAGGCTCTCCCTTTCTGCCTACTGAATTCTATCATTCCCTATCACACTATCAAACATCTCTCTATTCATATAAACTAAAAAAGATAGTTTTCAAAAGTGGACTCTTGTCACAAATAATTTTTGTAAGCTATTTTTCCATTCAACAATATGTTTTGGACATCCAAAAATTGACAATTACAGTTATACATCCTCTTTTTGTCAGTTGCATAATATTTGGATGTGTAGGGGACAAGGGCAGACTGCCCCAAGATGGGCCACTTCAGCATGAACATTATTTTGACTTAAAAGCAATCAAACCCAGCAGATTCAGGAAAACATCTTTACCTCCCCCTCAACTGCCTGCCTATGTCAGGATGAGACCTATTAACAGAGATTCCTCTTTACCTAAGAACTTAACTATATAAGAACAACCTTTGTTTTCTAGACATCTCCTTTCACCTTCCTACTAATGGCCTTCCTCCCCTTTGTATCCATAGACCCTGCCCCTCTCCTTAGCTCATATAAACATGTTGCCTGTCTTTGGAATTTCCATGTCTGTGTGGATTCCCCACATGTACACTGTTAAATATGATTTTCTCCTGTTAATCTGTCTCATATCAAATTGATTCTTAGTCAAGCTAGAAGGATCTTCAAGTGTGTAAGAAATGCTTTCTCTCCAACAAATGAAACTAATTCATTTAAACAATTCTCTTTTGATAGACTTTCTACTTTTCACTACAATCAGCAACATTCCAATAAATATAATCTATCTAAATGGATAGCTTGGGGCTTTTTTGGCTTTCTTGGGGCTTTTTTGCTGTTCTTTTGTTTGTTTTTGCATGTGTGTCCAATTACCTGTATAGGATAAACTCTAAGAAGAGAATCACCCATAAAGTCGACACCTCCTGCCTCACAGCCACCTCCCTGCTCACCTCCAATAGCAGAGCTGTGGGTTTTGCCTGACAAGCCACTGACCCGCACCCTTAGAAAACAGGCTGTATCTGCAGGGGAGATGCAGATCTTCAACTCACCTTTCATGTGAAAAAAGGAGGGCTAACTCCACACCTCAGCCCATCACACAATCCTGGCAAATCAAAGAAGTACCAGAGATCAGCTCAGGAAGGCCCATGATTCAGATGGGTCCAGAGAGAGGCGGGGCTGGGGCCTGGCCTGGAACTATAGGGTCTGTCAACACTAAAGCCTGGAGCTTCTGTCAGTCACCACAGGGAGAGTGTTCTCCAAGAATGAAACCAATACAGAGGAAAGCAAAGTTGACAGATGGTTTTATTTTGGTCCCTGGACTCTGGAGCCAGCTTTATTTCCTGTATCCTTTGATTTTTTGAGCTGATATACGTATACCCTCCTTTTCCTCCCATACCCCTCAAATCACTGTAGTCTATCTCATAATTAAAAAAGTCCTTCTCAGGGCCCAGCCCCCAGTATACAGGCACTGGCCTCAGGGCCCTGACTAGGTGGCACCCTAGTGATCCTGCCCAGTTGTCTGGCCTCAGTGGCTAATCTCAAGCCTGACAAATGCCGGGAGCCTGGCTGGCCAGAGACAGGAGTACTTGGAGACAGGCAGGTCAGCAGCTGATCTGGGAAGGGACGTTCCTCCCATTCCTACACAGAGATGCCCACGGAGGCCTTTCTCACTTCCTTATATGTTTTGCAGAATAATAATAATCTCATTTTAAAAGGCAGGGACAGGGGGTTTATTGTCAACTAAGTATGAGAAACTCTGGACTGAAGAACTATAAACAACTTTGATTTTAAGTGTTTACTGCTGAACTTCTCAGACTCCTTAACATGCTAATATGCATCAGGACTCTCCAATGGTCCCACGTGGTCTGGGCTTGGAGAGGCCAGCAAGCCCAAAAGCTGCCAGGTGAGAGTCCTGGGCTACACCTTCCAAACCGAAGACTTTAAGCAAGTCACTAACCTCTCTGAGCCTCAGTTTCCTCATCTCTAAAATACCTTCTTCTTAGAGCTGCTGTGAAGATTTCATCAGCAAAGTGTTTGAACAGCACTGAAACATCAAAAGTCTGCAATAAATGTTAGCTATTAACATTTTAGCATTAAAGTCCACAGTGTACGTTTTCCATTATTGCCTTATCTTCTTGATCACCTTTCTTCTTGATCGAATGCATAGTCCCCTCCATTCTCTTTGTACTTGTGTTTATATCCCCAAGTACAACCCCAACAGGGCAGGGAGCACTTTGTGCTTACTGTTTGCTACTATGGCAGGAGGCCTGTTGACAAGAGGTGATGGTGGAAGGGTGTGGTTTAAGCAGTTAGATCGAGTCTGCTGGGAGCCAAGGTCACCTTGACTTCTGACCTCCACACTGGCTTTAGCCCATGCTGAGGTTCTTCGTGTGTATACTGTGGTCACAGTGCATCTGCCAGAGGGGGGCTTCTCTTCTCAGCTGAGGTTTAATTAGGGTATTTTTCTCTTTCCTTTCTTTGTGCCTTTGGAATTTACAGTCTTAGAAATGTTTCCATTCAAAATAAAGTGGGTTTTTTTGTTTGTTTGTTTGTTTTTATTTTGAGGGAAAGATAGAGTGTGAGCTGGGGAGGGACAGAGAGGGAGACAGAATCTGAAGCAGGCTCAGACTCTGAGCTGTCAGCACAGAGCCCAGCATGGGGCTCAAACTTGTGAACCCCAAGATCATGACCTGAGCTGATGCTCAACCAACTAAGCCACCCAGGTGCCCCTACAATGAAGTTTTTTATTAGAATAGTGCATACTGGAGTAACTGGGATAAATGGAGATATGGAGTATTCTAGATCCCACACATCCTGCTCCCTTGAGAAAGAGGCAGGTGGGTAGGATGGTGGGATGTGTATAAGTACATTGAATTTCAGAAGGACACTTCTTGAGGTGATGACTTTAACAGATCAGATGCCCCTGCCTGTGAACTTCTGCCAAGGAGTCAATATTTTAAATATCATTTGTTTTTGGCTGGTCCCCAAATATATTACAGTTCCTCCCAAGGAGAAATTTTTCATCTCTTTGGATACCTCCTTGAAGTTCAGGCAGCACCCCAGTGCAATAAATATGGGCTGGCTCCTTAAAAGTCCTATTCAATCCCAGGCAGGTGGTGCAGTTTTTAGAATCCTTGGGTGAGGGGGTCTCCTTACTTGATTGCAATTGGTAACCAGTATTTTCAATTTTTGTTTATTTTTCACCAGTGCCTACTATGTGGCAATCAGACCAACGGTGGTCAAAGGCTTCTTTTTTCTTTTTAAAAAAAATTTTTTTTGTAATGTTTATATATTTTTGAGAGAGATAGAATGTGAGCAGGGGAGGGGCAGAGAGAGACGGAGACAGAATCTGAAGCAGGCTCCAGGCTCTGAACTGTCAGCACAGAGCCTGACACAGGGCTCAAACTCTCGAACTGCAAGATCATCACCTAAGCCAAAGTTGGATGCTTAACTGACTGAGGCATCCATGTGCCCCAAAGGCTTTTTTTTTTTTTTTTTTAGTTTATTTATTTATTTTGAGAGATAGAGCAGGGGAGTAAGTTGTGGGGGCTTTTTTGCTTGTTTGTTTGTTTGTTTGTTTTTTGAGAGATAGAGAGTGATGGGGTTTTGGGGTGATGGTGGGACTCAGAGCTGATGGCCAAGAAAGAATTCTTGAATAAGTCTTTGGTGCAAAAAGGTGATTTTATTAAAGCATGGGGACAGCACCCATGGGCAGAAAGAGCTGCACTGGAGTTGTGAAGAGTGACTGGTTATATACTATGGAATTAGGGGAGGTAAAGTCAAAAGGGAAGTTTCCAAAGAGATTTTCATATGATAAAGACTCACAGATTACTGGAGGCCTAGCTATTGTCAAGCTAAGGTTGTTTTTCCCTCTAGCAAAGCATTAACATTATGACAGTAGGGAGTTCCTGGACTTTAGACTATTGATAAGAGTCCATCTTTTTTTTTTTTTTTTTTTTTTTTTATTGTACTATTTGTTTTTTTTTAAATTTTTTTTTTCAACGTTTTTTATTTATTTTTGGGACAGAGAGAGACAGAGCATGAACGGGGGAGGGGCAGAGAGAGAGGGAGACACAGAATCGGAAACAGGCTCCAGGCTCCGAGCCATCAGCCCAGAGCCCGACGCGGGGCTCGAACTCACGGACCGCGAGATCGTGACCTGGCTGAAGTCGGACGCTTAACCGACTGCGCCACCCAGGCGCCCCTATAATTGTACTATTTGTAAACTGATGGGAGACTCTTAATGGTTTAACCATCTGTTTTCTGTCCTTTCCTTTGTTTTTGGACAGCCAGGAGCTCCTGAGAAATATTACACATATCCCATCTTGTGGGAGAGGGCGTGTGTGCTAGCTTGTACTTTGCCCCCAGTCTGCCTTATGCTGTCTCATCTGAGAGCAGGAGCAAGGGAGGGGCAGAGAGAGATAGAGAATCCCAAGCAGGTTCCACACTGCTATCGTGGAGCTCAAAGCGGGGGGGGGGGGGGGGGGACCATAAGATCCTGACCTAAGCCGAAATCAAGAGTCGGACTTAACCAACTGAATATTTAAAAATGCTTAAAAGATGTGTATACATATTAATATATTGATAAAATCTGATTGAGAAATGTAAAGTTGTTTCATTAAAAATGCATTTATTTAAATAAAAGAAAGTGAGCGCATTTTTTAAAATATTTAGCAAATAACAAAACAGATGGTGCACAGATATGTCAAAACTTGTGTGCCCGGGCACTGGCACAGCAGAGGTTTGGGGCCCCTGCCCCAAAGCAGGAACAGGAAGGGAGTCTACCCCTTGCTCTGGGCTGATGCATGTCTGCGAAAGCATCCTAGTCACTCTAGAGCATGAAACAGGTGTTGGGCAGTTGCACATGTATTTCACTATATTAAAAATTCAAATAGTATCATACACCCAGTCCAAGTGTTGAGGAATACAGTGCAAAGGAAGGCTCCCTCAGAGGCCCTTCCCAGGGGCTCCACGATGCAGGAAGTTGAGTGAGTTGCAAAGGGAGGACCAGTCCTAAAGACTGAATTTACAAGGATCAACATCTTAAACATTGATTCTTTTCCTCCCCCCAGTTTATAAGCTGTTTCTTCTGTAAGTATTCTTCTCTTTCTCTAGTTTAAAAGGGAAAGGAAGAGAAAGCTGAACTTTTTAGACCAAGCAACTAACCTTTTTCTGCAGAATTCACTTTGCAGGCACCCTCGGTCATCAAATTCACCAAGCCAACACTCCACAGTGCCACCTCCTGGACGTCTGTCCCAGTCAGTCTTCTCTCCTCCGCCAGTGGTGGAGACTTCAGGCAGATCCATTTCTGTTTCCAGGTCAACCACAAGTGCCCTTCTTCCCTCCAGAGTTTAATATGACACTGTTAAAAAACAAAATTCAACCAAGTGAAGTTTGAAGATCTCATTGGCTTTATTGAATGATTCATAAATTGGGCAGCATTCTACCTAGCAAGTACAGAGATACTGGAAGAGTTGTACAAATGGAAGGTTTTTTAATGGAAGGAGGACCTGGCAAGGAAGTTATTAACAAAAGAAAACAAAAGGATTGTTTCAGGCTGGGAGGAAAGACCCAGCAGGGTTTGTATCATGCAGATTACCTCACAAAGTGCTGATGAGTAAATTTCAGACCGATTGTTAAAAGGTCACATTCCTGGGACAGGTTGAAACTGTAATTAAGACTTGGTTTGCTGGGGGTGGGGGGATAGGTTCCATCTGGGGCTTGTTGCTTCTTTTTTAACACATATACTATCTGACTCTGAGGATTTGCTCATATACACAGCTGTGAATAGAGTCTTGGTGCAAAACAGAATCAATGACAATGACTCACAATCAGGTCAGAGCTGAATCTTCTCTTCCTGGCCTCACCCTAGGAGAGTATCCAGGTCACAACCGGGCATTGTTTACCCAGAAGCAGAGGGAAGAACTTTAAGCTTTCTTATAAGACCATTTGAAAATGAATCAGAATGCAAGGACTCCTCTTTGGGAGAATGTCAGGACTGAGCAATGTGGTGGCAGATGGGGTTGGAAATGTTTGCTGTCTGCAACAAAGAAATCACAGAGTTTGGAGTTATTCTAATATTGGGATTTCCATTCAGCTTTCTTTGGTTTGCATTTGCCAGGTATTCCTTTTCCATCCCACTATTTTCCACTGCCCTGTGTCTGTCTGACACACACTGAACATAGGATGAAACACCAGGACTCTGACATCATTCTTGTCTTTTCCACTTGCCAGCTCAGCCACAAGCACTCAGTGAAGTGCCCCCAAATGCAGCACAAAGCAGGCACCCTGTGTTGCTGAGCGGACAGGTGGGGGTCCCAGAAGATGTCACCTGAATCCTCATTGACTGGTCTTTCTCCTGTCAAGTCTTTTGATTGGGAGAACATGCTAAGTGATTGAGTGTTAAAACTTCATTTAAAAAGTAAAAGAGGTTAGGGGCGCCTGGGTGCTCAGTCAGTTGAGCGTTAGACTTCAGCTCAGGTCTTGATCTCACGGGTTTGTGAGTTCAAGCCCTGGGTCGGGCTCTGTGCTGACAGCTCGGAGCCTGGAGCCTGCTTCAGGTTCTGTGTGTGTCTCTCTCTGCCCCTTCCCTGCTTCGTGCTCTATCTCTGTCTCAAAAATAAGTTAACGCTTAAAAAAAAAAAAAAAGTAAAAGAGGTTAACTAGAGCTAACTTCTTACCAAGTGTGGCCTAATAATCATTCTCTTCCAAGACTTTTCCCAGGATTAAATTCACAGTATTATTTAGGTAAATATTTAATAATTAATAGGCAACAGTCAATATGTATCTATCCTGTGTGGAACAATAGCTGGGAGAGTGATTAAAAAAGAAACAGAAATCTACAAAACCTACAAATCTATAAGTGTTGCTTGCTGGGAATGTGACCAAGACTCAAATACAAAGTCATTATTAGTAGAGCCTGGGGATTAAGTGCATGGGCTTTGTAGTCAGGCAGATCTGAGAGCTAATCTGTCTGCCATTTATTAGACATGGTAGCTAACTTCTGTAAGCACAAGTTTCCTCACTCTCAGGATGGGGACAATAATTCTACCTCATAGGAATTTTGGAAGGATCACTTGAGAAAATGTACACGGTCTGCTTTAAAATTGCAGCCTCAGTTTATCTCAGTACAACACTTGGGAGAGTGAGGAGTCAGGTCTTGCATTGAAGGGGCTGTTTTATCATGTATAACAGAGAAGGCTTGCATCCAGAATATCCTAAAAGTCATGAGATGAGCAGAGAATTGGGGGGAGCAATGAGCAAAAGAACTGAACAGGCACTTTTCAGGGGAAGACACCCAGGTAACCAATGAACATAGAAGAGGGTAGGCATTCAACTGCACTGTATTGGGAAATGCAAAGCAAAACCATGATGGGCTGCCATACACACTCACCAGCATAGCTAGCAAGAGGATGACTGACAATACCAAGTGTTGGTGAGAGTATAGTGTGGGAATGAGAATTAATGCAGCCACTCTGGAAAATAGCTCAGCATTGTCTTCTGAAGTGGAGGATGAACATGGCCCACAGCCCAGCAATTCCATGTACATCAGGAAATGTCTGCAAGAATGTTCAATGATCATAATCTGGAATTGGCTCAGATGCTATTCAACAGTAAAGTGGATAAGTGGATTTATTTTCATGCAATGGAATGTTATATGTCAATAAAGATAAATTAATTTCTGCTGCATAAAACAATGAATCTCAAATGTGATATGCAGCAAAAGAAACTGAACACAGAAGAACATATAGTGTGAGATTCCATGTGTGTGAAATTCACAAACTGCAAGACAAAACCCAACTGGGGAAAGACAAATTTGGTGATGAACAATCAAAAGGAACAGGGAAGTGATTACTTTAGATGTGAGAGTAGAGGCTACCTTTGATGGGGAACGTGGGGTTGGGAAAGGGAGGTACTTTCTGGAGGGCTAGCCATGTTGTATTTGATGGAATCGTTGGTCATGTGATTGAACTCTATATCAAGCTTCTCTCTCCTCCTAGGAGGTCAGGCTGGCTCAAAGCGCCAAACCTGCAATCACATGGCTGGCCTTTCTGGTGACCAGCCTCCATTCTGAGTCATCTTAAGATAAACTCTGGTACAATCCAAGGGGCTTATGAGTAACGAATTCCTATTACCCAGGAAATTCCTAGGAGTTAGTCTCATTCCTAGGAATGAAGGACAAAGGCCAGGCAAATTCCTTATATAACAAGCTTCATACTTTAGGACACCATGTTGTAGAAGAGGTAAAAGAGGATAGTTACATTACAAAGACTGAGCTTTTGTCTAAGAGCCATACGTAAGGGAATACTTAAACCAACCCTGATATGGAATGGGACTTTAGATAGACCAAATGGTCAAATTCAAAATGTTCTTTGTAAACCAAAATACTGTTTGTTAGCTGACAAGTTCAAAATGTACTGCCAGTCCACAAATTGTAGGCTCAGGGGGAAGATCAAAGCAGTTTCAAGGTTATGGAACTGACTAGCATCAACCAAATTTACCAAAGAATTTATATAAATCTGAGTAACAATATAGCAATTTACAACAAGGACTGTTTTGATTAGGTGATGGAGAATGATTGTACCAGTTTTTTTGTAATTCTTCCACCTACAGCAAAGCCAACATTCAGAGATAAATTAAATAAAAGAATTGTGCTTGGTGAGTATGGAATTGGAACAAAGGCAAACCCCCATGTATTCTCACCTTTTGACCCTCTTTCCTACACTCCAGATGTACTATCACCCTTCTGTTTTCATAGTAGAATCTTTCCTTGGTCACGCTTATAATATTTGTTTATATGTAACCCTCACTTACATCCTATTATATTTTTTCAAGGACACATAAAGGTCATCTTAATTGACATTTGTCAGCCAAGATTTAACAAGTTTCCCTCAGTACATATTTGCACTAAACCGTAAGGCTTATCTCATACTCATATCCTCTTTTAAATCAGTTATGACCAATAACTTCTGGAGCATCAATTTCTGATTTTACCCCAGAATTTGGCCTGTACACCTTTGTATACCATGGAAGAATTTGGTCTGTGAGTATAATTCAAATTTGCCATTCAAGCCAGCCAGTGTTTACTTCTTCAGGCATGTGTGACTAATCATAGGCATTTATTACATGCTTAGTTGCCTAAGTGGTATGTCCTAAAGCTAGAGCCTTTTAAAATGTTGTTTTCTTGACATTTGGTTGTCCAATTGAAGCCTTTACATATCTTTCATCAGCAGAGCATGAATAAAGAGTGGAGTTACTTCAGAATGAGTCTGAGACAGTCCCAGGATTATGGAGAGGCTAGAGAGGCAGGAAGGAGAGAAGCTCAAAAATACAATGTTACTTCTGCCTGGATTGATCTCCAATGTGTACGTTTTTTTATTTTCCAAAATCATTAAATGAAAAGGCAGCTGTTCCAAGGATTCAAGCCCATGACTAGACATGACACTTTGCTTCAGTCATTCATTGCCAGCATCTGCTTGATATGCTGACATTTCAGAAGCCTTCATGATGGTTCATCCTTGGATCTAAAGGACTAGAGTTGGACACACAGATGGCATCCCAGCTGTGTATACACAACCCCTGTTTTATCTGCCACCCACACCACATACAGTTTTGTCAAGATTCTGTCACAATGCCAATGTAGCTTCTTTGGGAGCAGCCATTAGAAGAAGAAATTGTTTTTGTCAGCTGCCCAGTGGAGCAGGCCAGCCTGCTGAATGAAGCAGACTGGGCGTTCCATCTGTTTTCTCTTGGGAGTGGTCATGATACTTCTCATGAAGTATCTCAGTGGTGTGAGGCATGTGACAGATATGCCTCAGGGAACAGCACTGTGCTGTGAGCCAGGTAGTAACACAAAAGACTGTCAGAAATCAGTGTGGGCCTCGGTGAACCCTGGGTCAATGCCCATGTGGAGGAGCTCTTGTACTGGCAGCAGCAAAGCTCCTAAGGCCCACAGACTCATCATGTCAAAAACAAGAACTGTGATCCACCTCTCCAAACACCTTCTCTCTGTGCTTCCTGTCCCAGTCATCAGCACCACCATCTATCAAGAAACCAGAAATCTCTCTTGGGTCACCTTCCCTCACCTCTCAGCAACCCATCGAGTTCAGCCATATGCCCTCTGAATTTTCTCAAATCTATCCACTTTTCTCCATCCCTAATGCCCTAGTTCAACTGGCATTGGGTATCTCCCTCCTGAAAAACTCTGACAGCTTCCTAACTGATCATCTTCATCTGCTGCCCCTCTGCTTGGTCTCCACCCTAGTCCAGGGTGATTTTTATTTATTTATTTATTTTTTAATTTGAGAGAGAAAGAGAAAGAGCACAAGCAGGAAGGGAAGAGCAGAGAGAGAGGGAAAGAACTGTAAGCAGGCTCCAGGCTCAGCGCAGAGCCTGACTCTGGTTTGGTCCCATAGACCCTGGGATCATGACTTGAGCTGAAATCAAGAGTCAGACGTTCAACTGACTGAGCCACCCAGGCACCCCGAGGGTAACTTTTTAAAGTACAAATACATCACTACCCTGATGAAAGTCTCCACAATCTCCCACTGGTTTCAGAACACAGATCATCAATATCCAGGTTTGATGCCTCTGCTTGCAACTCCACCTTCATCTTGGGCCACCTACCACCTCCCTCAAATCTTGACAGACCAGCTTTGCTGGCTTTGCTCTCAAATGTCTCACTAGACATGTCTACCAGCTCTTCCTTCTGCTTGCAGCAGAACCTTCTCAACACCATCCCCCTCTGTTTCATTATCATAAAATAGACACAACATAAAATGTACCATTTCAATCATTTTAAGTATACAGCTGAATAGCACTAAATACATTTGTGTTGCCATGCAAAAATACAGAACATGTCACTAGTTGCATGTCAGTCTTACGCAGGGACTATGCTAATCTTCACTGTATTGTTCCAGTTCTAGTCTATGTGCTGCTGAAGTGAGTACTCACCCTCTTCTGACTATCAAGTCTGACCCATCCTGCATATCTTAGCTTTAGTCACTTATTCAGGGAAGCCTTCCAAGACCAGGCCCATCCCTTGTCACATGAGTGACATGATTGTCTGATTGGTGTCTGCTCCCCTCACTAGATTGTGAGTGAGCTCCATTAGGGCAGAACTCAGGACGTAGAGGAGTGGTAGGCACATAGTAGCTCAGAGCATCCTAGTTAAATGAGTAAGTGAATGAATGAATCAATGAAACAATGAAGAAATGCAATTCTACCCACAGTAAAGACCACCTTGGCACTATTGTAGAAAACAATAAAATTCTGCATTGTCTTAAACTCCATTCCAGAGTAGGATCTTGGCTTCATCTTTGGAGAGGGTTTTTTGTTTTGGGTTTTTTTTTCCCTTTTCTCAAATAGAAAAGTTACTAATTTGGGCTTTACCTCTCATAAAAAAAGAAAATACATGGTAGTCTTTAAATAGTGTGTTTTCCTTTCATTCTATTTATTGAGGTTTTAAAACAACTGAGTCTAGTGTTAGAGCTCTGCAGCAGTTTGTAATTTCTAAAAACTAATGTAAAGTAGAGCTTATTTGGCACAAGTCTGCAAGACACTAAGCATGATCCTGCCCCACAATATCTGCACAGAAGCCCCTACCATCCATCAGGCTACTAGTGGGGTCTGGAGATGGCTTCCCTTGGAACCTGAGGTTGTCTGCACCCACCAAGTTCACAGAAAACTCATCATGCTCACCTCCAGGAAGCCCTGCTGTGGGCCAGAAATAGCAGATCTAGGCTTTCATGGGACCAAGGACTCCAACCCTGAGTTACAGCAAGGACAGCTGACACACACATTACCCTTCACACTTTATGTGTTATTCATAACACCAGGAGCTAGGGATCAACATCATCATCAACAACAGTATCCTAATTTTACAGATGAGGGGAAAACATTCAGAGGTCAAGCAGCGGGTCCAATATCTCTCAGTTGGGGCTTTTTCTTTTCATTTCATTTTGCTCTATATGACATTAACTGCTGCACTTTCAGAGGCAACTTCTATTATAATGGAACCCTTGAAGTGGTATAAACAAAGATTCTCTGGCCACTGTGCACTTGGACAAAGCCATAGAAAGTAGAAAGAAATATGGCCTATGATTATAAAGCCCTTGAATATGACTGAACACTTAGCACTGATTGTACAGTCTGGTTTTTCAATGTGTGTTGACTCACTGGCTGATGAAAAGTCTGAGAAGAGGTATCACATAGTGATCAAGACTGCCTGGTAACACACAAAACCCTAAAAAGCTCTGGGCCCAAGAACTGTCCCCCAGGCTCTGTGTCCACTGCAGAGTGTCCTTGTGCAGACACAGGCTGGGAGCTGGTTCCTGTCCTGGCTTTCTGCCATTTCACTTTATCTTGGGGGAAAAGCTAGAATGCTCTCTGCCTCCAGGCATAGCATCTGGTAGGCGGGTCCCCCGGGTTTCCTCTAAATCCTGACTGTCCCCACCCTCTTCATGGAGAAGGTGGTAAAGAGCACACTAATCTCTCGGATCAAAGCAAGAACGAAATGCATAACGCTCCCGCTGCAAGATCAGAGCGTGCTTAGATAACCCCGTGGGCTCTTGGCTGAGGAGGCGATGAGAGAGAGGCGCCTGTCCTGAGGTCACAGACTGAAACCCTCTGACACCTGTCCTTTTGCCACCACCACCCCTGTCCAGCCTTGGCACCACTGAGCCAAAGTTTCCAGTGACCAAAAATGTCCCTCGGTCTGGCATCTCCCATCTCCCCATTAGGTTTTCCTTTTTTTGTATCTACAAATCTGCCTTTCATCACCTCTGCCTCGTGTTCTCCTCAGCACCACACTCCCTGTGACCCTCACCTCCTCTTCCCTTGGCCACAGCTCATTTCTTTTCATGTCCACTGTCAGAACTCCAACTGGAGCTGAATGTGAGTGACTTAGCTTTATTAACATAGCAATGTGTACTTACATCCCTCAATTCTTTATTATCTACTTCCATCTTATGTTTTCCAAAGTTCCTTTGTTTAACAAAGAAATCTTTCCAGAGTTCCTTCATCTTACTCAAGTAAGATGGTCTCACTTCCACTTAATGCAGAAAGGTCTTCAAATTTGGGGATGGGGAGCATGTTATTTTCATGATTTTTAAAAGTTACCATCACTATTGTTACTATGATTATGATTAAGCATTAATTCCCACTGTGATTCCTACCTATAAAATTCTCTCCTGATATAAAAAGCTTCTGTTTTTGTATTTCCTGAAATAAAGGGTTTTATGGTTGAATCTTAACTTTGTCAGCCTAAGAACAATTTCCACTCACCGCATATTACCATCCATACCTGTTCATTTTCTCCCTAAGGTGTGTGTTCTCACACAAGGACACATCGTGTGTGTAAAAGGCACCAAGAACATGCCTGTGGTCAAGGAGAACAACACCCTGCTTGTTCAGGTATTTATTCCTGTTCTTTTAACTTTTCCTTGCTTTTCAGAAAAAATTAATGCTCTGAGAAAACCACAAGTAGTTGTAGAGAAAAATACTAATGATTTATTGAGGGGAAATTCTTACAATATCCATTATCAAGTGCTTATTTGCTCTTAGTACTTACAGTTTAAGTCATTTAAAATTATTCATGATCATGTATTTTGAAGTGCTCATTTAACAAACTTACTGTTGAAATTATGGAATGGAAAGGCTGCAGAAGAGGCACTGAAGACGGACACACTGAGTTGGAAACCTCTGTGCAGCTTTCTTCTGCTAATGCCAAAAGGGCTAATCTGAAAGCCCTTTTGCAAAGGGGCTACAAAGCATGGCATCACGCTGAGAGTTAAATTTCTTAGTTCACTGAAAGCAAAACGAATGATTGCCATGCATTGCTATGTGTGATCATTCAGTGTGTGTAGGAGGATTTGTGTCTTGTAACAACAACAAACTAACTAACTCTGGAAGCTGAAGATGAGGGGCCCATAAGCACAAGTAGCTGGCTAGGGAAGCAGCTGTGGTGATGTTAGGCATTGTCCTAACCAGACATTTATCATTGAGTGAGTATCAACCTGACTTCTTGATGCTTCAAAAGTATAAACAAGATGATTTATAGGGACTTGAAATCTCGTTTGTAAGAACAAAATTAGTATAATGAGCCCAACATGCAACTGGTTAGAGGCTAAGAAGTTTTCCTGAATAAGGGGCAGTTTCCTTCTACTTCTTTCTCATTATTTCACTTTGCCAAGCATCGTCCTCCATTTTTGTGCCTTGATTTGCTACTATGGAAAAATTCCCCCCAAAATAACTTTATTATGATGCTCTCATTCTTACTCAGTAATTTGTTCTCTTACCTATCACCCCTATAGAAAACCTATTCTGAACATGTGGAGACTTTGTACTTATTGGGGGTCCAAAAGTGGGAAGAGACAACTAGAAATTTAATAACATAGTATTATTGCTAGCCCTTTTTACTATCAGGCCTAAATATGTTCTAATTTAAATAATGCCTTATACACAGCACTCAATACTGGTTTTCCAGATTAGAACATAAGATATAAACAAACATTTCAATCATTTAGAGTTGTGAAGTATACCCTTCAAATGTAACCACTAACCCTGAAGACAGATATTATCTATCGCTATATAACAAATTACCCCAAAATTTACTGGTTTAAAATAACAATAAACATTAATATCTCTTACAGTTTTGTGGGAGCAGCTTAATCAAGTGGTTCTGCCTCCAGATCTCTCACAAGGTTGTAGTCAAAATGCAGATCAGGGCTTCAGGAATCTGATGGTTTCAAAGGCTGGAAGACCTACGTGCATACTGGCCAATTCACAATGCTGGCAAGTTGGTACTGGTTGTTGGTTTGAGTCCTCATTTCCACACCATGTGTGTTCTCCTCAAGGCTGCTTGAATGTCTCCATAACATAATGGCTGGCTCCCTACAGAGCAAACAGATTCTAAGAGAGAGAAGTTAGTGGAACCTACATCTTTTTATGACCTAGAATTGGACATCAACACAGCATCACTTCTGTTCATTAGAAGTGAGTCACCATGTCCTATCCACATTGCAGGGGCAAGGAATTAAGCTCCACATGTTGAAGAGAAGAGTGTCAAACAATTTGCAGGCCTGTTTTAAAAATATCATTGGTTATATGGGGTGCCTGGGTAGTTCAGTCAGTTAAGCATCCAACTCTTGATTTTGGCCAGGTTATGATCTCGCGGTTCATGAGCTCGAGCCCCAAATTGGGCTTCTTGCTGACAGCACAGAGCCTGCTAAGAATTCTCCCCCTCTCTCTGTCTGCCCCTCCCTTGCTTGCACGTGCTTGCCCTCTCTCTCTCTCTCTCTCTCAAAATAAATCAACATTTTTAAAAAGTATCAGTGAGGGGTGCCTGGGTGGCTCAGTCGGTTAAGCAAGCGCCCGACTTCGGCTCAGGTCATGATCTCACGGTCCGTGAGATCGAGCCCTGCGTCAGGCTCTGTGCTGACAGCTCAGAGCCTGAAGCCTATTTCAGATTCTGTGTCTCCCTCTCTCTCTGACCCTCCCCTGTTCATGCTCTGTCTCTCTCTGTCTCAAAAATAAATAAATGTTAAAAAAAAATAAAAAAAATATCAGTGTTATAGATAAATGTAAATTATCTTTAATTCCTTGTAGCTTATTTTGAGGTATAATTTATATAAAGTAAAATTCATAAATCTTAAGTGGACAGCTGAGTGACTTTTTATATGAGTATATACCCATGTAATCACCATCTAGATAAAAATATATAACATTTTCAGTTCCTTAGAAAGTTCCATCATATGAATTCCTTTGAATTTTTTATGTACGCAATCACCATCTACAAATAAAGATACCTTTAATTCTTCCTTTTTCACCTTTATAATTTTCATTTCTTTTTCTTGACTTTCTGTACTGTTAGGACCTCCACTACAAGATTGAGTAGAATGTGATATGAGTGAATTTCCTGGTCTTTTTCTTGACTTAGGGGGTATATATTTGGTATTTCACCATGTTTATCTGTAGGTTGTTTTATAGGTAACTTTTATCAGATTGAGGAATCTCTGTTCTACTCCTAATCTGATTAAGCTTTGGCAGCAGAAGCATAAATGGAATCACAATTTATGATTTTACTATTGTTCATAGCTTTACACATTAGTCAGGGTATTGCCTTTAGCTACTAATATTCTTTATCTAATTTAGAAAAAAATCATGCCAGGTCTGTACATAAAAAAATATTGCGCAGGTAGTCCTCAAGTTCCAAATACACTGATCTTCAAATGTACATTTGTCAGTTCTTTGGAAATTGCAAGACTTTGTCATATGGAAGCTTAATTATGCTTGGTGCTTAACCATGGAGGTCAACTACAAAAAGAGTATTGAATCCACTTTAAGTGCAAAGTATGGTCTGTGCTACTGATGGGGGTGGCCATGGCATTTTGAAGAGAAATGGGAGGAAGAACAGATGAAACCCAGCAGCAGCAGCAGCAGCAGCAGCAGCAGCATGTGAGGAGGGTAGTGCTCACCTCCACAGACTCCCAGA
This sequence comes from Lynx canadensis, assembly GCF_007474595.2. Lineage (NCBI taxonomy): Eukaryota > Metazoa > Chordata > Mammalia > Carnivora > Felidae > Lynx > Lynx canadensis. The sequence continues at coordinate 31,049,249 of NC_044315.2, read as the reverse complement.
GCTGCCCCAAAGCTAGATGTGGCTGACATTTGTGAATCAGCATCATATGATGCTCTCTGAACCCTGCCACATGTGGTAAAGAATTCTTAACAGTCACAACCTGCAATTTACACAGCTCTAAAAGCAATAAATTTTAAAATGAAACCATTTGAATAGCACTGACAAAATGTTCTTAAATTTATTGTCACATTTACTCTTCACAGCAGCCCTGTGAGGTTAACATCTACATTTTTCAGAAGAGGACACTGAAACTTGGAAACATTCAGTGACTTGCTCAAGATCTCCTGGCTTACGAGGACTACACCCAGAACCTGACCCAACACTCCAGGTATGTAATCTTTTTGCTGCATTATGTTGGTAACTGTTTGCCTGACAATTTTTAATGTTTTTTAATTGCTTCAGCAGGGGTGTTCATGCTTAATGTAATTTTAATGTTGCTTTCCTTAGTGTAAATTGAAGGAAGTGTTTTTAGATTCCCAGCTCTTGGTCTCAGTACATTTAGCCATTTGGATGAACAAATAGAGAAAGTCTTTCTTCCTCCTCCAGCACATGAACCTTTGTCACATTTTAAGAATTCTGCTCCAGGGGCGCCTGGGTGGCGCAGTCGGTTAGGCGTCCGACTTCAGCCAGGTCACGATCTTGCGGTCCGTGAGTTCGAGCCCCGCGTCGGGCTCTGGGCTGATGGCTCGGAGCCTGGAGCCTGTTTCTGATTCTGTGTCTCCCGCTCTCTCTGCCCCTCCCCGTTCATGCTCTGTCTCTCTCTGTCCCAAAAATAAATAAACGTTGAAAAAAAATTAAAAAAAAAAAAAAAAAAAAAAAAAGAATTCTGCTCCAGGCATCAAGGAATGAGAGTGTAACAAAGCTGATAAGAGAATTGGGGCGCCTGGGTGGCGCAGTCGGTTAGGCGTCCGACTTCAGCCAGGTCACGATCTTGCGGTCCGTGAGTTCGAGCCCCGCGTCGGGCTCTGGGCTGATGGCTCAGAGCCTGGAGCCTGTTTCCGATTCTGTGTCTCCCTCTCTCTCTGCTCCTCCCCCGTTCATGCTCTGTCTCTCTGTCCCAAAAATAAATAAACGTTGAAAAAAAAAAAAAAAAAAAAAAGAGAAAAGAAAAAAAAAAGCTGATAAGAGAATAATTCTATAATTTGGCAACTAATCTAAATATGACACACCTAATAATGAACGAAATGACTAATAATGAATGAAAATCATTAAGCAGCATCATTTCATTCATGTCAGCACATCTGTTTCCCATCACCATGTTGAAGGCCCTGTCTTGGGCACTATTAGAGATATGACTAATTCTTCAGATAACAAATTTCAATTTATGAATACTTCCTAATGTAGATGTCAGCATCATCCTTGTGTTTCAGGTAAGATAAAAAACCACAGAACACACACAAGAACACTGTAGGATATACACATTTTAGTGTATTTTTTTATTTTTAATTTCTTTTAAAAAATTTTTTAATGTTTACTTATTTTTGAGAAAGAGAGAAAGAGAGACAGAGAGACCATGAGTGGGGAGGGGCAGAGAGAGAGGGACACACAGAATTTGAAGCTGGCTCCAGGCTCCCAGTACAGAGCTGACACAAGGCTCAAACTCATGACTGTGAGATCATGACCTGAGTCAAAGTCTGACACTTAACTGATGAGCCACTCACGTGCCCCAGGACATACACATTTTAGATTCAGATTGATTTTCAGAGTAAGTTGTGGTCTGCAGTGCTGCTGGAGAGGCTGCTTTGATACCAGACCAGGAGGCAGTGGTGAGCCAGATAGGGATGTCTCAGGCGTCTATGTAGAGTGAAAGCCTTGTTTAACACAGGACAGTTACATGAGCCAGAGGAGAATGGCATTAGGGCACAGAGAGACCCAGTGAGCTAATCACTAGGTGACCCTGAGGTTTCTGAGGTGACTGCAGATCCATCTAAAGGGCTGGTCAGAGGGCAGCTGGCTGGGCTGGGTGTGTGCAAAGGTAGCTCTGATGGACAGACCCAGCAAGGACAACAAAGGGGCTCTCAGTGTTTACATAATAAATGATGGCCTCTAAGGAAGGCAGACTCATACTTTCTCAAGGTTTTCTATTTGTATCAGATGCACTCAGTGTCAAATATGAAAGAGCATCTTTTCAAAGGCCATGAATATTAGTCTCGTTTGCTTTGTAAACAAGGACTGAAGGCTTCAAAGTCATTATGTCATCACTTCTTGGATTCTGAATGTTCGAGTAGAGCTAATTGCTCTGTCTTTGCTAATATTCTTCTTAAATCATTGATTGGATCAGCCCATGAAACATGAGAGTTCAGAACAAAGATAGAGTTTTCCAAAAGTGGATCTGCAGCAGGATTTGAGTTTGACTTTCACCTCCTTAATTTTCTGTCATTCCCTTGGGGAAGAACCCCATGTTCTAAATGATCTAAACAGTTGGTAGAAGGCTCTTTCAGGGCTCTAGATAGTCTGAAATCTTTTTTTTTCTTTCAACTCTTCTAGACATTTATATCGAAGTGCCCCTGCCATGTCTTGTATGACTGTCTACCTAGGTTTCAGACAGTTCCCCTGTCCAGCATGCAGTCAGGCATAAATCACTTCCCACAGGTAGAAGGGTGACAAGTACCCCTACCCACGTGCCTCCACCTCAGGAGCATCAGAAGACGAAGACTTCGGCAGAGGACTTGGTCCTCACTGGAGGTCCTCACACTAAAGTCTGTTCGTTCATCATTTCCTGACAGGTGATTATTTCTTGAGCTAGTTACTTTCTTCTTTAAACAAGATCTCTATACAGTATCAGGGGAAATGAGTTTTAGACTCTTCCACCAGGCATTTTTTCAAGGGCTTTCCAATGACATTTTCATAATTTCCACACTCTCATCTATTTACAGTTTGTGGAGTTCTCTGAGCTCTGGTTTATATCTTTGTATGCTCTATTCTTGTCCTTTGAGATAATGCTTTCAGAGCTTTGCCATTCTGCTGTGAGGCCTGTGTCTTACTCATATCAGAAGAATTAATGCCAAGGAGGCAAGGTCCCGGTTGTTTAATTTGGAAAGGCTCATTGTTGTTCATTCCTCTGAGGTCCTGCTTGAGACAGGTTTATCAAGTTCCTACATGTGATTTTTATGGCTCTTCCATCTAAGTACAAAAGTAGGCGTCAGTAATCATTATATCAAATAAACTGACTCAGAACTTTAATTAAGACTAATATAAGTATGTTAAGACCTAAATTTTTTTCTACTCTATTACTTTGTTGTTTAATTACTAATTTATAGTTAAAGAGCAGTATTAAAAAGAGTAGTACAGAGTCAAATAGTAAAGAATGTGGTTAAACTCTGGCACAGGAAACCTCTCAGTAAACACTTTAAAAGGACATAGATTAAGTCTCAGTGATGCACAGAAAAACTACAGGCTTTGATTACTCTCATTGCTTTTCATCTCTTTCCATTATTTACTGTTTGGGCCTCTTTAGTGAAGGGGCTTTGTTCTGTTCCTAATTGTCAGTCTTCCATAATTTCACAACAGCAAGTGAGAAATGTCTTAAATGAGAAAAGCTCATTTCTATTTAGCTTTCTAGTCATTCCGCAGAACTGGAGTTTTATATAATTTGAGATTGCTTTGAGAGTCTTCTATTACCCATTACTCTGAGTGTTTTCTAATCACTAATCATGGCTCACTAAATGTCAAATGTTCATCTAGTGATTTATGTTCTTGTTTCACAGATTTCCTTAATTGTTTCTACATAAACCCAAGAAATAGTAATTTGAAGAACTGGATGTTTTGGAAGATATATCATTAGTTTATAATCTCCTCTGATAAAACCTGAAGTACTGGACCAACAGATATGAAGCAGTGTGTTAGTCACAGGACCTTGCCTCAGAGGAGACCATGTTTCCAGTGTCGGGCCAGTAGATGCAAAAGAGTCCACTTACTTCCTAGAAATGAGCGCTCTACAGCAAGAAACTGTGTGCTCTCAGCCTTTCCTGTGGGATCAAATGCACTAGTGACAAATAATAACATGATATCCTTTTCTGCTTTAATTTTTTTATTGAAGTATAATTGACATCCCATGTTATATTAGTTTAAGGTGTACAACATAATTATTCAACACTTGCACATATTGTGAAATGATCACCACAATAAGTCTAGTTATTATCTGTCACCATACAAAGTTATAAAAAAAAATTTCTACGATAAAAACTGTTAAGATTTGCTTTCTTAACGACTTTCAAATTTGCAATACAATAATATTGACTATAGTCACTATGGTGTACCTTATATCCCCATGACTTAATAATTGCATAACTGGAAGTTTGTACTCCTTGATCCCCTTCACCCATTTCGCCCACTCTTCCAACCCCCTTCCCTTTAGCAACAACCAGTCTATTCTTTCTATCTATGAGTTTGGTTTGGTTTTGTGTGTTCATTACCTTTGCTTTTTATGTTCCATGTGTAAGTGAAATCATATGGTATTTGTCTTTCTCTGTCTGGCTTATTTCACTATTATGCTAACATAATGCCCTCAAAGTCAATTCATGTTGTTGAAAATGACAAGATTTTATTTTTTGTGGCTGAGTAGTATTGCATATACATATACCTTTTCAAATTAGTATTTTATTTTCTTCAGATAAATACTCAGAAATGAAATTGCTGGATTGCATGGTAATTTTTTTTTCAATTTTTTGAGGAACCTTCATACTGCTTTCCATAGTGGCTGCACCAGTTTATGTTCCCACCAACAGTACACAAAAGTTTCCTTTTCTGCACATCCTCACAAACACTAGTTATTTCTTGTCCTTTCAATAATAGTCATTCTGATAGGTGTGAGGTGATATCTCACTGAGTTTTTGATCTGCATTTCTCTGATGATAGGGGATGTTGAGCACCTTTTCATATATCTGTTGGCTATTTATGTATCTTCTTTAGAAAAATATCTATTTAAGTACTTCACACCCATTTTTTAATTGGATTGTTTTGTTTTTATTTTTGTTTCCTATTGAGTTGTATGAACTCATTACATATTTTGGATATTAACCCCTTATCAAATACGTAGTTTGAAAATATTTTCTTTCATTCTACAGGTTGTCCTTTTTTTATATAAACAAAAAAATTTGTGGTTTATTTAACTGACATATAATAAGCTGAACATATTAAAAGCATAAAATGTAATCAATTTTAGCATTTATATATATATATATATATATATATATATATCCATGAAATCATCAAAATAATGAACACATCTACATACCCCAAAAGTTTCTTTTTGTTTTTTAAATATAATTTATTGTCAAATTGGCCAACATACAGAGTGTAAAGTGTGCTCTTGGTTTTGGGGTAGATTCCCATGATTCATTGCTTATGTACAACACCCAGTGCTCATCCCAACAAATGCCCTCCTCAATGCCCATCACCTATTTTCCCCTCTCCCCCCACCATCAACCTTCAGTTTGTTCTCTGTATTTAAGAGTCTCTCATGGTTTGCCTCCCTCCCTCTCTGTTTGTAACTATTTTTTCCCTTTCTCTTTCCCCATGGTCTTCTGTTAAGTTTCTCAAGATCCACATATGAGTGAAAACATGTATCTGTCCTCTGACTGACTTATTTCACTCAGCATAATACCTTCCAGTTCCATCCATGTTGCTGCAAATGGCATGATTTCATTCTTTCTCATTGCCAAGTAGTATTCCATTGTATATATGAACCACATCTTCTTTATCCATTCATCAGTTGATGGACATTTAGGCTCTTTCCATAATTTGGCTATTGTTGAAAGTGCTGCTATAAACCAAGGGCACATGTGCCCCTATGAATCAGCACTCCTGTATCCTTTGGATAAATTCCTTGTAGTGCTATTGCTGGGTTGTAGGGTGGTTCTATTTTTAATTTTTTGAGGAACCTCCACACTGTTTTCCAGAGTGACTGCACCAGTTTGCAATCCCACTAACAGTGCAAGAGGGTTACTGTTTCTCCACATCTTCGCCAACATCTGTTGTTGCCTGAGTTGTTAATTTTAGCCACTCTGACTGGTGTGAGGTAGTATCTCACTATGGTGTGATTTGTATTTCCCTGATGAGTGACATTGAGCATCTTTTCATGTGTCTGTTGGTCATTTGGATGTCTTCTTTGGAAAAGTGTCTATTCATGTCTTCTGCCCATTTCTTCACTGGATTGTTGTTCGGGTGTTGAGTTTGGTAAGTTCTTTATATATTTTGGATACCTGCCCTTTATCTGATATGTCATTTGCAAATATCTTTTCCCATTCTGTCAGTTGCCTTTTAGTTTTGCTGATTAATTCCTTCATTGTGCAGAAGCTTTGTATCTTGATGAGGTCCCAATAGTTCATTTTTGCTTTTAATTCCCTTGCATTTGGAGATGTGTTAAGCAAGAAATTGCTGTGGCTGAGGTCAAAGAGGTTGTTGCCTGCTTTCTCCTCCAGGGTTTTGATGGTTTTCTGTCTCACATTTAGATCTTTCATCCATTTTGAGTTTTGTTTTGTTTTGTTTTGTTTTTTTGTATGGTGTAAGAAGGCAGTCCTGTTTCATTCTTCTAAATGTTGCTGTCCAGTTCTCCCAGCACCATTTCTATACACCAATAATGAAGCAACAGAAAGAGAAACCAAGAAATGGATACCATTTACAATTGCACCAAGAACCATAAAATACCTAGGAATAAACCTAACCAAAGATGTAAAAGATCTGTATGCTGAAAACTAGAGAAAACTTATGAAGGAAATTGAAGAAGACACAAAGAAATAGAAAAACATTCCATGTTCATGGATTGGAAGAATAAATATTGTTAAAATGTCAATACTACCCAAAGTAATTGACACATTCAATGCAATTCCAATAAAAATTGCACCAGCATTCTTCTCAAAGCTAGAACAAACAATCCTAAAATTTTTATGGAACCACAAAAGACCCTGAATAGCCAAAGTAATACTGAAGAAGACCAAAGCGGGAGGCATCACAATCCCAGACTTTAGCCTCTACTACAAAGCTATAATCATCAAGAAACTATGGTATTGGCACAACAACAGACACATAGACCAATGGAATTGAATAGAGAACCCAGAATTGGACCTACAAATGTATGGCCAACTAATCTTTGACAAAGCAGGAAAGAGTATCCAATGGAAAAAATACAGGTTGTCTTTTGATTTTCTTTCTTTCTTTTTCTTAAAGTTTATTTTTACTTATTTTGAGAGAGGGGGAGAGAGATTATGGGAGGGGCAGAAAGAGAGGGAAGAGAGAATCCCAAGCAGGCTCAGCACTGTCAGCACAAATCCTGATGTGAGGCTCAAACTTACGAACCATGAGATCATGACTTGAGCCAAAATCGAGAGTTGGACGCTTAACCAACTGAGTCACCCAGGCTCCCCACCTTTTCATTTTCATTTTAGATGTCCATATTGTCCAACATTGAGTCCCTGGAAGCCCATCCAGTCAGAACACATGTGCCTGATGTTTCACCAGCAACACAGACATCACACATGGAATTAAATTTTCCACAAGCTCAAACTACCTTCTAGTTTGGAGGCACCTATACCATTCATTTCTCTTGAGATGTTGCTGTCAACTTGGAGTGACTTTGCCTTCCAAGGGACATTTGGAAATGTCTGAAGACATTTTTGTCACAGTTGGGGAGGTACTAGAGATTCTACTAAACATCCTACAATACATAGGATGGCTCCCACAACAAAGAATTATCTGACACAACTAGCTCTTTTACCTGTGTAACTGCATGCTGCCCACCCAACTCTTATTTGGTCTCCATTGCACACTAATGGCAAAACCCTGCAGCCACATGAGTGCACACTGACAGTGTCAGTCCTCTGACTTTGGTCTTCTTTAATATTGTGTTGATTATTCTGTGTCTTTTGCCTCTCATTATAAACTTTAGAATCAGTTTGTCAATACCAACAAAGTAGCTTTTGAGATTTTTTATTGGGATTATATTGAATCTAATCTTGGTAACTAAGCTGGGAATAATTAACATCTTGACAATATTGAATCAACACTGAGTTCATATTCCATGCATTATAACATTTTATTATATTGTATAATCTTTCATAGTTTTTTTTTCAAAATGACTTTAAAGTGTATCTTTGCTACTCAAAACAGCTCAGTGAAATAAATATCCTTAATCTTTTTTTCACCCTTGAATGCTGCTAGAAGTGAAATACAATGAAGAATGTTCTACTGGGAAAGGACTAATATTGAAGGAGCTTCTTAGTTTTCTGGTTTAATTCATTTATTTTACAACAAGAAACTTGAGACCAATACAAGTGAAGTTCTTTGTTGTTGTTGTTGTTGTTGTTGTTGTTGTTGCTGTTGTTGTTATTGTTTGTTTGGTGGGACCTTTTTTTAAAATATAATTTATTGTCAAGTTAGCTAACATACACTGTATATATACAGTGTGTTCTTGGCTTCTGGAGTAGATCCCCATGATTCATTGCTTACATACAACACCCAGTATTCATCCCAAGTGCCCTCCTCAATGCCCATTACCCTTTTTTCCCTCTCCCCCAGCCCCCCATCAACCCTCAGTCTCTTCTCTGTATTTAAGAGTCTCTTATGGTTTGCCTCCCTCCATGTTTGAAACTATTTTTCCCCTTCCCTCCCCGCCTCATCTTCTGTTAAGTTTCTCAAATTCCACATGTAAATGAAAACACATACCACTTGGGTATAAGTGGACCCCATAGTTCAAACCTGTGTTGTTCAAGGGTCCACTGTATATAAACTTTGGACCTTAGTTTTCATCTCAAAATGGTAATAATAGTAGTTCCACCTTACAAGGTAATTTCAGTATTAATAAGAAATATTATATAAAATGTCTAAAACAATGTGAGTGCAAATAAGTGTTAGAGCCTGACCCTTATGGAAATGTTTTTGGTGTGACAAATACTGGGGTTATTATGGGGACAATGGAGCAGTATATATGAAGTCAGGGTTTTTCTGAACTATTGGAACCTCTGAAGGCCATCTCAGCTTTCCACTCCCTCTCTTCTCAAACCCTCTCTATAACCATGAGAGCTTGATTTCTCATGGAGAGCAGTAATTTCACTGTGTTTCTTATTTTTCTGTATGCTCTACTTGTTAAAGAGGAGCCTATCACAAATGTCATCAGCTTAAAACAGGTTCAGCATGTGCCATCCCGAGTGGTACACCATACAACTATCTCTTTCCATGAAACTGTTAGTATATTCAATAACTCATTCTCATGACCATCTTCCTAAATACCCTGACTGTGCTACTGGAAATTGCCATTCTGAGCATTGTGGAAGACACACTCAAAATTACTGCTTAAGAAAACAAAGCATCACTGGGCTTACCCAAAATAAAACCTATGGATGCTGAACTCTTATACTTTAGATTCCTCAAAAGCTGCTGAAGGGAACACATCTAAGTTAATTTGCATCTGTCTCCTGAATAAGCTTTTTAATCAAAAGTAATCTGGGGGTGGGGGGTGGGGGCGCCTGGGTGGCTCAGTCAGTTAAGCATCCAACTTTGGCTCAGGTCATGATCTCGCAGTTTGTGGGTTCGAGCCCCACTTCGGGCTCTGTGCTGACAGCTCAGAGCCTGGAGCCTGCTTCCAATTCTGTGCCTCCCTCGCTCTCTGCCCCTCCCCCCCACACACTCTGTCTCTCTCTCTCTCTCCCTTAAAAATAAATTAAAATGTTTAAAAAAATTTTAAGTAATTTGTTATGAAGCATATTGAAATATCTTGCCTTTGCAGGGGGTGAGATTGATTTATTCATATGCCTTTGCAATATATGGTCATATATAGTGCTTTACTACACTTATAAGTGAATTAGCAAATAGGCCACTTATTTGTATTCTCACAATGCTCAGAGCTAGAGGGTTTACTGTTTCTGTGAGTGCTAGCTTGTGGGTTAGTATGGCATTTCTTTGGTTATTATTATTGCAAAAGATACTATTTATCAAATAGGAAAGCAATCTTGAAATAATGTATGCCAATATCATTAAGACCTCATCTAGGACATCATTCATAAGCCCACATGAATATTTACCCAGCCCTTACTACCCAAGGGCCTGTGGTTCATACACCAGCAGCATTGACATCACATGAGAGTGTGTTAGAAATGCAGACTTGTAGGCACCACCCTAGACTGAATCAGAACCTATACCAAAATCTCCAGATGATTCATATGCATATTGTTTGAGAGGCATCATCTTCAACCACCCAGGTTTTAATATTTTTTTGAGCCATTCCTCCAGATGCTTTCACAAACAGATCCAATTCAGCTCTTATTATCTACATTCCACAGAAGAAAAGAAGACTCAGCAAGACTGAACCATGTGTATTAGAAGTGCTGACACATGAAGAATCAAAATTCAACCCACCCCTGTGAGGGGTTCTCCACTCTGCCTAAGGATCAGAATAACCTTGGGATTTATAAAAACTCAGTTGCTGAGGTCCTTTTCACCTATTAAATTAGAATCTCCAGGGACTAGGTTGCTGGGATCTGTTTATTGAAAAGTTCCCAGCCTTGGGTGCCTGGGTGGCTCAGTCATTAAGCATCTGACTTCAACTCAGGTCATAATCTCATTGTTTGTGAGTTCATGTACCACACAAGGTGAGCTAGAGCCCTGCTACAGGTGAGCATGAGCCCTGATTCCAGTGAGCATGAGCATAAATAAATAAATAAATAAATATCCCAGCCTCATGCAGCCTACCTAGGAGCCTGCATGCAAGAGCCATCATCCCCATCCAGCTACCCAATGGGTCTTCAGAGAAAGCCAGATTTTAAATAGTTGATAATATTTGACATGGCAGCTTTCACTCTGTAGTTGGGAGATTTAAAAGCATAAGTCATTGTGTTCTTTTCCCACACACCCCTTCACTGAGAGGTCCAGAAGGTAGCAACTGACCAAGACATGTTCACCTTTGTATACTTTGGCCCAGCACAGTGTCACATCTAGCAAATGCTGGGTAAGTGTTGATAAGTGATGGTCTCCAGTGGCCCTCATTCTACATGGTCTCCCAGCAGCCTCTGATGCTGTTGATCTCTTCCTCCTTCCAGAACAGTCTCCAATCTGGGCCTCTGAAATAACTTCTCTCCTGATTTCCCTACTGTCTCTCTGATCTAGTCATGCCTCATCTACCTTCTTTTAGGCTCTTCCTTCTCTACCCCCCATGACATGTGGGTCTCACCAAGACTCAGTCTTAGCTCCTCCTCTCATCACCCTGAGCTTTCTTCAACCACATGCGGATGCCCTTTTAAATCTCTAAGTTGGACCTCACCTCTGTCTCAAGTCAAGATATCCACCTGAATAACTCAGCATTTTCAGTGAAGTGACCCAGAATCTTAGGTTGCTTGCATGCAGTTTCTATGTCACTTAATCAAAATGTAATTCTTTTTTTTTCTTCCTTAATTTTTTTTTCTCATGTTTTCTATATAATGAATGGTACTACCATCTATCCAATGCACAAGGCAAATATCTAGGAATTTTCCATAACATCTCTCCCTTCCCTACTTCCCCCATGTTTAATCTACTGGTAATCTATTACCCATCAATTTTACCTTCTAAATATGTTCCCTTAGGGGCGCCTGGATGCAGTTAAGCATCCAACTTCAGCTCAGGTCATGATCTCACGGTTCGTGGGTTTGAGCCCCGCATCGGGCTCTGTGCTGACAGCTCAGAGCCTGCAGCCTGTTTCAGATTCTGTGTCTCCCTTTCTCTCTGCCCCTCCCCCACTCATTCTCTGTCTCCCTCTGTCTCAAAACTAAACATTAAAAAAAATTTTTAAATATGTTCACCTGGTGTTCACTATCACCACTACTACTGCCCTAGTCTAAGCTACAATCTGCAGTCATCTCTTGACTTGACTTCTACAATAGCCTCTGAATTCTCTCTACATTTGCTCTGACTTCTCTAATGTCTTCACACTGCAGTAGGTAGCCTCTAAAGTGACTCCCAGTGATTCCTGCCTGCTGGTGTTCATATCACTGTGTAATACCTTCTTCTTGAGTGTGGGCTTTACTAGGTGACTTGCTCCTGTGTCTAGAATTTGGCAAAAGTGATGAGATGTCACAACTGAGATTAGGTTACAAAAAGATTTTATGTTCTTTCTTTTCTTTCCCACTCTGAGGAAATCAAACTGCCATATTACCATGTTGTGCATAGCCCTATGGAGCCCCACATGGCAATAAACAGAAGTCTCCAACCAACAGCTAGTGAAGACCTGAAGCTTGACAACAGCCATGTGACTAAGCTTGGATGTGGATCCTCCCTTAGATGAGCCCTGAGATAACCACAGCCCCAGCTGACTTGGATTATAGCCTTGTGGGAGATCCTTAGAGGCAGAGGAACCAGTTAAGCTATGCTCAAATTCATGATCCACAGAACTGTGAAATAATAATGTGAGTTGTTTTAAACCATAACAAATTGGGATAATTTCTTATGCAGCAATAGATAACTGATACACCTATTATGCCACCCTCTGATTTACTTCAAAACCACCCATTTAAGAATAAAGACTAAAACCTTTAAGGCCTTTCTGGCCTGGTATCTGGGAAGTTCTGTACTTCATCTGGTATGAGGCTCCTTTGCTTCCATAGTTCATGGAAGAAGTTCTACTCTCTCTCAATACAAGGCCTTTGCACTGGCCCCATCTGGCTTCCTTCAACTCTCAGAAAAACTGTCACTTGCTATGAGAAGTCTTCCCTGACTCTGCTGATGCAGGCTGGGTTCCACTGATAAATTCTATTGTAGACACCCGTTCCTTGTTCCTTGATTTTACAGGACTGATCAACTGACTTGTAATTATATACCTATATTTGGGACTATTACACTAAGGTCTATCTCCCTCACTAGACTGTAAATTCCAGAAGAACAGAAACCATGTAGCAGGGCCCATATCTGTTTATGTCACCTTTGTTTCCCCACTACTTGGCACAACAAAAATTCTCAATAAGAATCTAATAAAAGAATGAGTAAGCCTATGTCTTTGCTATTCTGCCATGCAGGAAAGCTTTCCATCTTCCTCTCCTAATCCAGGCATCAGTACTTATACTGGAGTCATTCCCAAGGACTTTGGTGATATTGATGGGGGAAAGGCCAGTCACACAGAGTTGTGTGAGCCATAGTAAAAGATTAGCATTTTATTCCAAGTGCAATGGGCACCTTCTGTATGCCAGGTGCCCAGCCTTTGCTCTCATACAGTTTGTAGTCTGGTAGAAGAGAAAATGATTATCAAATCATCACACCAATAATAATCTGTGATGATGCAATGTGTAGGCACTATGAAAACATCATGAGAAGGATAGGCAAATCTAGTGATAAGGGGTCACCCTTTATAAGTGACTCCAGTCTTTTACTGCCCATCACACAGGTTCACTATTCCAAGTACAATTGCTATCATGACCAACTCTTGAGTTTCTCTTTCCCAAACTTCACTATCCCCCCCCCCCTTTCATTCCCCATCATTACTAATGCTGTGAATAATTAAACTGACATATTACAGGCAGGGCACACTTTCCTTGTCATCTCCATATATGTATCTGGTTGTTGTTGTTGTTTTTCTTTAAAGCCAGAGAGAAAAATATGTATGGTGGAGTGGGACCCAAAATCTTTACTTTGCAATGATACACAATAGTACATCTAGATGTATACAGTGAATAACATCCATAAAATAATCCAAAGCCTATTAATAGAAAATCTTTACACTCAGATTTTAAAATTTAAGTCAGCCAACATCCTAAAAAATACTTTTCCTGTTAAATAAATGGGGTACAATAAGAATGGCTTCATTACTTCTGTTTTGAAGCTTAAATGCCTTGATAGAGAAAGTAGAAAAATATTTCTCATTCAAAAGTAAAAGTTAGGAAGTCAAGCTTGGTATTCAGTAGGTTCACTGACTAACAGCCATACATTATAATAGAATGTATATATGAATTGTTTCAAATGCCACCTGAAAAAGAAAAATGAAACATTTCTCTTTGATGAACTACTAATATATCTTACCTAGACCACTTCTCCCCACAAAAACTGAATAAAAACTAGCAGAAATAAATGAGCTTCAAGTTGCCAACCTTGCAGGAAGTTCTGAAGTTTGCTACAAGGAGTAACTCCCAGGTAGGGGAAAAAAAAAAAAAGAGATGTGGTGAGAGGAAGGGAAATTCAAAAGGAACCAAGACATGGAAAAGTGACTGGTAGCCCAGTTAGAGTGAGAATTTAGGTGTTTCTTGCTTTCTTCTCAAAGTCCTTGTCTCATCAGAACACTACAGATTACTGTCTGCTTCTAATTTTTAGTGTTGAGGTTATAAAGTATCAGACATCAGAGCACAGACAGCAGTTTTCCATAAGACCTCTTGTCCCTGCGCTCCACTCCCTGGTTCCACTGCTCTGCACAGATGGCAATTTCCAAGAGTGATTTGAGTTCATCACAGGAAAGAGATCAATACTCTAATTTGTCCTGGAGATGACAGGTCCCATATGATGGTGTGAGGTTCATGTGTCTGAGGAATAACTGTCATCTCTCAGGCAGTTGGAAATGTCCTGCCAGGAATGGGTGTACCTGATCACATCATGCATTTTGACACAGTAGAGATAACTGACAGTACTATAGAAATAAAAGACAGTACTGTCTTTCCTCAGGACCATTTTGGATTTTCACATGGTTTAAGATATTTCATGGGTTCATTTCCTCTTTCCCCACCCTTTGAATATGTAATTCAACTTTTCAAATCACCTAGTGTGTATAATGCAAGCAAACAGCACCATCTAGTTTACTCCTCTTTCTGGCTTCCTTCAACAAAATGTATATGTTTTTCCAGTCCTCCTGGCTAACTAGAAGTTCTTTTATTTTTTTAATCCATGTAAATCACTTCTTTTATTTAATTTTTTTTAAGTTAATATACAGTGCAATGTTGGTTTCAGGAGTAGAATTCAGTAATTCATTATTCACATACAACAACCAGTGCTCATCACAAGTGCCCTCCTTAGTACCCATCACCAACCTAGCCCATCTCCCACACACTTTCCTCCATCAACCCACAGTTTGTTCTCTATCATTAAGAGTCTCTTGTGATTTGTTTCCTTCTCTTCTCCTTTTACCCCTCTTCCCATATGCTTATCTATTTTGTTTCTTAAATCCCACATGTGAGTGAAATCATATTTGTCTTTATCTGATTCGCTTATTTCACTTAGAATAATACATTCTAGCTCCATCCATGTTGTTACAAATGGCAAGATTTCATTCTTTTTGATGGCTGAGTAATATTCCATTATGTGTACCTTTACCTTCTTTATCCATTCATCAGTCAGTGGACATTTGGGCTCACTCCATAGTTTGACTATTGTTGATAATGTTGCTATAAATATTGGGGTGCAAGTACTCCCTTTGAATTTGCATCCTCTGGATAAACACCTAATAGTTCAATTGCTGGATCCTAAGGTAGTTCTAATTTTAGCTTTCTGAGGACCCTCCATATTGTTCTCCAGAGTGGCTCCATCAGTTTGCCTTCCCACCAACACTGTAAGAGGATTCCCCTTTCTCTGTATCCTTATCAACACCTGTTGTTTCTTGTGTTGTTAATTTTAGCCATTCTGACAGGTGTGAGGTGGTATCTCATCATGGTTTTGATATGTATTTCCCTCATGATGAATGATGTTGAGCATCTTTTCATCTGTTAGCCATCTGGATGTCTTCTTTAAAAAGTGTCAGTTCGTGTCTTCTGCCCATTTCCTAACTCAGTTATTTGTTTTTTGGGTGTTGAGCTTGATACGTTCTTTATAGATTTTGGATACTAACCCTTTATCAGATATGTCTTTTGCAAATACCTTCTCCATTCCATAGGCTGCCTTTTCGTGTTGATTGTTTCCTTCGCTGTGCAGATGCTTCTTATCTTGATGTAGTCCCAATAGTACATGTTTGCTTTGGTTTCCCTTGCCTTCAGTGATGTGCCTAGTTGATCCAGTTGAGGTCACAGAGATTACTGCCTGTGTTTTCTTCTAGGATTTTGATGGTTTCCTGTCTCACACTTAGGTCTTTCATCCATTTTGAATTTTTTTTGTGTGTATGGTGAAGAAAGGGATCCAGTTTCATTCTGTATGTTGCCATCCAGTTTTCCTACTATCATTTGTTGAAGAAACCGTCTTTTTGCCATTGTATATTCTTTCCTGCTTTGTCAAAGATTAGTTGACCATATAGTTGTAGATCCATTTCTGGATATTCTGTTCTGTTCCATTGATCAATGTGTCTGTTTTTGTGCCAGTATCATACTGTCTTGATGGCTACAGCTTTGTAATATAGCTTGAAAACCAGAATCATGATGCCTCCAGTTTTGTTTTTCTTTTTCAAGATTACTTTGGCTATTTGGGATCTTTCGTGGTTCCATACAAATTTTAGGGTTGTTGGTTCTAGCTCTGCAAAAAATGCTCATGGTGTTTTGATAGGGATTGCACTGAAAGTGTAGATTGCTTTGGGTAGTATAGACATTCTAACAATGTTTGTTCTTCCAATCCATGAGCATGGAATTCTTTTCCATTTCCTTGTGTCTTCTTCAGTTTCTTTCATCAGTGTTCTTTAGTTTTCAGAGTGCAGATATTTTACCTCTTTGGTTAGGTTTATTCCTAAATATCTTATTTTTTTGGTGCAATTGTGAATGGTATCACGTCCTTGATTTCTTTTTCTACTACTTCATTATTGGTGTATAGAAATGCAACAAATATCTGCTTGTTGATTTTATATCCTGCAAGTTTGCTGAATGCATGTATCGGTTCTAGCAATTTTTTGGTGGAGTCTTTTGGATTTTCTACATAGAATAACAAAATAGTGAAAGAGTCTGCAGATAGTGAAAGTTTGACTTCGTCCTCACCGATTTTGATGCTTCTTATTTCTTTCTGTTGTCTGAATGCTGAGGCTAGGACTTCCAATACTATGTTAGATAGTAACCTTGTCTTATTCCTGACCATAGGGGAAGGGCTCTCAGTTTTTCCTTATGAGGAAAATCCACTTATTGAGGATGATATTAACTGTGGGCCTTTCACATATGGCCTTTATCATGTTGAGGTATGTTATCTCTATCTCTACTTTGTTGAGGGTTTTTAAATTTTTTTTTCAACGTTTATTTATTTTTGGGACAGAGAGAGACAGAGCATGAACGGGGGAGGGGCAGAGAGAGAGGGAGACACAGAGTCGGAAACAGGCTCCAGGCTCTGAGCCATCAGCCCAGAGCCCGACGCGGGGCTCAAACTCACGGACCGCGAGATCGTGACCTGGCTGAAGTCGGACGCTCAACCGACTGCGCCACCCAGGCGCCCCTGTTGAGGGTTTTTATCAAGAATGATGCTGTATTTCATTAAATCCTTTTTCTGCATCTATTAAGAGAATCATATTGTTCTTATCCTTTCTTTAAAAATTTTTTTTAATGTTTATTTATTTTTGAGAGAGAAAGAGTGCAAGCAAGCAGGGGAGTGGCAGAGAGAGAGGAGACAGAGAATCCAAAGCAGGCTCCAGGCTCCAAGCTGTCAGCACAGAGCCCAATCTGGGGCTCAAACTCATGAACCATGAGATCATGACCCCAGCCAAAGTCAGACACTTAACCAACTGAGCCACCCAGGCACCCCAATCCTTTCTTTTATTAATGCGGTGTATCATATTGATTGATTTGTGAATATTGAACCAGCCCTGCAGCCCAGGAATAAATCCCACTTGATCATGGTGAACAATCCTTCTAATGTACTGTTGAACTCAATTTGCTAGTATTATTGAGAGTTTTTGCATCCATGTCCATGAAGGATATTGACCTGTAATTCTCCTTTTTAGTGGGATCTTTGGATTTGGAATCAAGGTAATGTTGGCTTTGTAGAATGACTTTGAAAGTTTTTCTTCCATTTATATTTTTTGGAACAGTTTGAGAAGAATAGGCTAAAAGTTCTTCATTTGTTTTTATGTCCCTGTTAATCTAAGAAACATTATGAGGAAGATCTCTGGAAAGATGATGGAGTAGGAGGATCTATAGCTCACCTCATCCCATGGACACGCTGAGATAACAGCTACACCTGTGGAACTAACTCTGAAAATGACCCAAAGACTGACAGAACAGACTTTCCACAGTTAACCATAGGGAAAAAGCCACATTGGAAAGGATAAGAGGGGCAGAAACAAGGTTGAAAACCAAGCCTCCAACAATACTAACCACAAATAGAAGGGACACCACAAGCACAGAAAAGTGAGAGGATCAGATCCCACACCAGGCACTCCATGCACAGGAGACCTGCACTGAGCAGGTAAGTCTCTATAACTTTTAGCTTTGAAAGCCACTGGAGCTTAACTTTGTGAGTCTCTATAATCATTGCTGGAAGCCGAGCTATCCCAGCCTGGTGGCAAGGCCCAGGCTGTGGACGGATTGATGACTGCAAGGCAGCCCACCAACAGTGAAGCTTCTTGTACTCCCGCTTGTAGGTAATTTGGCCTTAATAAGAGTACCTGGGGTATTGGGGTATTGTCTGTTGGGGAATTGCCCGCGACAGGCCCCCTGAGAAAAGAACCATTAGGAAAGAAAATAAGGTTCCACAAGAAATTGTGCAGCCCTACATTTAGCCCTTACCATCCCCTATGGAGACTCCTCTACTTACAGGAAGGACAGCCTCATACATTTGTCAGCAAAGGAGGCCAATAAAGGAGAGACATATGGATTTGAAAGCCTCACTCCGGCAACTAAGGAGTGTATCTACAGGCACAAGTCACTCTAACCCCTAGGCCCACTTGGCCCCCAGGAGGCATTCCAGATGATGATGATTGAACCTAGTCGGTTAAGGTACAGAATGGTTCATTAGTTCCTAGCTGCAATGTCTCTCTGAGAATGTATGAGGCATGGGTTTCTAAGGCTTTTATGGCCCCTTCTTGGCACCTCGGACCGAGGCAAACACATTGTTCTTCTGGCTTCAAGTGGTTCGGGAAAAACTACTAGGAGGTCATGTCCCTATAACTGTTCCACTTGAGGTGTTGAAAGATAGATGAACTTTCATGAAAACAGCAAAGCAAATGCTTTATAGATTATAGATAAACATAGATGCGTAATGGAATAATGTAAGAAATTAATCAATAATCAAAGGGTATGAGGGAACATTATGAGAAAATCGCCATGTTACTTCTTAAAGGTTGATTACACATAGGAATATTTTCAAAATTAGGTAATGTTAGAAAAACATAGATGACGTATGCTATAAGGAAATCACTAGCAAGTACAATGCCACATTTGCTACAATAAATCGGCCAGTTCAACATACTGCTGTTGTCTGTGTCCATTTTTATTTTTTGTTTTTATTTTAGTTTTGTTTTATTTTCACTTTTTCGCCAATGCCGTGCATCCTTCGGGAACCCCTGGTTGCTGGAGCTGGTCTCTGGCAAATCATCAGGGTTTCACTCCAAGCACTTTCAAAATCAGGGGGCTTAGCTCCAGGAAGACCAGGGGGCAATAGGAAACTGAGTCCCCTTCCTTAAAGAGCCAGCATAACAAATAAGCCAGCTAAGACACAGCACAGAAGCAGTAATTTGAAAATTAGCTGGGGTATATATAAAGACTCATGTACTAATCTCAGAGTGTGTGCTGGAAAGGCAAGGATCTTTAAGAGACTATTCCAAAAACAAAAGTGCTAACAGGCACCATTTCTCTTCCCCACCCCAGGCTACATAGTTGGACTTGTGGACCCAGTGTGAACACTCTCCAACAATGTTGCCAATACTGCATACCTCACCCCCACATTCTCCTAAAGATCCACCCCACTCAAAAGGCATCAGTCCAAAGCAGTTTCTGCCCTGATACATCCTGCAAGTAACCTCAACAGGGACTAGTACCACTCCAAAATGACTTCTGCCCTGGGGAGAAGGGATAATAACCATACACAAAAGTGTACCTACAGTCCCAGCAACCAAAACTTATAGCTGATAGTACAGAGAGCTTCCTGTCCATCAGTGCAACTGTAGCCCCAGCTGGCAGACTGATGGCAGTCATCTGGTCTGACTGCCAGCCTAACCCACCAACAAAAATCTCTCAGGAGGCAGCGCTGGGAGAGTGCCCTGAAGTTTGGCATGATGTCACCCTGGCAGATGGCCTGAGGGCAGGCATCTGGTTTGACTGCTGACACCACCCAACTATAAGCCCACACAGCCGTGAACAGGTCCCTTAGCGGTGCAGGAACAAAACCCTGCCCCATGCACCAGCCAACAGAACTGAAAGCAAACACAGCTCAGCAATAATAGTAAGGTGCACACAGCCCACGTAGGAAACACCCATGGAGTACCTGGTTCTGGTTACCAGGGCGCACCATGGAACCTCTTCTTCATATCACCACTATTTGCAGGATCAGGAGACATAGCTGATCTTCCTAAAATATAAAAACAAACACAGAGAGTTAGGCAAAATGAGGAGACAGGAGAATGTGTTCCAAATGAGAGAACAGGATGAAACAGCAAAAAAGCTAAATAGAATAGAGATAAACAATATGCCTAATAAAGAATTTAAAGTAATGGTCATAAATATACTCAATGGACTTCAGAAAAGAGCACAAGATCTCACTGAGACCCTCAACAAAGAGATAGAACGTATTTTAAAACACCAGCTGGAGATGAACTCAGTAACTGAAATTTCAAAAAAAACATAATAAGGAATCAATAGCAGATTAGAGGATGAGGAGGAATGGATCAGTGATCTGGAAGAAAATTAATCAAAAGCAACCAAGCTGAACAGCAAAAGTAAAAAAAAAACAACTTTTTCTTCATACAAAATGAGGATGATCCCATGAAGTTGTTGGTAACTACTTGGCCCAGCCTCTGAACTGTAAATACATGGATATCATCCTAAATATAATTCCACAGGCTTTGAACACTCAACTGCATGGTAGACCAATCCTGGTCTCAGGCTTGTCACTAAAAGTGGTCATGAAACACTAATCCAAATAGGCATGCCAATGTTTTCACAACTGACAATAGAATACAGTTCACTGAAGGAACTGGCAGATTGATTCTGACCTGGATGATTGCTGGTCAAACAACAACAACAAAGACATTATCTTGAGGTTTTTTGTTATGTTTTTTTTTTTATTAAAAAAAAATTTTAACGTTTATTTTTTTTTGAGACAGAGAGCATGAACGAGGGAGGGTCAGAGAGAGGGAGACACAGAATCCGAAACAGGCTCCAGGCTCTGAGCTGTCAGCACAGAGCCTGATGCAGGGCTCGAACTCACGGACCATGAAATCATGACCTGAGCTGAACGCTTAACCGACTGAACCACCCAAGCGCCCCTCTTGAGGTTTTAAACAAGACCCAGATTCTCATAAAATAATATCTAAAATATCCAGGGTACAAGTAAGAATAACTCAGCATTTAAAGAATGAGGAAAATCTTCATTAAAATTTTTTTAAAAAGCAGGGGGTGCTGCCTGGGTGGCTCAGTCAGTTAAGCATCCGACTTCCGCTCAGGTCATGATCTCAGAGTTCACAAGCATTGGGCTCTGTGCTGACTGCTCAGAGCCTGGAGCTTTCTTTGGATTCTGTATCTCCCCCTCTCTCTGACCCTCCCCTGCTCACACTCTGTCTTTCTCTCCCTCAAAATAAATAAGCATTAAAAATATTTTTTAGGGGAGCCTGGGTGGCGCAGTCGGTTAAGCGTCCGACTTCAGCCAGGTCACGATCTCGCGGTCCGTGAGTTCGAGCCCCGCGTCAGGCTCTGGGCTGATGGCTCGGAGCCTGGAGCCTGTTTCCGATTCTGTGTCTCCCTCTCTCTCTGCCCCTCCCCCGTTCATGCTCTGTCTCTCTCTGTCCCAAAAATAAATAAAAAACGTTGAAAAAAAATATTTTTTAAAAAATAAAAAAATAAATAATGAGGAAAATCTCAGTGTGCAAGGAAAAGAAGAAAAAGACAGTGACAGATACCAACCATGAAATAACACAGATATTGGACTTTAAAGCAGCTATTATGACTTTTATTTCTTTATTTCTAACTTATTTATTTACTCATGTACTTATTACTATTTTATTATTAACTTATTAACTATTGTACTATTTATTTAAAGCACCTATTATAACCCAAGTAAGGACAAATATTCTTGAAATGAAAAGAAAGATAGAAAGTATCCACACAAAATAAAAAGATAAAGAGCAACACAGAAATTTTGTAACTAAAACAACCATCACTGAAATAAAAATGCCACAGGATGGGCCCATAGCAGAACAGAGATGACAAAGGATAGAGTCAATGGATCTGAAGGTAGATCAATACAAATGATCCTATATGAACAACAGAGAAAAGGAACTATTAAATGAACAGAACTTCAGGGACCTTTGAACAATACAAAAATATCTAACATTCACGTCAGTGGAATACTACAAGGAGAAAAGCACAAGCATGGAGCAGGAAAAAAAAAATTTGAAGAAATAATAAATGAAAACTTCCAAATGTGTCAAAAAACATAAACTTACAGATCCAGTAAGCTTAGCAAACCCCAAACAAGATAAGAAAAAGTGATAAATAAATAAATAAATAAATAGGCTTAGATAACAAAATTGTTGGAAACTAAAGACCAATAAAAATAAAAATTCCCTGAAGGAGTCAGAGAATCCCCAAGGTACAGACCAACTCCCATGGACCCAGACTTCAGGCTAACCCTCATGTTAAGCCAGCCCCCATAACCCAGCCTTCAGGTTGGCTCCTGTGTACCCAGGCTTCCAGTCTGCTCCAACTCCACAAAACCAAATACCAGGCCCACACAGTAATCTCTGGCACCTGGTTAGCCTCCACTGACTCAACATCCAAGCAACACATGCTGACCAGATCCTAGGCCTATCATGCGGACTCAAGTACCAAATCCACTTCAGTAAGCCCAGACACCAGACAAGCCCTCATGACCCAAGCACCAGGACTGCCCCCACCTGAGGATTCCAGCAGCAAGCCAACTTCAGATATGACCATATGACTCACCCAGAATCTCTGAATAAACCGACTGGCAAAGGCCCTTCCTTACCAAAGCTAGTCTATAAAGATTGACAGAGAGGCCTTCTTCTTCAAATGCACAGATACCAGCACAAGGCCATTAGGACCATTAATAATCAAGGAAACATGACAAAACTAAGGAAAGTTAATAAAGCTCTAATGACTGATTCCAAAATCAAAGTGGAGATCTATGAAATATCTGACAAAGAACTCAGAATAATCCTCTTAAATTCCATAAACTACAAGAAAACACAGCTAGACAACTAAAGATTAGTTGATTAAGGAAATAATGCATAAACAAAATGAGAGGTTCAACAAAAAAATACAAACAATTATAAAACTAAACAAAAACCTTAGAGTTAAAGAATACCATGATTTATCTTCAAAGGCATTCAACCAAGCAGAAGAGAGAATTAGTAAATTAGATGTCAACTATTTGAGATTATCCAGAGGAAAGAGAGAAAGAGAGAAAGAGAAAGAAAAAGAAAGGAAGGAAGGAAGGCAATAAGGGAAGAAGAAAAGAAAAAAAGAAAGGAAAGGAAAGGAAAGGAAAAGAATTTTATGTACTACCAGGAAAAGAGAGGAACGGAGGGAAGAAATCTTATTTAAATAAATAATAGCTGAGAACTTCTCAAACCTGGGGGGAGATCTGGACAACCAAGTTAATGAAGCTACTAGGTCACCTCAAAGTTTCAATCCAAAATGATCTTCTCCAAGACAAAAATCAAAGATAATTTTAAAAATATCATGAGAAAAAAAGGTATTCACTTATAAGAGAACTTCCATAGCTTCAGTGAATTTCTCAACAGAAATCTTGCAGGCCAGTAGAGCATGGGATGATATATTCAAAGTGTTGAAAGAAAAACTGCCAACCAAGAATGCTTTATCCACAAAAATTGTCCTTCAGAAATGAAGTAATGATAAAAAATTTTCCAAACAAACAAAAGCTGAGGGAGCTTAGCCTTAGGAGAAATGCTAAAAGAAGACCTTCAAGCTGAAATGAAAGGATACTAATTAGCAACATGAAAACATACGAAAATGTAGAATACACTGATAAAAGTAAGCATATAGACGGATTCAGAATACTCTAATACTATCAGATGGTATGTGTTAACCACTGGTCTAGTATAAAGATTAAAGAAAAAAAGTATTAAAAATAGCTATAGCCACAATAATTGGTTAATAGATACACAGTATAAAAAGATGTAACTGTGATGTTAAAAACATAAAATATGTAAGGAGGGGGTAAAAGGTTAGAGTTTTTAATACAATCAAAGTTATGTTGTTCATCTTCTAAAAATATACTGTTGTATCAATAAGATATTTCAAGTATGCCTCAGCATAACCACAAAACAAAAACCTATGTAGATAAACAGAAGATAAAAACAAGGGAATCAAAGTTTGCAACTACAGAAAACCATCAGTTCACAAAGGAAGACAGTAAAGGAGAAAGAAAGAGAAAAAAAGGCACTACAAAACAGCCAGAAGACAATTAATAAGATGTCAATAGTAAGTCCTTACCTATCAATAAATACTTTAAATGTAAATGGATTAAATTCTCCAATAAAAAGGCAGAGTGGCTGAATGGATAAAATAAAACAAAACTCAACTATATGCTATTTTCAAGAGACTCACTTCAGCTTCAAAGACACACATAGACTCAAAGTGAAAGGAGGGCAAAAGATATTTCATCCAAATGGAAACCAAAAAAGACCAGCAGTAGCTATACTTATATCAAACAATACAGACTTTATTTTATTTATTTATTTATTTATTTATTTATTTATTTATTTATTTAACTTTTTTAATGCTTATTTATTTTTTGAGAGAAGAGACAGAAAAGAGCAAGCATGAGTGGGGGTGGAACAGAGAGAGAGGGAGAGAGAGAGAGAGAGAAAGAGAGAATGCCAAGCAGGTTCCACGCTGTCAGCACAGAGCCCAGTGCAGTGCTCAAACCCATGAACTATGAGATCATGACCTGAGCTGAAATCGAGTTGGGTGCTC
This sequence comes from Lynx canadensis, assembly GCF_007474595.2. Lineage (NCBI taxonomy): Eukaryota > Metazoa > Chordata > Mammalia > Carnivora > Felidae > Lynx > Lynx canadensis. The sequence continues at coordinate 31,024,299 of NC_044315.2, read as the reverse complement.
AACTGACTGAGCCACCCAGGCATCCCAAAAAATGCAGACTTTAATTCAAAAGTTTTAACAAGAAATTTAAAAGTTCATTACATAATGATAAAGGGATCAATTCCCTTTATCCTCAAGAAAATATAACCATAGTAGATATATATGCACCCAACATTGTAACATTTAAATATATTAGGAAAATTCTAGCAGATCTGAAGGGAGTAATAGACAACATTATAGTAAGTAAGGGACTTCAATGCCCCACTTTCAGCAATGGATAGATCATCCAGATAAAAAATCAATAAGGAAACATCACTTGAAATATACTTTAGAACATATGGGTCTAAGAGATATATACAGAACATTCCACTCAATAGCAACAGAATACACATTCTTCTCAAGCCCACATGGAACATTCTCCAGTATAGGTCATATATGTTAGGTCACAAAACCATTTTCAGCATATTATAAAAAGATTGCAAAGATAGTAATTATCTCTTCTCTTTTTTTAAGTTTATTTATTTATTTGTGGGGGGGGAGAGGCAGACAGAGGGGGAGAGAGAGAATCCCAAGCAGGCTTTGAGCTGTCAGTGCAGAAAAAAAATGGAAAATACATAAATATGTAGAAATTAAACAACACACTCCTAAACAGCCAATGGGTCAAAGATGAAATCAGAAGAGAAATAAAAAATATCTTGAGACAAACAAAAATGGAAAGACAATATACCAAAACTACTGTGATGCAGCAAAAGCATTTCCAGAAGGGAAATTTATTGCAGTAAATCCCAACATTAAGAAAAAAAAAGTTCTCACATAAGCAATCTAACTTTATACCTCAAGAAACTAGAAAAATAAAACAAAATAAGCCCCAAATAAGCAATGGCAGGAGATAGCAAACATCAGAGCAGAAATATATCAAATAGAGAATAGAAAAACAATGAAAAGAACAATGAAACAAGGTTATTTTTTGAAAAGATAAATAGATATTTAGCTAGACTTACCAAGAAAAAAAGAGAACTCAAATAAATAAAATTACTTGTGAAAGAGAGACTTTACAATGATACTACAGAAACACAAATGATCATAAGAGACTGCTATGAACAATTATATGCCAGCAAATTGGACAAATTTAGAAAAAAATGAATAAATTCCTAGAAACATACAATATACTAAAACTGAATTATGAAAAAATAGAAAATTTGAACAGACCAATAATGAGTAATGAATTAAACCAATAATCAAAAAGTTCTCAACAAAGAAAAGCCCAGGACTGAACATTTACCAAATTCTACCAAACATTTAAAAAAGAATTAACTTCAGGGGTACCTGGGTGGCTCAGTTGGTTTAACCATGTGACTCTTGATCTCAGCTCAGGTCATGATCTCATGGTTCATGAGTTTGAGCCCTGTCTGCCTGTCTCTCTCTCTCTCTCTCTCTCTCTCTCTCTCTCTCAAAATAAATAAAGTTAAAAAAAAAGAATTAATTCCAATCCTTCTCAACTATTCCAAATGACTGAAGAGAAGGAAACACTCCCAAATTCATATTATAAGCCCAGCACAACCGTAATACCAAAGCCAGATAAGAATACCTCAAGGAAAAAAAACAAAAACAAAACTACAGGCCAATACCCCTGATGAATACAAATGCAAAAATTCTGGACAAAGCACTAGCAAACCAGATTCAAGAGTGCATTCGAGGATCATATACCATGATCAAGTGGGATTTATCCCTGCGATGCAAGGATGGTTCAACACCCACAAATCAATATGTGTGATACACCACATTAATAAAATGAAAGGTAAAAATCATATGACCATCTCAACAGATGCAAAAAAAGCATTTGAAAAAATTCAATATTCTTTCATGATTACAAATACTCTCAAGAAACAGTAGAGAATGAACATGCATCAAACATAATAAAGATTATACATGACAGCTAACACCACACTCAATGGTGAAAAATTAAAAGCTTTCTATCTATGATCAAGAAACAGATGGGGCACCTGGGTGGCTCTGTCTGTTGAGCGCCCAACTTTTGTTCAGGTCATGAGTTCAAGCCCCACGTCAGGTTCTGTGCTGACAGAGCAGAGCCTAGAGACTGCTTTGAGTTCTGTGTCTCCCTCTCTCTCTGCCCCTCCCCTGCTCATGCTCTCTCTCTCTCTCTCCTTCTCTCTCTCTCTCTAAAACAAACATTAAAAAATAAATAAAAAAAAAAGAAACAGACAAAGATGCCCACTGTTACCACTCCTATTCAACATAGTATTGGAGGTGCCAACCAGAGAAATTAGGCAAAAAAAAAGAATTAAAAGTCATCTAACTTGCAATGTACAAAGTAAAATTATCTGTTTACTGACAACATGATATAGAAAATCCTAGATATTCCACCAAAAATTATTAGACCTAATAAATGAATTCAGTAAAGTTCCAGGATACATCAAAATACAAAAACCAGTTATGTTTCCATATACTAACAATGAACTATCTAGAAGGAAAAAAAACATTTTTAAACCATTTTCATTTACAGTAGCAACAAAAATACTTAGGAATAAATTTTACCTGAAAGTGAAACCAAAAACTGTAGGGAAATGAGGAAAGAAATTAAAGAAGACATAAATAAATGGAAAGGTATCTCACATTCACGGAGTGGTAGAATTAATATTGTTAAATGTCCATACCACCCAAAGCCATCTATAGATTAAATGTAATCCTTATCAAAATTCCAATGGTGTTGTCACATAAGTAGAAAAAAATTCTGAAATTCATGTGGAACCACAAAAGACCCAAAACTGCAAAAGCAATCTTAAAAAAGAACAAAGGTGAAAATGTCACACTTCCTGATTTCAGACTTTATTACCAAACTATAACAATCAAAACAGTATGTTACTAACATAAAAAGACACTTAAGCCAGTGGAACAGAAGTGAGAGCCCAGTAATAAACTCATGCATATACAGTCAACTAATACATACATAAGTATGTGTTTATGTATATAGGTATCTATGTATGTATGTGTATGTGTATATAATGGAAGACCATTCAGCCATTAAGAAAAAGGAAATTCTGCCATTTGTGGCAACAGTCTACTTTTTCCTGCCTTTTCTTCCTACAGATACCTTATACTCCAATCTTCCCACCCTTTAAACACACAAGGTGCTTCCAATTCTGTCACTGTGTCGGTCGTCCCCAAGACCACTCCCAGATTCTATGATTTGCTATGAATACACAGGACTCAGCATACAATATACTCATTTATTTATTACAGTGAAAGGATACAAAACACAATCATCAAGACCAAATTCTGGAGGAAACTAGGCACAAATTTCCAAGAGGCCCCAGTGGAGTACACAGGATCCACTAATTCACACAGCAATAAATGTGACAGCATGTGTGAAATGTTTTTTACCAGGAAAACTCATTAGAGATTCAGTGTCCAAGATTTGTACTGGGAGCTGGTACTCTCTGCCTAACACATACCAAAATTCCAGATTCTCAGAAAGAAAGTAGGTATTCAGCATAAACCATACTGTTTGCACACTCTAGTCATGATGAGCCATTCCTACCATTTAGGAAAAGTTTCATATTAATGCAGAGAACTGTTTACCAGTTCATTCCCCAGACACTAGCCAAGCACCAGCCTTGTCAGCCTTCCTAAGGAGGGCAGTCTCAACACTACTTCATTAATTCTGCACACTCACCTTTGTATATACTGTTTCCACAGCTTGAATGGTCTTTCCAATCTTCAAGATTTATCTCAAATACCACATTTTCCATCAAACTTTTCTTTTTCTCCTAACAGGAAATAACTCTTTCCCCCTTCAATCCCAATGGCATTTGAACATCGCTCACAGTAATGCCTCACTTTATTTTGTACAATAGTTATTATTTTCATTCCTGGTGTCTTTCCACGATAGCAGAGTATAATATGACTTTATGGGGCCCAAAGCTCAGGTTCTCTGCGATGATTTCCTAGGTGAACTCTAGTTATGGGGAGTTGATGGGTAGCTTCTCTCTTTCTGGGTTTGAATTCTAATTTCACATAAAGCCATGTAATCTTGGTCATATTTCTTAGCTTCTCCGAACCCCAGTTATCTCACTTGCAAATATGTTAGAATTATGCAAAATACTGTATGAAAAATATAGCTTGGAAATAGTCGCCCAATAATTCCCTTCTCTCTCCTTTCTACTTTAGAAGGTCACTAGGCACACAGATTGTTCTTCTAATTTTGAATTTATCTTCTTGCAATTCAGCAGTGTCAACCACGTCCCATCTTGTCACCATTTCCCTCTGCTGCTATGCAATCAACTCACATTTGTTGAGATGGGTATCAGAGATCAGGAATATTGGAGAAAGTTTATCTGATCAGCCCAGCCTGAAAGCTTTCAAAGCTAAATTGCAAAGATATGAAATACCTTCAGATTCTACAAAGTATATTCAACAAACCAGAAATGATGAGGTGAAGACCGGTGGATGTTGGCACAGCCACAGAGGCATCAGAGAAATGGTGCAGGCTGAGGTCCAGCCTAATGGATGAAGGGAGATTTGGGTAAGTAAACCAGACCAAAGAGGACTCTAGGCAAGGGAACTTACAGAAGCAAAGACCTGTAGGGGTGAAATAACCTATGATCTGTGAGGATTAAAAAAAAAATCTGTTGGTTAGAACAGATAGTTTGTGATGAAGGGCTATGAACAAAATTTGAGTAGATGATTTGAGGACAAATGCCCAAAAGGAAAAGAAACATTTTCTTCCATTAAACACATTAAATATTAAATAATTTTATTCAAGTGCACCTTCCTGTAACAATCGAATTTTAAAAGTAATTGTGTGCAAATGAGCACAAGGGATCTTTTGGGGATGATGAAAATATTCCAAAACTATTGTTATGATAATTTAATTACACACTTAAAATAGGTAAATTTTATGATATGTAAATTACCACAGTAAAGCTGGGGGTTATTTTTTAAAACAGATAATTGGACAAAAGAGTACATGTAGTTATTAGCTAGGTCTATGATGATTTCTTATAATCTCAGTTGCTCAAAGTAGACCCTGGATCCATATTTACTGAGTGAATAAATGTTTTATAGAGTGCCAACTAAATATTTATTTTCTTCCTCATCTGTTTTATACTTAGACCATTGAGGAAATTTTCCTTTTTAAATATGACTTTTAAATTCCTGTTAAAATTTTCGGAAAAATGATTCTGTAAAAAAAAAATTATTTTCTGAGAAAAGAGCTTTAAAGGTATAGTCATGGCATCTATCTTCACTGTATCTCAGAGAAGGGCTGAGATCTGAACTAACAGGCAGGTGTATCTAGGCAAGGAAACTATCAAAAATCTTCCAGCCCAACCATGATGTTCTTACTCATGGGAGAAAGGAAGTAAGAAAACATAAGAAGAAACTATACTGAAATAATTACTGTATGCAAGATAACAAGCCTCATGAGAAAAAAAATCACAAAACCCTATTTAAAAAATAAAATGTATCCTCCCAGACTAGCAACAAATTTCAGGGCTTGCCAAGTTCAGATACCATATAAGAGCACAGTGCTGGGCTGTCATCTAGTGGCTGAATTGCAAATGGTAGCTACGAATGTTAAGAAATTGAAACCGAATATTTCTTACCAGAATCTACTCTAGAATATACTGGTCTTAAATCACTTTGTTTCTTTATGCATTGCAGATCCTCTCATGATTGCTGGTTATTTTTCTAGTGCTACAAACCCTGCAGGTCAACTATCCAAATAAACTAAGTTTATCTTTGTCAGGGTCTTATAGCCCTTTTTTAAAAAATGTTTTTGTTTGAGTATAGTTGACACACAGTGTTACATTAGTTTCAGGTATACAATTTAGTGATTTGACAAGTTTATAAATTATGCTATGTTCATCACAAGTGTGGCTACCATCTGTTCCATTGCATTGTTATTACAATATCGTTTGCTGTATTATGCTGTACCTTTTATTCCTGTGGCTTATTCATTGCATAAATGGAAGCCTATATCTCCCCCTCCCCTTCACCCATCTTGCCCAATCCCTCACCACCCTCCCCTCTGGCAACCATCATTTTGTTCTCTGTATATACAATTCTAATTCTGCTTTTTGTTTGTTTATTCCTTTGTTTGTTTTTCAGATTCCACTTATGAGTGGAATCATATAGTATTTATCTTTCTTAGTCTGACTTATTTCACTTAGCATAATACCCTCTAGGTCCATCCATGTTGTCACAAATGGCATGATTTATTCTTTTTTTATGGCTGCATAATATTGCATCTTCTTTATCCATTCATTTATTTATGGATATTTGAATTGTTTTCATATCTTGACTATTATAAATAATGCTGCAATAAACATAGGGGTGTATATATCTTTTGGGATTAGTATTTTTTGTGGGTAAATGCCCAATAGTGGAATTATTAGATCATATAGTATTTCTATTTTTAATTTTTTTTTAATTTTTTAAATTTACATCCAAGTTAGTTAGCATATAGTGCAACAATGATTTCAGGGGTAGATTCCTTAATGCCCCTTACCTTTTTAGCCCATCCCCCCTCCCACAATCCCTACAGTAACCCTCTGTTTCTGCTCCATATTTAAGAGTTTCTTATGTTTTGTACCCCTCCCTGTATTTATATTATTTTTGCTTCCCATCTATTTTTAATTTTTTGAGGAACCTCCATACTATTTTCCACAGTCGCTGCACCAGTTTACATTCTCACCAACAGTGCATGAGGGCTCTTCTTTCTCCACATCCTTGCCAACATTTGTTATTTCTTGTTGTTGTTTAAGTTTCTTTTTTTATTTTGAGAGACAGAGAGAGAGAGCACAAGTGGGAAAGGGGCAGAAAGAGAGAGAATCCCAAGCAGGCTCTGCACCACCAGTGCAGAGGCCTGGTGCAGGGCTCAAACTCATGAACCATGAGATCATGACCTGAGCCAAAGTCAGACACTTAACCAACCCAGCCACCCAAGCATCCCTTCCTTGTCATTTTGATTTCAGATCTTCTTTTCCCCCTGTTTTATCTTCACACACTGACACCCTATCTCCTGATCCTTCCATGCAGCAAACGCTGCCCTCCTCCACCCATTAATCCCACACATATTTGTCCCCTTATATGCCCATAGCTCAACCCTTAGTGAGGTGTTCAGAGGAAAGCCTGCAGACCACAACAAAGTGGGTGTGGCTGCTGGTTTTAAGTTAATTGTGCCAGTTAATCAAATAAATCCCTAATCAGAAGTTGACACACAATGACAAAGTGAAGAATTTCAGGGGAAATATTCAGAGGCAACAATTACTTCTAAGAGCTCCTTCAAGCCTGGCTCTGCCCCAAGAGTGTGTTTAAGGAGAGATAGGAGGGGAAGTCAAACCTTCCTTTTCAACTTTGAAAAATAGGCCCACAGAAGCATATACCCACACTCACTGCAGGGGCAAAGTCCATTCTCACCATAACAGCCCAGAGGTTGAACAAGGTAGGAGCAGGTCATTGACATCCATGAAAGATCTAAAATCTAGGTGAGATCCAGGACAGCCATCCTGTGACACAACAGACCTCATTATTATTTTTTTTGTTTGTTTCTGCTCTTCCTCTAACAGCCCCCATCCCCTCAGTTCTTCTAAACAATAGAAATTATATCATCAGCCCAGAGGATTAGCCTGCATATCATAGCCTGTCAATCATGCATGTAGAGTCTTGTTCTGACCAAATAGCCTACACCAGGAACAAGCCAAACATTTCATTTCTTTCCCTTTTTGTTGTTGTTCTAAGTGCACATTCCTAAGGCAGAGGAATGAGCAATAACAAACATGTCTGAGAGACAAATTTATGGCTGACTCAGTAGCATAGTATTATATTGACAAAAGGAATGAAATGCACAGATAATCCAAAATTTTAGAATTGTAAGAAACTTTAGAAATCTAGACTCTAGATGAGAGAGTCTAGAGAAATGAGACTCTTTCAGGGAAGAATCAACCCAAAGAGTTTAACTGACCCAAAGTCACACAACAGTGTCAGGGACCACAGCAAAACTGGGGCCAGAGCTCTGGCTCCACCACAGTCTTCATTTCAGTAGATACATGTGTGCTTTTAGCCAACCCTACCTGTTCTTTATAGGAAAATATTATATCTAAAATTATCTTAATAGGGAAATTTCTTTTCTAATTTGGTATATTGTTAATAGAAACATACTTGACACAGCCACCTCCATTATATTCTCTCATGATCTAACATTCTGAGTACTTTCAGGTGAACTGTGTGCAGCAATCACTGCTCTGAATATTAAAATGTAAATGTACATGCATTTTTGCGTCAAAGTTGGGCTTCAGATCTGTTTTTTTCCACAAAGTTCTACTTTAAGCAGACTGACTTAGATGAATGTATAAAAATAAAAGTGTCTATTAAATGGCCTCAATTGTAATAGCTTTATTTTTTATAAGTGTATTACTTTAAATCATATGAAATGGCTATTGTTTCTGGCCAGTAATAATAATAATGGAATATTGGCAGATTTAAAGTTTCAACCTAATACATTGGGTAAAGAGTAAAAATTCAGAGAATTTATTTTGTGAAAGAATTGTTTACATTGGCTTAACATTTTTTTAGCAGATTTTTTTTTGCTTTTATTCAAATTATAAAATTTTGCTCTTATTCTGGTATTCAGGAAGTTCTACAGGTGTTACCAGAATACAAGAGTTTTATTTTGGCAGAAAATAAGATACGATATAAATAGTTCCAAATAATCTATACATATTCTTTTTTTTTCTTCCAAAGGAAAATAATGTCTTAAAGAGATTATACAATTGTCTTACCATCACTTTGAGGCAAACATCAACAAATTAAGGAGATGAGAGAAGAAATCTATTATTATATCACAAGTCAAACGATACCAAATGTAGTTCCAGTTGAGTCTGCTGACCCTGTCAAGTTGGTGTTAGTTTTTACCTATTTATTCTTATAAAAGTCACGGCTCTTCTACTTTTTCAACCTTTCTGCAATCTGACTGGGATACTCATAAAACCTAATATAAACCCAAGAGAAAAAGTTCTAAAATTCTTACAATGAAAAGAGGCAAAAATATATCCATATATGTTCTTTGGGTAAATCTAACATTTTCTGTTCCATGTTCTGGATAAAAAACATGGGCAGTTTCTTTTCATACAAGTGTGCATGTAACTATGTGCATACAATTCATTAAATTTTTTCATCATTCTGTCAAAGAGACAATTATTTCATGGGCATCCATCCATACCAAAATATGACTTAAAGGTTTATGGATTTGGATGTAGTGACATGGAAGGTAGTCTGTGATATGAGTAAAAACTCAAGCTGCAGAAAATACATGTATTATGATACCATTTTTATAAAACAAAGACTGCACATAACCAAAAACATATATAGGTGTATAATGAAAAATGTTAGCGTCCAACTCTGAGTGTGGGACTGGGGGGTCATGACTTAAAATACTTTGAAGTATTGCTTGCATTTTTTAAATGAGCACATATTCTTTTTATGTTTAAGTTCATATGTTTCCACGTTTCAGTTCCATGGCCTTGAATACTTCTCTGTTCTCTGGACTGATGAAATTCTGTACATCTCAGAAGAGCCGCGTCAAATGTCTCCTTAATGTCTCATCAGTAAAAAGCAATTGCTTCTTGCACTGATTTGGTAGCACCATGTATTTACCTCTATTCTGACATTTAATGAAAGCAGCTGTTAGATTTTAATTTTGATATCTCTGCATCCCCTGTCCTTAGCACATTGCCTTGTCTTTAGTAGAGCTTAATAGATATTAAATGAAAGTTTACATGAATAGTAGGTAGCCGGATGAAATTCAAATTCAATTCATTTAGACTGTCAGACAATTATTAGGCACTGGCCTGTGACACCTGCCATACTACATGCTCCCTGGGGGTACAATAATGAAAAATGCTACCCCTGCCCTGCAGAGACTCAAGATTTATCTAGGGAGATGATCACAACAGACTATTGCGACACATTTTAAAGACTTATGATAGAGGTGAGCACATATTTGGGCAGCTAGGCCAGAAAGATGAGGAAAGATGGGGCACCTGGGTGGCTCAGTTGGTTGAGCGTCCGTACGACTTTGGCTCAGGTCATGATCTTGCGGTCCAGGAGTTCGAGCCCCGCATCGGGCTCTGTGCTGACAGCTCAGAGCCTGGAGTCTGCTTCAGATTCTGTGTCTCCCTCTCTCCCTGCCCCTCCCCTACTCATGCTCTGTCTCTCTCTGTCTCAAAAATAAATAAAGACATTTTAAGAAAAATTTTTTAAATAATAAAAAAAAAGAAAGATGAGGAAAGAGAAAGGTTTGAGAGGGAAGAAATGAAACTGAAACTATATCACAAAAGGTAAGCAGAAGTTCAACAAAGGAAGATGAGGTAAGAAAAGCATTCTAGGCAGAAAGAGCCTGAGAACACACATTCATTCCAAGGGCTCACTGCCCTGGCTGCAATGAAGGGACCTGCTGGGGAATTGGTTTGAGCCAGGGTCAGAGAGGCAGGAGGGATCAAATCAAGGTGAGCCTCGTTTGTCACTTATAGAGTCTGGATGTGATGCTGTTATCAGTGAAGAGGGTGTGATATGCATAATTTACAAATTATGGAAAGCATATTTGACCCCAAACCATTACCTATGTTTGCTGTTATTGGATAGTATTGTACAAGGAAAAAGAAACAATCTGTATTAATAAACATGATTTTTCTCTTAAACCTGTGAACATGTTTGCTTCATCACCAATAAGCACATGTTTATATAAACTGCTTCCAAAACAAATGTAAGCATATGGCTACCTGGCCCTTAAAAGATAAGTACCTGCTATCGATTTAAATTGTAAATAACCTTAACATTTTAAACATGTTTATGTAAAATATAATTTATTAGTAATATTTCTTGTTTATACCCTGGTTTACAAGGAGAATGAAGATACCAAATGGAATGATGTAAACTTTAAACAATAGAGTAGGGTATGTTAAAAAATAATTGGGTTCCATTACTACCTCGACATAATAAAAGTCATATATGAAAAACACAAAGCAAACATAATACCCAGTGGTGAAAGATGAAACTTTTCCTTCAAGGTCAGGAACAATGAAAGAATGCCCACTTTCCCTACTTACATTCAATATATTACTGGAATATGGCAAGGAAAAGAAATACATACAAGAAATACATACAAAAGAAAGGCATACAAATTGGAAAGGAAAAATTATCTGTTTGAAGAGGATATGCTCTTAGAAGTAGAAATCCTAAGAATGAAAAATAACTATTAGAACTAATAAATGAATACAGCAAAGTAGGAAGATATAAAATCAATATACAAAGATCACTTGCATTTCTATACACCAAAATAAAAAATATTTAAAATAAATTTAGAAAATAATTCCATTTAGGGGCGCCTGGGTGGCTCAGTCAGTTGAGCATCCAACTTCGGCTCAGGTCATATTCTCACAGTGAGTTCTAGGCTTGTGTCAGGCTCTGTGCTGACAGCTCAGAGCCTGGAGCCTGCTTCAGATTCTGTGTCTCCCTCTCTCTCTGCCCCTCCCCAGCTCACACTCTGTCTCTCTCCCTCTCCCAAAAATAAAATAAAAACATCAAAGAAATAATTCCATTTATAATAGCATTTAAAAAAATTAAATACTTGGCCAAGGATATGGTAAAAACTACAAATGATTGCTGAAATTAAAGAAGATATAAATAAATGGAAAGACATACCCCATTTACAGATTGGAAGCCCCAATATTGTTAAGATGTCAACACAATCTAATAGGTCTACAGATTCAGTGTAACCTGTATCAAATTCCTAGTGGCAATTTTGGGGGAGCAGAAAGGAAAATCCTCCTAAAGTTCATATGGAATCTCGGGGAATCCCAAATAACCATAACAATCTTAAAAGAACAAAGTTGGTGGTCTCGCATTAGATTTCAAACTAACTATAAATCTACAATAATCAAAACAGTGTTATATTGGCATAAAGACAAACATACAGGTCACTGGAATAAAATAAAGAGCCCAGAAATAAACCCTCACATATATGATCAATATTTTTTTATATGGGCATCAAGACCATTTAATGGGGAAAAACAAACAGTCTTTTCAACAAATGGTCTGGGAAAACTGGATATACCCATATGAAAGAATGAAGTTGGACCCTTATATAATATGATATACACAAACTAATTCAAATGAAAAAGACCCAGGCATAAAATTTATAGTATGAAAACTGTTCAATGAAAACATAGAGTAAAATTTTCATAACACTATATTTAGCAATGATTTCTTTGCTATAATACCAAAGACACAGGAAACAAAAGAAAAACAAATTGAACTTCACCAAAATTAAAAACTTTTCTTCATTAAAAAAAACATTATCACCAGAGTAACACAAAACCCATCAAGTGGGAGAAAATATTTGGAAATCATATATCTGATACAGAATTTATATCCAAAATATATAGACAGCTTCTAAAACTCAACAACAACAACAACAAAACAACTTAATTAAAAAATGGGTAAGACCAGGGGCACTTGGATGGCTCAGTTGGTTAAGTGTCTGACTTAGACTCAGGTCATGATCTCATGGTTCATGGGTTTGAGCCCCACATCGGGCTCTGCGCTGACAGCTCAGAGCCTGGAGCCTGCTTCAGATTCTATCTCTCTCTCTCTATCCCTCTCTCTCTCTCTCTCTCTCCTTCAAAGATAAATAAACATTAATTTTTAAAAAAATGGGTAAGACTTGAATAAACATTTCTCCAATGACAAACGGTCAATAAGCATATGAAAAGATGTTCAACACCACTCATCAAAACCACATTGAAAAACCACATCACACCCATTACAATGGCTACTATCAAAAAAACAGAAAATAACAAGTCATGGTGAAGATGTGTAGAAATTGTAATCCTTGTGCACTATTGGTGAGAATGTAAATGGTACAGCCATTATGGAAAACGGTTCCTCAAGAAATTAAAAATAGAAATACCATATGATCCAGCAATCCCACTTCTGGATATATATCCAAAATAATTAAAAGCAATATCTCAAAAGAGATATTTACACACCCATGTTCACTGTAGCATTATTCACAATAGCCAAGAGGAGAAAGCAACTCAAATGGTCATTGATGGACAAACAGATTTTAAAAATGTATATACTCGGGGCGCCTGGGTGGCGCAGTCGGTTAAGCGTCCGACTTCAGCCAGGTCACGATCTCAAGGTCCGTGAGTTCGAGCCCCGCGTCAGGCTCTGGGCTGATGGCTCAGAGCCTGGAGCCTGTTTCCGATTCTGTGTCTCCCTCTCTCTCTGCCCCTCCCCCGTTCATGCTCTGTCTCTCTCTGTCCCAAAAATAAATAAACGTTGAAAAAAAAAATGTATATACATACAATGGAATATTATTTGACCTTAAAAAAAGAAGAAAATTCTGTTACATGCTACAACATGGATAAACTTTGAGGACATTATATTAAGTGAAATATGCCATTCACAAAAAGACAAATACTGTGTGATTCCACGTATATGAGTTATATAAAGCTGTCAACTTCATAGAAACAAAAATTAGAATGTTGGTGGCTAAGGACTGGGGTAGGGAGAAATAAAGAGTTGTTGTTCAATGATTATAGAATTTCAGTTTTATAAAATGAAAAAGTTCTGGAGATCTGTTGAACAACAATGTGAATACATTAATATTACTAATATGTACACTTCGAATGGTTTAAATGGTAAATCCTGTTATCTTTTTTTTAATACAATTTAAAAAAATAAAGGAAGGTTATTGTGAAACATACTAGAACATGGGTGAACCCTGAGGATGTTACACTGAATGAAATAAGTGAAATAAGCCAGTCACAAATGACAAATATTGTATGATTCCACATATATGAAGTACCTGAAGTAGTCAAATTCATAGATACAGAAACTAGAAGGTGATTGCTGGGAGAACTCTGAAAAACAATAAGAGGTTTACAAGCAACCCAGAGAAAAATTGTTGAATCAAGAAAAAGGCAAATTAAAAACAGTAGGAAAGGTCTGTGGCCCTTTTACCTGCCCTTGTTCCACCCCCTTCCCTGGCTCAGTGACAATTGTAAAGACCATGATCCCAGTGAGTAACTCTGGTCTTTGGTTGTGGGGGCCAGAGCAGACTTTATTCTCAAAGTAATCTGTCTGGGGGCAACCTGAAGGGCTGTTGAAAGGTACTTGTCTCTCTTTTACCTAACTCAGAACTCTCTCAGGATGGCAAAGTCGTGGGCAATCCTTGAGAATGTTGTAAGGCAAATGAGTAAACAGCAGCTGCCTGGGGATGCAGTAGAGGCAAAAATAGAGTGCTGAAAACCTGAGAAGAAAATCTGGGGAGTTTCTTTGGGAAATTAGGACATTGAAAAGTGCTAGTATATACCTGGGGGATTTAGAAAGCTACTAGCAGGCATGGGACATGATACATGCTCAGAAAAAGACCTGAAAACATCCTAAGTTTTTACCTCTAGCTAAACATTAGGGTCAAGCAGGAAGTAAAGAAGAAGGCAGAGTTGCAAATGGCCTAGCTAAGCACTGCAGAAAAATCCCAGCATAGAGCCAATCTGCAAAGACTGGGAATGACTCTCTCTCTGTCTCTCTCTCATCACTTACCTCTCTTTATATCTACCTACTTCCTGGTGTCCAAGAAAACCTGTCCAAACACTAGCTGAACATAAGCTAAAGGAATAGAGACTTCAGAAACCAAACATGACAACATAGACTTCACCAAAACAGTTTAGAAAAGTCATTAAGCAAACAGCTACAGCCTAAGGCAAGCAACAAAAACAAATTCTGAAGAGGAAGAACAATCAGATTTCTGGTGTCACCAAGTTATAATATCCAAAATGCCTAAGTTTCAACAAAAAAGTATAAATCATGCAAAGAAACACTAGCAATGAACAACCTGAAGAAGAAATTTAAATAGCATCCACAAGTATAAAACACCTAGTAATAAATTTAACCATGTAGCTCACGTGAAAGACTTATACCCTGACAACTACAACATGATGCTAAAAGAAATGACAGAAGACACAAATAAATGAAAAATACACATTGTGCTCATGGATTGAAAGATATAATTATTTATTTATTTGTTTATTTATTTATTTATTTAGAGAAAGAGCATGTGACGCACATACATGTGGGGGAAGGGGCAGAGAGACAGGGAGAGAGAATCCCAAGCAGGCTCTGTGCTCTCAACACAGAGCCCAACATGGGGGCTTGATCTCACAAACCATGAGATCATGACCTGAGCTGAAATTAAGAGTCGGATGCCTAACTGACTAAGCCACCCAGGCACCCGAAAAGATCTAATACTAATAACATGGTAATATTAGCCAAAGTGATCTACAGATTCAGTGCAATATTTATCAAAACCTCAATGGCCTTTTTTTTTCCTTTCTCAGAAATGGAAAACTTGATCTCAAATTCACAGAAGTCCAATGGGTCCCAAGTAGCCAAAACACTCTTGAAAAAGAACAAAGTTGGCGAATTTAACCTTCTTGATTTCAAAACTTACTACAAAGCTACAGTAAACAAAACAGTGCATACTAGATAAAGATACACATATATCAGACCAATAGAATAGACTGGAGAGTCTAGAAATAAACCCATATGTGTGACCAATTAATTTTTGGCAAGGATGTTAAGACCTTTCAATGAGGAAAGAATATTCTCTTCAACAAATGGTACTGGGAAAAGTGAATATCCACATGGAAAAAAATTAAGTCGAGTCCTTACTTCACACCATAGGCAAAAATTAACTCAAAATGGGTCAATGGTTTAAAATAATAGCTAAGACACCTGTTGGAATGAGCACTGGGTGTTGTATAGAAACCAAATTGACAATAAATTTCATATTAAAAAAAAAGAAAAAGAAAATAATAGCTAAGATCATAAAACTTTTAAAGAAAACATAGGGTAAATCATCCTAATCTTGGATTCAGCATTGGATTCTTAAATATGGTACCAAAAGCATGAGCAACAAGAGAGCAAATTAGGTAAATGGCGCTTCATCAAAATTAAAAATGTTTATGCATCAAAAGACACCATCAACAGAGTAAAGAGAACTTGCTCAAAAATATATTTCTAAGGGTGTCTGGGTGGCTCAGTCGGTTAAGTATCCACCTCTTGATTTCAGCTCAGGTCATGATCTTACCATTCATGAGATAGAGCCCCACGGTGGGGAGTCTGCTTAAGATTCTCTCCCTCTCCCTCAACCTCTCCCTCTACTACTACTCCACTTGCACATGCTCTCTCTCTCTCTCTCCCAACAAATAAACATATATGTATATGTATACATATATATATATGTATAGCTATTGATGACAATAAAAATAATCAGATTGAATATAATAAACCTCTGTGTATATGTCTCTATGTTCAACATGATTAGCCTGTTGAGGGATTCAACAAAGACTTGAATAAGTGGAGACACCATATTGTTCTTCTCAGAAAGATGTCATTTCTCACCAATTAATTCATATTAATTTAATAGATTGCTAAGCTGAATCTCAACACAATTATTTTATAGGTTGAATGCTAAAACTTATTCTAAAGTTTATCTTGATAGATAGTATGAGAGAATAGCCAGGAAAAATTCTGAAAATAAATAAATGGTTCAATGATAGACAAATCAAGGGAACAGAATAGAGAGTCCACAAATAGATCCAAGTCCATATGGACTTTAATACATATAAAAGTGGGTTTTCAAATTAATTTAAAAAATAATAATGGATTATTAAATAAATTATGGTACACTCTATCAACATTAATTTAGGAGGAAAAATCTGTATCACTCTTTCAATTCTTATTCCAAAATAAGTTAAATGCATACAAAGATTTAAAGAAAACACATAAAATATTAGAAGAGACAATGGGTAAATATTTATATATCTAGAATTTGGATAGCATGATAATAATGAAAAAGAAAAAGACTTTGTGAAAACTTAACACTTTCACTGGCCAACCACAACCATAATAAGAAGTTTTAAATAATTACCAAAGACAATGCCCGACATAGACTGCAGAACACTTGGAACACATATGAGGAAGAGCTCATTTATGAAGTGTTTTACCCATCAAAGAGAAAAATTATACAAACACAATAAAAATGTGAATATACAAAATAAATTCTTCTCACCTCTGTAATAATATCCAGTGTTGGAAAGTGTGGGCAGAAACAACATAAACTGGCAATCTCTGGAAGACTATTTGTTAACATCTTTCAAATTTTTACATGGGTACACATTTCAATGGAAAAATTCTATATTTTTGGCATCTGCACAGCAGAAGTCACACAAATATGCAAAGACATATGGACAAAGATATTCACTGCACATAATTTATGATAATGGTAACTGGAAAGAAAATACTTACCAAAAAAGTATTTAAATAAATACAATACGCCTGCATAGAATAATATGCAACTAGGAAAAAGACCAAGATATGGTCATCCACAAAGCATGACCAGACAACTGGACCACAAAACAATGTTAACTATAAAAATAAGTGAATAAGTAAACATAGAGGTTTTTTTAAAAAAAAAAAAAAAACCAACTTGTGTTTATTTTTGTCTGCACTGAATAAAGTCCAGTTAACATGGGTTATGTTTGGAAAGTGGAGTTGAGAGTGAGAGGAAATTTCCTTTATCCCACTGTGCATTGAATTTTGATCAATTGCGCATACATTTATAACTTTTAAATAAATGTTTAAACAAAGAAGTGTTTAAGGAATAACAAGGTTATTTAACAGACTTGTTCAGCATAGAACTTAAGGAGGATGAAAAAAAAAAAACAATTTGCAAAGTGTTGGTGCTCAGGGCAAGACACCCAAGATAATGCTATTGTGAAATATTGATTATTTAAAATTAAAATTACTTAAGAAACAGCCAGTGCAGGAATGAATGACACTCTGACCCTGCTTTGTCTCCAGAAAGCAGGATAAATCTCCCAGGTGAAGGCACCCTCCCACCCTCCTGGCCACAGAAGATACAAAGACATTCTTATCACCAAAGATAGGGCATTCAAAACCAGGAAGGCTGTATACACAAATTCTGCCTAGATTCCTCACTAATTTAATACCCAAACCTCTTTGTCTTGTCAATTCCTCACAAATTTATTATTTATTTTTCTAAAAAGTATAAAAGCTGCTTATCTTGGTCACCTCTTAGGTCCCACAACTATGAAACTTCTAGATGTATGGAATTAATTTTTTTTCCTCCTGTTAATCTTTTGGCAATTTAATTAGATCAGCCAAAAGAACTCAAGAAGGAGAGGAATATCCCCCTCCCCACAAAAGCTTACTCTTAATTTTCTAAGACAACCTAAAAACGAAGAACAACCTGTTTGCATAAAGTGAATAAACACTGGTGGATCGACACTTTATTAAACTGTCTCTACTACCGCATTTACCTTCTGCATTAAAGGTTCATGGTTTTGCGTTTTCTGCCTTTCCCCAAGGAAGCCACATGATACCAAATAAGGTCCATTTTTGCAAAATACGGAAAATTCAGTCCGCTTAACAGAGCACATCCACGACTGACACAGAGGACTCGGTTCCCAGCCTGATAGACCGAGTCCGCTACACCGTGGCCGGGGAACAGCCGCGGAGGCAGCCCCACTCCCCACCCCCGCGCCCAGGTCTGCACGAGAGCCTGCCGCACCGCTGGGGAACTCTCCCAGTCCCAGCAGTGCGAGGTAGCAAGACGCGCCCGGGAGCTTCGATCTGAGCACACGTCCCGTCCCCCACCCCGACCCCCGACGCCCCCGCCTTCCCCTGACCTCCCTCGCCCCCTGGCGTGCACTCCCTTCGCATCGGCTCCCACCCTCTCCCCCGCCCGCGTCCCTCACGCCTGACCTTGCGGGAGGCGGAGGTGGCTGAACGAGCCCTTCCAGACCTGACGCTTGGGCGCTGAGCGAGGCTTGGGGCGGGTACCCAAGTGCAGTTTTCTAGAAAAGCTGCTGAGTATTAAAGCTTTACGCTTGTGTTCACAAAGATTGCACTAACTTCTTGATGACTATTCACTTCTTCCTCCGATTTGAATAGGATCCATTTTTTAAAAATCTGCCCTTGTCATAGAAGAAATAATTAATGTAAAATATTAGTATTGAGCAAGAACATGTTCAATATGTGTAATGAATAAAAAACAAAAGATGTTCCTATAATATGCCCATCTCTGGAAGATGCACGATTGTATAATAACCATGTTCTAACTTTCTTTGTATTTTCACGTATTACTTCTGTGTTTTTGAAAAGCTATCTTGCTTTTTTTTTTCTTTTCTGAGGTAAAGATATTGGGTCACAGATGGTATTATTTTATCATAATGCTGTTCTATGTTCTACCCTTATTTCTACATTTCACACCTTTATTCCCAAGAAATGTGTCCCTTGGCTTCTTTTGACAGTTTTGAGTTTAAATGGCACACAAGTAGAGGAAATTGTATTTTTGAAGTTTTATTTCAAAGAAAATTTTGTACTACAAAATTTTTCAAACAAAATTAAAACATAGGGAAACAAGCATACATATATATTTTCTCATTTTATAAGATTTTAAAACTTTGTTCTGTTTTATGTGCCTAATTGTTTGAGAATTGTAAAATCACAGGTTTCACTCCTAAATACTTCAGTTGGCATAATTCTTAAAATAAGCAAATTTTCCTGCATAACATTATTTTCATAATTAATTTCATTATTATTTTCATTATTTTCATAATTAATAAAAATGATAAAAATAAATGAAGTAAACATTGTTGCATCACCTAAAATAGAAGGACTTTGAGGAAATGGGATCTATGCAAGCCTCCTGTCTCGAGTCTCAGAAGAATGATGAATTTGGCTTGTAAAATTGCAAAAATCCTGAATGAATATCAGCAGCATGCAAGAATGGATTTAAATGGACTTTGTGCCTAGCACTAATCTTACCAACAAGTTATATACAAAAAAGTGTTACTGGAATCTTGCCAGTATCAACCATAAAAAAAAACAAAAAAAAAAAACTTATGTAATGTGCCTAAAATTCCTCCTTTGCCTTTAAAAACTGTAAGACCCTCAGAACATAATTGAAGTTTCTGCCTGAATTTTTATCTCCCCAATTGCAATTCCTAAGACCCCAAATAAGCACTTTCTTTTACAGCTTTGCTTTATTGTTTTACAGCCTTGTCTTTTCTTATTTGGCAAAAGATAACTGTAATTTTCCTTAATATCTCCAATGTCCAGACTATATTCAAGTTTCACAGACATCTTCTAAACTTTTTTTTGTTTATGTATTTATTTTGAGAGTGGGGGAAGGGTCAGGGAGAGAGAGAGAGAGAGAATCCCAAGCAGGATCCATGCTGTGCTGGTAGGAGGCAACCATGAGATCATGACCTGAATGGAAACCAAGACTCAGTTGCCTAACCGACTGAGCCACCCAGGTGCCCCTCAAATGTTTTTAAAATGCAGAAAAGCCATAGAAACCACCTCAACCTCAGGGGATGAGGTTTGAATGTAGGAGTAGTAGCCTTGAATCCCACTGACTCAAGTACATACTTCTGGGACCATTCTCTTTGGCTTCTTTTGCATTTGTGCATCCCTCATTCCACCTCCCTCTTCTGGTATTCACTGGTAGGGCATCTCTGAGCTTTGTTGTGTTTGCTCCTGTGCAGGGTGAGCACCAGGAGGTACCCCTAGGACCTTTTGGGGTCTGCAGCAGGGGGAGTGACCCCAGCCCTTTCAGCTCTGTCTGGACACAAGTGGATCCAGACTCTTCCTCTGGAGCAGGTGTCCTTGAGGGCTGGATGTGTGGACCCTGTGCTTGAATTCCACCTCTGTCACCTTTAAGCCAGGTGACAAATCCACAATGACAGAAGGAACCTGGGTAAGTCTTATCTGAAATTTCTTATCTGGGTTTCTTATCTGAAAATGAAGACATTTATAATGACTGTCTCTTCACTATTAGAGGAATGTCACCTGAAAACCACATAGCCAAGTATCTTCACTAAGAATAGTGATAACTGCTATTGTTTTTGTTGAGTGGTTATTAGATCTCACAACTATTTTGTGAGGTAGGTATAATTATCTGCATTTTTAAAAATTAATGTATTATTTATTTTTTATTAAATTATTTTTAATGCTTATTTATTTTTGAGACAGAGACAGAGTGTGAGTGGGGGAGGTGCAGAGAGAGAGGGAGACACAGAATCTGAAGCAGGCTCCAGGTGCCCCCAAAATAATGCACTATTTAAAAAACGAACTGTGGGGACCCTGGGTGGCTCAATCGGTTGAGTGACTGACTGACTTTGGCTCAGCTCATGATCTCACAGTTCATGGGTAGGGCTCTGTGCTGACAGTTCAGAGCCTGGAGCCTGCTTAGGATTCTGTGTCTCCCTCTCTCTCTCTGCCCCTCCCCTGCTTGCACTCTGTCTGTCTGTCTCTCTCTCTCTCTCTCTCTGTCTCAAAAATAAATAAACATAAAAAAAAAAAAAACACTGAGGTCCAGATTGGTGAAATTATATGCTTAGGTCACAAGCTAGCCAGTGATAAAGCTTACATTCAGAGAGTAATGTCTTTTACACCCAGTCTCATAACTCTTCCTTATATCACAGCATCCAGAATACTCAACTGTCCCTAAATCCCCAGCGGTAAAATTCTAAGTAAATATGGCTGGGATCTCACCATGTGACAAATATATTTTCAGATTTCTAATGTCACTTCAGATCCCTTCGTCCTATCCTGGTCCCTTCTGCTCTGCAGGCAGTTTATGTTTTAAGTCTGATATTCCAGGAGAGTCAGGCTTGTGATCCTAAAATTAATTTGATTCCAAGGCCCAGGTCCCAGCTCCCTTGGAACAAAGCCACTCTTGTAGGAAACCAGGGACCTCTGATAACAAGAACACCATTTTGACCTCAGATCTCTCTTCAAAGCTTCAGAGCAGAGACAGAAGAGCCCAGAAGGGAGCAGACACTAGATTTTCATGGCCAGAAGCAGCTGTTGATCCCCCTACCCAAAATGAGCCAATTTCGGTGATGATGCCACCTCCATAAGTCACCACACAGTGTGCCAGTGAGCAGACTTGGACCTCCCTTGAGATGAGTGAGGTGAGCAGGGATGGCCCAGGGACAAGCTGCTTAGGAAAAGCCACTTCACTGGGAAGCTTGTGAGGGTGGGGTCTTGGGGTAAGAAATAACCAGGCAAAGGGAGGAAATTCTGTCTTCACTAACCCCTGAAAGGCCCCTAGTCCCTCCTTTCTCCACTCTTTATAAATGCTGTGCTGCACTCACACATGTATACTAGTGACTTTATCCTGACCTCACAGAATCCCAGAATGATAGTTCATGAAGGGTTTCCTTAGTCATCTCTATCTCATTTAAAAGCTTTAAAGAAATTGGGCCTCAAAACATCAGTGAATTCAGCTAGTAAGCAGACTGGAACTCAACTATGTATGCCTCCAAACCCTCACCCCTCCCCGTACAGCAAAATTTGGCAACGACTTAAGTACCCAATAATAGAACAGTTAAGTAAGTTTGGCTGTATCTACTTCTGCAAATTCAGCTACTAAAACTTAGGATTTTAATAGCATTGGAAATTTTTCTCATGTTAAATGAATATTTTAAGTGAACAGATAAAATTGCATTTATAGTATAATCTCAGCTAGGTTAAAACATGCATTAAAAAAAGATGGAGGGGCGCCTGGGTGGCGCAGTCGGTTAAGCGTCCGACTTCAGCCAGGTCGCGATCTCGCGGTCCGTGAGTTCGAGCCCCGCGTCAGGCTCTGGGCTGATTGCTCAGAGCCTGTAGCCTGTTTCCGATTCTGTGTCTCCCTCTCTCTCTGCCCCTCCCCAATTCATGCTCTGTCTCTCTCTGTCCCAAAAATAAATAAAAACGTTGAAAAAAAATTAAACAAAAAAAACAAAAAAAAAGATGGAGAGGCCAGTACCTGGGTGTCACAGTCCGATGAGCATCGGACTTTGGCTCAGGTCATGATCTCTCATGGTTCTTGAGTTTGGGCCCCGCATTGGGCTCTGTGCTGACAGCTAGGAGCCTGGAGCCTGCTGTGTCTCCTGCTCTCTCTCTCTCTCTCTCTGCCCCTGCCTGCTTGTGTGCATGCTTCTCTCTCTCTCTGTCTCTCTCCCTCCCTCCCTGTCTTTTTCTCCCTCTGCCCCTCTCCCCCACTCTCTCTCTAAAACAAAAACAAAAAAGGTTGGAATTAAATATGCCAGTTGCCTCTGGGTAGTATAATTTTTTCCATGTTTCTGTACTTTTAAATTTTTTACAATGAACATGTAGGATTTTTATAACCAGAAACTAATAAATGAATACTTTAAAAAAAAAAAAAAAAAAACATCAGTGAATTGTCCAGGGACACGTACTTTGTGACAAAGCGAGGAGGTAAAAAAAGTGCACTTCTTTCCCTTTTCACAGGTAAGTCACCAAAAACATCACAAGAGCCTTTTGAGAAACTTCAGCCAATTTAAAAGTTTAAAAAAAACCCTTAGGGGACGCCTGGGTGGCTCAGTCGGTTGAGCGTCCGACTTCGGCTCAGGTCATGATCTCGCGGTCCGTGAGTTCGAGCCCCGCGCCGGGCTCTGTGCTGACAGCTCAGAGCCTGGAGCCTGTTTCAGATTCTGTGTCTCCCTCTTTCTCTGACCCTCCCCTGTTCATGCTCTCTCTCTCTCTCTGTCTCAAAAATAAATAAAATGACTTCAGCCAGGTCACGATCTCGCGGTCCGTGAGTTCGAGCCCCGCGTCAGGCTCTGGGCTGATGGCTCGGAGCCTGGAGCCTGTTTCCGATTCTGTGTCTCCCTCTCTCTCTGCCCCTCCCCTGTTCATGCTCTGTCTCTCTCTGTCCCAAAAAAAATAAATAAACGTTGAAAAAAAAATTTAAAAAAAAAAATAATAATAAATAAATAAAATGTTAAAAAAAAATTTTTTTTAAATAATAAAAAAGAAAAAAAACCCTTAGCTTAAAGCACCCATATCAATTTTAATGAAAGAGTAAGTAGCCTCCCACCAGTTGCTATTTTCATAGATTTGATTTTAATCATGGATATGCATTGAGTTATATTGAATACTTTTCTGTATCTATTGCATTAAAGGTTTAGCTTATCTTTTCATGTACTTTAATTTTAATAATTCTCTGTTTCTTAGTTTTTCTATTAATCATAAGAACACATTAATTATTAAGTCAATAGAAAAAGAGTTTTTCCCCAACCAATGAAACGCTACGGGTTTAAATTCCCTTGATCACTTCACATCCACACATGGACGAGGGGTGCCATCTTTACATGGTTCCTTCCCATGGTTTTTCAAGTTCCAAAGGGCCTTTTCCTATGGGGCAACTGCCCCCCAGAGGGGGTGCTGAGACTTGGGGAGGTGAATGTATCAGTTGCAAGACAGGCCAGATCTCATGGTACCCTCCTCTTTCTTTCTCCTCAGCTGGACCACAGTTCTCTACACTCTCTCGAGACTCAGAAAAAGAACACATCTCAGGTGAGCCTTACTTTGTATTTTAATGGACTTATGAAGTTTGAAGGATCCATGTAGTAAATGGAAAAGTAAGAATAGAAATAGATCAAGTAAACACTGAGGGGAAAATATACACAATTTCCCCCATTAACTCTGATGTTTGTTGTTGGCTCTTGGTAGCTAGCCTTTGCCAGGCTACCTAGGTTCCCTCCAGTTTGCTTATATTTCAACTTAGTCATAAATGTGCAATGAGTTACACTGAGTGCTTTTTCTGTATCTGTTGAAGGAAAAGCATAATCTTCTTTCATTAAGATATGTATCTATAAAGGTATTTATAGAAGCACATGAGAACAGCCCTCTGCTTAACACTCTGGTACTACACTATGTATAGACCATTTGCCAAGTAACATCTTTTTTTTATTAAGAAAGAACTGTTTGTAAGGAATGTGTAGAAGCATATGGGAATGGCCCTGTGCTTAACTCATTGAATTTACACTGTGTAGAAACCTTCTTTCAAGTAATTCTATTACGATATAAATGTTTATAAATGTGTGTGCAGATGCAAATGGAAATAGCTATATGCTTAATTCATTGAAAGTATATCATGTGTAAACCTTCTTTCAAGTAGTATCTCCTGTCATTAAGGTACAAGGGTTTGTAAAAGCATGTGTAGAAGCGTATGGGACACACTGTATGCTTTAGTCATGGACACTACACTGTGTATAAACCATCTTTCAAGTAACAAACATCTTGTTTCATTAAAATATAAGTGTTTTTAAAGTTAAGTATAGAAGTATATGGGAATAGCCACATGCTTACCTCTTTGAAACTACACTACATATAATGCATCTTTCAACTGACCTCTTCATTAAGACATTGTTTGCAAACGTGTGTATAGAAGCTAATGGAAATAGCTATATGCTTAACTCATTAAAAGTACATTGTGTTTTAAAAAATGAAGGAAAGGCATAATGTATTTTCTTTATAAATATTGTGAACATATTATAGATTTTCTAACATAAACTTATTCTGAATCACTGCATAGACCTTACTAGCAATCAAGTGTGGTATATATGTATATGTGTATGTATATGTATATATATATATATATATATACACATATATATATATATATATATAGACACTGTGGAGATCTTTTCCCTAATACTATTTTTGGAATTTTTATTTCTATATCACAAGTTAGTTCATCCTATAATTTTCTTTTTTTTTTTTTTTTTAATTTTTTTTTTCAACGTTTATTTATTTTTGGGACAGAGAGAGACAGAGCATGAACGGGGGAGGGGCAGAGAGAGAGGGAGACACAGAATCGGAAACAGGCTCCAGGCTCTGAGCCATCAGCCCAGAGCCCGACGCGGGGCTCGAACTCACAGACCGCGAGATCGTGACCTGGCTGAAGTCGGACGCTTAACCGACTGCGCCACCCAGGCGCCCCCATCCTATAATTTTCTAATATGTCTGCCCAATTATAGTATCATGCTTTTAGGCTCATAAAAGGAACTGGGATACATTTCCCTGCTCTTTCTCTACTTTGTTTTTTCTAATAATTTATATGAGACTTTTTGTAGACTTTTCTGAAACTCACTTACAATGAGGGTCTTGTGGGGGCTACAATATCTATCACACAAAAGTGAAGATTTTGATTATTGAACTACTTTATTAAGTGATCATGGGTTTATCTTTCATTTCTACATTTTAATATTTGTCATTAGTTTCATAAAAATTATAGTTTTATGTTTTAATGTGTTTTCTTAACCCAGTTTATAGTATTCTCATGATTTTAAAGTTATTTTCTGTGTTATATCAGCAATTCCTATTTGCGTTATTTTTGAAATTTCATTTTAATGCAGAGACTGTTAATTAAAAAAGAACAAAATATGTTCTAGTTGGCCTAATCAAAAATCCAGAATTTCCGTATTTGTGTGTGGTCTTGGAATTTTCTGCCAGCAGCATTGTCTAACTGCTGAAAGTAGAGAGGACTCACACTCACCATTTTAGTGCTTTGCAACTCCACCCCCAGCTGTCAGCATTTTTGTTCTATTTTGCATAAATAGCCTATTCATAAGGTTATAAAATCTAAAAAGGCATTGCAGTTTGAAAGGTCCACAAGACCACCTACAAGTTCAATCATTTGCTAGGACTTACGAACTCAGAAAAGTCATTATACTGAAGGGTATGGTTTATTACACAAAAAAAGATACAGAATAAAATCAACAAACAAAAGACATACATAGTGCAGAATCCAGATCTGAACTTTCAGTTGTCCTTTCCTAGTGGAGTCATGTGGACACTGTATACTTCCAGCAACAATGTGTGGCAACACACATGAAATATTGCTAGCCAGGAAGCCCACTCAAACCTTGATGTCCAGAGATTTGATTGATAATTAGTCACAGAGGCATGGCTGACCTTTGTCTTCAGAGGTCAAACTGATACTGCATGACCCAAGGCCTGCATCATAAATTACATTGTTAGCATAGACTATGGCATATAACGCAGTCCTTTAGGCAAAGAGACTCTTATCAGGCAGGATATCCCCAGGGCTTAGAGAGTACCTCCCAGGAGCTGGACAAGAGCCAAACCTTTCTTTGGACAGGGTGGATCCCCTACTGCAAAAGTATACATTAAAAAATCCCATGGCCATCCCTGTCTTCATCTATCCCAGTGTCCTCTGCCTGCTGTAAGAAACCACTTTTGTTCTAAGTTTTTTGTATAACCTTTCAATTTTTAATTATGAAAAGGCAAGCAAAGATGGTTATGCTTATCCTAATTTTTAGCCAACAATTTGTATTCTATATATCCTGTTCCATTCCTTGCTTTTTTTAACATAATATATTCTAGACGCTATTCCTATCAGCACTTAGTGAAATTTTTTTTCTTTCTGAAGCTATATATATATATATATAATTCCATATATGTGTGTCCAAGGCTAGGGGAAAGGGAATTATAGGTTAAATGCTAGAAGTAGGGTTACCTGGTCAGAGGTAAATGCATTTTTAATTTTGATAAATATCGCACTATTGTCTTCCATAGAGATTGTAACATTTTGCATGCAAAGTATTTGTTCATTCATCATTCATTTAATTGAACATTTACTATGCACCAGGCACTGTTCTAGTCACTGGTAAGACAGTAGAGAACACAATAGACAAAAATTTTTCCTCATGTAACATACATTCCAGTGACTAAAAAAACAGATAATAAACTTTTAAAAGTACATCATAGTTGTCACAGACTTTTAGTCTGGAGTTCTTTCTTGTCTAGCAAGAGAGCAGACAAAGAATTAAGTGTGAGAGAGGCTAATGTCTGGGATGAGACAAAAGCCCTGAGTAAGGGTCCTTCCTCCATTTTTATTAGGATCAGAAGGCTTACAAACATGATGAACGTGCAGAAAGAGACAAGAAACAGTGAACATTAACTCGTGTGTGAGACAAAAGGTGGGTTTTGAAGATATGCGGTGTTAAGAGGTTTGGGTCAATAGAAAACAAAATCGGGGCACCTGGGTGGCTCAGTCGGTTAGGCATCTGACTTCAGCTCCAGTCATGATCTCAGGCACAGAGCCTGGAGCCTGCTTCAGATTCTGTGTATTCCTGTCTCTCTGCCCCTCCCCCACTCACACTCTGTTTCTCTGTCTCTCTCAAAAATAAATAATAAACATTAAAAATTTCTTAAAGAAAAGAAAAGAACAAAATCCCGGCACCAGGCAGATGGTTATCTTAGCTAGCCTAGAGGATAAGACAGATACAGCATGCTACCTCAGGGTCAACAAGGCACTTTAATTTTACTCATTAGCTCTACTCAGGGTAATTTTACCCTGCTGGCCATCTATAGCCCTGTTTACCTGTTTACCTATTCTGGACCTTCTGTCCTGTGAAAGCAGCTTTCTGCTTTTATACTATGTTGGGGTACTTCTGCCCTGTTTACTTAATCTTGGGTGCTTTCATCCTAAGTCTTGTTAACCCATTGGTGCAAGCTCAGGGAATTCCTAAACTTATTCCCCACACATAGTATGTCAGAAGTTGAAGAATTGCTGTGGGAAAAAATTAAGCAGCAGAAGTTGCATGGATGGGGGTTAGAAGGACAGATTATAATTTTAAATAAAATAAATAGGCTTCCATGAGAAGGTATTTGAGAGAAACTTTAAGGAAAATGAAGTAGTAAGCCACTGAGGTATCTAGAGAATGTTTTATCCTGAGAAAGTAATTAGTGCAAATGTCCTGAACAGTAATGCTGGAGGGGTTCCACGACAGCAGGCAGTCCAGTGTGACTGGAGGTGAATGAGTAACAGGAGAGTAACAGATGAAGAGGGTGGGTTATGTGGGGCCTCAAAGGCCATTGCAAGGAATCTGGCTCCTGCTGGAGCAAAATGTCAAACCAGCCATTGTGAAGGATTCCCCCAGACCCTAAGAGCATGGCTCAAGTGCAGGTGGTATGTTGTAGAACAAACTCCCAGGAAAGAGGTGTGAGGATACAAAGATTAAGACAGGAAAGAGGGAAAGCTAGTCTAAGAGTGGTCACAGTGATCACAGTGGGTCATGGGCTCACTTTCTGTGGAAACACTCCAAGGAAGCACAGGGGATGCCTCTCAGAGGGTTCCTCCTGGGAAAGGAGGTGGAGCATTTTGTCCCCTGGTTTTTGTTCTTAGTTGAGGGCTGTTCCTAGGTGCACTCAGCCCCCTGCACTCACTGCTGCATTAATCAATACTAGTTCCTTCGGGCTGGTAAACTTACAGAGTGGAATCAGTTACTACTTTTTAATGGCTAATGTCTCCTAAATTTTTGTCTTCATCTTAGACATCCCTTGTAAGCTCCAGAATTATATAAAGTGAAGTGGATAATTCCACCACTTTGTTCATAGATATTTTGAGTACAGTATGAGCACGATTGCCTCACTATGACCCTCTGCCCAATGCCATTCTCCTGTTCTTGCAATCTCAGTTTATGGCATTATTAGCACCCACCCAACTGCTCATGCATCTTTTCTCTGTAGACACCCAAGAAATTAATGACTGGGTTTTGTTTTTCTCTCTTATAGATTTGGTTTCCTTTGCTTCATCCCCATTACTTTGCCTTACGATAGCTGGTCATCCTTTAAGTTGATTTTTTTCTGTTTTAAGATATTCTTCACTCCTGTTCTAGAGCATTGTTTCTGAAAGACAAATCTGGTCATACATAATACTCCCGGGGTTTACATGTATCTCTCTGTTGGTTCCCCATTACCCTGGCAGAGAATCTGAATGGGGTAAATGTCCTCTAGAGGAAAACAGGAAACCTATTTATAATTTTATCTTACAAAAAAATAAAGCACTAAGCTTCATTAGTGTATTAGTTTTCTGTTGCTGCCTTAACAGAACCACAAATTTAGTGGCTTAAAACAATATAAAGTGATTATCTTAGAGGTCTGAGGGTCAGAAGTCTCATACAAGCCTCTCCCGGCTAAAATCAAAGTGCCAGCAGATCTGCATTTCTTTCTGGAGTCTGTAGAGGAGAATCTGTTCCTTTGCATTTTCATTGTTTCCAGAGGCCACCTCCTATTCCTTGCATGATGTGCACCTTCCTCCATCTTCTGAGCAAGCAGTGTCACATTCCCTGAGCCATCTTTTGTTGTCAGACCCAGCTCTGACCAAAGCTAGGAAATGTTCTGTTTTTAAGGATGCATGTGATTAGGATGTGTGTACCCAGATAATTTAGGATAATATCCTCATTTCAAAGTACTTAAACATTTTTAAAAATGTTTATTTATTTTTGAGAGAGAGGCAGAGTGAGTGAGTGAAGGAGGGGGAGAGAGAAGGAGACAGAGAATCCAAAGCAGGCTCAATGCAGGGCTCGAACTCACAAACTGTGAGATAATGATCTGAGCCAGTCAGACGCTTAACCAACTGAACCACCCAGGAACCCCCTCAAAGTACTTAACCTTAATCAAATCTGTAAAGTCCCATTTGCCATGGAAGGTATATATTCACAAGTAGGCCACAAACATCTTTAGGGCACTATTATTCTATGTACCAAAATCAGTATTTTATTAACTGGAATTATACGTATATAATATAAATAAATACAAATTAATTAAGGAAGGAGAAAAATATTTGTACAATGTATGAGTGCCTCAAAATATAAGACAAAGGGCCATAATAATCATCTTTAACAACAGTCAACAGTTGTAACAACTATTACAGGCAGCAGTGTCCTACAAGGACATGACTACAGAGTTTACCCAGGAGGACTAGAAGCAGCTGGACCCTGCTCAGAGGACCAGTATAGAAATGTGATGCTGGAGAACTACAGCCACTGTCCCAGTGGCAAGCACACCTTACCATGTGACTTCCTCAAGAATGTATCTATTTATTCTTTTTTAATATTAATCGCATTTGTAGAAGTATATTTAACAGCAATTTTTATTGTCCAGTTCACTGAATTTTGAGAAATAAATGCAGTTGATTTCTACCACCAAAATCATAGTGTCCTTGTAACCCTTGCTGTCATTCCCATCCTTCTTCTATTTCCGCCCCTCAGGGCCTTAGCAGCCACTAGAAACCACTCTTCTGCTTTCTATCACAATTGTTTGGACTTTTTTACAATTATATATAATGGAATGATACAGTGTATACTCTCCTTTGGTTTATTTCACTTGGCATAATGTTTTTATAAGGCATGTTGATTGTATATCAGTAGTTTATTCTTTTTATTCCTGAGTCATATTCATTTGTGTACATATACCACAATCTGTTATCCACTTCACAATTGATATATATTTAGGGGTTTTTTTCCAATTTGTGGTCATTATGAATAAAACTTATGAATGTTTGAGTGCAAACCTTTGTGTGAACATGTCATCTCTTATGTGTAAATACTGAAGAGTTGACTTCCTGGGACCTTTTTTTTAGGTTTACTTATTTATTTTGAGAGAGACAGAGACATCACAAGTGAGAGAGGGGGAGGAGAGAGACAGAGAGAAAGACAGTGAGAGAGAGAGAGAGAGAGAGAGAGAGAGAGAGAGAGAGAGAATCCCAAGCAGGCTCCATGCTACCAGCGCTGAGACTAGCTACAGGGCTAGAACCCACAAAGCTGCAAGACCATGACCTGAGCCAAAACCAAGAGTCAGACACTTAACTGACTGAGCCACCTAGGCACCCCCAAACTTCCTGGGTCTTAAGGTAAGTGTATAAGTAACTTTACTAAAAATCGTTGGTGTTTCCAAGGGGCTATGCCATTTCTTATGCCTATTAACAATGTATGAGAGTCCTAGTTTCTCTGCACCCTTACTAACATTTGGTATTCTAAGTCTTACTATCTTCACCACTCTGTTGGGTGTCTAATTGCAGGTTCTTAGGTTTTAATTTGCATTTCCCTAATAACTAATGAGGCTGTACATGCTTTTTGTGCCCTATTGCAGAGATCTCTGTCTAATGTAGAGTCACTAAGTGCAATTTGGGAGGCCCCTGCACAAATCACTAGAACAACTCACAGAACTAAGAAAAGCCATTGTACTCATAGTTATGGTTTATTATAGCAAACAGATGCAGACTAAAATCCACAAAGAAAAGAGACATGAGGTATACCTCACTTCCTATTCCAGTGAAGTCATGTGGGAAGTACTCTTTGTCCCCAGCAACAATATATGGCAGGGCATGCAGAGTATTGCCAACCAGGGAAACTCAACCCAAGCTTTGCTGTCCCAGGTTTTTTATAGGGGGTCATAATGTGGGCATAGCTGACCACCTGCTTGACTAACCTCAGTCTCCAGCCCCTCCAGAGGTCAGGTGATACCATGTGAACCAAGCCCCACCCACCATAAATCAGATAAACAAAATCTGATCAACTAGGGCATCCCAAGAGCCTAGAGCTTACCTCTCCGGGATCTGGACAAGGGCCAGACCTTTCTCTGGGTAAAGTGAATCCTCTACTTCATACTAAGGCTTTCCTCCTGTTTTCTTTGAAAATTTCATAATTTTAGGTTTAATATGAGGTTTATGATCCATTGCCAGGTAATTTTTCTATATGATATAAAACTGGAATTGGAGTTCATTTTTCACATTTTGCTATCCAATTGTATCAACAATAATTGCACAGATTATTCTTTCCCCATTGAACTGCCTTGACACCTTTGTCAAAAAAAGTAATTGACCATAAAGTATATGAGGGGTCTGTTTCTGGACTCTATTTTGTTTCATTGATCTATATGTCTATCTTAATGTTAATACTACACTCTTAATGTAGCTTATAATACATTTTAAAATCAGGAAGGCTAAGTCCTCCAACATTGTTCTTTTAAGAACTGTTTTGGAATATATGGATTCTTTGTGTTCCCATATAAATTTTAGAATTATTTGCCGTTATCTTCAAAAACCCTCCTGGGATTCTGATTGGGATTGCCTTAAATCTGTGCTCAATTTGGGAATGACTCACATCTTAATAATACCGAGTCATTATGTTCCATGAAATGATGTACTTTATTTTGATCTCCTTTTATGATTCCCTGTGATTTAGGATTTTTCTTTATCTTTGAAATATTTTATAGTTTTCACTGTACCTGTCTGTGTTGGTTTCCTAGTACTGCCATAACAAAATACCACAGACTGAGAGGCTTAACCAACAGAAATTACTTTCTCACAGTTCTGAAGGCTAGCTGTCTAAAATCAAGGTATCATTTGGTTTTTCCAGAGGTTTCTTTCCTTGGCTTACAGATAGCCACCATCTGCCTGTGTCTCCATATGATCTTTCCTCTGTACACACATCTTTGTTGTCTTCAGATATGTCTAAATTTTCTCTTATAATGACAAAATCCAAATCGGATGAGGGTCCACCCTAACAGCCTCATTTTAACTTAATGACCTCTTTATACACAGTCACATTCTTAGGTACTGGGGATAGGGCTTCAACATAAGAATTGAGAAGGAGGGACACAGTTCAGTCCATCACACTATCTTACACATATGATCTGAAGTCTATTCTTTGTATCTTCATGATGTTTTTAAATTTTGATTTCCAGTTGTTTATTGGAAGTGTCTAGAAATATAATTGATTTATGTATATTTTTCTTCAATGAACTGGTTAGGACTTCCAATAACATTGAATACAAGTTGTGAAGGGGCACCTGGGTGGCTCAGTTGGTTAAGTGACCAACTTTGGCTCAGGTCATGATCTCGTGGTTCGTGGATTTAAGCCCCACATCTAGCTCTGTGTTGACAGCTCAGAGCCTGGACCCTGCTTCAGATTCTGTGTTTCCCTCTCTCTTTAACTCTCCTCTGCTCATGCTCTCTCTCTCTCTCTCTCTCTGTCTCAAAAAAAACATTAAAAAAAAATGTTGTGAGAGGAGGCATCCTTGCTTTGTTCCTCATTTTAGAGGGAAGCTTTTGATCTTTCAGCACAAAATACAATGTTCCCTATAGGTTTTTCACAGTTGTCCTTTGTCAGGTTGAGGAATTTGTTCTCCTCATACTTGGCTCAGATTTTTTTCTTGTTTATATTGTCAATGGGCACTGAATGTTATTAAAACCTTTTCCTTTATCTTCTGAGATGATTGTATGTTTTTTCTTTTTGATATTATGAATTACATTGATTTTATTATAATAGTTTGAGGTATGTTGCATATCAGAGAATTCATCCATTTTTAAGTGTATAATTCAGAATTTTTTAGTGTATTCAGAGAATTGTACAATCACTTCAATTAATTTTAGCACATTTTCATCACCCAAAAAAAGCCTTGTGCCCTTTAACTGTTACACACACACACACACACACACACACACACACACACACACACACTCAGAGTTGTTCCCATTCCTCCCAGCCCTGGACAACCACTAATCTATTTTGTGCTTATAGATTTGCCTGTCCTGAACATTTCAGATAAATGAAATCTTACAAAATATGGTCTTTTGTATCTGGCTTCATTTATTTAACATGTGTTGAAGGTAGATCTAGATTATGGAATCTATCAGTGCTTACTTTATTTTTATTGACAAATAATGTTTCATTATATGGATAAACTATATTGTATCTATTCATTCATCAGTTGATGGACACTTAGATTGTTTCTGCTTTTTGGCTATTATGAATAATGTTGCTATGAACATTCATGTATACATTTTTGTATAGACATATTTTCATTTCTTTTGGGTATATACCTAGGAATGGAATCATATGTAACTTTGTGGTGACATTTATGTTTAACCTTTTGAGCAATAGCCAGACTCTTTTTCAGAGGAGCTAGACCACTTTACCTTCCAACCAGAAATGCATAAGCGTTTCAATATCTACACATCTTCACCAACACTTATTTCCTATGTTTTTATTGTGGCCATTTGAGGTGGATGTGAAAAGATATCTATTATGGTTTTGATTTGCATTTCCATAGTGACTAATAATGTTGACCATCCTTTCATGTGCTTATTGGCCATTTATGTATATTCTTTGGAGACATGTCTATGCAGATCCTTTGCCTATTTTTTAATCAAGTTATTTGTCTTTTTATCATTGCATTAAAAATTTATTTTTGGGGGCCCCTGGGTGGCTCAGTTGGTTAAGCGTCCAACTTCAGCTCAGGTCCTGATCTCACAGTCCGTGAGTTTGAGCCCCGCGTCGGGCTCTGTGCTGACAGCTCAGAGCCTGGAGCCTGCTTTGGATTCTGTGTCTCCCTCTCTCTCTGCCCCTCCCCTGCTCATGCTCTGTCTCTTTCTGTCTCAAAAATAAATAAAACATTAAAAAAATTATTTTTTTAGGTTTCCTTGAATTTTTATTTTATTTTTATTTTTTAAAATTTATTCACCGAATTCAAGTTAGTTCACATACATGTAGTATTGGTTTCAGGTGTAGAACCCTTACATATAACACACAGTGCTCATCCCAGCAAGTGGCCTCCTTAATTCCCTTCACCCATTTAGCCCATTGTCCCACCCATCTCCCTTCCAGCAACCCTCAGTTTGTTCTTATCGTTTCTTATGGAGCCTCTTATGGTTTGCCTCCCTCTGTTTTCATCTTATTTTTCCTTCTCTTCCCCTATGTTCATCTGTTGTTTCTTAAATTCCACATATGAGTGAAATCTTATGGTGTTTGTTTTTCTCTGACTTATTTTGCTGAGCATAATACACTCTAGTTCCATCCACGCTGTTGCAAATGGCAAAATTTCATTCAGGGGCACCTGGGTGGCTCAGTTGGTTGAGCGTCCAACTCCTGGTTTAGCCTCAAGCCATGATCTCTGGGTCGTGGTGAGCCCTTGAGCCCTGCACCAAGCCTTGCACTGAGCATGGAGCTTATTTAACATTATCTCTCAGGTCACCTGGGTGGCTCAGTTGGTTGAGTGTCTAACTTCAGCTCAGGTCATGATCTCACTGCTCATGATGTCGAGCCCCGCATGGGGCTCTGTGCTGACAGCTCCCAGTTGGGAAACTGAAACCTGCTTCACATTTTGTGTCTGTCTCTCTGCCCCTCCCCCTGCCAAATATAAATAAACATTAAAAATTTTTTTTTCTCTTTCTTTCAAAAAAAAAACCACTAAAAGTTCCTTTGTAGGGGTGCCTGGTTGGCTCAGTTGGTAGAGCATTCAACTCTTAATCTCAGGGTCATGAGTTCAAGCTCTATTTTGGGCATTGAGCCTACTTAGAATTAAAAATAATAATAAAATAAAGAATAAAATAAAATTTCTTTATATATTCTAGTGGTCAGAAGTGGAAGTCCTCATGCAGTGCCTTTTTTAAAACCCAGTACACATGGATGTTTCCAGATTTAACGTTATTTAGGTTTATGATTCAGGGGTTTAAGGATATTGATAACTTTTGAGCATCAGAATATTTTTTTTTACTATCCCCAAAAGGGATCACATAAAGCTGGACCTTCTTTAACATTCAGAAATATTGAAGCCTATGCAATTGACCAAAAGTTTACATTATTTGCCTTTTACAGGGTATCATTTCACAAACCTAAAAGTGATCTTCAAGTTAGAGAAAAGAAAAAATCCATGGTTATTACATGGATTATTACAGGAAGAATTTCTAAGCAGAAGATCCTCAGATGAGTTACTGAGTACTAACAGATGGTATCTAAGGGAAATTAGATGCAAAGTAGACAGAGATGAGCATCTTCACAACCTTTATCTTTGGAAAAATTGAAAACTAGATCCAAAAAAACAGTGGAAGGGGAAGAGTGTGACATAAGGGATGCAATATAAGCATGTTCATTTTTTCATCTTTATAACTGGGAGCCCAGTTATCTCATTTATAGCTGACAAATTAAATAATGCAGTTATATTTAATATAAAAAAAAACCTAAGGTTATAAAAGCAATTAAAATTTGTATAAAATATAGAGGTGGGGGAAGATGACGGCACAGTAAGAGGATCCTAGGCCTGCCTTGACCCATGAATACAACTAGATAAATATCAAATCATCTTAAATATCCCAGAAATCGATCTGAAGACTAGCAGAAAACTCCACAACTAAAGGGAGAGAAGAGGCCACATCAACGAAGGTAGGAAGTACAGAGACTGGGCTTGGGAGAGAAACAGTTCTTGGCAGCTGTGTTGGGGAGGGTGTCATGGTTATGCAGAAGTATAAGAGACATACTAGCACACATGGGAGCACACGGGGAAAACAGACCCCCATAGTAATTGGCTTACAGAGTGAGAGGGCCTGAATTTCATGAGTTCTTGCAACCAGTGGGACTTAAAGCCTAGAGTTTTAAAGGTCAGCATGCTCTGAGAGAGCACAGAGGACATTGGAACTGCTCATGAAGACAAGGGAGGGCAAACATCCTACAGACATACAGTGTGAAATAGTGATCAGAAGAGCAACTGGGGCACACAGTGGGGAGGTTAGTTGCTCATCTTAGAGCATGTCTCACAGAGGCAGCATTCATGGAGAGACCCTCCAGAAATAAAGGAACTAGCCATTTCTCTCCCTTGCTCCTCAGCATAAGCACAGGGCCACCTGCAGGAACCAGTCACTTCCTAATTGCTTACACCAAGCCCTGCTTTCCAGTGCTTTGGTGGAACCATCATTCCCAGTCATGCTTGTCTCAATCACAGCATAGGAGACCTCTTCACCAAAGACCAGACTAAACCCCTCCAAATGCTGCATCTTCCAACCTGGGAATTTTGTGAGGCCTTGCTTCCAATGGCAGAGGTGACAGATCTCATTTCACAAGCAGACCAGAGCACACGCAGTTGAAAGGTACCACATTCAGGCCAGGGACAAAACACTGCCCAGAACAGGTAAAGACAGCCTCTGCAGATGACTGGCCTAAAGGATAAAACAGCCAGCACACAACAGCAAAGTGCATGCAACATGAATTGGAGACATTCCCAGAAGTTCCAGGCCCTGGGGAACAGAGGACACTACACGGCAGGACTCTACAGGACAAATAAGATAAATGAGAAGACAGAGGGCCAGAGATCTAAGCAAAACACATATGAGTACATGCCTGGTGGAGAATTTAAAGCAATGATAATAAGAATACCCACTGGACTTGAGAAAAGAGTGGAGTACATCAGTGAGACTATTAATACAAAAATAAGAAAAACATAGCATAGCAGGGATAAAGGGTTAGTAAACAAAATGAGAAATATGCTTGATGGCATGAACTGCAGGCTGGAAGAAAAAGATGAATGAATCAATGACCTAGAAGACAGAGCAACAGAAAGTAATAAGCTGAACAAAAGAGAAAAAAAATTTTTCTTGAAAAACAAGAATAGACTTAGGGAACTCAGTGACTCCATCAAATGTAATAACATTTGTATTGTAGGAATCCCAGAAGGAGGAGAGAGAGAAAAGGAGGCAGAGAGTTTATTTTAAGAAATAATACCTGGGGAACCCGGGTGGCTCAATCTGTTAAGTGTCCAACATGAGCTCAGCTCATGCATGATCTTGCAGTTGTAGCCCCATATTGGGCTCTGTGCTGACAGCTCAGAGCCCGGAGTCTGCTTCAGATTCTGTGTCTCCCTCTCTCTGTCCCTCTCCTGCTCACTCTGTCTCTTTCTCTCTCTCTCTCAAAAATAAATAAACATTAAGAAAAAAGAGAAATGAATAATACCTGAAAACTTCCCTAATCTAGGAAAAGAAACAGATATCCAGATCCAGGAGGCCCAGAGAAACCCTAACAAAATTGACAAAAGCAGATTCATACTAACTTATATTGTAATTAAAATGTAAAAATCTAGTGATAAAGGAAAAATGTTTAAAGAAATACAAAAGAAAACATTTACAGACAAAAGAAACTCCATAAGTCTACCAGCAGATTTTACAGCAGAAATTTTCTAAGCCAGAAGGGAGTGGCATGATATAGTCAAAGTGCTCAATGAGAAAAACATGTTAGCCACGTATATTCTATCCAGCAAAGCTATCATTCAGAATAGAAGGAGACATACAGAGTTTTTCAGTAAAACAAAAACTGAAGGAGTTCATGACCACTAAGCACCCTACAAGAAATATTAAAAGGGACTCTTAGTAGAAAGGTAAGACCATAAGCAAGAGTATAAAAAAAAACACAAAAGAAGTAAAAATAAGTATACTTGTAAAAATCAGTAAAGGTATTCACAAAATAAAAGGATGTAGAATATACCATATACCTAAAATCTGGAGAAGAGAGGGGTAAAGAATGAGTTCAAGCTTAAGTTCAATCAATATAGGCTACTATATGCAGAAAATGTTAAATACAAACCTAATGGTAACCACAAATTAAAAAAACACTAATAAATATGCAAAGAAGAAAGAAATAAATCTAAATATATCACCAAAAATAACCCAGCAAACCATGGAAGAGAAAAAGACAAGAAAGGATCAGAGAAAATCTTCAGAAACAACCACAAAACAAGTAGCAAATGGCAATAAGTCCATGTCTATAAATAATTACTTTGAATGTAAAAGGACTAAATGCTGCAATCAAAAGACAAAGAGTATCAGAATGGATAAAAAAACAAAACCTATCTATATGCTACCTACAAGAGACTCATTGCAAACCTAAAGACACCTACAAATTGAAATTGAGAGGATCCATTACCATCTATCATGCTAATGGATGTCAAAAGAAAGCTGGATTACCAATACTTGTATCAGACAAAATAAACTTTAAAACAAAGACTATAACAAGAGACAAAGAAGGACACTACATAATTTAAAGGAGACACCTAACAAGAAGATACAACAATTTTAAATATTTGTGCACCCAACATGAAAGCACCCAAATATTTAAAAGAGTTTATAACAAACATAAAGGAACTAATCAATAATAATACAATAATAGTAGGGGACTTTAAAACCCAACTTACATCAATGGACACATCATCTAAACAGAAAATCAATAAGGAAGCAATATCTTTGAATGACACACTGGACCAGATGGATGTAAGAGACACATTAAAGCATTCCATCCTAAAACAACATAATACACATTCTTTGCAAGTGCACATGAAATGTTCTCCAGAATAGATCAATATCAGCCCAAAAAACAAGCCTCAACAAATACAAAAGGATCAAAATCATACCATGCAATCTCTCTGATGACAATGCTATGAAACTAGAAGTCAACCACAAGAAGAAAATATGGAAAGACCACAACTACATGGAGGTGAAATAACATGTTACTAAACAATGACTGGGTCACCCAGAAAATAAAAGAAAAAATATTTTAAGTATATGGAAACAAAAATGAAAACACAATGGTTCAAAATCTTTGGGATGTAGCAAAGTGGTTTGAAGACAGAAGCTTATAGCAATACAGGTCTACATCAAAAAGCAAGAAAATTCTCAAATACACAACCTACCCTTACACCTAAAGGAGTTAGAAAAAGAACAACAAACAAAACCTAAAACCAGCAGAAGAAAGGACATAATAAAAATTACAACAAAATAAATGCTATAGAAACTAAAAAACAATAGAACAGATCAATGAAACCAGGAGCTGGTTCTTTAAAAAAATTAATAAACCTCTAGAGAGATTTATAAAAAAGAAAAGAGAAAGGACCCAAATATATAAAATCACAAATAAAAGGTGGTGGGGGTTGAGGGAGGGGCAGACTCAGTCTTACCAGCTGAGAGATCTTGTAGCAAATGCAAAAGGAATCGTCCTCCAGCCTTGTAGGCCTCAGACCTCCTAAGGATACCTGAACCTCTAACACCCAACCTGGGGTGTGTTGGTTAGGTGTTCATGTGCTAATCTGTCCTACTATGTGCATGGCATTAAGAAGTCAAATGGCCTCTGTTAGTCTCTGAGATTAGATGGTCCACTGAGGGAGTCTTCTGGTGACAGAGTCTTTAACGTGTTTTTTATTAGCCCATTCACCCTTGCAATTAGGCCTGCAGCAGTGGGACTGTATGGCAGGTGGAAAGTCCATAATATGTCCCAGGCCTCTGTGCATTCTTGGACTTCATGGCTGGTAAAATGTGTACCTCGATCTGAGTCAGCATTCCCTACATATTCTCTAGTCCTGTGGTAGTGTCCACAAAGATTAGTGCATACTTGGGAACTTCTGATACCGGCAAACAGCCTATGTAATCTATTTGCCATCAAGAAACAGGGCATATAGTCCACCCAATATGACCCGAGGTATAGCACAATGGCTCTCATCTGAGGTGGCACTGGAGGCACTACTTGTCAGCAGCTTGTAGATCAGAATATTTTAAAGGCAAATATAATCTCTTTACTATTTCCTAAGTAGTTTTGGGATCTCGGTGTTCTGATTTATCATGGACCCATTTTGCTACATCAGACAGAGTCAGCATTTCCTCCAGCAGAAGGGTGTGTGCCTGAGCTAGAGTGGCTGCTTCATAA
Organism: Lynx canadensis; assembly: GCF_007474595.2. NCBI lineage: Eukaryota > Metazoa > Chordata > Mammalia > Carnivora > Felidae > Lynx > Lynx canadensis. Next base: position 30,983,083 of record NC_044315.2, on the reverse strand, counting down.
TTGCCGGGTAGTATGGATGGGGAGTACGCAGACATGTGCCATACTTGGACAGCTGCATCCAGTTTAGTGCATACTTCCCCAATAGCTTTCCATAGTTCTGCTCCCCACAAGGGAATATTTAATACAGACCAGACTTTTCTATGCCATTGTGGCATCCATGTTGTTAACCCTTTCCACTCTTCCCAGCTATCAGTGACCAAATCAATGGGCATGGTTTCATGTGTCAACACAATTAATATTGCTCTTAATTCTGTGCACCAGACTACTTTTAGTTCCTTCTTCAAACCAAAGTACGTCACAATCCAGGAAGACAGCAGAGGAAGACCAAGTAGGGGAGTTTCCCAGGCAACTGCCATAAGTGCACCACTACCCCTTTCTTTACTTGAGTGAGGGGAAGCACAAAGTCAATGACTGGAAGTTGGGTGGGGTCAACCTAAGTGACCAGCCCTAGTAACAAGTGCAGTTCATGAGATGGGGGGTACGGGGGGGGGAGGATTGTAAGTGCTCCACTGCTGTAGATAAGTGTGCCATTTCTGTAAGTTGTTTACGTGAGCACCGGCACTCTTAGGTTTGCTGAACATGTATTTAACCTGTACTCTTACTGAGAAGGAGGTTCATACTGTCACAGGCAGGTGGCTGTCAGTCCTTCCATCTGTTGCAGGGCAAGATAAACAGCTAATAATTTTTTCTGGGGGGAGGTGAGGTCTGTGCCTGGTTTCTCTTCCATAATTAAGGCCACAATTCTAATGGGATTCATTTCCATTTTGTCATTTTCACAGACCACAGCCAATACACAATTCACATCTATCATCAATACCTATAGGGCCTGTACTCATCTTACTGCCATTTTTGCCTTTTAGAAAGCCTCTTGTTGGTTAACACCCCAATCCCATCAGCTTCCTTTCTTAAGTAAGGTATACAAAAGTCTAAAGATCTGCCTAGATGAGGACCAAAAAGTCTCCAGTAATCCAATAAGCCAACAAAAGCCTGTAATTCCTTTACTGGTTCAGGGATTGGGAAGGCTTGTATTTTATCAGTGACTGCCTCTGGCACCACTTTTGCTTTACCTGCCCAGATGACACCCAGGACACTGGTCCTGCCCTTGGATCTGGTCAGTATTTACTTCTATTCCTTGTGACTTCAAGTGCACCTGTAATGACGCAGCTGCTTGAGACAGGGAGGATTAATCATCACAAGTTAACATTACATCATCTATGTAGTGATAAAGCACCATCTCCTCTGGCAATACCCAGTTTTCCTCTGGCTACCATCCTATGACAAATTGCAGGACTATGGAGGCACTTTTGAGGCAATGCCTGAAAGAACCATCATCTCCTATTGCATGTAAAGGTGAACTGGTCTTGGGATTCAAGTTCTAATGGAATGCTGACGAGGGGGTTAGATAGGTCCAGTACATAATGGTATGTCTTAATAGATGCTATAATTTTTTTTCTAATAATAAGACTATATTAGGCACCATGGCATGGCTACATGGAGTAACTTTACTGAGTTCCCTACAATCTATTGTCATTCACCAGGTTCCATTAGATTTCTTTATAGGCCGAAGTGGACAATTTTTTTTAACTTTTATTTAATAACATTTTTTTTTTTTAGAGAGAGAGAGAGAGTTCTTGAAAGGCGGAGAGGGACAGAGAGAGAGAGAATCTTAAGCAGGCTCCACGCTGAGCATGGGGCTTGATCCCACAACCCTGGGATCATGACCTGAGCTGAAATCAAGAGTCAGATGCCCAACCCACTGAGCCACAGGTACCCCCAAAATGGATTAGTGAATGGGATTGTTCAGTAGGCCTTATTACACCCACCTTTTCTAACTCTCTAATATTGGCAGTGATTTCTTTATGCCCCCCAGGTAACTTATATTGTTTTATAGTTATTACTTTCCAGGGAACTGGCAGCTGTATAGGTTCTCATTTTGCAGGACCCACATAATGGGTTTCACTACTAAATTTGCCTGTAGTTGTAGTTTGATCCAGATCTTGTATAGATGTTTATCTATACCCAAAATATATTCTGGAATAGGGGAAATATGCACTAAAACAATAGCAAGGAGGAAGACTGACAGTCTGTAGGTAAAGATTAGTTTCTCTGACCTTGATAATTTGTCTCCCATAACTATCAATTGCCTTTATTTCTCCCTGAAATATTGAAGGGCTTCCATAGATAAGTGTGCATTGAGCTCCAGTGTGTATTAAAGGTAGTACAGTCTGTTAGTGGAAGACTAATAAATGGTTAATGCAAAATGGGGCCTAGTCACCTCCTCTTGCACTCACTAGAGGGCAATGTTGGTCTAACCCCTAGTCTTTAGGGGTAGGGGTATCCGCCCTGAAATTCCTCCACTAGTAGAAGTGCATTTGGTGACATATCTGGCTTTTTTGAGTCTTCCTTCCAGGAAGTAAACTGCTTTCCGTTAGGCTTAGCAAGACCAAACTGGGTTGTTTGCTATATTTTCTTCTGGGATCCCAGATAATATTAGATCTTGCCATAATTGCTTATAAGAGACCTTGATGGGCCCCTTTCTGCCATTTTTATAGTGGGCAAGATCCTTTGTTTTTCCATTTCAACCCATCTGTTTCCTTTATCATGGATTCTTTTGAGGTCACATTAAGTCAACAACCATAGCACTTACTATAGCAATGGGCCGATTAACCATAGGGGAAGAGACAGATACTGAAGTTCCATTCCATAACCCTGTGGCTGACTCTAAGATATGGTCTTTCATATCAGAGGAATATAATTCATCTGGGCCTCTAAAATGTTGGGCGTAAATGGTATGTTTGATTCCAAATTCACATACAATTTCTTTATAGTTCTTCCATAGAGGTCTAGCACAACAGAGCTGGAGAAACATTCCCCTCGTTAGGCTAAGTCATCTTAATGCTATCATTTATCCAATCAACCAAATTAGCTAAGCACCTGCAATTCTCACCCATGCAGGCAGCACAAACCTTTGTTGCAGCGTGAGTTGTGCAGTAGCTGACCAAGTGGCCAAATCTCCCCACATGGCAGTAGCTGACCAGCTTGAGATTTCTCCCACAGACAACAGGTTTTTTTCACATGGCCTTTTTTACCCACGCTTGTTTCATTTTCCATCTCTTGGCTGGCTCAATAATTGTTAGAAGGTTGAGGAGGGTCAGGAAAGTATCCTACAGACTGAGAAGGCACTTTAAGACTGAAAAACAAAAGTAAGCCACTATATGACTATTTACACAGAGTTTTATTCAGGGCAACTTACTGACAGAGGGGATCAGGTGGAAGGACAATACAGGCAGCATACAGCCATTCTTTACCCCCATTCTCTACCAAAACTGGACCTTAATCCCAAACTTTTCTAGAATGATGGTGCGGTCACAGGGAAATTATCTAAAGTGGTGTCATAATGACGATCTCTACTCATTATCTAAGTGGGGCATTCATGTACCACTCATCTCTACTATTTACCTAAAGTGGAGCCTACTGTGTGACACTTTAGGGAAGACCAGAACAAGCCCTTCCATATTCTGGTCAGGGCATACGGTAACCTCCATGGGGCCTGGAATACATAATGTGGGGAAGGTCTTTGCATGGGCATAAACAAGATGGAGGGCCAAAGATGGAGTCAGTGTTATCAGCACTCCTACAGTAGGATAATTAAATAGACCCATGGAATAATAAAGAGCACAAAGACAAATATGCCTTAATCAGTTTTTTCCTGAGAAAGTATGGCAGAATGCATGGGAGAGCTATTCATATGAAAAATGATACTGTACCCATAAAATTTTCCATATAACATATGTCAATTTGGGGGGATTAAAGGCTGGCTCATATAAAGCAAAACTATAAATATTTTTGAACATAATATAGGAGATATAACCTTTATTACTCTGGATAGGGAAAGATTTGACACTAAAAAACACTAACTATACAAGAAAAGATTGATAAACTTTACTATATTAAAGTTCAGAATTGTAGACATCTAAAGACACCATAGAAAGAGAAAGAAGATTAGGTAGAGAATAGCAGAATCTATTTTAGTACATGGAACCAAGACAGGACTAGTATCCAGATTATATAAAGCACTTCTACAAATCTTTGAAGAAGAAGGAAAGCAACCTAGCAGAAAAATGGGCAAACGACTTAATTAGTAACTTTTACAAAGAGGAAATCTGCGTGCCCAGTAAACATGGAGAAAGATATTTAACCTCATCAGTTATGGGAGAAATACAAAATGAAACTGCACCATGGTACCACTACAGATTTATAAAATTGGCATAAATTAAGAGTCTGACAATATCAGGAGTGGATGAGGACATGAAGTATCAGACTTCATCCACTGCTAGTGGAGTTAACTAATATGATTGCTTTTGAAATCAGTAGGCATTCTGTAGTAAATTAAAGATATATATACCTGTGGTAAACAGCAGTCTTAGTTCTAAAATTTTTCAATTACTTGGTAGAGTGATTAAGATTGCTAATCAATGACCTTAAAATAGGGAGACTATCCTGGATTATCCAAATGGGTCCAAGGTAATAACACGGGCATTTAAAAGTGGAAGAAGAAAGCAGAAGAGTCAGAAAGATGCCAAAGGGAAGTGGAGAGATTTGAAGCCTGGAGGGACTTGATCACCATTGCTGACTTGAAAAACAGAGAAAGGGAGCCATAAGCCAAAAAAATGTGGGTATCCTCTATAAACTGACAGTGAACAGGAAAGAACTTTAGTCCTCCAACCACTAGAAATTGAATTCTTTTAAACAACAGAAATAAGCAAGGAAAGAGATTGGCCCCCAAGTATCTCCAGAAAAGAATACATCTGTGGCAGCACCTTGATTTTAGCCTAGTGAGAGCGGTGCTGTACTTCTGACCTGCAGAGCTGTAAAATAAGAAGTTTGTGTTGTTGAAGCCACTATGTTTGTGTTAGTTTGTAGATAACCTCACAGCCAGGCTATTCTGCTCCTGACATAGTCTATGGAGTATCATTGTAGCAAAGGGAATGGACCAACTTACTGCTACAAACAAGATCATGGATAAATCTCGCGATGTTAAGCAAAATAACCAAGACAAACATGATTATAATAAACTGTAATTCAATTCATATAAAGCAACTTATAAAACCAAGCTGTATTTTTGTAGGCATATATACGTGGGTTGTAAAACTTAAAGAAAAGGTAGGAAGTGATTACAAAATTCATGAAAGATGGGACCCAGAAGCATGAAAAACTTGTGCTCAAGAAAGAATACATGATACTTCACAAATCTAATCACTTTATATTTCTTAACCTGGATGGTGATCCCTTAAATGTCCATTTTATGCTACTTGGTAACCTGCACAGAGTAGTTTTTGCACATTTGTTAGGTTTCATGTTTGTAAAAAAGGCAAAATGAGATAAACCAATGAATGGGAGATGTCATCTGTTACAGGTACAACCCACACAGGGTTTGCTTTTATAAAAGACAAAGAATTCAGACCTCATTTTCTCAGTATTGCCTTCTATGACCACTCTATTTAAAATCCCTCACTTCAGTCTACTTTTCCCTTCCTTGTATTTATTCTCTGAAACATTCATCACCTCTTATTACCCCTGAAATCATGTATTTCAGAATTTCCAATTATCTGCCAAAATTGAAAATTTTCTGTGGCACCTCTTCTCTCCCACATAACAGTTCTGCTTCATTTGATGGTGCTTATCATGCTTCTTAAAATCCATCCAATTTGGGGTTAGACATGCTTGCCTAAATGCTTATTCTAATCTAGTCTGCCTTGTTTAAAGTTGTATTTCAGTGCCTAGAACAAAATAAAGTGCCCAATAGGGTGTGGTAGGCTGAAGAATATCCCCAAGAGTTACCCAGGTTCTAATCCCAGGAAACTGTGAATGTTACTTTATCTAGCAAAAGAGACTTTGCAGCTGTGATTAGGTTTAAAATCTTGAAATAAAGAGATTATTCTAGATTATCCAGGTGAGCCCTAAATGCAAGTGCATACATATATTCCACTGCCAGTTTCCTTTTTAAATAATTGTTTCTAAAGAATGAGAATGCAGGCATTATGCATTTGGTATTACTTTATTGTTGGAAAACTGGACGGGAAACCAGAGTCAAATAAAATAATACATAATAATATGTATATAAGCTACATTCCAAAAGAAAAATGTTAAATTTCATACAGTGTTTCCAATTTTCTTATTTTTAAAAGATTGCCAACTTGATAACCTTTTCAAGAAGTGTCCAGAAAATTAAGACAAATGTTTGTAGGAAATTTCATTTACCAACGACAACACATTGAGAAGGCAAGCCTAACAGTAAGTACATTGAGAGTTCCCAAAGGGGAGAAATCCTATAAATGTAATGAATGCTCACGTTCAGTATGACTAAAATTTTCAGCCATAAATCAAGCTTCACAAATTATCGGAGTATTCACACAGGGGAGAAACCTTACAAATATAAAGAATGTAAGAAAACTTTTAGAGATAAATCAACCCTCATATACATCATAGAACACACACACAAGGGAAACCTTAAAAATATAATGAATGTGGAAAAACTTTCAGCCACAAATCAAGCCTCAGAGATTATCAGAAAAATCCACACAGGGGAGAAATTCTATGAATGAAATAAATGTGGGGAAGCTTGCAGCATAACAACAGGTCTAAGGACTCATTTAAAAAACTTTATGAACACAATGGATGTAGGAAATTTTTCAGTCAGAAGTCATACTTAAGAGAATACAAGAAGACTAACATAGGGGATTAAGCATATGACTGAAATCATTAGGTCAGAAATCAAGCTTCAAAAGGTATCAGACACACACATAGATACACACCTATGGGTGGATGAGTGTGAGAAAGATTTCAGCCAGAGGTCTGGGCTAGAAAATCGAAGAAGTTACACACAAAAGCAATCTTATGAACTTAATGTACATAGAAAAATCTTCTATAAGAAATCACTATATATCAGATAACTTACGTAGAAGATAAAATCTTGAAATCTACTGTGGATGGGTGATTTTTAAGCCAGAGCACAATCCTCATTGGGTATCTGAGCATTCTCCCAGGAAAGGTCCCTTGAAGGCAATGAATATAGGAAATAATTCTGTATGAACTCAATCCTCAACAAACTGACACTGTGAAGAAAGTTGTAATAACCTACAAACTTTCTGACAGTGACAAAACTTTGTTGAACACCACATAAATCACACAATGAAGGAGAGTAATAAATATGTTGGCTAAAAGCCAATTTGTAGTATAAAAGAAATACATAGATGGGAGAGACCTCATAGTATATCAAAACACAGGAAAGAATACAACATTTCAATATCTAGAGAGAAGACTTTATCAATAAATTATTTCTCTTTTTTTATTATTTTTTTAATGTTTATTTTTGAGAGAGAGACAGAGACAGAGCGCTAGCAGGGGAGGGGCAGAGAGAGAGAGGGAGACACAGAATCCAAAGCAGGCTCCATGCTCTTAGCTGTCAGCACAGAGCCCAACACGGGGCTCGAACTCATGGACCACAAGATCATGACCTGAGCTGAAGTTCGGACACTTAACTGACTGAGCCACCCAGGCGCCCCAAGAAATTATTTTTCAATGAAAGATCACTAAAATGTAAATGTTTTGGATGTATGAAAGTTCTCAACAAAGCTTCAGACTTTATTATCTATCAGTGATTGTACTGGGGGGGGGGGGAAACTATAAATTTGTGAAAAATAAGTAAAAGGCTTTATCTAAAATTGTTCGTTCAGAACTCTTGTTTCATGTGTAATATAAAAACATTCAATATACAACAAAACATTCATAGATATTCACTAGAACAGGCAACTTCAAAAGGCCAGAAAAAAAGTTGCATAATTAGAACTGCATCAGATAAAATGTGAATATTCTCTGGTTCCTCAGCATTTGTGAGGACATACATGTGTACATGCCACTTAGTTATTTGTTTTGTATATATTAGAATCCAACATCATTGTAGAAATTTAAAACTTTTACCTTCTTATTATTGTAACAAAACTATGACTTTCTACATATACATTAATGACAAATTACCCTTATGGAAAATACTTGAAAATGTCAACCATATCATGTCCTATTGTCGTCTGACATGTCTATATAGGGAAAGTTAGTGTTGCTCAGCTGTCTCTTCTACAAAGAAGACAATGTCTTCTATATAGTACAAGCAGTGCATTTAGTATAAACAGTATTGATATAAAATATTAAAAAGTTGCACAATTATTAAAAGAACAAGCCTTATTAATTTTTAGAGCAGCTGTGAACAGTGATGTTCAGTAAGACAAAATATCCCTATCTTCCATATTTGATATGAAACCAGTGAGGTGCTTATAAATGTGGGATTGTGTAAATCTTAATTCTCTGTAGCCCCTGAAGTTTCTGTGTTTGTACTTAGTTATATAGTGACCTCTGTGAGTTTCTTTCTGGTGTTGACATGACACAGTAGTTGAGAACCTGTACTTGGAACCACAATACCTATATTGAGTTCCCAGATCCCTGTGAAACATTGAGTAGGTTATGTAAACTTGGTATCTTAGTTTCCTTAGCTGCAAAATGGAGACATCACATCATCAGATCATTAGGAGGCTTAAAGAAGTTAATGTAGCTAAATTAAATGGAAGAACACATAGCATGTGGCTACAGTTATGCACATGTTAAGTATTGTCACTGTCACTACCATCATCATCATGGCCAATATTTCTTCAATTTACTTGAAAAAAAAAGTAGATGTTTTAATAGATTTAATTGAATAGATATCTACAAATCATTCCCTCCTTCTTCCTCAATGCTGAGCACACTCCCTCAAAGATAATAGGAATAAGCCCTTATTTTGAACTAAGTGTGGAAATTCACCCTCCTTATATCTGTTGCATAGAGTAGTGTTTCTCCACTTTTTTTCTCATTATTACTTCCCCATGGAGGCCTTTTAGATTTTTTTTTCCTAATTGTCCTATCCCAATAATAAGATCAGGTCAAAGATGTGTTGTATATCTATTTATGTACTGTATATTTGTGCTTTATACATAAAATGTAAGATTTTTTAAATCCCCACCCTACCTCCCTTACCCCAAAACCAATTTTCTGACTCCTTGACAATACAATTCCTGTTGGGAATACTTGGTGTAGAGTGATTATGACTCAGTTATCTCCAGAGAAACCTTGAAGAATGTAGGGGTTTCTTCAATGATTATATAAGTTATTCATAATATTACTGTGTAAAATAAGCATTTCTGTTTCATAGCTGCTGTTCCAGCACAAGAGGTTTCCTTAGTGAACTTACATGGTGTTAAGTTCCATGTAAAAGATATACAACACATTAAATTGAGTTATCCTTTACACTGTATGTTACGACTTTTTTGATGGGGCATGAGTAGGCATCAACAGATATTTTCTTTGGGTGAATAGTTAGTTGTCCTTATACCATTAGATTATTCCATACCATTCCCACTGACTTGGAATACTTTATTTCTTATGATGAATTATCAGCTGTAGTGGTATAACAAATGTCTGCTAAGTACTTCCCCCACTGTCTGCTAATAATAGATCCTGCAACAGGGCAGCAGACAACCCAGATGGGCCAAAAATCATATCTCATCCTTCTGCTTCCTCATTAATTCCAGACAAGGAATTTAATCCAAGATGTGCCAATGAGCATCCCCCTTGGACTTCTGAAATGAAATAGAAGGAAATAAAGTTTTATGTAGTGAGAAGCAGATACACCAGGCAGTGTTTGACTCCCTGAGGACTGCAACATCCATGGTCTTTCTGCGGTTTTCTTATATAGCCAATGAACCCTGATAACTTATATATACCTTGATCCATTTCTGAGTTATTTTTTCTCTCTAATAAAAAAAATATATGATTTATAGAAAAGTTGGAAGAATACAAAGTATGACTTTCACCTTGACTTCCCAAAATGTTTACATTTTACTACATTTGCTTTACGCACACTCCCATAGAGAGATGAATGGATGAATAAGTGGAGTTTATAAGTTTTCCTGAAATGTTGAAGTGCAAGTGGCAGACATGAGGCCCCTTAAATACTTCAGTGTGTATAACCTAAAAACAATTAATTTTCTTAAATAATCCCAGTACATTTATCAAAATCAAAATTGATATTAGTAAAATAGTATTATTATGTAATATAGACATTATTCACATTTTACCAGTTCTTTTAATAATGTCCTTTACAGAAAAAAAAATAAATCTAAGATTATGCATTGCATTCTGTAGTCATGTATCTAGTCTCCCTTCAACAGTCCCTCAGCCTTTCTTTGTATTTCACAACACTGGTATATTTGTAGAGGTCAGAATGTGTTCTGCTGAATGCTGTTCAGTTTAGCTTTGTCAGATATTCCTTTGTGACTAGATTTAGGCTATACCCCTCTGGGAGCAATGCCACAGAATGCTGCTGGGTTTTCTCTACCGGTGAAGGTATGTGCCATCAGTTAAATTACTGGTGATATTAATTGATTAATTTTTTTCTAATTTTTAATGTTTATTTACTTTTTGAGACAGAGACAGAGCAGGAGCCGGGGAGGGGCACAGAGAGGGGGAGACACAGAATCTGAAGCAGGCTCCAGGCTGTGAGCTGTCAGCACAGAGCCTGACGCGGGGCTCGAACTCACAAACCGTGAGATCATGACCTGAGCCGAAGTCGGACGCCCAACCGACTGAGCCACCCAGGTGCCCCACTGGTGATATTAATTTAGAACATGTTGTTAAAGGGGTATCTTCTAAGATTCTCCACAATGAAGTTACCCTTTTATTCTTTGTATGAATAAATAGGAGGAGAGAATTTTAGGCTAAATATGTCCTCTTACTTCTCAAACATTCACCCATTAGTTTTAGCATTTATTTATGATCCCTGCTGAAATCAATTTTGATAATTGCCAAAAAGTGATCTTTTTTTAAAGATTTAAAAAAAATGTTTATTTATTTTTGAGAGAGAGAGCACACATGCATAAGAGAGAGGGAGGGGCAGAGAGAGAGGGAGACAGAGGATCTGAAGCAGGCTCTGCACTGTCAGAGCAGAGCTGACTTAGGGCTCGAAGCCACAAACCATGAGATCATGACTTAAACTGAATTCAGACACTTAATTGATGGAGCCATCCAGGCGCCCCAAAAATGATTTTTTTAATTCCATCATTCCTTCTGCATTTATGATGACAGGAAAGTTTTCTTCCCCATTTCTTTATTTTATATATGTCTCTATAAAAATATATATATATTAATATATATATGTAGGCTTAGAGACTTTTTACTTTATTTACTTTTAAAATTTTTAAAGTTTATTTATTTATTTTGAGAGACAGAGAGCGCACAAGCGGGGCAAGTTCATAGAGAAGGAGAGACAGAATCCCAAGCAGGCTCTGCAACATCAGTGCAGAGCCCAATGTGGAGCTCGAACCCACAAACCGTGAGATCATGACCTGACCCGAGATCAAGAATCGGAGGCTAAACCGACTGCGCCACCCAGGTGCCCTTTACTTTATTTAATAAGTTATAATCTTTGGAGCACCTGGGTGGCGCAGTCGGTTGGGCACCCAACTTCGGCTCAGGTCATGACCTCATGATTCAGAGTTCCAGCCCGGTGGGCTCTGTGCTGACAGCTCAGAGTCTGAAACCTGCTTCAGTTGCTGTGGCTCCCTCTCTCTCTGCCCCTCCCCCACTCATGTTCTGTCTCTCCTTCTCTCTCAAAAATAAACATTAAAAAAAATCTCCCAACAAATAAAAGTCCTGGGCCTGGGCCAGATGGCTTTCCAGGGATATTCTACCAGACATTTAAAGAAGAGTTAATACCTCTTCATCTCAAACTGTTCCAAAAAATAGAAATGGAAATCTTCCAGACTCATTCTATGAAGTCAGCATTACCTTGATTTCAAAACCAGATAAAGACCCCACTAAAAAGGAAAGAATTACTGGCCAATATCCCTGATAAGTCTGTAAAAATTCTCAACAAGATACTAGCATATCAAATTCAACAGTACATTAAAAGAATTATTCACTATGATCAAGTGGAATTTATTCCTGGGCTACAGGGCTGGTTCAATATGCACAAATAAATCAACGTAATATACCACATTAATAAAAGAAAGGGTAAAAACCATATGATACTTTCAATAGATGCAGAAAAAGCATTTGACAAAATACAGCATGCTTTCTCGATAACAATCCTTAAGAAAGTAGGGATAGAAGGAACATACCTCAACATCATAAAGGCCATATATGAAAGACCCACTGCTAAAATCATCCTCAATGGGGAAAAACTGAGAGCTTTCCCCTTAAGGTCAGGAACATGACAGGGATACCCATTCTTACCACTCTTATTTAACTTAGTACTGGAAGTCCTAGTCCCAGCCATCAGACAACAAAAAGAAATAAAGATGTACAAAGTGACAAGGAAGAAGTCAAGCTTTCACTCTTCACAGATGACATGATACTTTATGTGAAAACCTCAAAGACTCCACCAAAAACTGCTGGAACTGATACATGAATTCAGCAAAGTCACAGGATATAAAATCAGCAGACAAAAATCGGTTGCATTTCTATATGTCAATAATGAAGCAACAAAAAGAGAAATTAAGGTATCAATCCCATTTACAATTGCACCAAAAACCATAAGATATCTAGGAATAAACCTAACCAAAGATGTAAAAGATCTATACATTGGAAACTATCGAAAACTTATGAAAGAAATTGAAGAAGACACAGAGAAATGGAAAAACATTCCATGCTCATGGATTGGAAGAAGAAATATTGTTAAAATGTCGACACTACTGAAAGCAATCTACATATTCAATGCAATCCCTGTCAAAATAACACCAGCATTCTTCACAGAGCTAGAACAAACAATTTTAAAATGTGTTTGGAACCAGAGAAAATGCCAAATAGCCAAAGTAAGGTTGAAAAAGAAAACCAAAGCTAGAGGCATCACAATTCTGGACTTCAAGCTGTATTACAAAGCTATAATCATCAAGACAGTATGGTACTGGCACAAAAACAGACACACAGATCAAGGAACAGAATAGAAAATCCAGAAATGGACCCACAAATGTATGGCCAACTAATCTTCGACAAGGCAGGAAAGAATATCCAATGGAAAAGAGACATTCTCTTCAGCCAATGGTTCTGGGAAAACTGGACAGTGACATGCTAAAAATGAAACTGGACCACTTTCCTACCCCATACACAAAAATACATTCAAAATGGATGAAAGACCTAAATGTGAGACAGGAAATCATCAAAAGACTAGAGGAGAAGACAGGCAGCAACCTCTTCGACACAGGCCACAGCAAATTCTTACTAGACGTATCTCTGGAGACAAAAAAAAATAAAAGCAAAAACGAACTATTGAGACCTTATCAAGATATAAAGCTTCTGCACAGCAAAGGAGAAACAATCAGCCAAACTAAAACCAACCAACAGAATGAAGGAAGATATTTGCAAATGACATATAGGATAAAGGGTTAATAACCAAAAGCAATAAAGAACTTATCAAACTCAACACCCAAAAAAACAAGTAATCCAGTGAAGAAATGGGCAGAAGGCATGAATAGACACTTTTCCAAAAAAGACATCCATATAGCTAACAGACACATGAAAAGATGCTCAACAGGAGCACCTGGGTGGCTCAGTCTGTTAAGTGTCTGACTTTGGTTCAAGTCATGATCTCACGGTTTGTGGGTTTGAGCCCCGTCGGGCTCTGTGCTGACAGCTCAGAGCCTGCAGCCTGCTTCAGATTCTGTCTCTGGCTCTCTCTGCCCCTCCCCTGCTTGTGTTCTCTCTGTCTCTAAAATAAATAAACATTGAAATTTTTTTTTTAAAAAAAGATGCTCAACATCACTTATCATCAGAGAAATACAAATCAAAGCCACAATTACATGCCACCTCACACCTGTCAGAATGGCTAAAATTAGCAATGCAGGAAGCAACATATGTTGGTGAGGATGTGGAGAAAGGGAACCCTTTTGCAGTGCTGGTGGGAATGGAGACTGGTGTAGCCACTCTGGAAAACAGTAGGGTAGTTCTTCAAAAAATTAGAAATAGAACTACCCTACGGCCCAGCAATTGCACTGCTAGGCATTTATCCAAAGGATACAAAAATGCTGATTCGAAGGGGCACATGCACCCCAATGTTTATAGCAGCGCTATCAACAATAGCAAAAGTATGGAAAAAGCCCAAATGTCCATCAACTGATGAATAGATAAGGAAGATGTGGTTTATATATATACAATGGAATACTACTTGGCAATCAAAAGAATGAAATTTTGCCATTTGCAACAGCGTGGATGGAACTAGAGTGTATTATGCTCAGCACAATAAGTCAGAGAAAGACAAATGTCATATGGTTTCACTCATATGTTGAAGTTGAGAAACACAACAGATGAATATAGGGGAAGGGAAGGAAAAATAAGGTAAAAACAGAGAGGGAGGTAAACCATAAGAAGATAAGGAAAAAGATAGAAAAGAATAAAAAAAGTCTTATCCAAAAGAAAAAGAGAGAGAGAGAGAGAAGAAGAAGAAGAAGAAGAAATAAAAAAGACAAACAAGAAACTATGAGCCTGATTCCAAGAGAAAAAAAAAGAAGAAAGAAAAAAGAAGAAGAAGAAGAAGAAGAAAGAAGAAGAAGGAGGAGGAAGAGGAGGAGGAGGAGGAGGAAAGTAAGCTTGGTCCTATTTCCACCAGAACTGCATGTGGCACTTGAAAGCATTCAATTTTCAATATACATGGTTCATGTGGGGTGGTTGCCATGATGGTTTTCTGGAGTAGAGGTTCGCTGTGTTGGCTCAGAGGAGTCTTGCCCTAGTAAATAAGCAGTTGCCAGGCACAGGGGGGTGGGGCTTGGTGTCAGTGGGTCTTGCCTGCATGGAGGGCCACTATACTGCTCTCTAAAGTCCCACTGTATTGGTGTTTAGGGGAAAACACCCAATCTGTCCTCCCCAGAGTGGGGATCTCGCACCCTCCTCTGTCCACGACGACTCCTGAACTTAGTGGGGGCAGTAAGCTCGCCTTGCGCCACAGCTCTCCTGCATTTTTCTTTGGCACTCAGCTGGGATTCAAAATCCAAAGTGTTAAAGGAGCCTGCACTGCATGGATCCACCCCCTTCCTCCACAGTAGAGCCTCTCCATGCTGTATGAAGTCCTCTGTCCCCGAGAAACAGTCCCACGCCTGCACAGTGCATGGAATCTATGGTGTAGCACTGCTAAAAGCAGCAAAGGTTATATGCCTCCTTCCTCTGCTGATGAAAGGCCTTTTGCTGGCACCTGCAGGGTCTTTTGACCTTGGGAGGCAATAAACCCTCTTCCAAAAGTACTCTAGGAAGAGGACTGTTTCCCAGTGCACCCCGGAGATCACTACACCAGGCTATGCACTCAGGGGCCAGCTCCCTCCTTCTCAGGAGATCATGCCATAGCCCCCTCCAGAGAAAGTTGCATACTTCCAAAAACTCAGAGTTTGAGCACCAAACGCTGCTTGCAAAAAAGTCTGTGACACTCAGTACTTTTCACTCCCCAGTCCATGGTCCAGAGAGGTTTTCCTCTGGTGCGAATTCGATGCCACACTCTCTCAACCTCTCTCTCTCTCTCTCTCTCTCTCCCTTTCGTCTCTCCACAGAAAGGGTTCTCTCTCCTCCATGGCAGTACAGTTATTCTCTCACACAATTCACTTCCTTGCACCTTGCACCTGCCACGCTGTCTCCCTCCAACCGTGGAGATCCTTCTGCCACTCCACAGATAGATTTCCTGGGCATTCCAAGTGATATGACCTCAATATAGCTGTGTTTGAGGGACAAGAAAAGCCCAGGGTCCCCTACTTCTCCACCATCTTAACTCCTCCCCCCAAAACTTTTCAATGATCTGTGAACATTACAGAATTTCATATATTTCTCAAAAAAAAAAAAACAAACAGGTTTAGAGCAAGACCTCTGTGTCAGATTTCCAGATCACCCCCAGGCTTGATGATTCACTTGAAGGACTCACAGGACCCAGAAATTGTTATACCACATAATTAATGTTTATTATAGCAAAAGACACAGAGGAAAATCAGCAAAGGGAAAAGGCACATGGAAAAAAGTCCAGAGGAATCTAGTCACAAGCTTCTGAACATTCTCTCCAAGTGGACTTGCATAGAACAGGCTTAATTCCTCCTGCACTGATATATGACAACAGGTGCAGAGTGTTGCCAACCAGCGTAGCTCATTAATGACAGAGCTCAAGGTGAGGGGCCGGTCACATATATACCCTCTGCCTACTATATACTAAAATTCCAGATCCCCAGCAAGAAAGGAGGTGTTTAGCATATACCACATTGTTTGTACAAAGTTTAGGCAAAATGAGCCACACTTATCAGTTAGAGTTTATGAGAGCTGATGCAAAATCCAAGTTCTAAGATACCAATCAAGGGCCGTCCTTGCAAGCAGGCCTTTCTAAGGATGATATCCCAGGCCTGCTATGGTAATTCTTTTCAGTAAAGTCCATCCCTTGGCCCTTGGCCAAACTGTCTTTATAGCAAAATAATTATCAGTAGGACTCCGTGCAGCAGGGTGAGATCACTTATATTATTGATCTCAGTTATGCCCCTTGAGGTTTAACACAAATCCCATTAGTTATAAAGCTCTATCTTAGAAAGGCATGTGGCTTCCTCCACAAGTTTCTGTATGAATCTTTTTTATGTGACCTGAGGCACGAGTTCAGGCACAGAATCATCCTGGCTATAGGTTGAAGCTAATCTAAATGGCTGCCAGCTGAGGCAGTGTCATAAATGATGAGGGGCCATCCAACCTCTCAGGGCGTACTTTAACTGTTAGTGCAACCTAAGCAGGCCACATGTGGGCCCCCAGGTTAACAGAACACTCAGTGGGTCCCCACTGAGGCCTCCAGCCCCAGGATTTCCAGTTCAGTTGGAAAAATTTAGTCGAGTCCTTGGTTTTAGAGGGACTGCAAGAAGGCACTCAGTTACAGTTTTGTTTAGCTGTGACACCAGCTCACCCCACCCCCTGAGTGTGTTTTGCACTAAAAGTCCAAGAGCTGGGGCCACCCAAGCTGTCCCATAGCCGGCACTGTTGGATGTGATCTAGCTTCCTCAGTCTGAATCAGAACTTTCTCAGCAGTTTGGAAAGGCAGCACAACTAGTTTCCTTGTTTCCTTCCGGAGAAGGGGAAAGCTTCCAGGAACAGTTTTGAAAAACAAAGGTCATTAATGCTGCCCCCAGCTCCACTGACATCCAGATTTTGGTTTTTGTTTTTCTCATTGTTGCAAAATCAATGTGTCCTTTTCAGCAATCATAAATTTATGTTTTTTAATCATCCCTTACTCTTATCCAGACATTTCATCAAGAAGAGTTGTATGCAAAAGTAATAAATGTATTTTCACAGGAAAAAATATTTTTATACAACTCGAATGGAAAGACAGGTCGTGTCCAGGAATCCATCAGGAGAAAATCTTGAATTTTTAAAAATTTCAAAGTGGGTTTTCGTAACCTCCCACCCCTTCCATCCTGATGATATATCCAGTAAACACCTCGAAAAAATTGATCCTTTTTGAGGGATTGCTGCACTTAATGATCTGTTTGCTGTACTAAAGTGTGTGTACTAGGAGAAAAACAAGGAAAATTGGGTCAACTTAACAGTACTGCTGTTGATCCACAAAGCCAAATATAATCATCAACAGGGAGCTGCCCCTGAGAGGGGGTCAAGAGTCCACTCCACCAGGAGTAGGCAGAAAGTTCACAGTCCCTGCAATGCGTCCTCCACAAACTTATACGTAGTTCTTGGAAGAAATCAAAGGTTGGAATGCAATTCGTTTTGTGTCAGAAATATAAAGCCGATCAGCAGCCTGATTCCAAATGGTCCAAGTAGGGAACAAGCCCTTTCCTGTAGACACTTGCATGTGACCCAGGAAATCCAGACAGCGTCCATGGTGTTTTCCGTTTGTGGCCCCACACAGGGGTGTTCTGAATCTGCAACGATCCCTCAGCCTGAGAGATGTCTGCTTTTCATCCAGCACACTTTGTGCTGAGGCTGAAATAGCCCACAGCGGATGGTTTCAGGTTTCAGTTTACAGTCAGGCTCAGGCAATTAGAATCTGTGAGTTAGAATTCCAGGAAAAACCCATCAGCTTTTGTTCTGCAGCAGCAAAACAAAAACCCTGCACAGATAGCAGCTGGGTTCTAAATCCAAGTGACAACTAAGGCTTTCCTAAACCCTGTTAATCTTGTTTTCTTAGAATCCAAACTGATCCATTCAAAGATATGCACAAAGGCCAGAAAATTATCAGTCTCTATCAGAGATCTGATTTTGTAAGAGCTCCTTAGCAAGTAAAAACTGCTTTTTTTTTTAATTCTAAAAATACATCTCCATTTAGAGACTATCTCTCTTTTTTTTTTTTAATGTTTATTTATTTTTGAGAGACAGAGAGAGCATGAGCAGGAGGGACAAAGAAAGAGAGGGCAACACAGAATCCGAAGCAGGCTCCAGGCTCTGAGCTGTCAACACAGAGCCCGATGTGGGGCTCGAACCCACAAGCCATGAGATCATGACCTGAGCCAAAGTCAGGTGCTTAATGGACTGAGCCACCCAGGTGCCCCAAGACTACCTCTCTTTTCAGGTTACTTTCCCTCTTTTCTTTATAGCACATACTACACATGGTACACAAAAATTAAACCAAAATGGATCATAAAAACATTATCCTAAGTGAAAGAACCCAGAGACAAAGGGCCAAATTTATATATAATTTGTATAAAATATCCAGACTAGGCAAATTCTATGTAGACAGAAAGTAGATTAGTGGTTATCACTAGGTGGGATGAGGTGTGGCAGCTAACAGGTACTACGTTTCTTTGGGGAAGAATAAAAATGTTCTTGATGGTCCCACAACTTTTTTGCATATAATAAAAACTGAATTGTACACTATGGTATGTGAATACTCAATTTTTAAATACTTAGTACTTTAAAAAAGTTCTCAAGGCAGTGTTTTTAAGTAGAGAAAATTAGGAAGTAATCTCCAGATAGGAAACTTGTAATAAATTTTGCCAGGTTAACATGACAGCATATTTTTCAGATGTTAAAATTATGTTTAAAAAGACCTTTTGTACAACACTAAAGGTGCAATTCATTTTTTAAAAAAGGACTTGATAAGCCAGTCTTCATTAATTAAATGTCTTCTCTATAAAAGACAATGTCAAGGGAATGAGAAGACAAGCCACAGACTGGGAGAAAATATTTGTAAAAGACATACCTGATAGAGGACAGTTTTCCAAAATATACAAAGAACTTAACAATAAGGAAACTAACAACTCAATTAAAAAATGGGCCAGGGCGCTTGGGTGGCTCAGTCCATTAAGCATCCGACTTCGGCTCAGGTCACGATCTTGCAGTTCGTGAGTTCAAGCCCCATGTCAGGCCTGGAGCCTGCCTCGGATTCTGTGTTTCCCTCTCTCTCTGCCCCTCCCCTGCTCTCTCTCTCTCTCTCTCTGTCAAAAATAAATAAACATTAAAAAAAAAATGGGCCACTAAGACCTTAACAGAGACCTCAACAAAGAAGATATACAGATGGCAAGTAAGCATATCAAAAGACACTCTACATCATATGTCATGGAAACGCAATTAAAGCAACAATGAGATACCACTGTACATCCATTAGAATGGCCAAAATTCATAATATTGACACCATCAAAAACTGGTGAAGATGCGGAGCAATAGGAACTCTCATTCATTGTGATGTCACCAGCTAGAACCCAAGATCTGACATTTATTGTCCACCTGCTTGTACTCACCCACCCTAGTTCCACATTTTTCCCTAAGCTCTTTCCAGTTTATCTCTTAACTCAGGCAGATGCAAAGTGAAACCACCCCTCCAGCGATAGCCACTGCTCTGACAAGACCTCCAGCCAGACCAGACCACCGAGACTGACTCACATCTGCACAGATGGATGATGGAGTGACTTCTAGAATGAGTGACAACTACTTTTACTTCCTTATAATACTAAAATCTCCACCCAAGGAGGAGCACAAGCCTCATATACATAACATACAATGTGTGTATAGGAATGTTTCCTTAAAATGCATGCACAACCTTATGCCCACCTCTACACACAACAAGACTTCTCTATCTAAATATTCATCCCATCCCTGAATAAAAAGAACGTATCCATCCTTGCTTGAGGTGTTATGGCTTTGGAAGCCATTCCTGTGATCTCCTTATTTGCTGCAAATTAAGCTTTCTTTGTGCAACAACTCAGCCTAGTGCAGTTTCTGACTCACCAAGGAGCGAACTCATGTTGGTTCAGTTACGCTGGTAGGAATACAAACTGGTACAGACACTTTGAAAGACAATTTGACAGTTTTTGACAAAACTAAATATATTCTTACCATAGAATCTGGCAATTGAGTTGTTTGGCATTTACGCAATAATTTGAAAACTTATGTCCACACAAAAACCTGCACATGGACACTTATGGCAGTTTTATTCATAATGCCAAAACTTGGAAGCAACCAAGATGTTATTTAGTAGGCAAATGAATAAGTTGTGGTACATCTAGACAATGGAATATTATTCAGCACTAAAAATAAATGAGCTATCAAGCCATGGGAAGACATGGAGGAATCTTAAATTCCTATTACTAAGTGAAAAAAAAAATCTAAAAAGGCTCTGGAAGTGTATGATCTCAACTATGTGACATTCTGGAAAAGACAAAACTATGGAGACAGTAAAAAAGATCAGTGGTTGCCAGAGGGTTGGAGGAAGAGAGGGATGAATAAATAGAGCACAGAGGAATTTTAAGTCAGTGAAACTATTCTGTATGATACTACAATGGTAAATACATGTCATTATCTTTTTTTCAAAACCCATAGAATATACAACACCAAGAATGAACCTTAAGGTAAACTATGGACTTTGGCTGATAATGATGTATCAATGTAGGGCCATGGATTGTAACAAATGTACCACACTGGTGCAGGATGTTGATAGCGGGGAAGGCTTACATGTGTGGGGGTGGGGTTATATGGGAACTCTCTATAACTTCTGCTCAACTTTGTGGTAAACCTAAAACTGCTCTAAAAAATAAAGTGTGATCAGCGTATATTGTCCTTTTTATGTATTTCTGGATTCCACTTACTAATATCTCACTGAAGATTCCTGTATATATTCGCAAGGAATTTTGGTGAATTAATGAATTGATGATTTAATGATTTGGTGATTTTAGTTTTATTTTCTTGAAATATCTTTGTCTGGGTTTGTTATTAGGATAATGCTGGCCTCCTAAGTGAATAAAATATACAACCATATAAAGGAGTAGCATGTAGCAATGAAAAGGAGCTACTAATACACATAACGGTATTGATAAATCTTAAAAGATTATGTTGAGTGAAAAAGGCCAGACACAAGTGAGTACAACTCTATAAGTCTGATTATACAAAAATTCTAGTAAAGATGAATCTAATCTAGAAGGATAGAAAACAGATTAGCCGTTGCCTGAGGGTAGAGGTGGGAATTGACTAGGTAGGAAAACAGGGGACATTTTAGGATGATGGAAAGGTCTAAATATAGATTGTGGTGGTGATTACACAGCTGTATAAATTTGCAAAACTCATCCAAGTATATGGAAAATTATATACATTATGGTATGTAAATTATACATTGACTGATTTAAAAAATGATATAGGCGAGTCATTTTGTGGGGAGATATTCAATTCTGAACTAACCAAATTGCTTGGTTATTATTCCCTGCCCCCTTCCAGATGGCTACTTGATCTTGGGCAAGTCATGTTTCATCCAAAAAACTCAGTTTCTTCCTCTGTGAAATGGTAAGGATTACTATTAACCACATTCTTTTAAGGAATGTGTTCTGAGGTCATCTACACCAATCACTAAAAACAATGCCTGACATAGAGTAAGTGATCAGAAAGTAAGAATTCTCACTGTTACCTATTTTATTAGTGTTATTAAAAATCAGAGTAATGATCTGTCTTCTTTAAAGGAATTTGACATAACATCATAGCTCATATAAAAGAAGAGAGTAAAGTTAGGGCTAAAAAAAGATATCCTTGAAGGTGACAACTGTGCAGGAGGTCCTCATGCCATGGGAACATCAGTTTTTTTAGAGTACTCTTTACCTGATGATACTCATTCCTGAAATCTTGAAACATTAGGCTTTATGTATTTCTGTCAACAGACTATGATTCACCTCAAAATACTTTCAACAGATATAGTTCTCTGGAAACTTATTTTCCATAAAAGTAAGAAAAGCTCCCTCTCTATAGGGCACTGTTCCCCTGGAAGCTTTTAGACACCACAGGGAGCCGGGTGGGCCATAAGTCAGTCCTGGGTTCTCTGTGATAGTCTGTGGTAACAACTATAAACCAGATTAAAAGATTTTAGAGGGAAAATGCACTTGAGGGTAGTGCTTATATCAATCACACACATACATCTTAAATGCCCTAACCTGTAATGGAGGTGATTTTATTTGTTTCCTGTGGTTCCATTTAACCCATGAATTTGTCTGGCATTCTCTTGGGCTAGTGGAATGACAGTACAGTGCCCTCTCTGTTGAAAGAAAATTCAGTGACTGGCTGCTGCTTTGGCTCTGACTCACTGTCAAAAGTTGTAAAACTTCATGACTTTAGTAGTTACCTATTGCTACATAACAAATTACCACAAACCTAGCGGCTCAAAACAACACACATTCCTTATCTCACAGTTTTTCCCGGAAGGAGTCTAGACACAACTAAGCAGTTCCTCTGCTCCAGGGTCCCCCCTAAAGCTGTAATTCTGTTGTCTGACAAGCTTGGCCAGGAAAGAATTCGATTTCACGCTCACATGGTTGTTGGCAGAATCTCAGTTCCACAAGGGCTGAGGGGACTTGGGGCTTCTGTTCCTGGTGACTGTTGACCTGAGGCTGCCCTTAGCTCCTTGCCAAATGGGGGTGTGAAATTTCTCAGTCCTGTGCAGTGTAGGAGAGGGCATGTGCGCAGATAGCACCTGAGTGCTTTATAGAGGTAATCCTGGGGAAGGAAGCACTGGCTAAGTGTGAAACTATCTATCTAAATGGAACAAAATCGGTACTGAGAGGGCAAACTCATTATCTACTGATAAATACTTCTTTACCTAAAATAACTATTTTGCCTTAATTTTTTAATTATTGCTTATTTCCCCAACTGTTGGATGTGGACCACCCATCTTTGCAAATGAAAATGTCTAAGGCCTTCCTACAACTGTAATTCTGTCCCAGCTAAGGCCCTGCATTTCTCATTTGTTTTAATTTCAAAGGAATACATTGAAAAAAATATATAATACGTCAAAATACAAAATAATATAAAAAGAATCTCCTAATCCTCCTATCATTACTAGAGATAGTTTGCTACCTATTTTCATGGACCAGAGTTTCTCAACCTCACTATTCACTTTTTGAGTCAGTTAATTCTTTGTTGTAGGAACCGCCCTATGCACTGTAAGGTGTTTAGTAGCATCCTGGCCTCTACCTACTAGATGCCAGTAGCACCCTTCCTCAGTCATGAAATTCAAAAACATTTGCAGACATTGTCAAATGTCCCCTGGGAGGGCAGGGCAAATCTCTTCAGGTTGAGTACCACTGTTCCAGATTTTATGCATATACCTACATCTACATGTCAAAGTACACACACACACACACACACACACACACAGTTATCTTATTTTGTTTTTTAATAAAATCATATTGTGAAGTGTTCTAAAGTTTGTTTTTTGCACTTAGAGTTATATCATATCCTTGATACATTTCTATTACACACAGATATAGTTCCTTCTTTTATTTATTTTTTTAAAGTTTATTATTTATTTTTGAGGGAGAGAGAGAGAGAGCAGGAGTGGGGAGGGACAGAGAAAGAGGGAGATACAGAATCTGAAGCAGGCTCCAGGCTCTGAGCTGTCAGCACAGAGTCCAATGTGAGGCTCAAACTCACAAACTGTGAGTTCGTGACCTGAGCAAAAGTCAGATGCTTAACTGAGCCACCCGGGCGCCCCCAGTTCCTTCTTTTAAACCATCATATGTAGGGGCACCTGGGTGACTCAGTCAATTAAGCATCTGACTTCGGCTGAGGTCATAATCTCATGGTACATGAGTTTAAGCCCCACTGCACTGACAACGTGGAGCCTGCTTGGGATTCTCTCTCTCTCTCTCTCTCTCTCTCTCTCTCTCTCTCTCTCTCTTCTCCCCCACTCTCTCTCTCTCAAGATAAATAAATAAAACCTTTAAAAATTTTTTTAAATAAACCATCATATGTAACCATAATTAAATACTTCCCTACTGACGAACATTTAGTTTATTTGCAGGTTTTTTGTGTTTTGTTGTTTTCGTTTTTGGGGGGGCTTTTTTGCTATTACAAACTATGCTACAATTAAAGTCTTTGAAAATGTTAAATATGTAATCTCCATATTTATGTGACTATTTTGTAGGATAAAAGTGGATTTGCTAAGGCAAATAGTATGTACAGCTTTAAAATTATAAACATTTCCAATTTTTTGGTGAAAAATTGCATCAATTACCAGCAAATTTCCATTTCTCCACACTCTCCCCAACCCTAAATATCATCAATCTTTTTACTTTTGCAAAACCGAAGGTTAAAAATAGAAAGATAGTTTATTTCAATTTGCCCTTCTTTGATTATGAGAGGGTAATCATCCTCTGCTATTTTTGTCTCCTTTTGCTCACACTCAGAACAAGACAGGCCATGATGTGGAATCCATGGTGGGAACAGGGTTTACCCTCTAATTCCTTGACTCAGAATGTTTTCATCAGAGTAGCAAAAGCAAGGAGACATCAATGTCATCTAAGACAGCTGCAAATTGAAATGTTTTGGAGGACCCTGCAGGAAAATGCAAATAAATGCTGAAGGGGAATCAGTAGAGTTTGGTGAGGGTTTTGATAACTGGAGAGTGGTGACGTTTTCACATTTGTAAAGTGTTAATGATTATTCAAACTGAATAACACCTGTCTATGAGCCAGATTTGGCCAGGAATTTGCAACCCCTGATCTAAAATGATGAGCCTGATTGTCCAAAGAAATACATCTAAGTACTAGATTTTGGCTTCTGTAGGAAAAAAAAAAAAAAAATCCCTTATGTTCAAAATTCTAATATTTAGCTAAACTTTTTGTTTTACATTTTAATTTAAGGTTATGACTTAATTTATGTTCAAAAATTAAGAAAAAACTTAATTTTTTAGAAAACATATGAGTACTTTATTTTTTTTTGGCCTCACCTACACGCATAAAAGATTAACTGAAACTAATTATGAATTTGCCAGGAAGCAAGTATTAGGAATTTGCTTCTTTAGTATTTATCTATGTTTTTATAGATACATTCCAATTAAAAGAATTCTTGGGGCGTCTGGGTGGCTCAGTTGGTTAAGCTTCCAACTTAAGCTCAGGTCATGATCTCACAGTCTGTGAGTTTGAGGTCCACATTGGGCTCTGTGCTGACAGCTCAGAGCCTGGAGCCTGCTTCAGATTCTGTACCTCCCTCTCTCTCTCTGTCCCTCCCTGACTCATGCTCTGTCTGTCTCTCTCTCACACAAATAAATAAACATTAAAATTTTTTTTTTTAAATACACTGGATGGAATGAATGGTAGACTAGAGACTGAAGTGCTAATACTCATATGAATTAGTTTATTTATTTTTATTAGCTGATTCAAACTTCTTGCTTCATCTTTTTGTTTGATTGCCAACTCATGCGGGAGCCAGGTTTTGGTCGAGCCTGCACCGAAGGAAACAGCGGTATCTCTTTAAGGGTCTGCTTACAGGGTCAATGTCATTCAAAAGTTCTTCTCTCTCCCAAAATGCCTTTTTGGCTCTGACCAGATATAGTAACACTGGCAGGCAAAATGTTTTGTGTTGCTCTGAGGTATGAAACATTACCTGTTTGGTGAAGCAACATTACATAACTGCTGTACCAGGCCTCTTCCACCAAATGATTCATCAGTT
Source organism: Lynx canadensis (assembly GCF_007474595.2). Lineage (NCBI taxonomy): Eukaryota > Metazoa > Chordata > Mammalia > Carnivora > Felidae > Lynx > Lynx canadensis. Next base: position 30,957,124 of record NC_044315.2, on the reverse strand, counting down.
TCATGGAGTCATTTGTCAACATCATTATCCTGATCACTACCAATTAGCATTTGTAGAGCATCCACACAGAGATGACACTATACTTGGTGCTTGACAGATTACAAGGAAGACAAAGAGTACAATTTATAAAGTATACTGCTGGAACTGTGCATTTGAATATGAAACATAACACAAACATACCTGTAAGTCCAAGCCTACCTGGGCCACAGATAGTGGAATAAACTCATTGAAACTCACCACTGAGCTTCACAGTAGCTATTTGTGTTGCATCAGAGGACGGAGCATATGGTCCTTTCACAGGAAAGATCCAGAGAAAGGTTCCCAGTCTCCTTGGGGATCCCAGAATCAGACTAAAGATTCGGGAGGGCTTTTGCTGAAAAGTTGAAATCTCCAGAATCCTTTTACAATGCCTCTGGCCAGTGAGTGACCACCAAGTCTCTAAAGATTTGGGGAATTTGAAGATTCCAAAGAAGATTCAGTAGGTAAGCCATGGGAATTTCAAAGAGCTCTACAAAAAACTCTGGAACACAAACACACTTGAAATTATCAGAGGAGAACTGTTGTACAAACGTTTTCAGTTAATAGCTTTAATTAGAGACAAAGTAGGCACTAGAGTTGAATCAAGACTATTTTTCACCATTGTCACCATTCTCATTTTAAAGTATCCTTGCTGCTTGTATATCCTCTTGTGCTAGATAGAGACAAAATAAAAAAGCTGAAGAACAAAATCTAGTAGTGCCTATCTGAGAAGCTCACTGAAAGCTTACTAGGGGAGTAAACAGGGTAACCCTAATTGACAAGCAGGTTGTATGCCCTTAGTGGGTGTCCAATGGGATGTTTGAAAAACAAGATGCATTTTCCCCAGGGACTGAGTGCTTGGTGGTTAGGCACCGAGGCTGGTACAGGATAGCCCACTTGCCAGGAAGTGTATCTGAAGTCACCCAACAGAAGTCACCCACACAATGTCACCCAACAGACCCTAACCCCTATGGGCTACATGATCTCTCTGGGAAGCTGGGCACACAACCGTCCCAGTGCAGTTGATCAAGGCTTGCCCTTCTTCTAGCTGCCCAGAGTGGGGCCGTGGGAGATGTGGGTTCTTCCCAGCACCCCAACAAGATGGGGCAACCTGGGAAAGAGGAGAGATAGGGGTGGCATCCAGGTGGCCTCTGGGGCTGGAGTGACCTTGTCTATCCCAGTGGATTTCCCATCACCCTTTGTTCTCCCAGCCCCACAGAACTGCACAGGGTTCCCTTTACACTAAGGATTTCGAAGTGGCCACTTGGGAGAATGCCCTGCCCTGTGAAGTTTTCCTGAGTGTTTGTGGTGGGTAATGAAGCAGAAGGGGATAAGAGGACGGTCCCTCTCCCACTCCTTGGTACATCCTAGTGCACAGGACTAAAAGGAGGCTTGGCTGCAAGTTCAAACAAATCCAGGTTTTGGTCATGCAGGGTCTCTGGTCCTAGGGCTGGGAGCACAGGTTCAGGGACCACAAGCAGGGCTGGGCTGTCCCTCTGCAGCCAGGAACCACCCACTCCAAGATGGATGCCAAGGAGCAGGGGTATAAGCAGGTGCTCTGTGCTCTCCTTTTCCTCCCAAGACCCCGCTTCCCCACTGGGCACTGTGAGAAACAGGCCAGCCTTTGCATGTCCTCAGCAAGCTGGCAGGTGGAAAGGAGACAGCGCCTCCAGGGGGCAGACAGAGAAAGAATGGCAAGCATCAGTGGCCATCAGTTTCAAGTGGGCCATTTGGTAGGAGAAAACACTCAAGCAGTTTTAGAAAAAATAAACTTCCAAATTATTCACTGAGTTTTTAAAAATATACTTCTATACATTTATAAGGAAAAGATCAATGACCCAATAGAAAATGGGCAAAGGACATAAAGTTTTTTCAGAAAAAATACAAATAAGCAATATGAAATTATAACAAAATGCACTGATAATCAAAGATATAAATCTCAAAAGCATTGTGCTAAGTGAAAAAAGCCAGACACAAAAGAATACAGACTGTATGAGTCCATTTATATGAAATTCCAATAAAGGCAAAGCTATAGTGGCAGAAAGCAGTGAATGCCAAGCACCGAGCTTGGGGGAGGGGATGGATGGCAAGGGCAGGAAAGGAACTTTGTGGGATGATGTGGTGGTTATACTACTGGGTTCATTTGTTAAAAGTCGTCCATCTGTACACTTAAAATTGACAAAATTTGGGGTGCCTGGGTGGCTCAGTCAGTTGAGTGTCTAACTCTCAGTTTCAGCTCAGGTCATGATCTCACAATTTCAAGGTTCAAGCCCCACATCAGGCTATGTGCTGACAGTGCAGAGCCTGCTTGGGATTCTCTCTCTCTCCCTCTCCCTCTCTCTCTGCCTTTCTCCCACTCACACGTCTCTGTCTCTCTCAAAATAAAAAAATAAACTTTAAAAAATGTTTTTAATTAACAAATTTTACTGTTTATAAATGATATCTTAAAGCCGACAATAAAAAAAAAATATTTTAAAGCCTAATTATGGATATAAAGCAAACTCATAATTCTAGACTTTTTTGCCTTGAAATAGTCTTTAGAGACCATCTGGTATAACTTCTTCCCTTTATGTCAAATAAGTGAGGAAATGAAGGTCCGCAGAGAGATTATGTCGCTTATTCAAAATGATACATCCTGCTGATTGTGGAACCACATCCCATCACCCAGTCTTTTCAGATTTATCTCTATCCTGCCATCCTCCCCCAGCACATTTAAACTGTAATTGTATCATGACATCACACAATTCATAGGTACCCATAAAATACCTTTCAGGTATATAGTACTTTTCATTTTTAACACACCATCATTGTGTCCAACCAGAGAGGCAGAACCAGTAAGAGGTAAATATAGTAAGTTTTATTGGAAGGAATTAGTTCATGTGATTATGGGGCTGGTTAGGCAAGCCCAAAATCTGTGGGGCAGACCATCAGGGAAAACATGCTAGAACTCTCAGGCACAACTAAGTCCACAGATGGGATATCTTTTTTCTTAAGAAGGACTCAGCTCTGCTCTTAAGATCTTGCATCTGGACCAACCGGACTATCTAGGGTAATCTCCCTCACTTAAAGTCAACTGATATGAACTTTCTTCAGCATAGCAATATCTAGATTAGTGTTCAGTTGAATAGCTGGGGACTAGAGCCTAAATTGGCACATAAAACTGACCATCACATTCATGTAATAGATAAAAACAATGTTACCACTTCCATTTTTCTACTATGGGAATGGAAGCACAGAATGCTTGAATCATTTGCCTAAGGACACACAGCTATCTCACATTTTGTGGTGTTTTTTGTTTTTAAGTGTGTATTTATTTATTTTTGGGGGGGGGCAGAGAGAGAGACACAGAGAGAGAATCCCAAGAAGGTACTGCACCATCAGCATAGAACCCCACACGGGGCTTGAACTCACACACCATGATACCACGACCTGAGCCGAAATCAACAGTGGGACACTTAACTGGCTGAGCCACCCAGGCACCCCTCATATTTCGTTTTTCAATTGTAAAATGGTTAGCAATTCTTACCTCACATGATTGTTGTGAGGAATAAATTAAATCACTTCCAACTGTGTATGTAAAGTCTCTGCACATTGAGTTCTCAATGTTGTAAAACAGCAATTAAGGGTGCCTGGGTGGCGCAGTCGGTTAAGCGTCCGACTTCAACCAGGTCACGATCTTGCGGTCTGTGAGTTCGAGCCCCGCGTCAGGTTCTGGGCTGATGGCTCAGAGACTGGAGCCTGTTTCCGATTCTGTGTCTCCCTCTCTCTCTGCCCCTCCCCCATTCATGCTCTGTCTCTCTCTGTCCCAAAAATAAATAAACGTTGAAAAAAAAAAAAACAGCAATTAGATGACATTTTGCTTATAAATGAGATGGTTTACAAATTCTGAGAAAATGGAAATTTTCATTTGCTACAGGAGGGAATACACATTGGAATCACTTTTTTCAGCAAGTAGCTCCATTTTCAGAAGTTAGTTTTTGGTTTTTAGGGTTTTGGGGTTTTTTGTTTGTTTGTTTGTTTTTTTGAGAGAGAAAGAGGGAGGGAGAGCACATGTCCACGTAAGCAGGGGAGGGAGAGAGAGAATCTTAAGCAGGGTCCACGCCCAGCCTGGAGCCCTACTTGGGGTTCAATCTCATGATACTGAGATCAAGACCTGAGCCGAAATCAAGAGTCAGATACTTAACTGACTGAGTCACACAGGCGCCCCCAGAAGTTAGTTTTATAATATTTACACACATCGATACAGATACATGTGCAAGGATATTCATTGCAGTAGTGTCTGTAAATGAAAGAAACAAATTCTAAATGCTCATAAATAAGAGAAAAGGAGAGTGTTTAGGTCATTACAGTATGGGTGAACACTGGAATGCTCTATGTGTTATCAAGGTAAGGTATCTATGCTATAGTATTAAATCTAAAATAGAAGAGTTTCTATTATTTGATGCCATAGACATTTTGCCAATTGCTTTGGTGGTGGACAGGAGATGGATTTTTTTGCCCATTCTGTTCAGGTGAACAGTTTGCCTCCTGAGAAAGAACTCTAAGGTAGTGACAGTGTTTTGGTTAAAACTTCAAAGGCTGCACCAAATGCTACTGACTGTCCTCTCAGATCAGAATATCAGCTCTTGTTTTCTCTGTGTACACAGGAGGACCTACAAAGGTTAATAGTGAGGTCACCAGAGGGACTTTTTGGGAGGGCAGCCTTAGGGTCAATGGTGCAATGAGGTGATTCCTTCAAAACTGAGACCAGGCAGCAGGTCACAGTCAAATGAGCTAGAGCTGAACCAGGTGACAAACAATGGATCCTATGGTTAGGGCAGAAATGCCTGAATCAACCAGACACATCTGATCCATGATAGAGGGCACTATGTAGCCTTGGTTGCAATGTCTTTTATTTCATGTTGTTCAGAACTCCTCTTTTTCCTGATGAGATCTGGAGAAGAGGAGGCTGCTATATTTTCTTAGTCTCCCTCTATCAAGAGGATGGGATGATTACATGGGAACCTCACTACTTGGGGTCCCACAAAATGAGAAACTGCCAAGACTTTTAGGTCAATGGCAAAGAAAGAAAGCACAAGTCCACATATTATCCAACAGGAATATTTGCTTCATACCTACTACTTCATTGGATGTAAGCTCCTCCATCACAGGGAATATATCAGTGTTTGTGTATCATTGATTCCTCAGAACAGGACCTGACATAAAAAGGACTTCATAAAGATTCATAGAGTGAATGGCAAAACATCATTTCCTGAATCCAGCCATTGTACTGTCATCCCAAGCTCCCCTGCCCTTCCCATTCCAACACCTTATACAGTACCCTAGGAGGAAGAGAGTGCAGGTCATTTGCAAAGGAAGAAATAGAGAGGACACCCAATCTCACAGGCCTGGCTAGAGAGCTAGCAGTAAGGGCAAGGGCCAGTCTTTCATGTCACTCTTGGCTCAGGCCTGGCGCTCTCAGCCAATGCTGAGCCTCAATTCCTCAAGACCTTCATCTCACACCTACCACTTTTCTTCAAATAAAATATATTTTACAATTCTATCATTGTTCTTAGAGGATTTCAAATGCATTCATAAGTCCAAGTGAATCCCTGGAGGGGAGAGCTTCCAAGGACAATAAGGTAAAAAATGGAAGAAATCTGACAGAGGATCATCCAGAATAGGAAGGATGCCAGCTCCCATGGTTTTATGATTCCCTGACTCAAGTTACAAACTTCTCTAATGCTTTACAAGAGGATTCTAGATATGTAAGAATGGCCAAAGCTATAAGCACGATCAGTATACAATATCTCAATGAGAATAGTTTTTGCTGCAATTGGATTGAATGTTACTTCTCAAAGATACTGCAATTTGTAAGGCAGAAATTCTATAAATGGCTGCTTATATCAACACTCATATTATCTCATTTAGTTTTTAATACAACCTTATGATGTCATTAGTATTATCCACATTTTATAATAGGTGAAACCAAGGCTTGGAGAGGGTAAATTATTTGTGCAAGGTTTATGCCTATCAAAGATAAGATTGGAGTTATCTGCAGTACAAAGAAAGGGCAATCAGGTAATAAATTGTGTCCAGAAGTACTGGAAATTGTTGCTTTTATTGGTCTGTCATTTTTCCATTGACTGTTTTAATACAGATATGGTTGTAACATCAAAAGGTTTTAAAATAGAAGCTCTGGGATATTCTTTATTTTTAGTTATTAAAGTTTAGTATTTCCAGCAAACATCCTTATTTATCAGCTCTGTCCTCTACCTCAACCAAAATAATAAAGAAAAAAACATTAATGGTTTTTCATTGCTTCTCCAAATCCAAAAAGATAAAACAGAAATGAAATTCAGTTAACTCCCCAACTTTCTCCCCTTTCATAAACTGGGCAAAATGACCAAATCATCCGTTTTTAGATGTCAAGTCCCCATTGTGCTTACAGAAAGGTTTCATTGCCTGTTAAGTGCAATGTCTAGATCTTCTGAGTTCTCAATAGGGGGAAATGCAACAATATTACACCAAATGACTTTATTATTATTATCATATTCTTGGAAATCAATAAACAATTAATATGATTCTTCCCTTCATGCTTATTTTTACCATTTCTCTCACGCACCCCAAACTACTTATTTTTCTCCTCAGCGTCCCACTAGGTTTCACCAAGGAAAGAAACAGCAGAAAAGGGTCTCCACTCCACAGGATCAGGCAGGCCATGGTAGCCACTTGGCTACATCACAAGAAGTCACCCACAGGGACCTCTTGCACTACCCTGGTGGACTCCAACAGAGTTCTAGAATCCACCCTAAGGATGGAGTGTTCAGGCCTTAAGAGACTTTTGATGGCCAGTTTCTGTCTTGGGAACTCTCTAAGGATTGAGGTAGTTCTAAGTTCCTTGTGGCATTTCTAAGCATCTCAAGGACAGTGAGGAGGATCTAGGATTCTGTGTCCTGGGAGCAAGAGAAGTTTCCTAAGTACACCTGAGACCCACTAAACTCTGGGTCAAGTGCAATAGTCCCCAGGGAGCTAAGCCAAATTGGCAACAATTCTTCTCTTGGCCCACAAATTGCCATTTTGCAGTGATATTTACATTTGCAGTGATATCTATCACACTCTGGGGACATCAATACTATAAAACAAAGTCTCTGTCCCTTGAGACACTTTTGTTGGGGAGACAAGACGTGTAACTTAGTTTTGCTTGTCCTTCTGATATAACTAAAACTTTCTCATGTCATTCAAATTTTCATTTAGTTCCATTTCCCTCTTTGAACTTGGAGGAAAAACTCTTCTTTTACCACTTCCCAAATTTTTTCAGTCAAATTCCACTTACTTTCCACAGTCATGCAAACCATCACTTGACACATCAAGTGTCACTTCTACACTGGGCCCATGGAAATGTACAAACTAGGCAAATGCGAGGGGTAGGGTACTGTGAAAAGGAGTGAGTGGATTTATAAGACACACATGCCATATCCACAATGTAGATGCTAATTAGCTTTGGAATGGCCACCTTGTGTGATCTTGCTCCCTGGATGAGAAACCTGGGATGATGGGCAAGGAAACATTCAATCAGTCAGGACACCAGACTCCAAGCCTTACTAATTCAAAGTGCATGGGAGCTACAACCTGAGGGGACTTGTGCATTCTGCAATGTGCCTGATTTATCCTCCTAGAGTGGAAGAACACCATCTGGGCACAGGATTCTATTAATAATAAAATGCATTTAAAAGGAGTAGTTGTAAAAATAATAATAAAAGAAAATAAAGAAAATAAAATAAAATAATAACATAACATAACATAACATAACATAACATAACATAAGTAGTTGTTAGGGTGCCTGGGTGGCTCAGTCGTTTAAGCATCCGGCTCTTGATTTTGGCTCATGGGATCAAGCCTCATGTTGGGCTCTGTGCTGACAGCTTGGAGCTGGCTTAGGATTCTCTCTCTCTCACTCTCTCTCTGCCCCTCCCCTGCTTGTGCTTGCTTGCTCTCTCTCGAAATAAATAAATTAAATTTTAAAAAAAGAAGTAGTAGTGCTTTGTTGAATCAGAACCATCTATTCTATACTGAACTCTTACATGCTATTTCATCTGACCATGTTAGCAGCAATCTTGAAGAAAAATCAGATTCCTATTCAAAGGGTAAGTTAGTTCTCAAAAATGAAATCTGGGTTCTTCGGTGGATGCTATGGATTTGAGGATAAAGTTTAGATGTACTTGAGACCACAGTTATAGGTCTGCTTTGAGGACAATGAAATCAAGATAGGGAGGCAGCAACCATTGGGTTGATGAGCAAGGGCAGAGAGGGAACACAAGACAAAAGAGAAAACAAACATAAACCACCAGAGTGGAGTCAGTGACTCAGCAAAATTACCAAAGCTTCTGGTTTTGGTTTTTGGTTTTTGACAGGATCATATAGGGAATTGGGGATGCTTGATTGTATAGTTTTATTTCCTTTTTATGGTCTCAAATCTTTTTTAAAGAAAGCTTTATGTATGTGTTTTTAGGATTGGTGAATGAATGAACCTCACTTTTTTAATACTTGAGCTTCCCAAAACCATGAGTCATCAGCATTGTCATCAGAGGTAGGCTTAAAATCTGATAATGAATTGACCATAGCTAAGGTACAGTTTTGTCTCCAAGAAATGATCAAGCAAGGAAACACCTAGGAGGCACAGGGCAAAACACCTTCCTGGAAGTTGGTGGAGCAGGAAGATGTGGGGGCCCAGACCAATAAGGGCAGCAATGCCTTCTGCATGGCTCACCTGTCTCCCCTCCTCTCAGCCTGATGCAAGGTAAGCCTACATTGAAGTCCAAGTGGAGAGCCTGGCCCTGGGGAGCTTTAGCACTGTATCTCGCTATGGCCTTGGTGTGCACATTTCATTTCTCTTGCTGCGTCTGGAACCCAGAGTCCAGTTTGCCAAATAGGTAATGGGGACTGGGGCTTGGGGAGGAGGGCAAAGTCCCCAAAGCCCAGCTTCCTTTTCTAAGCCCTGGTGACCTAAAGTACATTTAAGTTCTTTCTTCACTCCAGAGAGGAACCCACGCCACCCTTGATTTTGTATACCCCCTGCCATGACCATCCCCATCTATAAAATGGGGTGTACAATAGCACCTATCTCCTCAGGCAGGGGTTCTCAGAGTGGGTCCCCTAACCAGTAGCATCAGCATTGCTTGGGAACTTGTTAGAAAAGCAAATTCTCAAACCCCACTGCAGACTCACTGCATCAGAAACTCGGGGGTTGGAGGTCACCAATCAGTTCTCACAAGCCCCCAGGTAATTTAGATGGTCTCACAAGTTTGAGAACTGCTATAACAGGGTTGTTGTGATGAGTAAATGATGGAGAAGCTAGAAGATGCTCAGTATGATGCCTGGCACCTAAGTGTTATCTAGCTGTTAGTATCCTCATCGTGGTTATCATCATCATTATCATCATCACAATCATCATCATCGCAAGAATCCTTTCTAATAATGCTTTGATTTCCAGGAGTAATGAGTCCTCTCATATGAAGATGCTTTTCCTGTGGAACAAACCCCTGGCACATGCATGTGCAAGCTGACTCTTAACAGTACAGAGGTCTTTTCTGTCTTGACCACTTACCATAATGATGTAGGGTGTCAGGGGGGAAAATGCAAGAATGTACATTTGTAAGGAAACACTTTATTAATGGGGACAATTGCCATAGGAATATGCTCAAAGTCTAAAACCAGAAATGTCTTCAGGAAGGGATGGATAAGCAATGCTTTTATATGCAGAGACCCTGAAATGATGGGTGGCTGTGGAATGAGTAAGGAGGGATGGGGCGAGGAAGAGGTAATAAAAACTGTGTGGGAGTCTTGAAATTCAAAAAGCTATGTCAAACATTGATTGCACTAACAGTCAAGGCAGGAAATGTCTGTAGTCAGGGACATCAGCAAAGTTACAGAGTGGGAAGTTCGCATAGAGTTTAGGGCCTGGTTGTCCTAGTCAAGTAAGCCTAAAGATGTTAAACACAAGTTGTGATCAGCCTTGTCAAGAAAATTAGTATGTATGTATGTACTTATTTATTTATTTTTAGAGAGACAGCACAAGCTGGGGAGAGGGGCAAAGGGAGAGAGAGAGAATCTTAAGCAGTCTTCATGCTCAGCACAGAGCCTAAAGTGGGGCTTGATCCCACAACTCTGGTATCATGACTTGAGCCAAAATCAAAAGCTGAACGCTCAACTGATGTGGCAACTGAGCCACCAAGCACCCCAAGAAATTAGTTTTTATTTATGCCATGTTGCAATGACTAAATAATGGTCCCCCAAAGACATCAGATCATAATTCTTGGAACCCATCAATGCTACCTCACATGGAAAAGAGTTTGCAAATGTGATTAAGGATTTGGGGAGGGATATCCTGGATTATCTGGATGAGCTCTAAATGTAAACACAAGGGTTCTTATAAGAGGGAAGGGGAGGGAAATTTGACACAGACAAAAGAGGAGAAAGCAATGTGACCACAGAGGCAGAGATTGGGGTGATGTGCCACAAACCAAGGAGTGACTAAAGCCACCAAAAGCTGGAAGAGAAGAACACGTTTTCCCCTAGAGCCTCAAGAGGAAGCACAGCTCTATGATACCTGGTTTTCAGCCCAAGTGATACTGTTTTTGGACTTCTGCCCTCCACTAACTGTGAGAGAACAAATTCCTATTGTTTTAAGCCACGAAGTTTGTGGGAATTTGTTACAGAAGCTGTAAGAAACTAATACATCTTGTTTCATGAAAAGACTCTTCAGATTTGAGGAAGAGATCCTCTGGGAGCCAAAGGAGAGTTTGTGGATTACAGTTTTGGCAATAGGGAAAATCCCACAAGTCAGCTCTTTTGGTACCTACTGGACCAAGAAGTTTCGCCATGTTATTTAAATGATAGTAGGCTATGCTCATATGTTGTAAAATCAAGATTACTGTAGTTAGGGGAACCTGGGTGGCTCAATCAGTTAAGCGTCTGATTCTTGGCTTCTGCTCATGTCATGATCTTAAGGTTCATGAGATGAAGCCCCGTGACAGGCTGCATGCCAAGAGTGGAGCCTGCTTAGGATTCTCTCTCTCTCTCTCTCTCTCTCTCTCTCTCTCTCTCTCTCTCTCTCCCCCTCCCCCACTCACATGTGTGTTCTCTCTCAAAATAAATAAATAAACTTAAAAAAAAGATTACTGTAGTTAATCTCAGATTTTAAAATGGAAAGGCTGAGTTTCAGTAAAGCTGTTAGTGAAGTTACATGTAGAATGTATCTAAGTAAATGCATAAACTACACCAGGAGAAGACAATGAGCACCAACTAAGAGTTTAATTAATTCTTGTTATTGATTTATTTAACAAATTGGCTGATTGTTTAACCCTATAGGAAAAGCAAGGTTATAGTAGCTCAAAAAAATAATTTCGTAAGTCGCTTCATATAAACATCCAATCATAAACAGGCTTTTTTCCATAAAATTATTAATTATAATAAACCACTTTACAAATTAACAGTTGCCTGTTATGTAATGTGTTTAATTTTTTTTTTTCCAACGTTTATTTATTTTTGGGACAGAGAGAGACAGAGCATGAACGGGGGAGGGGCAGAGAGAGAGGGAGACACAGAATCGGAAACAGGCTCCAGGCTCTGAGCCATCAGCCCAGAGCCTGACGCGGGGCTCGAACTCACGGACCGCGAGATCGTGACCTGGCTGAAGTCGGACGCTTAACCGACTGCGCCACCCAGGCGCCCCTGTAATGTGTTTAAAAGTAAGTCTTGGCTCATTGAAATTTAAACAAATTGGAGAGGTTGTTATTTTGGGGAGAGGTGTTAAGTGGCCTCAGGGTCTTGAATACCATCACATTGGATTTATTTATTCCTCTATGGTTTAAAACTTCCAGAGATGACGTATAGAATTATACCTTGTTTTACCAGTGAGCAAAAGAAATCTGGACATGCACATGAGAATATACTTTCACAAAGACTTAATTTTAAATAGGAATTGGAAAATTCTGCCAACTGAATTTTATTAAAGGCAGAGCTAAGTCTTGGTTGCTTGACTAAAATGTAACTATTTTAATACTAGTACTCATCTAAGTTATTTGGCAAAGGAATAGCAAATAGAATATGAAGAAAAAGACCACAATGGTTAGTAATACACATTCCTGCGATACTTTATTTTACAGATTATGTATATGTAGATGTCATGAGATGGAGCAATAATATCTTCTACTCTTTTGCTTAAAAGATTTTCTCCTATATTTCTCCTAAATATATACATTTTTTATTTAAGTTTAGGTTTTGAGCATATTTGCTAGAGAGACGATTTCCCCTACAATGTGAGGTTGTATCACATTCCAAGAAACAAAGGTGATGTCATTCTTTGGAGCAGCACCTGCCAGGCAGCCTCCCATTCAGGCTATTGCCTAAGGTGCAGGAGGAAGTCAAGCAGTAGCAGGTTTTTCCACCTGTGCAATCCTTTGGAGCTGTGACCCCCAAGGCAACTGTAAAACCCACGTGTTAGAATAATTTAGATCTCTTGTGATAGACTGAGTAAACAAGCAAACAAAGGCCAAACTTTACATGATGAAGAACTCTAACCCACAAAAGAAACTTCTCCAGCAACCATTTTGGAATAGTCAGGCCTTACTTGCTCAATGGCTATCAATCTATTTTTGCCTCCACTTCCAACCCAGGACAAACCAGAAAAATCCAAATATTCTCCCCAAACCAACCACATAAGATGTTCCATTTCTAGTTATTCCTTCTCCGGCTTCCTCTTACAGAAGTCTCCCTGTTTTGTCCTTGAAAAGCTTTTCCTCACCCTGGCTTCTTTTGAATGGTCTCCTTTTTGTAGCAAGTTATCATGTGGGTAGTCTTCCTTTACTTCCACATATGGATGCTTGTGTTGACCACCATGATTAATTTTTTTTTTAAGCATAAAACAAAATCAAAGTTCAGCCACATACAATACACTTTTGTAACCACGTGAGAACTTGGGACTCCCAGCTGTGTGCGAGAGGAAAACGATTCTACTTCAAAGGATATAAAATGAAATCTTCAATAAGTTGACTTTTAGAAATACTTGCCTGATTGTGCTTCTATATAAGTTATCAATTTAATTTTAACTAAGTACAAATCGACATGCACTATGACTCCATAAAACATATAGATAGATCTATAGATCTATAGATAGATCTATCTATCTATATACATCTATATACATATCTATCTATATCTATCTATATACATATCTATCTATCTATATCTATATCTATATCTAGATAGATAGATATAGAAAGAGAGAGAGAGAGAGAGGAAGGAGTTATGGGGAAAAGGACAAGGATGTTCATTTTCTAAAATAGGTTTTCTTGGGGCACTGGGGTGGCTCAGTCAGCTAAGTGTCTGACTTCTGCTCAGGTCATGATCTCACTGTGAGATCAAGGCCCGCATCCGGCTCTGTGCTGACAGCTCAGAGTGTAGAGCCTGCTTCAGATTCTGTGACTCCCTTTCTCTTTGCCCCTCCCCTGCTCACGCTCTAAAAATAAATAAAAATTAAAAAAAAATTTAATATATTTTCTACAATAAATATGCTCCTTCTGCAATTAAAAAAGAAACTTTTAGAAACATTTCTGATTTCCTTAAATCTCTATATAAAGTTAACCCTTGACAGGGTTTGAAATGTGTTCACTTACACCCAAATTTCTTTTGATTAATACATTATAGTACTATAAATGTATTTTCTCTTCCTTGTGATTTTCTTAGTAACATTTTCTTTTTTCTAGCTTACTATAAGAATACATAATATATAACACATACAACATACAATATATGTGTTAGTCAACTTTCATAATATTGGTAAGGCTTCTGGTAACCGGCAGCTAATTAGTAGCTAAGGTTTTGGCTGTTGAAAAGTTATAATGCAGATTTTCATCTGCAAGGGGAGTTGTTGCCCCTAGCAACCATGGTGTTCAAGAGTCTGTATATAAACACACACATACACACACACACACACACACACACAAATATATTTATATCTATTTGTTCTCCAACGGAAACACTTCTTCAAAGTGCATAACCACGTTAAGTGTTATTAAAGTATGTATATTCCTTATATCTCAAGAGAAGCACTTTGGATACTGAGTAAGACCTAACAATCAATCTCTAATGCAGAGTTTAAGTAAATTAGTTTCCACCCTTCTCAACCACTTTTCCCCTTTTTATGAAACCATTTTTTTTTTCCTGTAAGTAATTCCTTTCTATTCGTTTTGTGAATGGCTCGAGAGGTAAGGGAGGGGGCGGGGAACAGAAGAGAAGCATTACGAAATGGCCATACCTCTGTACACCCATCCAGTCCATCCCCTTTCCTTCCAAGGACTAGGTCTTGCCCATTGCGTCCCATATTTGGGGGATTTCCAGTCCGCTCCAGATTCTTCCAAAACCCAGAAGCATCCCATCCTGAAACACTGATAACAAATCTGTCTGGGGGTTCTGCATCCTCCACCCGCCCCATTTTTGCTTGGAATAAACAGGAACCACTGGACTAGAATATACCGTTCTCAGTCCTCCGGGAGATTTTAACCAAAAACTTCAGCACCTAAGGACCCACAAAGCGACGCGCTAGGGGCTCCAGTACGACCACCCGCCGATCTCATGAATTCGGGGTAGTAAGTTGATCCGGGTCCCCAGTGAGGTGCCTCACCCCCTCCTCAGCGATGTCGGGAGCGCACAGAAGCAAGGCCCAGCAGTCCTGGGACAAGTTGAGACTGATCCGCGTCACGCGCTGGGAGTCCCAAGCCTGGAGGCCCCGCCCACAGGCCGGTGCAGCCAATCGCGGCGCGAGCAGACCGTAAGGGCGGGCCAGGCGCGCAGAATTCCCGAGGCCTTAAAGGCTGAGTCAGGAGCAGCTGGGCCACAATCCCCGGCCTCGGCGATCTGGGAAGGGTTGTGTGTGTGTGTCTGTGGAGTGCGCCTGCGCAGCTGTGGACGCCGTAGGTCAACTTCTTGGTCTGGGGACCGGTACTGGAGGAGGGGATTCACCCCAGGGCACGGGCAAGTGTGGGGCGCGACCCGCGGGAATAAAAACATCTACTTGCCTGGAGTTGGTGAGGCTGAGCCGACGCTGCCTGGATCCTGTAAGCCTTGAAGATGGGAAGTGGGGGCAGGGCGGTTCGGGGAACCCAGGGCGACACTGAGACCACGGGGAGGTCCTAGGCTGTGCAGGAGTCGGTCCGTCTCAGGGCCGTGGCGGGCACAGGTCTGGCAGCCGGGCCCCCACGGGACTGGGCCTGGCCAGGAGGTACAGGGCAGGCTGACCTCCGCAAGGGCTGTGGGGCCCAGCGCTCCCTGTACCTCGGTCTGTGAACATCGTCTGGAAGCTGAGGGAGGCGAGCGGGGCGGAGAGCCTCCGGCCTGGCCTCGCCTGCAGTGTCCCTCTGGGCCAGGCCCGAGAAGGTGCTCTGAACTCCGGGAGAGCGTGGCCCTGTCCCGGTCGGGAACTGGGGCTCTGGACGCCCTCTTGCCTCGTGATTTCTTCCTCAGTTTGGGGGTAGTTAATGGCGGTGCTGGCGGCAGAGACCAAATGTGGGGACAGCAGAGCACTGGGTGCAATCCTGCCCACCTTCTGGGAAGGTCTTTCAGAAAGCTTTCAATTCAAGAAGCATGTCTCACCCCTTGCTGTATATTTGTCAAAAGAAAGATGTGAGGTGGCTACCTAACCCCTGGGGATCCCTGTCCCTACTTGGGATCAGGTGTTCTGATAAATAAGATTTCCTGGGTCACCTCGGTATTTTCAGTAAAGAACTTGGACCAACAGCTTCTTAGTTGCCTTAAGATTCTGAAACTCTGATCAAAACCTAAATTATCATTGCACTATTACAATGAAGTCTGTTTCAATTCCTATAGCACTTGTCAGCCTGTTTTTAATTTTGATGGCTGAATCATATACCTCCAAGTCCTTGGCCTGTTTTTCTCCACCCACATCCTTAGCCTTCTTCCAGGGACCTGTAAATATTTGCAAAGGTACTTTAAATGTTTTTACTCTGCAACATCTCAGGAGAAAATAGGATGGCTTTTTTAAAGGATTGGTCTCATCAAATACTGATTTCATTTTCCTTTCTAGGTTTTTGAAACATGAATCCTTCACTCTTCCTGACTGCCCTTTGCTTGGGAATAGGCTCAGCTGCTTCAAAATTCGATCAAAGTTTAAATGCACAATGGTACCAATGGAAGGCAACACACAAGAGATTATATGGCATGGTAGGTAACATATGAAACTGTCCAAAGGGGCCCCCAAAGAGAAAGAGTCCCTTGCCGTTGGGAGTTTATAGCCAGAGAGTAGCATGTAGAAGTCAGCTTTCACCAAGGCAATAACTTCATCGCACCCATTATTGAGCACAATATGGGGCATAATTCCTGTTGTGTGGTTGCTAGAGAACAGCTCCCAGAAATATAAGCCATCCTGGGCCATGGTTTTTTTCCCTGTCTGCAAATCCACTAGGTGAAGATGGGCTGGTTTTAAGTAGGAATAAAGATGGTAAGTTATATATTTGCCTCTAGAATGAAGAAGGATGGAGGAGAGCAGTGTGGGAGAAGAATATAAAAATGATTGAACTGCATAACCGAGAATATAGCCAAGGGAAACATGGCTTCACAATGGCAATGAATGCTTTTGGTGACATGGTGAGTGTCAGCGTGGATTGCTGTGCTTTTTGTGCTTCCTGTCCTCTGTACTTTAGCAAAATAACCTCTTGCCTTTTCAACATTTTCCTTACTTTTCCTTAAAGACCAATGAAGAATTCAGGCAGGTGATGAATGGTTTTCAAAACCAGAAGCACAAGAAAGGGAAAGTGTTCCAAGAACCTGTATTTGCTGAGATCCCCAAATCTGTGGATTGGAGAGAGAAAGGCTATGTAACTCCTGTGAAGAATCAGGTATGATAATATTTAGCAGATCTCCTTCCAAGAATAAAGCCAAAAAGGAATTAGTGTCCTTGCTTTGGTAGACAGTGGAGTTTGTTTGTTTTGTTTTGTTTTGTTTTGTTTTGTTTTGTTTTGTTTTAAGAATATTCGGGTATATGGGTTATTGTGAATCTTTGTATTTATCTTATAAACTGATAACTTTTTTATTTTCAGGGTCAGTGTGGTTCTTGTTGGGCTTTTAGTGCAACTGGTGCTCTTGAAGGACAGATGTTCCGGAAAACTGGCCAACTTGTTTCATTGAGTGAGCAGAACCTGGTGGACTGCTCTCGGCCTCAAGGCAATGAGGGCTGCAATGGTGGCCTAATGGATAATGCCTTCCGGTATGTTAAGGAAAATGGAGGCCTGGACACAGAGGAGTCTTATCCGTATCTTGGAAGGGTAAATGGAGCTCCTTATCTTGTTATTCCAGCTCAGCTTTTGAAAGCTGAACATTTTCAAAGATAACAGACACTTTTCTCAGCATTCACATTTTAGATGCAAACTGACAGAACTGTCACTATAAATTATCAGCCTTAGCACAGGTTCTCTGATTAGATGGTTAGCACATAGCTGTCCTTAATTCTGTGTAACTTGGAGGCTTTTTATACACCATTCTGCACATAATTTCTGCATAGTGAAAAATTTCTTATGGACAAGTAGGCCTAAGGGGTTTCACTGAAGATAACATCTGCTAAGTTTTCAATTTCAAATCAGAAACATTTGGCTATTACCTCACAACAAAGCTGACTTGGAAATCATTAAGCTGCAAACTGCTGAGTCTTGAGGTCCTAGAACTGGAGGTGTGGATGGTAGTGATCAAATTTCTTTCCCATTTACCTTTAAAAGGACTCAGAGCCCTGTAACTACAAGCCTGAGTGTTCTGCTGCCAATGACACCGGCTTTGTGGACATCCCTCAGCGGGAGAAGGCCCTGATGAAGGCAGTGGCAACTATGGGGCCCATCTCTGTTGCTATTGATGCAGGCCATCAGTCGTTCCAGTTCTATAAATCAGGTAGGTGTTTGTATTTTTATTATAGAAGTTCAGGCAGGCAAAATTGGAAAACACCACCATAATTGTTTGGTGTTAGGTTTGGAGTCCTGCTTTCCAAGACTGTAGAGTTTTGAGTGTGTGCATTTAATATAGTGATGTTTCCATTTGACATATTTTAGACATTTTCTCATGACAAGCTCTCCTTAAGTATTTTTAAATGGCTGTGTAATTCTGCAAATACAAATAATTGATGTAAGTATTCTCCAGTTGTTGGACCTTTTTTCCAAATAATGTTTACTATTGAACTGTAAAGAACCCTGTGGCTCAAGTGTTATTTTATATTGTGCTGTTTCCTTAGTTGGCATTTTAGAAGTAGAAAGGATTATGCTAAGTAATAATAGTAGAAGTAGCTAAATCGTCTTAGCCTTGATAACTAGATCTTATTATTGGAAATCCTTTTCGAATAGAAAATATTTTGGGTTTAGTGGAATTTTGTTGATTTCTAGTGAATTGAGTTTATTAGTTACCACAACTATTTTTGGTAAATATTTAAGCTTTATATGTAATTTGCTAATGGCATTTCATTGAATTTTGAGATGTCTCTTAACCGTGGTAGATAGGGTGAGTTACAGTCATGTGTCAATTGAAGCTTCTCACCCCAAATTTTACTCCTCTAGGCATTTATTATGATCCAGACTGCAGCAGCGAAAACCTGGATCATGGTGTTCTTGTAGTTGGCTATGGCTTTGAAGAAACGGATTCAAGTAAAAAATTTTGGATTGTCAAGAACAGGTATAAAACTCTAAATGTTATATATTAAATTGAAAAGGGAGTGCTTGTTTGGAATCAGTATTTGATTTCAAATCCAAAACTCACTTTGAAATTCCAGAACTTAGAGTGAACACTCTTGACATTTTTTATAAGGGTAAAATGTACTGATGTTTGATTACAGGATTCTGTAGGAAGCTTGTTGGACTTATTATTACATATTTATAACATTGCATTTCCAAATTTTGAAAACTTTATTCAGAAACACATCTGGCCCCAAGAGTTTAGATAAAGGATTTTGCACCTGTAAGGTTAAGGGCTGGTTTCCTTTTTTGTGTCCAGTTTTTCAACAAGGTATACTGAGCAGAAACAACTGCTGACTCTTTTAACTCTGAAGGATTTTCTAAGAGTCCAGTGGGCTCTGTATGTCCTTCCTGTTACCATTTGTTGCCCTGCCATTTTATTCTACTTCCCAATTCCCAGAGGCTTTGAGGTCATCTGGATCCATTTTCACTGCTAAAGTTCTTTGAGAGGGGGTATAAGATAGCCTGCAGAAACAAACTGCTACATTGGAATCCTAGCCCTGCCTCAGTTTCCTATCTTAAAAAGTTAAGGACCTGTGGGAATTGATATACTTACCAATATATGTAATAGCACTTAGAATAGTGCTTGATAGCACCTGATATGTGGAAAAGCCCTATTTTAAGTATTAGCTATTACTAATGAAGCTAATATGTACTTGATACTTTGTATAGAACAAAAAACATCTTCTTTTTTCAGTTGGGGTCCAGAATGGGGCTGGAGTGGCTATGTAAAAATGGCCAAAGACCAGAACAACCACTGTGGAATTGCTACGGCAGCCAGCTATCCCACTGTGTAAGCTGGTGGATGGGGATATTAGAGGACTTAAGGACAGCATATCTGGAGGAATTTTTATCTTAAAACTGACCAAACCCTTATGTAAGATAAGACACTTGAATCAGTGAAGATCCAAGTTGTGATTTGAATTCTGTGACATTTTTATAAGGGTAAAACTTTACCACTACCTTAATTGCTGTTATAAATAGCTTTATAATGTTGAAGACTCATTACTTAATTCTAAGACTTTTGAATTTTCATTTTTTCAAAGGATATATAAAACTTTACCTTTTAAAATAAATTTTAACTCAACATGTAGAGGTGGAACTTCTCTGTTTTCAATGCGTTAACTTTTTGTGTAGTTATAAAATCTAATTGGGCTATAAAGATATAACTGGATATGCCAGTGGTGCATTAGAAGGACGCTGGGTGGTTCTCAAGATTTTCTAATTAACAAATATGCAGATTTTATGTCAGCTGCCTATTGGCTGTGTTGACCCAGCCCTGAATCTAGCAAAACATAACGATCTGGAAGGGCAAAGGTAAATTGTTTTAATAATTTAACAATTCACTCTTTAGGAAAGTGAGAAGACATTAAGATCTTAGGTTTTAGACACTAGAAAAGGAGATCCTCTTCCTTTGACTCGAGATGGTTAAAACCTAGTAAGGTTATGGGAAAAAAGTCTCAGAGCCAGTTACTGAAGCATCTCCTTGAATTGCTGGTAAAGACCATGTGACTACTTTGCAGTTGAATAAGGACCAGATTCTGGATTACCAAGTCTGTTTTATCTTTGTTCTGCCAAGTCTCTGATGGCTTTCACATAACTCTTCTAGGAAAAGCCTTATTTGTTGCCTAGTGTTAGCAAAAGTATATTTAATGTCTATGATGAACAAGTCTGTCATGTTTGATAGTAACTGGAAAAATGTGTTAAAGATCCACAAGAGATGAGTGTGGACTACAAAAATAGGCTTCTGGCCTAGGAAGATCACTGGGTCAAAATTGGGGGCTTAGCTAGCTATGTAATCTCTGAATTAAAACTAAACTTGGAAGGGAAAAAAACAGCCTAAGCATATGGTTGCACAGGTAGTAAATACAAATAAGACAATATATTTGTATATTTAAAAGATGGAAAGAAAATATGCCAAACTTTTGAGTGGGTTATGGATGATTATTTTCTTTAACCTGTTCCACGGAAGACATGTATTTTTATTAGTAGGGGGAAAATTGTGAAAATATACCTACATTCTGCAGGCCAAAGAAGCAGGTGTACGTGTGTTTAAAAATCTCATGCTCCGAATCAATAAGAAAACACAAGGACTAAGCTGGTGAAATATTTAATATAGCCATACTCAATTATGAAGGGAATGAGAGACTGAAGACAACTGGAACCTTATAGCCCACAAAACCTTCAATAATTTTTGTCCATACATCAATATAATGTACCATATTCAATCTGAGTTTTCTCTAAGAAAGGATTCCTTCATCTTGCTTTGCAACAGCAGGCTAACTCAGTGGTGTCCACAGAATCCTGGAACAACTCAAGACTCTAAGGAAACATCTGGGTGCTAAACTGAAGGGAAGCATGATGGCTTTGTATTTTAAAAAGTTTCAAGTCTGTCAAAGCAGAGGACACCTCAGATGTCTAAAGTATTTGTTTTTGTAACTTCCAAAGACCTTTATATTTTAAGTTGTGAAAAGTTCCAAACCACATCTATCATCTAAAAGAATTTCAAAGGAGCCAATAGACTTGAAATAAAGAGAGCTGGAAATAAATTTTATCACTACAAAATCTAGTCTGAAGAACAGGCTACCAGTATTTCCTATAGTCCAGACATCCAAATAGTTACTTATCCTAGTTAATATTTCAGAGGAAGTAAGGAAAAGTGAGACAATTTGGCAAGTTATGAGGGAGGAATTGGCTTACGTGGATTTGTAGCTGTAACACATGGACATCTTGTTAGGGGAGAGAATGGGCTCAGAGTATAGTAGTCCCTCCTTAATTGCAGTTTTGCTTTCCATGGTTTTAGTCAACCACAGTCCAGAAGCAAATGATCCTCCTTTTGACAGGTGAGTAGGAGGTCAATAGTAGACTGATGCTATATCACAGTGCCTGTCATTCACGTCACTTCATCTCATCACATACCATATATATATATATATATATATATATATATATATATATATATAAAATCACCTCTCACATCACAAGAAGAATGAGTATGTACAATAAGATATTTTGACAGAGACCACATTCACATAACTTGTTACAATATACTATAATTCTATTTTCATGTTGATTTTATCCTATGCCTAATTTACAAATTAAATTTTATCATATATGTATAGGAAAAAACAGTGCAGTTGATCCTTGAATAACATGGGGCCTAGGGGTGCCAACCCTATCCCCATCTCATGCAGTTGAAAATCTGTATAACTTTTGAATTCCCGAAGTCTCTTTTTGACTCCCCAAACCTTAACTAATAGCTTACTGTTGGCCAGAAACTTTACCAATAATACAATTAACATGTATTTTAGATGTTATACATATCATATACAGTATTTTTACAATAGAGAAAAATGTTAAGAAAATCATTAGGAAAATACATAACTGTAAAAGAATCCACGTGTAAGTGGGCCTACATGCACAGGATAAGCCGTATGCTTAAACCACTGATACCACATTGCATATGTATAACTTCAGATAACATTTTTGAGATATAAATCTGTAAACTTATATGTAGAAGCATATTGGAATACTCCTGTGCTTAACTCACTGAAAGTACACTTTGTACAATATATCTTTCAAGTGACATTTTCATTAAAATACAAGAGTTTGTAAACTCTTGTGTAGAAGCATGTGAGAGTAGCATCATGTTTAACTCATTAAAACTATACTGTATAAAAAAAAGTGGGCCTACACAATTCAAACCTGTGTTGTTCAAAGGTCAAACGAGTGTGAGTTTGGTACTATCTGCAGTTTCAGGCATCCACTGGGAGTCTGGGAATGTATTACCCACAAATAAGGGGAAACTACTGTAATTAGAAAACTCATTTTTTGCACTTAATTTTCATCACCATCTCCAAGGTGTACTTACAAAATCTTAAGCAAGTATAGACTTCCCTATTTCTGTTAGTGATTTATGATTGATGAAAGTTACAGTTAAGTTACAGTTAAGACCACATTTATATGTTTTGCCTATAAAATTTGAAATTGGCTGTTTCCTAAACTCAGTTACCTTTTGGCTGATATAAAAATCTAAAACAAAAAACTTGTGGGAGTTTAAAGAAAAGCAAGTATTAGTGTATATATACATGTTTACATACATACATATGTATGTATGTGTGTATGTGTGTTTATCTCCCATCACTTTACAGAATTTCAGAAATGTTCATGGTCATCACTATTTTTAAATAACTTAATAAGAAACTATTACCAAGAGCTGCTCCATGGTCTCTTTTCTCAGTACTACATATTAAAACTTTTGTAGTTAATATATTTCCTCATTCAACTGTGCTGTCGGTTCTGGGGACACAAGAACAAAGGTATAGTCACAGTCTGTCTCTTGTGGAGCTCACATTCTCATATTGCTGAACCCATGCATAATCTCCATCTTTTACCGTAGCCACCATTCATGAGCCCATTTGCAATCACAGGAGTGGCTGGGGAAAGAATGACTGGTAGTCACAGAACAGGTCATTTTATTCACTTGATTTACTGAGGTTACCTTTGGTGAGCATTTGCATGGGACAAAAATATAGTCGTGCTTTTTGCCCATTCAGAGAGCTCTATTCACACACCTCTTCTCTAGGTCTCTTTGTCAGCAATTTTCCAACCATGTTTCTTCCAAGACCCTGATAATCCAGCCAAACCATGGTTACAGCTCATGAATTAGTATATAATAGCACTTCTGGCCATTTTTCCTTCCAAGCAAAATGAACAACCAGATGTTCAACGTTCTGCTCACAGGGAGGATTTCCCTTCACCACTGTCCTTTAGGGATGTCCCAAAAAGGGGTCATAGTGTGCTACAGTTGTCCGTCCACTTCAGTTAGTGTCTGCATATCACATAGAACCATCTATAAACCAGCCCAAGCTTTCTCTTCCTCAATCAACTGATTTTAGAGAATGCCCTGTGAGACCATAGGTTGAGGCTGGGAGCGAGAAGGCAGGAGTGGGGGCCATGAGCATTTGGCCCCTTCCTAATGTAACTTCTGCCTTGAGGGCCTGCTTAGACCCAATCCCATAATGATGGAGTGCTGCAATGCACATTTGGCTTTGTGGCTTGGTGGGTCAGATAATACACAGTTCATGATGAGCAGCTCATGAAATTGGTGGCCCATTTTTAAGCATTTATTCTCTAATACCCAGTAGCCAAGCTAAAAGCTGTTTTTCGAAAGGAGAATAGTTATCTGCAGAGGATAGCGTGACTTCACTCCCCAAATCCTTAAGGGTCTGCATTATTATTTGCCTATTGGAGCCTATCAGTGGCTCCAAACAGCATCTCTACTACTGATACTTCAAGCATCATTGAATCTACTGAATCATACGGTCCAAGGGGCCCAGCAGCTTGCATAGATAGCAGCCTGGACCTGTTGCAGCCTTATCTTGTTCTGAGCCCCACTCAAAATTTAACAGTGTTTTTGGGTTACTCAGTAAATGGACCAGAGAAGCATACTCAAATGAGGAATATGTTGCCTTCAAAATCCAAAGAGGCCCACTAAGCATTCTCTTTTTTGGTTATAGTGGAGCCAGATGCAACAATTTATGCTTCATCTTAGAAGGGATATCTTGACATGCTCAACATCACTGAACACCTAGAAATTTTACTGAGATGGGAAGCCCTTAAGTTTTTGTAGGATTTATTTCCCACCCTCTGACATGCAGATGTCTTACCAATAAGACCAGTAAGTCTAAAATAGTTGCTACTTCCTGCTCACTAGTTCTATTTAGCATAATGTCATCAATGTAATGGACCACTATGATGTGGGGAAAAAAGATAACCAAGATCCCTGAGAACTAAATTATGATGTACAGCTGGAGAGCTGATATGCCCCTAAGGTAAAGGTGTATTGTTGGCCTTGCCAACTGAAAACAAACTGCTTCTGGTGGTCTTTACTAATAGGTGTGGAGGGGAAAAAAGCATTTACCAGATCAATACCTGCATACCAGGTAGTAAGGGATACGTTAATTTGCTGAATCTATGTAACCAGATCTGGAATAGCAATTGGAGTTGAGTTAAGTTTATGGTTAGTTTATGATAATTCACAGGTTAAGTTTATGATAATTCACTGTCATTCTTCAAGATCCATGTGTTTTTTTCACAGGCCAAATAGATGAATTGAATGGGGATGTGGTGGTGAAAATCACGATCCCCGAATCTTTCAAGTCCTTGATGGTGGCCCTAATTTCTGAAATCCCTCCAGAAATGTGTCACCACTTTTGGCTTACTATTTTGCAAGGTAGAAGCAGTTCTGGTGAATTCCACTTGGTCTTTCCTACTGTAATACCCCTAACTCCACAGATCTGGGAACCAGTGTGGGAATTCTGCCAGTTGCTGAGAATGTCAATTCCATTTATCCATTCTGGAACTGGGGGGAAAAAACTATACTGAACCCACTGAGATGGACCTGAGCAAAAACTCCATTGATCACCCTTTCTCCATAAACCCCTACTCTGATGTATGAGGTTTGGGTCTCCTAGAATTAGTGTCAGTTCAGAGGCAGTATTGAGTAGTTCCCAAAATGTCTGATTGTCTTATTTTTTCCAAAACATATCACCTTTATAAAAGGCTATCAGCCTCTTTGGAAAAGCCTGGGAGAAAAAATGAACAGTAAAAAGAGTATAAACAGAATAAAAATCAACAGTGTAGTGGGGACCCAGGTTCCTTTTCAGTTAAGGGTTTGGAGTCTGTAAACTGTCTCAAGTTCTGGAATTAATTGAGGGGCTGTAACTCTTTTTTTTTTTTCAAGTTAGACTTCTGCTGTTCAAGTTAGACCTAGAACTCATCTGCTTTTACAGATGATATAAGAATTTAGTAGACTGCCCACCTGTTTCTCTTCTAGGGACACTATTATCAGCTAGCCAGTGCCATAGGTCCTTGTAAGTCAGACTGTTCTAACTACTGCAGCAACTCTGCTGTCCACTTTGGTAACCATGTCCACTGTGGTGTGTTCCAGTTGGGTGGGGGCCAGTGGCACTGGCAGTGAAAGAATTCACCCAAGCCAGAACAAAGGAGATAGAAATTTATTGAACACACTGCAATGGAGCAGTGGGCAGGCAGCAAAGGAGAAACTATCTGCCACAGTGGTGAGGGACTATAGTTATAGAGTGGAGTGAGGAAATATGGGAACATATGGAATTTTCCCTTTTTTGGTACCTGTGCCTGGTTGTAAGTAGCTCATTGGTAGGTTAGGGCCTATGGCTATGTCGAGGTTGGTCACTCAGCCTGTTTACATCCGCTTGGTAGTCACTGTGGGCCCTTTTGTCTTGCTCAAGTTTCTATTGCTCAAGCATGTCACCTAAAAGTGGCCTCTACATCCACCTTATCTTTGGTGATTAAGTGCCACCATTTGGCTCCTGCCACCCAGGATCCACTTACCCCATTGCATTTAAGAATCTCAATTCAGTGGCAGCATTTTCCACTGTAATTTCTAATCTGTTGAGAAGAGTGACCACAGAGCTTTTCAAAGATACTAGGATTTCCCTCACAAATTTATTTCTTACAGTCATAGTGGAAGAAGGTGTGTCCTCTATATATACCCTTCTGTGGTGAGTGAGCATTGTTACATGACAAATCCACTCTAACATTTGAAACTCCCAAACCATTGGATACCTTTTCTTCTACAATATACCAAAAGCATCTAGACTACATTTAGTGTAGGTGTAGGAGAGCAGACTGATTCTTTGGCCTTCCATCTTGTTCCTGTCCCTGCAATGATCTCCCTCAGGGATACTTGTTCCAGCTCCTTGGAGGTTTATGTATCCCCTAACCAGAATGCAAGAAGGCTTAATCTGATCATCCCTAAGGTTGTTTAGATAACTAGTAGAGATAACATCGATTCTTCCCTTCCCCCACTCTGGTGCACAGATGATCTGTTAAATGTTAAACACTTTGACTCCACAATGGCCTCTGCACACCCCCTTGCTCTATAAAATCTGTGGATTAAGCTCCAGACCTTGCAGACAACAGCTGCAAAGCACCTGGATCGTCATCCACCCAATCCCCATATCAGTAAAACTGTATGTAAATGGTATGGAGTGGCTTACTTCATTTTTAGGTTTCAAAGTATCTCAAAGGATACTTTACTGTTCCTCTTCCATCTTCTAACAATTGGTGAGCTAAGCTAGAGACCTAAAACAAAACAAGCAGAGATAAAGGGGCTCTGTCAGGGGAAAGCCCATTGTCGGTGGGGGAAATCCCAAGCTGGCCAGCCACTGTCATGTGGGAAGACTCAGCTAGGTTTTTTGAGCATTTTGGAGCAGTGCATGAATAGGGGGATACCCTGAAATCGCCCAAAGGATTGTTAGATATCCTATCTAGAATGGTAGGGAAAAGGGAAGGGAAAGTGAACAAGCTATTGTGGCAGTAGCTTGGCCAGAGATATGTGCATTATGAGACACTGCAGAATTATAAGTAAGGAGAGAATTAGAACAGACTAGAGAAGCACTGACTTTGGAAAAGGATGTACAAGCCACATCTAATATGGATATCTTATCCACAAGAATACAACAGCAGGAGAAATGCTTAGAAAGTATGGCATGTACAATGGCAAAGATGCATGGGTGCAGGCTACCATACACTAAAGTGAGAATTATTATATTTCAAGAGAATTGGGACCCTAAAGCTTAGGATCCCTGGAATAATGACTCCGCTTATGGGGAGGATATTATAATAGAGGAGGAAAATGACTTACAGTCATACCCTTTGATTCAAACAAAGACCCAGGCCCCTCATGAGCCTTGAGATAACCAAGAATAAATTCCAACAAGTCAGAAAATGACTATGAGGTGAATTAGTGGAGCTAATGAGGCATTTTAAGCAAAAAGGCCAAGAAGGGATGCATCTTGTATGTTACAACTGTGGAATATTGGGACAGATGGTATTGTGTTAGAGGGTCTGAGATGTCAAAAATGGCCTCAGTCACTGCTCAACCTGCCTTGGAACAAAGGTTATATACCATGCCGCAGGCATGGGTAAGTGCTTAGCTAATTTGATTGATTTGATAAACTCTAGCATTAAAATGACCTGGCCTACAAAGTATGGAAAAAGCCCAAATATCCATTGATGAATGAATGGTAAAGAAGATGTGATATATATATGTGTATATGTATATATATGTATATGATATATATATATATATACACACAGTGGAGTATTACTCAGCAGTCGAAAAGAATGAAATCTTGCCATTCACAACTACGTGGATGGAACTAGAGGGTATTATGCTAAGTGAAATTAGTCAGTCAGAGAAAGACAAATATCATATGACTTCACTCATATGAGGACTTTAAGATACAAAACAGATGAACATCAGGGAAGGGAAGCAAAAATAATATAAAAACAGGGAGCGGGACAAAACATAACAGACTCTTTAAATATGGAGAACAAACAGGGTTACTGGAGGGGTTGTGGGAGGGGATGGGCTAAATGGGTAAGGGGCATTAAGGAATCTACTCCTGAAATCATTGTTTGCACTATATGCTAACTTGGATGTAAATTAAAAAAAAAAAAAAAGATGACTTGGCCTAATGAAGGGGATTTTTCCCTACCCTCCATTACACTGGACCTCTATGGAAGAACTATAAGAAATTATATGAGAACTGGGAATGAAACATGCCATTTACATTCAGCATTTTAGAGGACCAAATAATTATTTTCCTCTTATATGAAAGACCATGCCTCAGGGGCATGTTATGAGACTTTAGTATCTGTCCTTGCACCTATGGTTAATCAGTCCATTGCTACAGTAGTGGCTATGATGGCTGACTTACATGAAACCAAAAGAATCTGGCATAGGGGAAATAGATGGGTTGAAAAATGGAAAAACAAAGGAACCTGCCAATAATAAAATGGCAGAAAGGGGGTCCATCAGGGTCTCTAGTAAACAACTAGATTTACTAGTTGTAAACTCTAATATTATCTAGGACCCCAAGAGGAAATATAGACAAACAATCCAATGGGTCTTGCTAAGCCTATGGAAGGCATTGACTAAAGGAAAGCAGTTTATTCCCTTGAAAGAAGGCTCAAAAAAGCCAGATGTGTTCCTGAGTGCCCCTCTGCTAACAAGTGAATTTAGAGTATGGGTACTCCTTACTCCTAGAGATTAGAAGTTAGATCAACATTGCCCTCTGGTGAGTACAATAGGGGTGACCAGAGGCCCCATGTTGAATTAATCATTTATTAGTTTCACACTACCAGACAGACTGTACTAGCTCTAATGTACACTGGAGCTGAATGCACACTAATCTATGGAAACTCCTTGATATCTCAGGGAGAAATAGAAGCAATTGATACTATGGGAGATAAATTATCAAGGTCAGACAAACTAGTCTCTACCTACAGATTGGCAGGCTCCCACCCTGCTGTTTTCTAGTGCATGTATCACCCATTCTTCAGTATGTTTTGGGTGTAGATGTTTTACAGGATCTAGACCTAACTACCATGACAGGCAAATTCAAGTTGCACATTGGAGTCGTAAAACCCATCACTGTGGGTTCTGCAAAATGGGAATCTATACAGCTGCCAGTTCCTCTGAAGAATAATAAGCATAAAACAATATAAAGTACGGGGGGTGGGGAGCATAACAAGTTTACTGACACCATCAAAGAATTAGGAAAGGCAGAGATAATCAGGCCTGCTCAAAGCCCATCCAATAATAGTCTAGTTTGGCCTGTAAAGAAATCTAGGGGCGCCTGGGTGGCTCAGTCGGTTAAGTGTCCAACTTTGGCTCAGGTCATGATCTCATGGTTCATGGGTTCGAACCCCACATTGTGCTCTGTGCTGACAGCTCACAGCCTGCAGCCTACTTCAGATTCTGTCTCTGGCTCTTTCTGCCCCTCCTCAGCTTGTGCTCTCTCTGTCTCTAAAATAAACATTAAAAAAAAAAAAAAAGAAATCTAATTGGACCTGGTGAATGACAATAGATTATTTACATGCAACAGGAGACAATGGCTCTTCCAGGCATTGCCCCAAGAGTGCCTCCATAGTCCCGCAATTTGTCATAGGATGGTAGCCAGAGATTTGGAAAACTGGGTATTGCCAGAGGAGATGGTACTTTATCACTACATAGATGATGTAATGTTAACTTGTGATGATTTATCCTTCCTGTGTCAAGCAGCTGCGTCATTACAGGTGCACTTGAAGTCACAAGGATGGGAAGTAAATACTGACCAGATCCTTCCTGGGTGTCACCTGGGCAGTGTCCTGGGTGTCATCTGGGCAGGTAAGACCAAAGTGGTGCCAGAGGCAGTCATTGATAAAATACAAGCCTTCCCAATCCCTGAACCAGTAAAGGAATTGCAGGCTTTTGTTGGTTTATTAGATTACTGGAGACCTTTTTGTCCCCATCTAACCCAGATATTAAGACCTTTCCATGCCTTGCTTAAGAACGGAAACTGATAGGATCAGGAGGCTTTCTTAAAGGCAAAAATTGTAGTAAATATGTTGCTTAGGGTCTTAGGGTATCCCATTTTGTAACTATGAGTTGGAATTTCCTTCTGGTGTGATAAGGAAGCTCAAAATTTTTCTTCCTTACTTTATTTTCTTTTCTGCTCATCCCTTAGTAAAGAAATGGCTAAGTACAATTCCTCAAGCAGATTTATTACTTAAGCACTCTTTAAAACCAGCCTTGGGAGAAGGGGTTCTCCTAAAAAATGTTCAAAAGTCAGTGGATGGAAAATTGTGAGTTCCTAAATTGTTTTCTTGGCCAACCATGTCATTTTGTAACCAAAGTTTTACTTGAGACACTTAAATTAATCCACATGACTTTGAAAAGAATAAACCCAATAAAACAAAAATAAAATAAAATAAAGTAAAATAAAATAAAACTCTCAGGTTGTTTTGTGAGTCATTTTCTCGAAGTCAGTAGATCTTACAGCAGAAGAAGCACATAGTAATGCCTGTGAAATATACATCTCAGGTAAAAAAGCAAGTTGTAGATCAGTATGAATAATTTGTTAAATTTTTTTAAAATATAGAGACAGGGGCATGTGGGTGGCTCAGTCAGTTAAGCATCGGACTTTCGCTCAGGTCATGATCTCAGTTTGTGAGATCCAGCTCTGCTTCCAGTGAGCTCAAGCCCCGCTTCAGGTGAGCCCCGCTTCTGTCCCTCTCTCCCTCTCTCTCTGCCCCTCATTCACATGAGCCCTCTCAAAAAAAAAAAAAAAAAAAAAAAAAAAAATACAGAGAGACATACACATTTTTGTATGTATTTTTAAAAGTCTTCAAAAGTTATAAACCAGGTATGCTTCCTGGAGCATAAAAAAAGATACTTTCTCTTTCTGCTGTATTATTCCAATTAAAAAAAATAATATGCATTCTTCTCATGAGGTAACAGATTCAGAAGTATACAGTTCAATTTAAAAAACCTAAGAATTGGTAAAGGAAAAGGAGGAGGAGAAAGAGGGGAAAACAGACTGTCTTTAGATAGGTTAAATCAAGGCAAGTCTCCTATTTGGAGGATTTATCTTTCCGAGATTTGCACTGTCATTGCTCAGCCAGTCCATTCACACAACATTCACATGAGGAACTGCCACTGGTCAGTCATTAGCCATGCAGTCTCAATAACACAGAACTTCTCTGAGAGCCGTGGGCTGTTGGCTCAAAGTCATTGGGCTCAGCCCAAGGGGCTAGAGAGGGATTTTGCTAAGAGCCAAAGAGAAGTGGACAATAAGGGAATATACCAAGAGACAATTCTGATTAGACTGCTTTAGTGAGAAGATAAAACTAACTCGTGTGAATTTCAGAATACATATTCTCTTTACTTCCACCTGCATCCCATATCCCAACATTGGGACAGAAGTGTCCTTTCCTCAGCTTTCTGTACCCTCTCCTCTTCCTCCACATCCAGGAACAGCACTAGATTGCTAATCACACAACACTCGGAGGGCCAATATAGGTAGAAGCAAAAAAACAAATCCTCGCTTGTAGATTCTCTATTCTGCTTTTAAAAATTATATCAGGGGCGCCTGGGTGGCTCAGTCTGTTAAACATCCAACTTCAGCTCAGGTCATGATCTCACAGTCTGTGAGTTCAAGCCCCGCATCCGGCTCTGTGCTGACAGCTCAGAGCCTGGAGCCTGCTTCAGATTATGTGTCTCCCTCTCTCTCTGCCCCTCCCCTGCTCATGCTCTGTCTCTCTCTGTCTTGAAAATAAATAAAAACATTAAAAAAAATTATATCAGAGCAGGACACCTGGGTGGCTCAGTCAGTTAAGTGTCTACTCTTGCTTTTGGATCAGGTCATGATCTCAGAGTTCGTGGATTCAAGCCCTGCATCAGGCTCTACACTGACATTGTGGAACCTGCTTGGGATTCTCTTCCTCTCCCTCCCACTCCCTGTTTCTCTGCCCTTCCCCCACTTGTTCATGCGTGCGCGCGCTCTCTCTCTCAAAGTAAATAAATAAACTTTAAAAAATTATATCAGAGCATTTCACAGGGAAGGTCATGAAGGAACTTCCAAAGTGATGATAATATTCTGTATCTTAATAAGAATTTGGGTTATATAGGTGTATGCGTTTGTTAAAACTCAAAGATTTGTGCAGTTCAGGGGCGCCTGGGTGGCTCAGTTGGTTGAACATCCAACTCTTAATTTCAGCTCAGGTCATGATCTCAAAGTCATGGGATTGAGCCCATGTCAGGTTCTGTACTGGGCATGGTGCCTGCTTGAGATTGTCTATCTCCTTCTCTTTCTGCCCCTCCCCCACTTGTGCTCCCCCTACTTTTTCTCTCTCTAAAAAAAAAAAAAAAGATTCGTGCAGTTCCTTACATGTAAATTTTACATAAAAAGAAAAATATTGTAAACAAATATTGACTCCCCATCCATGATATGCATACTAAATCAGAGGAAGCACTAATGTCTGCAGGTTGTATTTTTTCATTTTGGTGATAAAATATGCATAATATAAAATTCATCATTTTAACCATGTACAATTCAGTGGCATTAAGTATATCCACAATGTTGTACACACATCACCACTTTTCACTTCCAGAACTTTCTTATCATCCCAATCAGGAGCTCTGTACCCATTAAACAATAACTCCCCATCCTCCCCTCCTCCCAGCCCCTGGTAATCTCTACTCTACTTTCTGTCTCCATAAGTGTGCCTATTCTAAGTACCTCATATAAGTTAAATCATACAATATTTATCCTTTTGTGTCTGGTTTATTTCACTTAGCATGGTGTTTTCAAGGTTCATCCATATTTCACATGTATCACAATTTTATTACTCTTAAAGACTGAACAAAATTCTGTTGGATGTATATACCATATTTTATCCATTCAGGTGTTGATAGACATTGGGATTGTGTCCACCTGTTGGCTACTGAAGAATGCTGCTATGAACACTGTTATACAAGTATCTGAGTGGAATTGTGGGATCAAATGGTAATCTTGTATTTAACTTTTTAAGGAACTGCCTGCCAAGCTGTTTTCCACAGCAGCTATCATTTTACATTCACACCAGCAATATGACCTGGATTTAAAAAAAAACTAAACCATGGTACCCAGAATAGTGTTAGTTACTGTCAATTTTCACTTGGTTTCTGGTGGCAAAAAGCCAGGCTTTATCCTCGACCTGATCTCCCTCATTGACTTTTATGAGACATTTAAACAAACACAGTGGCAGCCCTGATAAGACACTTGACAGAACTTCTTACACACACACACACACACACACACACACACACACACACATCCATCCTACCCCACTAAACCACCCTAAACACACATAAAATACAAATAAAAACTATGTTTCCTATGGAAATGCAGCTCCAAAATAAATCTGAGCCACCAGCACCTCCTATGAGAATATGATTGTCCAAGCCATAGTGACACAATTTTCAGGGATGGTCTATTAAACAAGATTCTTGGCTGAAGTGACAGAAATCATTTTTTTTTATTTTTTAATGTTTATTTATTTTTGAGAGAGAGAGAGAGAGAGGCAGAGCATGAGTGGGGAAGGGACAGAGAACAAGGGAGACACAGAATCCAAAGCAGGCTCAAGACTGAGCTGTCAGCACAGAGCACAATGGGGGCTAGAACTCATGAACCATGAGATCATGACCTGAGCCAAAGCCTGACAACTAACCAAGTGAGCCACCCAGGCACCACAAACAGAAATCAGTTTTAAACTGGCTTACACAAGAAGAAGACTTCTTGGCTGCAGACATGCCTGGATCCAGGGCTCAACAAATGTCACAAGCACCCCACTGTTTCCCACCATGTGCGGGATCTTCTACCACCACATTGGACACACCCAGTCAGGCTATCACTCTGATTCTCTTTGGAGGAAAGTGTTTTTCCCAGTTGTGGACAGGGCTGGTGTCACTAGGCCCTGCCTGGGTCACATGCCTTCAACAGGATTTGGAAGGTGGTCCACCCAACTAAACCAAATGGATTGCTTTTGGAAAAGCAGTGCTTCTACAGGAAAACCAGGGCATCATCACTCAGTAGGCAAAAAAAGATATATGCCCATGATAGAGACTGTATACTCTAAATAAAAGAATCAAGATTGAAAAGAATAAAGAGAAAAAAAAGGATTTCTAAACCCTAGAAAGACTGAATCTAATAGAATGAAATTCATTGCGCATAAAGTTCTACGTTGAGATTAAATGTTGGTATATGTTAAAATTTAAGAATGTGTGTATATATAACAATTATAGGATGAGGGAAAAGTGGTTTAATAGTACCCCTAAAATTAATTTTTGAGGGGCGCCTGGGTGGCGCAGTCGGTTAAGCGTCCAACTTCAGCCAGGTCACGATCTCACGGTCCATGGGTTCGAGCCCCGCGTTGGGCTCTGGGCTGATGGCTCAGAGCCTGGAGCCTGTTTCCGATTCTGTGTCTCCCTCTCTCTCTGCCCCTCCCCCGTTCATGCTCTGTCCCAAAAATAAATAAAAAACGTTGAAAAAAATTTAAAAAAAATTAATTTTTGGTACCAATAATTTTGAAATGACTAAGAACATGATTTGGGTACCCCAGAAGATTGCATAATGGAATTTAAGGGTAGAACAAAGAAGATAGTGATGTTAATTTCATGATGTCATGTCTAGAATATTGTGTTCAGGCCTGGCAGCCACCTTTTAAGAAGGATGCTAGTAATCATCCAGAGAAGGATGAGTATCTACCTAGGAATGGCATGTTTCTGGCGAAGTGACGCGAAGTGCTTATTGCTGTGGAAGTGTAATCCAGAAAGAAGACTGTACGATGGATAACATAGAATTTCTGCTTTAAATAAAAAGGTTGGTGTCTTCAAATTGGCAGACCAGGTATGTCTTGTGGGCCTCCTATAAAACCCATGGCTGCATAAGTCAGGCTGCAAACCTTGAGTGATTTTCTGGAACAGTCCTAGAAAGGGCTCTTGAGGATCAGAAGCTTCTGGGATTTCTAGTACCACATGTGTTTGTTTGTTTGTTTGTTTGTTTGTTTGGACAGCAACAATCCTGGGCAAGTTATGAAGTATCTATGGCCCCCACGGATTTCAGGGGGTCTGGGAGTCATGGCAGTTGGTTTTGCTGGTCGGCTCCATGCACCACTGAGGCTGTCAAGCAGTGCTTCCCACACACAGGTATCTTCTGCATGGTCCCTGAGAGCAAGAATGGCCCCAGCACCTGTAGGAATGCAAGGCAGCTGCACTGCAGACAGGGTATGACTTTAAACTCTTGACCACACCCAAGCATGTATTCAGTAAGCTTAGGCACTTCACACTGGCTCAATAGAGATTTACCAAAGGAAGGAGTGCTCTAACAACATTTCTAACAAACACACTGGTTATTTGTTTTCATATTATACAATATATTTTGCATGGGGGAAAAATGAATACAATTTTTAAAAATTTATTACTATTAGTTCTATCAGTTGCTGAGAATGACTATTGGAAGACGCCAACTATTGTGAATTTCTGTTTCTCCTTTCAGCTCTGTGGGATTTGTTTTGTGTATTTTGAGGCTATGTTGTTGGTGTGTACACATTTGGGTTTATTATGTCTTCCTGGTGAATTGATTCTCTTACCATTATGTAATGTCCCTCTTTGTCTCCAGTAATATTCTTTACCCTGAAGTCTACTTTATCTGATATTGCTAGAACCCTTCCTGTTTAAATTAACAATTTTTTCCTTTTACTTCTAATCTACCCATGAACTTGTATTTGAAGTGAGTTTCTTGTAAAACAGTGTACTGTTAGATCATGTTTGTTGTTAATCCACTTTGCCAATCTTTCTTTTTTTTAAATCCAGTAGAGTTAACATACAGTGTTATAATGATTTCAGGTGTACAATATGGTGATTCAGCAGTTCTGTACATTACTCAGTGTTCATCAAGATAAGTGTACTCTTAATCCCCTTCTTCTATTTCAGCTATCCTCCACCCACCTCTCCTCTGGTAATCATCAGTTTGTTCTCAATAGTTATGAGTCTGTTTTCTTGTTTGTCTCTTTTTTTTTTCTTTATTTATTTGTTCTGTTTCTTAAATTCCACATATGAATGAAATCATATGGTATTTGTCTTTTTCTAACTTATTTCACTTAGCATTATACTATCTATATCCACCCATGTCATTGCAAATGGCAATATTTTATTTTTTATGGCTGAATAATATTCCAATACTCAGTAATGTACAGAACTGTTGAAGTGTCTGTTGGCCATTTGTATATTTTTGGAAAAGTATCTTTTCATGTCTTCTGTCCATTTCTTCATTGCATTATTTGTTTTTTGGGTGTTGAGTTTGATAAGTTCTTTATAGATTTTGGATACTAACCACTTATCAGATATGTCATTTGCAAATATCTTCTCCCATTCAATAGGTTTTCTTTTAGTTTTGTTTATTTCCTTTGCTGTGCAGAGGTTTTTATTTTGATGTAGTCCCAATAGTTTATTTTTGCTTTTACTTCCCTTGTGTCAGGAGACATATCTAGAAATATATTGCTATTGCCAATGTCAAAGAAATTACTACCTCTACACTCTTCTAGGATTTTTATGGTTTCAGGTCTCACATTTAGTCCCTTATCCATTTTCAGTTTATTTTTTTGTATGGTGTAAGAAAGTGGTTCTGTTTCATTCTTTTGCATGTAGCTGTCCAGTTACCCTAACACTATTTGTTAGACTATTTTCCCATTGCATATTCTTGCCTCCTCTATCAAAGATTAATTCACCATATAATCATGGGTTTATTTCTGGGCTCTTTATTCTGTTCTATTGATCTATGTGTCTAGCTTTGTGCCAGTACCATACTGTTGTGATTACTACAGCTTTGCAGTACTGTTACCGGCTACTGGAATTCCTCAGTTCTTTCTACTTGAAGGAAAGGATTCAGTCAAAAGACCTGATAAAGAGCTAAAGTGGCAAAGTTTTTATTTAGCAAAAAGCAACAGTACACTGCAGCAACAGAGGAGTGGGCTGACCTGAGGATGGGTGGCCACATGCTGAGTTTTTCATTGTGTTCTTTTATGGGGATTTATTTGGTCTCCTCCCTCCCATCTTGTTATTGTCACTCCACACTTGGATCCACTTTGGTTCCCTCCCTTCAAACCTCTTACACAAATTTGTGTTAGTCATCTCCCCATGAGGGCCTAAGCACAACTCACTGGGGGCACCCAAACCGCAATGCAAATATTATAAAGCTTTGGAGTTACTAGCGAACAAGGTCTTTCTTAAGTGTTCATGCTCCAAAGTTGGGGAAGTCCCTGTAACCCATATCTTCTGTTTATCAGTTGGTGCCAAATCAGAAAAGGTGTTTGTCTAAGGGAGATGGGGTAGTGTCTGGTTGGAGACTGGGTGGTCCTTTTTCCCCACCTGCTCATGTCTATCTAACTGCCTACTCTAACAATATAACTTGAAATCTGGGATTGCAATCCCTCCAGTTTTGTTCTTTTCCAACACTGCTTTGGCTATTTGGGGTGTTTTGTGGTTCCATACCAATTTTAGGATTATTTGTTCTAGTTCCGCAAAATAATACTGCTGGTATTTTGATAGGGATTGCATTAAATCTGTAGATTGCATTGAGTAGTATGGACATTTTAACAATATTTGTTCTTCCAATCCATGAGCATATAATATCTTTCCATTTGTTTTGGTTATCTTCAATTTTCTTCATCAATGTTGTATACTTTTCAAAGTACAGGCCTTTCACTGTGGTTAAGTTTATTCCTATGTATTTTATTCTTTTTGGTGCAATTATAAATGGAATTGTTTTCTTATTTTCCTCTCTGCTATTTCATTATTACTGTATAGAAATGTAATGGATTTCTGTACATTGATTTTGTGTCCTGAGACTTTATTGAATTCATCTATTAGTTCTAGTAATGTTTTGGTGGAATTTTTAGGATTTTCGATGTATAGTATCATGTCATTTGCAAATAGTGAAAGCTTTATTCTTCTTTACCAATTAGGATGCCTTGTATTTCTTTTTCTTGTCTGAAGTGCAACTTGCTGTGGCTAGGGATCTCAGTACCACGTTGAATAAAAGTAGTGAGATTGGACATTCTTATCTTGTTCCTGACCTTAGGGGAAAAGCTCTCAGTTTTTCACTATTGAGTATGATGTTCACTGTGATTTTTTTATATATGGCTTTTGTTATGTTGAGGTATGTTAGCCCTAAACCTACTTTGTTGAGGGTTTTTTGTGATAATGAATATTATACTTTGTCAAATACATTTTCTGAATCTTGAAATGATTATGTGGTTTTTATCCTTTCTCTTCCTGATGTGATGTATCATATTGATTAATTTGCAAATATTGAACAACGCTTG
Source organism: Lynx canadensis (assembly GCF_007474595.2). Taxonomy (NCBI): domain Eukaryota; kingdom Metazoa; phylum Chordata; class Mammalia; order Carnivora; family Felidae; genus Lynx; species Lynx canadensis. The sequence continues at coordinate 30,918,611 of NC_044315.2, read as the reverse complement.
CATTTTGGAACTAAATCCCACTTGATCATGATGAATGATTTTTTAAACGTGTTGTTGGATTCAGTTTGCTAATATTTTGTTGAAGATTTTTGCATCTATGTCCATCGGAGATTTTGGCCAGTAGTTCTCTTTTTTTGTAGAGTCTTTATCTGGTTTTGGTATTCTGGTAATGTTGGCCTCATTGAATGAATTTGGAAGTTTTCCTTCCTCTTATATTTTTTTGGAATAGTTTAAGGAAACTAGGTATTAGTTCTTCTTTAAAGGTCTGGTAGAATTCACCAGAATTCTCTAGCTGTAAAGCCATATGGCCCTGGACTTTGGTTTAATAGGACTTTTTTAATTGCTGATACAATTCCATTGCTGGTAATGGGTGACTTAAAATTTTCTACTTCTTCCTTATTCAGTTTTAGCAAGTTATATATTTCCAGGAATTTATCCATTTCTTCTAGGTTATCCAATTTTTTAGCATATAATTTTTCTTAAAACTCTCTCATAAGCCTTTGTATTTCTGTAGTGTTAGTTGTTATTTCTTCTCTTTTATTTCTTTTTTTTTTTTTAATTTTTTTTTCAACGTTTTTATTTATTTTTGGGACAGAGAGAGACAGAGCATGAGCGGGGGAGGGGCAGAGAGAGAGGGAGACACAGAATCGGAAACAGGCTCCAGGCTCTGAGCCATCAGCCCAGAGCCCGACGCGGGGCTCGAACTCACGGACCGCAAGATCGTGACCTGGCTGAAGTCGGACGCTTAACCGACTGCGCCACCCAGGCGCCCCTCTTCTCTTTTATTTCTATTTTGTTTATTGGAGTCCTCTATTTTTTTCTTTATGAACCTGGCTAAAGATTTGTCAATGTTGTTGAACTTTTCAAAGAACCAGCTCCTGGTTTCATTGATCTGTTCCATTGTTTTATTAGTTTCTATTGAATTTATTTCTTCTCTAATCTTTATTATTTCTTTCCTTCTACTAGTTTGGGGATTTGTTCATTTTTCTCTATCTCCTTTAGATGTAAGATTTGGATGTTTATTTGAGATTTTTCTTTCTTCTGGAAGTAGACCCATATTACTAGAAACTTGCCTCTTAGAACCTTTTGTTGCATCTCAAACATTTTGGATCATTGTGTTTTCATTTTTGTCTCTATGTGTTTTTTGATTTCCTCTTTGACTTCTAGGTTGAGCTATTCATTGTTTAGTAGCATGTTATTTAAGGTCCATGTATTTATGCTCTTTCCAGATCTTTCCTTGTGGTTCGTTTGTAGTTTCATAGCATTGTGGTCAGAAAAGATGCATGGTATGACTTCAATATTTTTTAATATTGAGACTTATTTTGGGGCCTAATATGTGATCTATCCTGGAGATTGTTCCATGTGCACTTGAAAAGAATGTGTACTCTTCTTTTTAAGGATAGAATGTTCCAAACATATCTGTCAGATCCATCTGGTCTGATGTGTCATTCAATGCCAAATGTTTCCTTGTTGGTTTTCTGTTTAGACGATCTATCCATTGATGTAAGAGGTGTGTTACGTCCCCTACTATTATTGTATCACTATCAATTACTTCCTCTATGTTATTAGCTTTATGTATTTGGGTGCTTCCATGATGGTTGCATGAGTATTTACAATGATTATATCTCCTTGTTGGATCATTCTCTTTATGATTGTATGGTATCTTCATCTTTTGTTACAGTTTTTGTTTAAAAGTCTATTTTGTCTAGGGGACCCTGGGAGGCTCGTCAGTTAAGCATCCGACTTTGGCTCAGGTCATGATCTTGCAGTCTGCAAGTTCAAGCCCTGTGTTGGGCTCTGTGCTGACAGCTCAGAGCCTGGAACCTGTTTCAGATTCTGTGTCTCCCTCTCTCTCTGCTCCTCCCCCACTCGTTCTCTCTCTCAAAAAGAAATAAACATTAAAAAAAATTTTTTAAGTCTGTTTTGTTTCATATAAGTATTGCTACCTAGGCTTTCTTTTGACATCCGCTTGCATGATAAATATTTCTCCATTACTTCACTTTCAATCTGCATGTGTCTTTAGGTCTGAAATGAGTCTCTTGTAGGCAGCATATAGATGGGTCTTGCTTTTTTATCCATTCTGTCACCCTATGTCTTTTGATAGGGACATTTAGCCCATTTACATTCAAAGTAATTAGTTATAGGTATGTATTGCCATTTTGCTACTTACTTTATGGTTGTTTTTGTAGTTATTCTCTGTTCCTTTCTTCACTCATTCTCTTCTCTCACAATTTGCTGGCTTTTTTTAGTGTATACTGGGATTTATTACTCTTTATTTTAGGCATGTCTATGACTGGGCTTTGAGTTGTGCTTAAAATTAGGTTTATATATAACATCTTCTGCATATAGCAGTCTATATTAAGTTGATGGTCACTTAAAGTTCAAACCCATTCTTTACTCCTCTTCTGCCCACATTTTAAGTATATGGTATCATACTTTACATCCTTTTATTTTGTGAGTCCTTTGACTGATTTTTACAGATATGTTCATTTTTAGGGGTGCTTGGGTGGCTCAGTCGGTTAAGCCTCTGACTTAGGCTCAGGTCATGATCTCATGGTTCATGGGTTCAAGCACCATGTCAGGCTATGTACTGACAACTCAGAGGCTGGAACCTACTTTGGATTCTGTGTCTCCCTCTCTCTCTGACCCTTCCCTGCTCACTCTCTCTCTCTTCCTCTCTCTCAAAAATAAACATTAAAAAAGTAGATACACTTATTTTTACTGCTTTTGTTCTTTCTACATTTCTTTTTTCTTAACATTTTCCCATTTATTTGCTGCTTTCTCTCTTCCCTCCCTCCATTCTTGATCCACCAATTTTTTTTCTTTAAATTTTTACTTAAATCTAGTAAGTTAATGTATAGCATAATTTGTTTTCAGGAATATAATTTACTGATTCACCACTTACATAAAACACCTAGTGCTCAACACAACAGGTGCCCTCCTTAGTACCCATTACCCATCTTCCTCCATCAACCCTCAGTTTGTTCTCTGTTGTTAAAAGTCTCTTATGGTTTGTTTCCTTCTACTCTTTTTCTCCCCCTTCCCATATGTTTATCTGTTTTGTTTCTTAAATTCCAAAAGAGTGAAATCTATGGTATTTGTGTTTCTCTGACTGACTTATTTTGCTTAGCATAATACACTCTAGCTCTATCCACGTCATTACAAATGGTAATATTTCATTCTTTTTGATGGCTTAATAATAGTCCTTCATATATGTAGATAGATATACATGTTAATATAGATAGATATGGATATCACATTTTCTTTATCCATTCATCAACTGATGGCCATTTGGGCTCTTCCCATAGTTTGGCTACTGCTGATAATGCTGCTATAAACATCGGGGTGAATGTATCCCTTTGAATATCGTTTTTTGTATCCTTTGGGTAAATACCTAGTAGTACAATTGCTATATTGTAGGGTACTGCTATTTTTAACTTTTTGAGGAAAATTCATACTGTTTTCCAGAGTGGCTGCACCAGTTTGCATTCTCACCAACAGTGCAAAAGTGTTCCCCTTTCTCCACATCCTCACGAACACCTATTGTTTCTTGTGTAGGGTTAAAATTAGCCCTTCTGACAGGTGTGAAGTGGTATCTCATCGTAGTTTTGATTTGTATTTTCCTGATGATGAGTGATGTTTAGCATTTTTCCATGTGTCTGTAGTCATCTGGATATCTTCTTTGGAAAAGTGTCTATTCCTTCTTCACTGGATTATTTGTTTTGGGGGGTGAGTTTGACAAATTCTTTATAGATTTTGAATACTAACCCTTTATCAGATAAATCATTTGCAAATATCTTCTCCCATTCCATAGGCAGCCTTTTACTTTTATTGATTGTTTTCTTTGCTGTGCAGAAATTTTTATCTTGATGAAGTCCCAACAGTTCATGTTTGCTTTTGTTTCCCTTGCCTCCAGTGACATGCCTAATAAGAAGTTGCTGTGGCTAAGATCAAAGAGTTTGCTGCCTATGTTCTCCTCTAGGATTTTGATCGTTTCCTGTCTCACATTTAGGTCTTTCATCCATTTTGAGTTTATTTTTGTGTATGATGTAAGAAACTGGTCCAGTTTCATTCTTCTGCATGTCGCTGCCCAGGTTTTCCCCATTGAGGATGGTGTTAACTGTGGGTCTTTTGTACATGACCTTTATGATGTTAAGGTATGTTCCATCTATCCCTACTTTCTTGAGGTTTTTTTATTAAGAAAGGATGCTATATTTTGTCAAATGCTTTTTCGGCATCTATCGAGAGAATCATATCGTTCTTGCCCTTTCTTTTATTAATGTGGTGCATCAAGTTGATTGATTTGTGAGTATTGAACAAGCCCTACAGCCCAGGAATCAATCCCACTTGATCATCATGAATAATTCTTTTAATGTACTGTTGAATTTTATTTGCTAGTATCTTTTTGAGAATTTTTGCATCCATGTTCATTAAGGATATTGGCCTATAATTCTCCTTTTTAGTGGTATTTTTGTCTGGTTTTGAAATCAAGGTGATGCTGGCCTCATAGAATGAGTTTGGAAATTTCCGTTCTATTTCTATTTTTTAGAACACTTTGAGAAGAATAGATATTAACTCTTCTTTAAATGTCTGGTAGAATTCCCCTGGGAAACCATCTGGCCCTGGACTTTTGTTTGTTGTTAGATTTTTTATTACTATTTCAATTTCTTTGCTGGCTATGGGTCTGTTCAAATTTTCTATTTCTTCCTGTTTCAGTTTTGTCCGTTTATAGGTTTCTAGAAATTTGTCCATTTCTTCCTTATTGCCCAGATTGTTGGCATACAATTTTTCATAATATTCTCTTATAATTGTTTGTATTTCCATGGTATTGGTTGTGATGCCTCTCCATTCATTTCTGAGTTTATTTATTTGGGCCCTTTCTTTTTTTTTCTTGTTTAGTCCAGCTAGGGGGTTATCAATTTTATTAATTCTTTCAAAGAACGAGCTCTTAGTTTCATTTATCTGTTCCACTGGTTTTGTTGTTGTTGTTGCTGCTGCTGCTTCTATGTCACTTATTTCTGCTCTAGTCTTTATTATTTCTCTTTTCTTGCTAGCTTTAGGCTTTATTTGCTATTCCTCTTCTAGTTCCTTTAGGTGTAAGATTATGTTGTGTATTTGAGACTTTTCTTGATTTTGTTTGTTGTTGTTGTTTTCTTTGTTTTGTTTTGTTTTGTTTCTTGAGAGAGAGAGCACAAGAGCAGTGAGGGTCAAAAGGAGAAGGAGAGAGAGAATCTCAAGCAGCCTCCACGCTCAGCATGGAGCCTGATACAGGGCTTGAGTTCACAACCATGAGATCATGACCTGAGCCTAAATCAAGAGTTGAACACTCAACCAACTGAGCCAACCAAGTGTCCCTGTTTTTCTTTTCTTTTCTTTCTCTCTTTCTTTCTTTCTTTTTTTTTTTTTTTTTTTTTTTTAGAGAGAGAGGAAGAGACCATTCTTGCTTCTTGAGGTAGGCCTGTATTACAATATACTTCCCTCTTAGGACTGCCTTTCCTGCATCCCAAAGGTTTTGGACAGTCAAGTTTCCATTTTCCTTTGCTCCCATGTACTTTTTTATTCCCTCTTTAATTTCCTCATTATTTATTAGGATGTTCTTCAACCTCCAATTATTTGTGGTTTTTCCAAATTATTTCTTGTAGTTGACTTTAAGTTTCATAGTTTTGTGGTCTGAAAATATGCAGGGTATGATCTTGATATTTTTTTTACTTGTTGAGGGCTGCTTTGTGACCCAATATGCGATCTATTCTGGAGAATGTTCCATGTGCACTCAAGAAGAATGTGTATTCTTCTGCTTTAGGATGAAATGTTCTCAGTATATCGGTTAAATCCAGTCCAGTGTATCACTCGAAACCATTGTTTCCTTGTTGATTTTCTGCTTAGATGATCTGTCCACTGTTGTAAGTGGGATATTAAAGTCTTCTACTTATTGTATTATTCTCAATGAGTTTCTTCATTTTTGTGATTAATTTATTTATGTATTTGGGCAGTTCCAAGTTCAGGGAATAAAATTTACAATTGTTAGATCTTCTTGATGGATATGATATGGTGCCCTTAATTATGATATAATTCCCTTCTTCATCTCTTGTTACAGTCTTTGGTTTAAAATCTAGTTTGTCCGGGTCACCTGGGTGGTTCAGTTTGTTAAGGAACAGACTCTTGGTTTTGGCTCAGGTCATGATCTCACAGTTCATGGGTTCGAGCCCCACATCTGGCTCTTTGCTGACAGTGCAGAGCACCTGCTTAGGATTCTCTCTGTCTTTCCCTCTCTGTCTGCCCCTCCCCTGCTCTCTCTCTCTCTCTTCTCAAAATAAATAAATAAACTTAAAAAATAAAATCTAGTTTGTCTGATATAAGTATGGCTGCTCTGCATTTCTTTTGGTGTCCATTACCATGATAGATGTTTTTTCGTTCCCTCACTTTTAATATGGTGATGTCTTGATGTCTAAAATGAGTCTCCTGTACTCTTAAAAACTGAGAACAAACTGAGGGGTTGATGGGGGGTGGGAGGGAGGGGAGGGTAGGTGATGGGCATCGAAGAGGGCATCTTTTGGGATGAGCACTGGGTGTTGTATGGAAACTAATTTGACAATAAATTTCATCTAATAAAAAAAATCAATTATATGTTATCTGTGTATTATACATAGATAATTCTAGTACAGTTAACATACAGTGTTATATTAGTTTCAGGTGTACAATATAGTGATTCAACAATTCTATATTCAGTGCTCATCATGATAAGTGTACTCTTAATCCCCTTCACCTATTTCACCCATACCCCACCCACATCCCTTCTGGTTACCATCAGTTTGTTCTCAATGGTTAAGAGTCTGTTTTTTGGTTTGGACCTTTCTCTTTGTTTGCTTATTTTGTTACTTAAATTCCACATGTGAGTGAAATCAGATGATATTTGTCTTTCTCTGACTGATTTATTTCACTTGGCTTATACCTTCTAGATCCATCCATGTTTTTGCAAATGGCAAGATTCCATTCTTTTTTATGGGTGAGAAATACTCTATTGGAGATACATATATCTATATATACGCCATCTTCTCTATCCATTCATGTATCAATGGACACTTGAGCTACTTCCATATTTTGGCTATTGTAAATAATGCTGCAATAAACAAACATAAGGGTACTTATGTCTTTCAAGTTAGCGTTTTTGTATTCTTGGGGTGAATACCCATAGTGGAACTGCTGGGATCACATGGTGGTTCTGTTTTTGATTTTTCGAGGATTCTTTACACTGTTTTCCATGGTGGCTGCGCCAGTCTGTGTTCCCACCAACAGTGGCTGAGGGTTCCTTTTCCTCCACATCTTCACCAGCATGTATTGTTTCCTGTGTTTTTTATTTTAGCATGCCCCATACTCTTAGCTAATCTGCCTTCTACTTTTCCCAGTATCCAGATATTGACCAGCACTTAACAGATGCTCAACAAAGTCTTGTTGACTGAAATGTTAAAAAAATAAAAAATAAAATAAAATAAAATGAGTCTCCTGTAGGCAGCATATAGATGGGTCTTGTTTTCTTTTTTATCCATTCTGATACCCTATGTGTTTTGATTGGATCATTTAGTACATTTACATTCAGGGTGATTATTGAAAGATATGAGTTTAGTTTCATTGTGTTACCTATAAAGTTGGTGTTTCTGGTGATGTTCTCTGTTCCTTCCTAGACTTTGTTGCTTTTGTTTCATCCACACACACTCAAATGTTCCCCTCAATATTTCTTGCAGGGCTGGTTTAGTGGTCATGAATTCCTTTAGTTTTTGTTTGTCTGGGAAAGTCTTTATCTCTCCTTCTATTCTAATGACAGTCTTGCTGGATAGAGTATCCTTGGCTGCATATTTTTCCCATTCAGCATACTAAATATATCCTGCCAGTCCATTCTGGCCTGCTGAGTTTCTTTGGACAGACTTGCTGTGAACTGACCTGTCTTCCCTTATGGGTTAAGGACTTTTTTCCCTTGCCCTTTTCAGGATTTTTTCCTTGTTTGTGTATTTTGTGAATGTCACTATGATGTGCCTTAGTGATGGCTGGCTTTTGTTAAATTTAATGGGAATTCCCTGTGCTTCTTGTATTTTGATGTTTGTGTCCTTCTCCAGATTAGGGAAGTTTTGAGCTATAATTTGCTCACATAAACCTTCTGCTCATTTTTCTCTCTCTTCATCTTCCTACAATATGAATGTCATTCCATTTTAATAAGTCACTGAGTTTCCTAAGTCTACTTTCATGATCCAATATCTTTGTTTTCCTCTTCTTTTTAGCATCACTATTTTCCATAATTTTATCTTCTATATCTCTAATTCATTTCTTTGCTTCATTCATCCTTACTGTCATCTCAGTTATAGCATCTTGATTTCAGCCTGACTAGAGTTTAGCTCTTTTATCTCTGCAATAAGAGATTCTCTAGTGTCTTACATGCTTTTTTGAAGCCCATCTAGAATCCTTATAATTGTTGTTTTAAATTCTAATTCAGACATCTTACTTATATCTGTATTGATTAGATCCCTGGCTGTCATCTCTTCATGTTCTTTCTTTTGGGGTAAATTCCTCTACCTTGTCATTTTAGAGGAAATAATAATAATAAAATTAAATTAAAAAAATTAAAACATCAAATAAAGGAAATAGGTCCTAGGTGTGTTTTGGTCTGCTTGTTAAGAGAAGCTTGATAGAAAGAAGAAAAAAGGAGAAAAGAAAGAAAAAATTAAAAATAAATAAATAAAATAAAGTAAATAGAATAAAAATTTGCTCTTTCTGTATCCAAGAAAAAAAAAAAACAAAACAAAAAACAGAGGCACAAACAAACAAAAACCCCAAAGGAAGCTAGATCCAGTTTACGCTAGAGCTGAAACTTTGCAGTACCCTATGATCAGCAGACTTAGTATGTGGAAGGGATTTTGCTGATCTTCTGGGGGAGGAGCCTGCTGCTCTAATTTTCAGGCTGACTTGCCCTAGTGGAAATGTGCCTTGAGAGTGCAGATGGTGTGACTTGATGTAACACCTCCATTCTCCACTTGGTGGCAGTTTATTTAGCTCACTGAGGCCCATCAGTGCTGGGCCCCACTCTCTAGTCTGGAGTGGGATGTTCACACCTTCACAGACTCATGATCAATCACCCCTCTTGTGTCCCCAACTTCAGTCAGCTCCCCACATTCACCCTATCTGTTCCAAGCTGTCCACCTGTCAGGCAGTGCCACCCTCTTGAGTTTTATCTCAGGCATGGCTATGCTTCAAAACTCCACACTTCAGAGACCTCCACAGCTCAGATTTGCTCAAATTCTCTGGGGGAGGGTTTCACCATGCTGTGGCCGGTACCAGCTTCTCCCAGAAGATGGTTGTGTGACCACTTGGCTCAGAGTTTATGGTAAATTGCAACGCAGAGCCAGTGCCAGGTTTTGCTGCCCTTAGCTGGCATCTCTGTTCCTATATCAGTAAATGACACAGATCCATGGTGCCCACAGGGTCTTTTGCCCACAGAGAGGCCTTATTGCCTCTACCAAATCCCTTCCAAGCAGGGGAACCACTCCTTCCTACATGACCCAATGGATTTGATTTTCAGGCCCCACCACCTGCTACCAGGGTCCCACCCTGACTCCTTGCTGGAGCACCACCAGGCACTAAGCTCCAAAACTTCAGACCCTGTGCTCCACTGTTTATAAAAAACTGACAGTATTGAACCCTCTCCTTTTTCCCCCATCAATGGTTTTGGGAAACAGATTTTTTCACTCTTTCTCTCTTTCTCTGTAGCTACTGTCAGAGGGAGTGCTTTTCTTGTGGGAACCTGACTTGTTGCTCTCTGTCCCCTTCTCTCTTCTATGAAAAGGGTTCCCTCCCCCTCTGTAGCACCTCTGCTCTTCTCTCCCCCAACTCACCTGTTCACACCACATACCTTTCCCTTTCTCTGCCTCAAATTTTGCAGATTGTTGTCTTAATCCTCACATCGATTTTCTAGGTATTCAAAAATGGTTTTGTGTTGATATAGCTGTGTTGAGGGACACAACAAGCCCAGGGTCCCCTTACTTTTCCTCAATATTAACTCCTCCTCCTCTCACTTGTTCACTTTGATTGCTTTCCATTATTAGGTCCTCCAGGTCACTTATCTGGTCTTCTGCTTCCTCCATTCTATTATGTATTGCATGTAGAGTAGTGTATTTTTAATTTGTTACTGAGTTCTTTATCTCTGATTGGTTCTTTTTTGTTTTCTATCTCTTTGTTAAGGGTCTCACTGAGGTCTTCCACTGTTTTCTCAAGTCCAGAGAGTATCTTTATGACCATTATTTAGAATTCTCTATCAGGCATATTACTTATCTCCATTTTGTTTAGGTCTTTTGCTATGATTTTGTCTTGTTCTCTCATTTGGGACACATTCCTCTGTCTCTTCATCTTGCCTGTTTCTATTTGCATGTGCTAGGAAAGTCCGCTATGTCTCCTACTCTTGAAAATAATGGCCTTATGAAGAAGATGTCCTGGAGTGCCCTGAAGTGCAGCGTCCCCTAGTTGCCAGAACCTGGCATTTCACGTGTGTCTCCTATGTGTGTTGTACGCACTCTGCTCTTGTGGCTGAGTTGCTTTTGCCTTCACTACAGTCATCTGCTGTGGACTCTTCACCTGTTGTGGGCAGGGTTTGGTCCCTGTGTCATTAGTGGACCAGTCTGGGGTCACCTTTGGCTTGAGTTGAGTCAGACCAGGTGTTTGCCAGGGATGAAGGAGCCTCGCACTGTGCTTGTCTCCTGAGAAGTTTTTATTGGTGGGCAGGACCTGAAGTCAGACCAAATGTCTGCCCCCAGACTACTGCTTAAGCTGAAGTCTTATTGTTGTGTGTGGTTATCTTTCTCTCTTCTCAAAGCAAGCGTCACTTTGGAGGCTGGCCCCTCTAGAGGCTACTACACATTGCTTGTGGTACCACTGTGGATTGACTCCAGCCAAGACCATATTAGAGGGGACAGATTCACTTAAATGGGGGGTGGGAGGGGAGATGGACATGGAGGAAGGGCTGCACACTCAGTGGTAGTAAGGTTTATACAGGTCTGCTGTGGAAGGAGACCTGGAGCTGAAGTCTGGCTGAAGGGGTGTGTCTGCAAGGGAACATGGGGTGGGGTGCACTGTTAGCAAATGAAGTAATGTCAGTACTGCACTGGTTCCTGCAGATGGCTGTGTATTTATGTTGGGGAGCAGGGGAGGAAAATGGTACCTGCCAGCTACTTTGTTCTGGAAGTCTCCCAATGATCCCTACCCCTCCAGCACACTCTCTGAGATGAGTAAAGAAATCTCCCTACCATATGTTCCAGGCATTTTTCCAACTGCTGCTTCTAGGCTCTCTCTCCATGGGCTCTTTGTTGTGCTGTCTCTTCAAGGGCAGAGACTTAGTTTCCTCCCACCTCTCCCAGGGCCAAGCCCACTGATTTTTAAAGTTCCAAGTTTTAAATCCCACTGATTGTAAGAAATCAGGAAATTCATCTTTCTCGTGTGGGCTCCGTGGTGTGGGCAACTGTTCCTCTCACTTCTCTGTGTCTGCAGTGTTCCTCCCTCCCAGGGACAGTCTCATCACTCATTTAGCTCCAGGCTGTGTCTCTGCCCTTCCTTCCCTCTTCCATGCAAACTCTTCTCTATATTTAGCTGTGGAGAGTTTGTTCTGCCAGTCTTCAGGTTATTTTCTGGGTTATTTACACAGATGTGAATGTTATCTAGTTGTATTCATGGGACAAGGTGAGCTTAGGATCCTCCTACTCTGACATCTTTCCCAGATGTTGTCTCTGTCTTTTAATTAGTGTATTTAGACTATTTACATTTAACACAATTCTGTTATGTTAGGGTTGATGTCTGCCATTTTATTATTTGCTTCTGTTTGTTTCACATGTTTCTTGTTCCCATTTCACTTTTCTTACCTTCTGATGGGTTATTTGAACATTTATTAGGATTCTACCTTGAGTTACTTAGGGTATTCTGAATATATAGCTTCATGTAACTTTCTTAGCCATTGCTTTAGGTGTTTCAATATATATGTAACTTATTACACTGTACTAATATTGATGTTTACCCTTTCTAGTGAAGTATAGAAACCTTACTTCCAACTAGGTCCCTTTACCCTCCCTACTTTTTTTTAATTAATTTTCTTTTTTTTTAATTTACATACAAATTAGTATATAGTGCAACAATGATTTCAGGGGTAGACTCCTTAATGCTTCTTACCCATTTAGCCCATCCCCCCTCCCACAACCCCTCCAGCAACCCTCTGTTTGTTTTCCATATTTAAGAGTCTCTTATGTTTTTGTCCCCCTCCCTGTTTTTATATTATTCTCGCTTCCCTTCCCTTATATTCATCTGTTTTGTATCTTAAAAGCCTCATATGAGTAAAATCATATGATATTTGTCTTTCTCTGACTGACTAATTTCACTTAGCATAATACCCTCTAGTTCCATCCACATAGTTATGAATGGCAAGATTTCATTCTTTTTGATTGCCGAATAATACTCCATTGTATATATATACCACCTCTTCTTTATCCATTCATCCATCGATGGACATTTGGTCTCTTTCCATACTTTGGCTACTGTTGACAGTGCTGCTATAAACATGGGGGTGCATGTGCCCTTTTGAAACAGCATCCCTGTATTCCTTGGATAAATACCTAGTAGTGCAATTGCTGGGTCGTACGGTAGTTCTATTTTTAATTTTTTGAGAAACCTCCATACTGTTCCCCAGGGTGGCTGCACCAGTTTGCATTCCCACCAGCAGTGCAAAAGAGATCCTCTTTCTCCGCATCCTCGCCAACATCTGATGTTGCCTGAGTTGTTAATGTTAGCCATTCTGACAGGTGTGAGGTGGTATCTCATTGTGGTTTTGATTTCTATTTCCCTGATGATGAGTGATGTTGAGCATTTTTCATGTGTCAGTTGGCCATCTGGATGTCTTCCTTGGAGGAGTGTCTATTCATGTCTTTTGCCCATTTCTTCACTGCATTATTTGTTTTTTGGGTGTTGAGTTTGCTAAGTTCTTTATAGATTTTGGATACTAACCCTTTCTCTGATATGTCATTGCAAATATCTTCTCCCATTCTGTCTGTTGCCTTTTAGTTTTGCTGATGGTTTCCTTCGCTGTGCAGAAGATTTTTATTTTGATGAGGTCCCAGTAATTCATTTTTGCTTTTGTTTCCCTTGCCTCCGGAGACGTGTTGAGTAAGAAGTTGCTGTGGCCAAGATCAAAGAGGTTTTTGCCTGCTTTCTTCTCTAGGATTTTGATGGCTTCCTGTCTTACATTGAGGTCTTTCATCCACTTTGAGTTTATTTTTGTGTATGATGTAAGAAAGCGGTCCAGGTTCATTCTTCTGCATGTCCCTGTCCAGTTTTCCCAGCACCACTTGCTGAAGAGACTGTCTTTATTCCATTGGATATTCTTTCCTGCTTTGTCAAAGATTATTTGGCCATATGTTTGTGGGTCCCTTTCTGGGTTCTCTATTCTGTTCCATTGATCTGAGTGCCTGTGCTTGTGCCAGTACCATACTGTCTTGATGATTACAGCTTTGTAGTATAGCTTGAAGTCCTGGATTGTGATACCTCCTGCTTTGGTTTTCTTTTTCAAGGTTGCTTTGGCTATTCGGGGTCTTTTCTGGTTCCATACAAATTTTAGGATTATTTTTTCTAGCTCTGGGAAGAATGCTGGTGTTATTTTGATAGGGATTGCATTGAATATGTAGATTGCTTTTACCCTCCCCACTTTTTAAACATAATTGTCATCTTTCCTACTTACATTTCAAACACCCCATGAAATGGTATTATAACTTGCTCTTGCTTCAACAATCAAATATGGTATAAAAACTCATAAAATTTTTAATAGTCTTGTGTATTTAGCCCTATTTTTACCTATTTTGATGTTCTTTCCTTTCTAAATGTCTAAGCCTTTCTTTTGGAGAACTTTCTTCAGCCATTTTTTAAAGAGTAGGTTTGCTACCCTTAAAATTCTCTTTGGTTTACTTCATCTGATAGTGTTGTGATTTTTGCCTTCATTCTTGGAGGATATTTTCACAAGATATAGAGTTCTGGTTTGAAGTTTTTTCCTTCAGTACTTTCTTTGTACACAGGATTACAGATGAGAAATACACTGTTATTCAAATTGTTGTTCCCCTATGAGTAATGTGCTGTTTCTCTCTGGATGTTTTCAAGATTTTTTCTTTTAGTATTCAGACATTTAATGATGATGTATCTTGGCATGGATTTCTTTGAATTTATCCTGTTTTATCCTGAATTATCCTGATCATGTACCTTCTTGAATCAGTAGATTTGTCTTTTTCCAAATTTGAGAAGTTTCAGACATTATTTTTTTAAATACTTTTTCAGTCCCACTCCCTCTTCTCTCTTTCTGGGTTTCTGTTAACACCAATGTTCGCCCTTTTTTTTCCCTAAGGGTCCTTGTCCCTGAGAAGCCATCTTTTTTTTTTTCCCCTGTCACTCACATCGGGTAAATGCTTTGATCTGTCTTCAAATTTTCTGAATCTATCCTCTGTTATGTCTACTCTACTATTTAACTTATACAGCAAATTTTTCATTTTGGTTATTATATTTTTTGGTTCTCTAATTTGCATTTGCTGTCTTTTTATAATTTGTATTTCTTTCATTAGATTTTCTATATTTCATTTGTTTCAAAAAAATTTATAGTTGTTTGCTGAAACATTATGATGCCTTCTTAAAAACCCTGTCAGATAATTCTAGAATCTAACTTATCTTGATGCTGGTGTCTGTTCATTGTCTTTTTCTCATTCCTGTTGTAATTGCTATGATAAGTGGTTTTTTTTTACTAAATCCTAGATATTTTTTGTCTTATATTAGACTGTGGATCCTATTTAATCTTTTTAGCGGTATAATGCAAGGACTAGGTGAGTCAGGGCTAGCAAGGGCTAGCTTCCTATCAGGCTCCTCCAAACTTTCCTGACCAAAATTGGGCACTATCACACTGCTTTATTACAGATGGATATGGTTAAAGTTCAAGTCCCTCTTTACCTCACTGTCACCTTCCTGGCAAAAGTGCACTGACTCATACTACCTGCAGTCTCTGAGTGGGGTTGTATGAGCAGCTCACTATTTGTCTCCACTGCCTCCAAGGCGGGAAAGTGGGGTGAGTTGACCACTTTGTTGCTGTGGGTAAGGGTGGAGGGTCAGCTCTTCACTGGACCCCCTGGCATGAGGGGAAGGGAGAAGCAGCTTGTCAACTACCCCTCCTTGCACCACTCTATTCTGCCTTGTAAATACCAGGAAAGGTGGAAGGTCAGCTCCCCAATGGGCCTTGATGACAGGGCAGGAGAGTGGAAGCCTAGTTGTAACTAGTTTTGCCTTGTACTGGCTTGTGAAGTTTCATTGCCACTGTGTGGAACCTCAACTCAATACTTGATCCCATTAATACCATCATGAGGTAGGGGGAGATCAGACCTATCTACTTCCAGATAAGTATGGAATCCTAGCCCCTTCAATACTACGTTCTCTGTTGTGTGTAGAGTTGAAAAATATTGTGGCTTTGCCTTCTGAGATGTCCTGTCTTTATTCTCCTCCCTCACATTAGTCTAGACCTTCTCTTTCCATCATCTCTGTTGTCCCTGTCCTGCTTGATTTTAATGCCACTAAAAGCAATTTCTTCTCAGTGTGGCGCCTTGTCCTAAAAGGAAACCCTGGCAAGTCAATTTAGAGTTCATAGAGGTTATACTGCTCTATCCCTTTTGGTCCATCTCAACACAGGCATGTGGTACTGGAGACAACAAACCTCCTTTTATAGCTCTTGTTCTCCAACTCTCTCCCATCATTGCTTTCCTTGCTTCTTCCTACATAGATTACTAGTAGGCAGGGGCGTTGTCTCCACAACCCATATTTTGGGATTTGTGGGGATATCTTTTCATCTTTTTATTTTATAAATTTGTTTCTGATGTCTAATGTTTATTTTTGAGAGAGAGAGACAGAGCACAAGACTGGGGGTTCAGAGAGAGGAGACACAGAATCTGAGCTGTCAGCACAGAGCCCGATGTGGGGCTTGAACTCATGAACCACAAGATCATGACCTGAGCTGAAGTCAGATGCTTAACCAACTGAGCTACCCAGGCACCCTTCTGATGTTTAATATTTAGTCTTGTTTTGACATCTAGTTGCTTTACCTTTTTTTATGTGGCAATTCAGAGTAACTAAACAACTTTGCTGCTCTGTTGTCATATTACCAGAATCTTGTCCCTCCTTCCATTCTTCATCTGCTATAGTCCATTCTTTCCTGAACAACCAGTTTGGTGTTCTCTCTGAATTGTTCATTCATGGGTGAAATGGCATTACATTACATGGGTGAAATGGTGTTCATAGGTTACCCAAACAGAAAAGAGAATTCTCATATTGAGTCAATGACTGATTTATGCCCTCCCTCTAAGTTCAGTGATAACAATTGCAGTAAAGGAAAAACTTCAGCTAGTCTTTTGGGACATCAAGCACATAAACTGAGATGTGCTTTTTGAATTTAAAATTTCTATAATGGCATTGACATTTCACAATTACACATAATAAAAATAAATACGTATGCAGTTAAAACAATCATATAAAACTCTAGCCACAGGACCAAAAGACTGATTCCTTCTTACTGATGTTTTTGTGAATTTTTTTAGTCAGAGCCTTGGTTAGTCTATAGTTTACAAGGAATAAAGATTAAAATAAGTAATGAAAATCATCTTTTAAAATGAAACGGGAATATGTTCATCGAGGAAGTAATATAATCTCTGTAATTGAGAATTAAAGGATAATTCAAAATCCTTGATTAAAAGAAGCCTATCCTTCTTTAAGAAATGCGCAATTTTCTATTGGTGCTCAAGCTTAAACAGAATTTATTATGTGAAATTTGCATAAGAGAATAATGAAAAAAGTACTGGGCAAAGGCTACTAATATGGCTTTATTATAAATAATAATGGATGAATATGCCCAAATTCCACATAAGCAAGGCTGCTTCCCTGTGATAACTCCATAGTAGTGTGTGTGTGTGTGTGTGTGTGTGTGTGTATTTTTTTTAATGTTTATTTATTTTTGAGAGAGAGAGAAGGGAAAGGCCAGAGAGAGAGGGAGACACAGAATCCAAAGCAGGCTCCAGGCTCCGAACTGTCAGCACAGAGCCTGACACGGGACTCGAACTCATGAGCCACCAGATCATGACCTGAGTCAAAGTCAGATGCTTAACTGACTGAGCCACCCAGGTGCCCCAGTAGTTTTTATTTTTAAAAACTAAAATCTAATCACCTTTCTTGTAGCCTTTAAAATCACTTTCTTCACTAAATATAGAATCTTAAAACACAAACTGACTTAACTCTTTAGGTCCTTTTTTGTTGAACCTATTTTTCAGTCACCTCAATCTATGTAAATTTCAAACCACTGGCTAATGAAATTCTGAACACTCTTAACATGAATATGATTTTTCTTATTATTTTTAGATCTCTGATAATTATTGTCAGAATAAGTAAATGTTTATATTAGAATAGAAAAAGTCTCAAATCAACAATCTAAGCTTCCACCACAAGGAAATAGAAAAAGAAGGAAATAGAAAAAGTTTTGGTTTTTTGAAAAGATAAAATTGTTAAACTTCTAGCAAGATTGACAAATATAAAAGGGAGATGAAGTTTTCAAACATCAAGAATAAAAGAGGAATTCTAACTACAGAACCTACAAACATTAAAAGGAAATTAAGTGAACAATACAAACAAGCCTATATGTAGAAAGTCAACAACTTACACAAAATTGCCAAATTCCTTGAAAACCACAAACACAAAACTCACCCAAGATGAAATAGATCATTTAAGTAGTCTTACATTAAATAGACTGAATATGTAGTTAAAAAGTTGCCAAAAATGGAAATCTCCAGACACAATTGTCTTCACTGGTAAATATACCAAACATTTAAAGATGAAATAATGTGTAGAATCTAGTCAAGTTCATGGAAGCAGAGAATAAGAATTATGGTTGCCAGGGGCTGGGAGGAGAGGGAGATGGAGAGATGTTGGTCAAGGGGTACAAACTTTCAGTTATGCAAGAGGAATACGTTCAGGAGATCTAATGTACAGCAATATGACTACAGCTAATAAAACTGTACTGTGTACTTAAAATTTGCTATTAAATTTTAAGTGTTCTCACAAGTAGGAAGAAAAAGAAAGAAAGAAAGAACGAAAGAAAGAAAATGGTAATTATGTGAGATGATAGATATGTTAGTTAACTTGATTGTGATGATTATTTTACAATGTATATGTATACTCAGAGCTGGGATGGGGGAGATGAAATAACACCAATTCAATACAAACTCTCCCAGAAAACAAAAGTGGAGGGAATGCTTCCCAGCTCATATAAGGCCAATATCAAAGTCAAACAAAGACAGTAAAAAAGAAAACTACAGTCCAATTTTCCTTATGAACATAACACAAGTTTTCAACAAAATATATCCATTAATATATAAAAAGAAAGATATACTACAACCAGGTATACTTTATACTGTAAGCTCAAAGCTGGCTCAATATATGAAAATCAATCAGTGTAATCTATCATTTTGACAGGCTAAAGAAAAACCATATGCTCAAATCAGTTGATGCAGAAAATCATTTGACTAAATCCAACATCCATTCATAATAAAACTCCCAGCAAACTAGAATTAAAAGGAAATTTCCTCAATCTGATAAAAAACCACAAAATTACTAATGCTAACAGCACACTTAATGGCTGGAGTCTTAATGGTTTTCCCCCTAAAATTAAGACCCAGGTAAAAGTCTCCACTTTCCCTAAAACAATTTATATAGTACTAGAAGTCCTGACCATTTCAATAATGCAAGAAAACAAAATAAAACAAAAGTGGAAGATTGGAAAGGAAGAACAAAACCTATCCTTATTTGTAGATTGCAGGATTCTCTACATAGAAAATCCCAAGGAGTCTACCAAAAATTCCAGAAGTATCAAGTGAGTTTAGTAAGATCACTGAATACAAAGTAAACACATAAATATCAATCATACTTCTACATATTAGCAAAAAAAAAATTGGAAATGAAAATTAGAAATGTGGTACTATTTAAAATTGCTCTAAAAAATTAAAACAAATTTAACAAAACATGTGCAGGATGTATATGGCAAATAATTCAAAATGCTGATTAAAGTATCAAAGGCCTAAATAAATGGAGAGTCATGCCATGTTCATAGATTGGAAGACTCAATATAGCTCAGGCTCCCAGGATTTTGGAGTAAAGTATGCCTTTACTTCAATGATAACTATCCTCCATTTGAAAACCAGCTTCTGATTTGCTACTGGGTTCCCCATAGAGACTAAACTCCCTAAACATGGGATAGCAAGTGACTATGTGACTCAAAATATCTATCATGAGCATGATAATCTATTTCACTGAATCAAAGTATTGGATGTATGAAAGACTATTCCTTTGTTAAATGGAATGGTAATTACAAGACCAGAAGATACAACCAAACTGTATAAGCAAGTGGTGCACACTCACATGGTACTAACTCCTACTACCTTAACACCTGATCCTTCATGCTCCTTAGAGCCCCATGGGAAGTCCACTATAAACATTTGACATTTCCAGAGGAGGAAAAACACCCTCCTTGGGTTATAGATGTGTCTGCAAGGTGTGGTGACATCATCTGGAAGTGAATGGCTGCTGCATTACAGCCCCACTCAGAGTTAACCCTGAAAGGCTCTGGTAAAGAAAAATTCTCCCTATGGACAGAGTTTTGAGAGGTATATTTGATTTTTCATTTTGTATGGAAGGAGACATTTGTTATTTTTTTTATTTGAAACACTTCACGAATTTGCTTGTCATCCTTGCTCAGAGGCCATGCTAATTTTCTCTGTATTGTTCCAATTTTAGTATATCTGCTGCTGCAGCTAGCACAGAAGGAGACATGTTAAGAGTCATATTGATTCATGACCAATGGCTCAGTGAGTTGATTGGTATTCCAGGGCTAAGAAGAAATATAACTGGAAAATTAACAAGGAGCTCTGGAGGAGAGACTATGTGGATGCGCTTCTAAGAATTGCACAGCGTAGGGGAATGTTAATTCTCATTAGGGGATAAGACATGAGAGGGTGGAAAGCAAATGAAGTTTGGATGTTTATACCTTTGGCTCCTTATGCTGAGACTTGAGTTGGCCACAATGTTCCTATTAGTAAGGTCACAGCTCCCTTAGGTGCACTCTTTTCTGCCAGGTTGTAGTTAATACTTCCTGCCTCCATAGCAGTTCTTGTGGTGATAATGGCTCCCTACTGTCACTAGTCACAGGTGATTCATCAACCCTGCCCGTGTTTTTTATTAGATCTCCTTAAGTATGCCATTGTTTCTTAATTGACCACAGCAACCCTGATCATAAACTACACAGGAGTGGAAATTTTTATTGCCTATTATCCCAGTATCTAGAATGATGTCTGTCACACTGCAGGTTTTCCATAAATGTTTGTTGAGTGAATATGTGTTTTGTCCACTTTCCTTCCATTAAAACATGAATAGCAATTTCTTAAACATCATTAATAATCAGTTTTCAAAAATGCATGGTATCTGGTATTAAAATAGATGTGAGGAAACAGTGTAAACTGTTATAACCTTTCTGAAGACTATTTGCATTTATCAAATATTTAACAGGTACACATTTTAACTGGGTAAGTCTATCATTTGGACATTTGTGCCAAAGAAATAATCACATATATATACAAAAGATGTAGGGACAATGATGTTTGCTATGTATTATTTATAATAGTGAAACTTGGAGACAAGCTGAACGTCAATCACAAAGATTGATTGAATAAACCTGATACGCCCTTACAATACAGAAAAGAATGATAGTTCTACAAAGCCTGACCAAATAACCAGATCAGAAGATAACTTTAAGTGTAAAAACAAGTTGTAAATAAATAGTAACCATTTCCTTTGAAAAATGCATTGTTAGCTTTAGCATAAAGTCTAGAGCTAAGCTTCAGTTCATATTGGTTTTATTTGGAAAATGAGATGGAAAGAAGGGAGCTTCCATTAGCCCATCATCACTGCTATATTTTGATCAAATTGAGCATGTATTTACATTTTTAAAAGAAACACTTAAATATATTTATATTTAAAAGATAAACAAGAGCAACTCAAGTGTTTAAAAAGTAAGTCTTGCTCAGCACAGAACTTAAGGGCAATAAAATATCAAATTGTAAAGCCTATTACAAAACAAATGGGGTGAAACTGTCACATTTAGCTTTCTCATTTACAAGTGCAAGGTTTTTGTCCAGAAAGCTGCAAGAAGGGTATTTTACTATTGAGGAACCAATTACGGCGTTTATGGAAAATAACGCCTTTTGACCCTCCTAAAAACAAACAAAAAAAACACATTATCAGGGTCCATTTTTGCAAAGATAGAAAACTCAGTCAGATTAAGGGGACATATCCACGACCCTCGGGAATTGTCCAACAGAGAACACTCTTTTCCCACCAGGAGTAAACCCAGACTCTTCTCACGTTGGCCCGGGACATGGCGGTGGGAGGAGGAGCTAGACGGGTAAACATCCCCGGACTCCACCCGCTGGGAGGAAGGATGCGCCAGCACCCGCACCGCCCAGGCCGCCCCGGAAGAGCTAGAACTGAGGCCCACCCTACCCCTCCGGCCACCTCTAGACTCCGCGGAGCTAGGCGGCAGGGCAAGGCGAGAAAGCGGCGGCGGCTGGGCTGGGGAGCCCCTGGAAGAGCGCGTCACCACCTGCTGAGCTCCGCCCACCACCCGTTCCGCAGGTCTAGAGCCTCGGAGTCCACACACCCCTCAGTGGGCTTGGGAGAGGCTAAGAACGGCGGGCCCCAGGGGCGGGGTTCTAAGGGGGGGGAGGGAGAAACGAGAGTTTCCTGGAAAGAGTAAAGCTTTCCGCGTGTGTTCATATAGATTGCAACTAACTTGTTGATGACTGTATACCTTTCCCCCCCCCATCTTATAAGTAGGGTCCAGTTTTAAAAAATCATTGTCATAGGGGCGCCTGAGTGGCTGAGTCGGTTCGGTGTGGGACTCC
Source organism: Lynx canadensis (assembly GCF_007474595.2). Lineage (NCBI taxonomy): Eukaryota > Metazoa > Chordata > Mammalia > Carnivora > Felidae > Lynx > Lynx canadensis. The sequence goes on along the minus strand of NC_044315.2, from coordinate 30,896,577 downwards.
TGATCTCAGTTCAGGTCTTGGTCTCAGGGTCGTGAGTTCAAGCCCACAGTTTTGCTCGGCGCTGGGCGTGAAGCCAACTTAAAAAAAAAAAGGAATGGGGCGCCTGGGTGGCGCAGTCGGTTAAGCGTCCGACTTCAGCCAGGTCACGATCTCGCGGTCCGTGAGTTCGAGCCCCGCGTCGGGCTCTGGGCTGATGGCTCAGAGCCTGGAGCCTGTTTCCGATTCTGTGTCTCCCTCTCTCTCTGCCCCTCCCCCGTTCATGCTCTGTCTCTCTCTGTCCCAAAAAATAAATAAATGTTGAAAAAAAATTAAAAAAAAAAAAGGAAGGAAGAACGAGAGAAACAGTAAAAAAGATGTTCTTATAATATTATGACTGTGTGACCATAATTTGTTTTTTTAAAAAATCAACAAAATGCGCATTATAAGGTTTAAACAGGATCTTCTCCGGCAAATGTGTGATTTGCTTGATAACCATTTTATATTATTTTCCATTGTGTGTTCTTTCGTATATTATGTATTCTTGAAATTTGCTTTTTTTTTCTCCTTTCCTGGGATAAACTCTATTGGTCACACTTTCTTTTATACTACTGTTGTTGTGCGCCATATTCAAGTGTCTGTATTTACATTTCTCAACCTTATTCTCAACAGATATTTGTATCTTTACTTCTCTGAGCAGCTTTGCCTTTAAAAGGTACATTGATGGAGAGAGAATCCCTATTTTTTCTTTGTATTACAAAAATTTGGAAAACATAAGAAAAGTAGAAAATGGTAAAATGAACATATATAGCCAGCCATGCCATTGATTTAAGAAACCTTACTTAATCTTTTGCCATATTTGCTGTTAGTTTTTGCTGAAATTTCGTAAAGCGAATTAACAAAGTTAATTTCAGTGCTAAGTGCGGCACTATGCATACCTTTATAAAATCAATACATTTTCCAATCTAATTCCACTTAACAGTTAACTCTAATATTCCTTAATATTCCTTATTGCCAGTCCACATTCAAATTTCTCAAATTGTTCCCGACGTCCTTAGCGATAGTTGCTTTTCCGTTTGGGGTTTGATGGAGGACCACACATTGCATTTCGCTTTAATGTTCAAATTTAACCTCTACACCTGGAGGCTCTGAGCGATCCTGGGTAGGAGACACTATCAAAGACATTTTCCAACCGTCTACTAAGAAACTGCAAAGTAACGTCAAGGCGTGCGTGCAGGCCCTGCTCTGCCTTCCTGCTTCTGCACTCTCTGCCCTGGTGGGGAGGTGCTGCCTAGGCCTTGGTTGTACACATCTGGAATGGAAGGCGGGTGTGGAGACTCTGCGCTGCCTGGAAACACTGAGTAGAGTGGGCTTGTGACCCAGACTGCGGGAGCAGGAAGTCTTAAGGACCATCCCCCTCACTCCTACCCCCACCCTTGGGCTCAACCTCCAAGTCAGGCTTCCGGATGCAGTTGAGACTGAGCCCACGTCAGGAACAGGTGTTCGGTGCACGCTGGGATCTGCGGGAATCGGTGCCCGGCCCCACCTGCAGCACAACCAGAGAAAAGCCCCTGTTGGTGGCAGGAAGGTAAAAAGTATTTATATTGTAGACTGTGAGCGTGCCAAAGAGCACCAGAGGTGGGTCTGCGGTGGTACCCAAGCTCTGGAGCCAGAAAGACGAGGTTGGGGGGGGGGGGGGGAGGGGTAAATTCCAGCTGTCACCTGTAAGCAGGGACTAGAAAAGGAACCTGGATAAGAAGTATCTCAACTGACAATGAAGGTATTAATAACTGTCTCATGGCGTTGTTTTGAAACGTAAGTCTAAGTTGTAAATCAAATAGGCTGGTTCAGGGTACTAAGCCCTGAGTAAGTGACAACTGTTGTTTTATATTTAGAAGACATTTTGTTCCTTTTAATTGGGTAGTTTATGTAAACCTCACAACCATTCTAACCATTCTGTGAGAATAACAACCAAGGCTCAGGTTGGTGGAGTGAATGTGCCCAGGTCAGAAGGTAGCAGGGAGGGAGTTTGGATTCAAGGGCAGGTGTGCTTTACTTCTAACCTCAGGCTTTGTGTAAATGTAACACCTTCCTAAAAACAGCACTGCAGCCTTCAGAGCACTTAGCAGAGTGACCTGTCCCTAAATCCCCAGAGATATAATGGGAAGTGAATGTAAGATAGAATCTACCATGCCTCAAATGTGTTCTAGGATTTCTGGTGTCTCCTCAGATCCCTTGAGTCAGACAGAGCCTTCTAGCCCCCAATGCACTGGCAGTCTGTATTTTCAGTCTGAGATTATAGTGATTCCAAGAGGCTCCACTTTGTGGCCTTAAAATTAGTTCCTCAGGCTCAGGAGCTGGGGCTCCTAGGAAATTCATTTTAGAGCAAAGCAGCTTTTAAGAAGCAGGAAGCAAGGGACTCCGGTAATAAGAATCTTCCCTGGAAAAGAGCACCCCTTCACCTTAGACTTCAATCCAGAATTTCAGAGTAGAGACAGGAGAACCCACAAAGGTCTGCACAGCCAGAAGCATTTCTTGATCCCCCTGTCAAGAATGAGACAGACTGGAATGCAAGCTGGTGCAGCCACTCTGGAAAACAGTATGGAGGTTCCTCAAAAAATTAAAAATACCCTACGACCTAGCAATTGCACTACTAGGCATTTATCCAAGGGATACAGGTGTGATGTTTCTAAAGGACACATGCACGCCCATGTTTAGAACAGCACTATCAACAATAGCCAAAGTATGGAAAGAGCCCAAATGTCCCTCGGATGAATGAATAAAGAAGAGGCGGTATATATATATATATATATATATATATATATATACACACACACACAATGGAGTATTACTTGGCAATCAACAAGAATGAAATCTTGCCATTTGCAATTACATGGATGGAACTGGAGGGTAGTATGCTAAGTGAAATTAGTCAGTCAGAGAAAGACAAAAATCACATGACCTCACTCATATGAGGACTTTAAGAGACAAAACAGATGAACATAAGGGAAGGGAAACAAAAATAATATAAAAACAGGGAGGGGGGCAAAACAGAAGAGACTCATAAATATGGAGAACAAACTGAGGGTTGCTGGAGGGGTTGTGGGAGGGGGGATGGGCTAAATGGGTAAGGGACATTAAAGAATCTACTCCTGAAATCATTGATTCACTATATGCTAACTAATTTGGATGTAAATTTTTAAAAATTAAAAATAAAATTAAAAAAAAAAAGAATGAGACAGACTTGGTGATGCCACCACATTCAGAAGTCACAACATTGTGTGACAGTGGGAAGTGTGGGCCAGCTTTGAGAAGAGCAAGGTGAGCAAGGGGTAGGTTGCTCAGGAAAGGCCACTTTGTTGGAAAGCTTGTGAGAATGAGGTCTGTGGGTACCCTTAACCAGGAAGAAGAAAGAAAGTCTGCCTTCACTTTTCCTAAATGGCCCCATGCTTTACAGATGCTGCTGTCACATGTGTCCATCACCTTACATGATGATTCATGAAGAGTTTCCATGCTCATCTACCTCTGACTTATTGAAAACTTTAAAGAACCTTTAAAGATCCAAGAATGTCAGTCAATTGTCCAGAGTCACCTATATGACAGATCTGAAAATCAAAGTGCCATTATTTGGTGTCAGGTCCATGTTTCAGTTCATTTATGTTTAATGAAGAGTAGTGATCTTTTATGTGGCGGTTCACAGTTTGTTTATCCATTCACCAACTGATGCATATTTGGATAATTTTCAGCCATGAACATTTATATACAGGTTTCTATGTGTGGACATATGTCTTCATTTTCTTGGGTGAATACCAAGGAGTGAATGACATTGCTGGATCTCATAAGAAGTGTATGTTTGACATAATAAGGAGCTGTCATACTTTTTCAAAGTGGCCGTACCATTTTTCATTTCCATCAGCAAGATGTGAGGGGTCTAGTTGCTCTGCATCTTCATCTGAATTTAATGATGTCAGGTTTTTCTATTTGAGCCATCATATTGCTTTGTAATGGTATTACATTTTAGTTTTAATTTGATTTTTCTAATGTATAATAATGAGTATGTTTTTGTTTGTCATCTGTTCCTTTTTGATGAAGTGCCTATTTGATCTTTTCCTCATCTTAAAAAGTTGTTTCTTACTGATTTCAAGAGTTGTATATATGCTACAAAAGTTTTTCCAAAGATAAATGATTTGTAGATACTTTCCCTCAGCCTGTGTTTTTTCGTATTCTTAATAGTATTTTTCAAAAAGCAGAGGTTTTTACTTTAAGGAACAAGAAAAACCTCAAATAAACTAACCTTAAACCTAAAGGAACCCCCCCAAAAAAAAGAACAACAACAACCTCAACAAGTGAAGCTGAAAGCCAACAGAAGGAAGGGAATAATAAAGATTAGAGCAGAAATAAATGATATAGAAACAAACAAAAAACAGTAGAACAGATCAATGAATGAAACCATAAGCTGGTTCTTTGAAAAAATTAATAAAATTGATAAACCCCTTGCCAGGCTTATGAAAAAGGAAAGAGAAAGGACCCAAATAAATAAAATCACAAATGAAAGAGGAGAAATAACAATGAACAGCATAAAAATATAAACAATAATATAAGAATATTATGAAAAACTATATGCCAAAAAATTGAACAAGCTGGAATAAATCGATAAATCCCTAGAAACATATAAACTTCCAAAACTGAAACAGGAAGAAATAGAAAACTTGAATAGACCAATAACCAGCAAAGACATTGAATCAGTAACACAAATCTCCCAACAAACAAAAACCCTGGCCTCACAGGGGAATTCTACCAAACATTTTAAAAAGAGTTAATGCCTATTCTTCTCAAACTATTCCAAAAAAAATAGAAAAGGAAGGAAAACTTCCAACCTCATTCTATGAGGTCAGCATTACCCTGATACCAAAATCAGATAAAGACTCCACTAAAAAAGAGAACTACAGGCCAATATCCCTAGTGAACATAGATGTAAAAATTCTCAGCAAAATGCCGGCAAATCAAATCCAAGATTCACTCACCGTGTTCAAGTGGGATTTAGTCCCAAAATTCAAAGGTGATTCAATAGTCACAAATCAATGAGCATGATACACCACAATAATACAAGAAAGAATAAGAACCATATGATCCTTTCAATAGATGCAGAAAAAGCATTTGACAAAATACAAACATCTATTCATGATAAAAACTCTCAACAAAGTTGGTTTAGAGGGAACATACCTCAACATAATAAGGGAGCCATATGCAAAAAATGCACAGCTAATATAATAATCAATGGGGAACAACTGGTAGCTTTTCCTCTATGGTCAGGAACAAGATAGGGATGTTCTCTCTCACCACTGTTACTTAACATAATACAAAAGTCCTAGCTATAGCCATCAGACAACACAAATAAATAAAAGGCATCTAAATCAGCAAGGAAGAAGTAAAAGTTTAACTATTTGCAGATGACATGATACTCTATATAAAAAACCTGAAAGACTCCACCAAAAAATTATGAGAACTGATATATGAATTCAGTAAAGTCTCAGGATACAAAATCAACATAAAGAAATATGATGCATTTCTATACACCAATAATGAAGCAGCCGAAAGAGAAATTAAGGACTTCATCCCTTTTACAATTGCACCAAAAACCATGAGATAGCTACTAATAAACCTAACCACAGAGGTGAAGGACCTGTACTCTGGAAACTATAAAACACTGATGAAAGAAATTGAAGAAGACACAAAGAAATGGAAAGACATTCCATGCTCATGGATTGGAAGAACAAATATTGTTAAAATGTCTAGACTACACAAGGCATTCTATACATGCAATGCAATCCCTATCAAAATACCAACATCATTTTTCACCAATGTAGAACAATCCTAAGATTTGTATGGAACTGCAAAAGACCCCAAATAGCCAAAACAATCTTGAAAAGAAAAAACTGAAGTCATCACAATTACAGATTTCAAGTTATGTCACAAAGCTGTAGTGATCAAAACAGTATGGTACTGGCACAAAAATAGACACAGATCAATGGAACAGAATAGAAAACCCAGAAATGAACCCACACCTATAAGGTCAATTAATGTTACACAAAACAGGAAAGACTATCCAATGGGGAAAAGACAGTCTCTTTAACATACGGTGTTGGGAAAACTGGACAGCAACATGCAAAAGAATGGAACTGGAGTACTGTCTTAGACTATACAGAAAAACAAATTCAAAATGTATGAAAGACCTAAATGTGAGACAGGAAACCATTAAAACACCAGAGGAGAACACATGCAGTAACCCTTGTCATCAGCCACAGTAACTTCTTTCTAGATATGTCTCCTGAGGCAAGGGAAACAAAAGGAAAAATAAACTATTGGGAGTTCATCAAAATAAAAGCTTCTGCACAGCAAAGGAAACAATCAACAAAACTAAAAAGCAACCTTTGGAATGGAAGAAGATATTTGCAAACAACATATCTGATGAAAGGTTAGCATACAAAATATATAAAGAACTTAAACAACTCAACAGCTAAAAAACAAATAATACAATTAAAAAATGGGCAGAAGATATGAATAGACATTTTTCCAAAGAAGATATCCAGATGGCTAAAAGACACATGAAAAGATTCTCAACATCACTCATCATCTGGGAAATACAAATCAAAACTACAGTATGACCTCACACCTGTCACAATGGCTAAAATCAACAATAAGAAACAACAGATGCTGGTGAGGATATGGGGAAAGGGGAACCCTTCTACACTGTTGAGAATGCCAACTGGTGCAGCGTTCTGAAAAATGGTGTAGAGTTTCCTCCAAAAGTTAAAAATAGAACTCTTCGACCCAGAAATTGCATTACTGGTATTCACCCAGAGAATATAAAAGTACTACTTCAAAAGGATACATGCACCCCAATGTTTGTAGCAGCATTATTGACAACAGCCAAATTATGGAAATAGCCCAAGCATCCATTGACACATGAATGGATGGCAGATGAATTTATATATATATATATATATATATATATATATATATATATATAATGGAATATCACTCAGCCATAAAAAATAATGAAATCTTGCCATTTGCAACAATGTGGATGGAGCTACAGAGTATTATGCTAAGCGAAATAAGTCAGAGAAAGACAAGTATCATATGATTTCACTCATATGTAGAATTTAAGAAACAAAACAAATGATCATAGGGAAAGGAAAAGAAAGAGGGAGGCAAACCAAGAACCATACTCAACTATACAGAACAAACTGATGGTTACCGGAGGGGAGGTATGTGGGAAACAGGTTAAATAGGCGATGGTGTTAAGAAGTACACTTGTGATAAGCACTGGGTGTTGCATGTAAATATTGAATACCTGATTTGTACACCTGAAACTAATATTATACTATATGTTAGCTAACTGGAAATTAAATAAAATCTTAAAAAAAGAGCAGAGGTTTAAATTTATCAATTTTCATAATTTTCAATGCTTTTATTTCATGGGTGTATTAATCTATTTGGACTGCCATAACAAAATACCACAGACCAGGTAGATCCAACAACATAAGTCCAAGAGCAAGATGTGATCAGTATTGGTTTTAGGTGCAATCTCTCTTCCTGGCTTGCAGAGGGCCACTTTCTGTGTCCTCACATGGCCTTTTATCTGTGCACACACACAGAACGAGAGTGTTCTCAGGTGCCTCTACCTCTTCCTCTAAGGACATCAATTCTATCAGATCAGGACCCCACCTTTATCACCTCATTTAACCTTAATTACCTCCTTATGGTCTGGCCCTATCTCCAAATACAGCCACATAGGGGTTAAGGCTTCAACATACATGGGAGACACAGTTCAGCCCATAACAGTAACTTATACTTTTTTGTATGTCTTATCTAAGAAATATTTGCCTAATATGGTCACAAGCCTGTCACTTTTTATTTCCTTTTATAAGTTTGAAAGTTACAGCACCATTTGTTGAGAAGTATATACTTTCTCTGTTGGATTGCCTTGGTTACCTCTGTTGGGAATCAATTGAATATAAATATGTGCCTCTGAAATACAAGTCTGGTTCTGAGTACTACCTCCAGGGTTTAAATGGATCTCTTTATTGATTCCCCATTACCCTAGCAGAGGACCCAGAGTGAGGATGTGTGTACCCTAGTGAGTCACTGGTATACAGGAAATGATTATGGGAAGCTTATTTATAATGACTTTATCTTTAAGAAGGTACTAAGTTTGGGGCACATGGGTGGCTCAGTTGGTTAAGCGTCCAACTTCAGCTCAGTTCATGATCTCATGGTTCATGGGTTCGAGCCCCGTGTCAGGCTCAGTGCTGACAGCTTGGAGCCTGGATCCTGCTTCAGATTCTGTGTCTCCCTCTCTCTGCTCCTCCCTTCCTCTCTCTCTCTCTCAAAAATAAATAAATATTAAAAAAAAAATTTAAGGCACTAAGTTTTATCAGTAGTAATATTAACTGGTAGCATATGTACATATTTTTGAAATATATACAGATGAATTAGGACATGAAAATAATATTGATACTAATTGTGTGATGCCTCAGAGTATAAGACAGAGTTAGGTTTTTAATAACATTTTATAATTTTATTTATTTTATATTTTGTTTTAAACTGTTAACAGTAAACATTATATAAGAGTTTTCAGAGGTCATGTCACCAGTTTCTAAACACTCCAGATTGATCAGAAATGTGCTGTTACAGGCAGCACCATCATTCAAGGATGTAACTGTGGAGTTCACCGAGGAGGAGTGGAAGCATCTGGGCCCTGCTCAAAGGACTCTGTACAGACACATGCGCATCCTGGTGGATGAGCAGACCTTGCCACGTCATTGCCTCGAGAATGCAATCCTGTTTTTCATGATTGCTACTTTTATCATATGTGTCATATCCTGTTCTGTTTCTACTAATTAACTTTTCTCCTGGTTAAGGGTCATATGTGCCTTCTTTGCATGCTTTGTAATTTTTTTTATTAGATTCTAGTTGTTATGGATTTTACATTATTGGGTGCTATATTTTTTGGTATTTTAAAATGTTTTGGGGCTTTCTCTGGAATAAAGCTATGTTATTTGGAATTAGTTTGATCCTCTCAAGGTCTGCTATTAAGCTTTGTTCTGTAGGATTCAGAACACCTTCTGGTTTAGGGCTAATTTTGTTCCAGTACCAATTTTGTTCCTGTAGCCTTCAGGTTATTCTACATATCCTCCATTAATTAAGAAACCTTTCCACTCTGGCTGGTGGGATAAAAAACTTCTTTTTTCTGTATTTTCCACTCTACACCTTCCCAGCAGTTCTTTCCCTAACCTTGAATAGTTTTCTTACATGCAAGCACAAGTCCATACTCAGCCAAAGATTCACAGAGACCTTTCTGCAGATCTCATGGCTCTCACTTAGTGCAGCTCTTTCCTCTCCAGTGTTTTGTCTGGCAAATTCTAGTTGCCTCAGCATTCTAAACTCCTAACATTGTCTCCTCAACTTATTGAGACTGTCAGGCTTTTTTTTGGAGGCACGGTGGGCGGGGCGGGGGGGGGGGTCCCTTTGTTATGCTGTGCCATAGAAATTTTCCAAACTCTGGCCAAAATAGGGTTCACCCAAGTTGTTTCCTTTTTCCTAAGAGTTCCCTGTCAATGTCCGATTTTGCACTGCCTATTGTCCAATTTTGTATGGTTCTCTACTTTGTTTGACATGAGGAGGTAAAGTGAAATCTCTATGTGGTCCCTTTTATAAAACCCAAAGCACCTGGGCCATTTTTAGAAGTTAATATTATTTTGTCCTGAGATTCAGGGATCTAAGGAGATTCATTCTTTTGTCATCTCCTCAAAAATGAGCACCTCAGATGAATCCCATCAATGTGCAGCTCTTAAGCTATAGCTTCCTTTACATTCAGAAGTATTGAAGCACATGCAGCTGATCTAAATCCTAAATTATTTTCCATTTATAGAGTACAGTATTAGAAAAACATAAGTGATCTTCAAGTCGGAGGAAGGAGAAAATCCATGGTTATTAGAGGAAGAATCTCTAAATAGGAGCCAGACAGATGAGTTATTGAGTACTAGCAGAAGGTATCCAGGGAAAATTAAATCCAAAGTGATCAGTTACAGATGGGAATTTTTAGAGGTTTTTATCTTTGGAAATTAACAAAGAATGGATTCAGCATACTATGGAAGATGAAAGTGTAACATAACCAATGCAATGTAAACATATTGATTCTTTCATCTTTAGAAGCTAGAAGCCCAACTATATCATTTACAACTGACAAATCAAGTTATAGATTTGTATTTAATAGTAAAATGATAAAAACTGAGAAACATTTTAAAAGGCACTAAAATAGGGATTAAAGGATGGTTAGAAAGAAAGAAAAAACATTAATTTTATCATTGGTTCTATAATATGGAATTATTAGATACTATGGAAATAGAAGATTCATAAAATACAAAAGTTTATAATTATAAAGGTACTTAGAGCAGAACACAATATTTTGTAATTATAGAAGAAAAGTCAATGGAACAATGAAAACAGAACTATTACTAAAAATATTTTTTCTTTTACTTTTTTACAGTATAATTCAGCATAAAGTACAACAAATTTATCTGCCACATCAACTAATATAAAGTTACCTATTAAGTGCTATCAGATTGTAAAAAAGAAAGATATCCAAAAATAATGCAGACTGTTTGAAATATAAAATAATACATTAGTAAGCCAATAAATGTACAAATAATTCAGGGTTTATTTACCTAGCTGCCACATGTTGAATTCAAACAAAACAATATTAAATCAGAAAACCAGCACTCAAATGATGTTTTTAAAAGACCAGTTTCAAGGGATAGTAAAAGTTTTAAATATCTGTGTATCAAATAAGTTATCAGGATCCATAAAAAAATTGTAAGAGATATAAGGATAAAGGGAAACAAATTAGGTGTAGTAGACCTTAATATACTCCCAGATTTTATACCAAATTTAGTAGAGAGCAATTGAAGTTCTGGAACAAAGGTTGGCAATACAGTACAATACAATACAAACAATACAATACAAAGGTTGGCAATACAGTGCAATAACTACAGGCCTTGAGCTGAATTCAACCTGATACCCGTTTTTATAAATTAAGATTTTGGAACTCAGCCATTTCAGTTCTTTTATGTATTGTCAGCTACTGCCTTTATACTACAAAGGCATAGTTGTCTAATGACAGGGACCACATGGCCTACAAAGTCTGAAATATTTATTATCTGGCCTTTTACAGAAAAACTTTTTGCTAATCCATACTCTAGAACAATGGTGCTCAACAGAAGGTGATTTTGCCCACCACAGGACATTTAGCAATCTCTGGAGATATTTTTGGTTGTCACAACTGAGAGATGATATTACTAGTATTTCATGTAGAAACTAGGGATGCTGCTAAATATCTTATAAAGCACAGGACAACCACAGCTACCTCCATCATACATGCACACAACCAAGAATCATCTGGTCCAAAATGTTAATAGTGACAAATTTGAGAAACTCTGCACTAAAATATATACATAGAATATTTAAAAAGTGAACCTAATAAATATCTAGATGCGTCTTTTAAACTGTGTGCTCTAAAAATAATTAACCAATGTTGACGGTACATTCAGAAAATATAAAAGTATATTAGAACCAAAAAAAACTTTCAATAAACTCCACAAAATACAAATATCACAGTTCAGTAAAATGAGAAATTGAAAATAATGTAAACAAAACTAAAATCTGATCATTTAAAAATCTTGAAATGAAATGAAATGAAAAATCTATTCAGATATGTAAGCATAACTGTGGAGTAGGAGGCTCCAAGCTCTTGTTTCTCCCATAGAACTACTGGGGTGGGGGGGATCCTGTCTGAACCAACTTTGTCATAGCTGTGGAAAAAGTCAAAGGTTTATAGCAATCAGGCAAACATCTGATCAAGAAAAAACATCTTCAAACTAATAGGAAAGTTTTGTGACACTTGTACTCATTCCTTCCCCTTGCAGTCATGACAGTGATTTTGGTGTTGAAGCAGCAGCAGCAGTTCAGTTTCCAGTTCCCTTCCTTGAGCTGGGAACAAAGCAGACCTTTCTTGAAAGTTGTGTGTACCTGTTTTAAACTGGGAGATACAAGGCACATGTCTGTTACATATAACTTGGAAGTTGGGCAGATACATGGTGGGAGCTGCTCTTAATACCTATAAGATTCACAGATGTCTGGGGCAAGAGATTACAAGTGAAAATATATAATAGGCCATTTGAGGTCTGGAGAAGCTGAGGTGAGACTGTTTAAGAAATTAGAACATTCGGAAGCAGCCATGTATACAAAGGAATTTAGAAAGCCACATGCATGCCCAGAAAGACCTAAGAAGACTTTAAGCTTTCACCTTGGGTTGATTCCTAGGTGCAGGACAAATTTAGCTAAGTGCTAAAGGACTACTCTAACATAAGGTCAATTTGCAAAGCCCAAGGGGAGTTCTTGGTATTCAGGGAAATCTTTGTTAAAACATTAGCTAAACATGAGCTAAAGGAATAGAGACTTCAGTTACCACACAGAGCAAAAAGCAGTTTTTGCAAAAATAGATGAAAAGTCTCAAAAAATGGAGTACTACAGTCTTTGACAATCAAAAAACTAAACACCAGACCCTAAAGAATGGGGAGAATCTGAATTCCAGAGTTACCATGTTATAATAGTCAAACAAATAATTTTCAACAACAACAACAAAAAATCACACATAATATGGTGATCCCAGGAGAAGAGAGAGAAATAGAAAGATTATTTTAAGAAATAATGGCTGAAATATCCTCAAATTTGCTGAAAGATACATATCTACAACAAGGTGAACAAACTCCAAGTTGGATAAACTCAAAGAAACTCAACTTGGGACACAGTATAATCAAATTACCAAAAGACAAAGACAAAAAGAATCTTCAGAGCAGCAAGAAAGAAACAATTCATTACTGCTTCATTGATAGTCTCAGCCTATCAATAATGACAGCAGCTAGGAATTCCTGAGGCACTCCCTTGGGCCCATGCTGCTTGTGACACTTCCCAGCTGGAGCCAATGTTGTAGTGGGACCAGCCCTGGCAACTCTTATATGATTATAAGCTGCACCTCAGAAACAACTGTCAGGGAACTTTGAAAAAACAAGGCTTTCTGAAAGGGGAACTCAATGGGTGGAGGAGGCTTAACTCCTTATTTAGTTGTTTAGCCAGTAGTTCTGTCATACTGGGGGCAGTATGTTTATTCAAGATGGATATCTTTGAAATGGATGTCTCCAACAATCAAAGCTTAATATCAGCCTCTTACACTAATCAAAAAAGCTAATGTCAGGCACTTACACTATAATTACTTATAAGGGATCTTCAAGGAAATTATCAGATAATTTCTAATAAGAAACCTTGGAAACCAGAAGACAATAGGATTGTATATTTAAGGTGCTAAAAGAAAAAAAAATGTCCAGCCTGAAATTCTATATCCAGCAAGACATTTACTGAAAAACAAGGCAGAAATTAAGACCCAGATAAACAAAAGCTGAGGGCAGTCATTACTACTACACATGCCCTTTTAGAAATACTAAAGGAAATCCTTCAGGTTGAAATGAAAGAATGCCAGACAATAATTGGAAGCCACATGAAGAAATAAAGATCTTTAGTTAAAGTAAACATGTGGGCAAGTACATACACCAATATTATTGTAATTTTGGTTTTTAACTTTTTTCTACTGATTTTAAGAGACAGATACATAAAAAATAATTATAAGTCTATGTTATTATACACATAATGTATAAAGATGTAATTTCTGATATCAGTAACATAAAGAAGAGGAATGGAGCTATTTGGGAGTAGAATTTTTGTATGCAATTGAAGTTAAGTTGGCATCAATTAAAATTAGATTGCTCCAACTTCAACATATTATATATAACATCTATGGTAACCACAATAAAAATATCTATAAAATATACACAAAATGAAATGAAAATGGGTTCAAAGTGTATCACTACAAAAATCAAGTAAACACAAATGAAGGACGTAATGGAAGATATGAGGAGCAAAAAAGCTGTAAGACTACACAAGGAAATAACAAAATATCACAGGTAAGCCCTTGTTTATCAGTAATTACTTTCAGTATAAATAGATTAAACTCTCAAGTGGGTAGTGATTAGCAGAATGAATTTTAAAATGATCCAGGAATATGCTGCTTACAAATGACATACTTTGGATCTATTTCAACAAAAGTGAAGGGATAGAAAAAGATGTCCTATACCAATAGTAACCAAAAGACAGCTTGGATGCCTACACTATTATCAGATAAAATAGACTTTACATCAGAAACTGTCACAAGAGACAAATGAAGGTGATATTTTATTGATTAAAGAATTTATTCACTGAAATAAATAACAATCACTAATATACATGCACTGAACACCAGACCTCCAAAATTTATGAAAAAATTGACAGAATTGAAAGGGGAAATAGGTAATTCTACAATTACAGTTGGAGACGCCAATACACATAATCAGTAATGAATAGAAAAACCAGTCAAAAGATTAATAAGGAAAAGATTATTTGAACAACCTGCAAACTAATTAAACTTAACAGATGTATAAAGAACACACCACCAAATAACAGCAGAGTATATATTTTTCTCAAGCACATGTGGGTCATTGTCCAGGGCAGATTATATGTTAGAACACAAAACAAATCTTAATAAATTTTAAAAGAATGGGGGGGGCGCCTGGGTAGCTCAGTAGATTAAGTGGCCAACTTCGTCTCAGGTCATGATTTCGTGGTCCATGAGTTCGAGCCCCGCGTCAGGCTCTGTACTGACAGCTCAGAGCCTGGAGCCTGTTTCAGATTCTGTGTCTCCCTCTCTCTGACCCTCCCCCATTCATGTTCTGTCTCTGTCTCAAAAATAAATAAACATTAAAAAAAGAATTTAAAACAATAAAAGACTGAAATTATAAAAAAAAAAACTCTTCTCATCACAAACCTAGAAAAAAAAAACAAAGAAAACTTTAAAATTCACCAATAAATGGAAATTAGACAACACAACACTCTTTAAAAACAAAAAACAAAACAAAAACAAAAAAAACAGAAGACAAGAAACGTCCCAGTCAATATATCAACAGCATCAGGGTAAGCAAGAAAAGGACTTCACAAAGAGACTGACATTTACACTTTTTGACAAAACTGAAATACACTGAATTACAGAGCAAATTCACTAAAACAATAAAGAAAATCTGTCCTTGTGAAGGTTATATTTTTACCCCCCCCAAATTGTTTCAATTTTGATAATTACACCACACACTGGCTAAGAAAATAAAGCATGGTATTTAGCAACAGGACAATCCTAACTACCTTGAGAGACACTGTGCTCACACTCACTGGCAACCACTGAAATCAGCAGGGCCAGGCGCATAGATGGCCACCTATTTCTCTGCATAAGCCACTGCTGTCTCCTTACTGAAGCCCTGGATGGTGAGATCATAGACCACCTCCTCTACTTTTTTCAGATCATACTTGAAGCCATCACAGCAATTCCTCAGGGAGTCGTTTTTCGGGTTGGGAAGGCAGAAGCTAGAATTCAGTTCATTAATGAAAGTGTAGATGTGGAGGATCTGGGAGTAGCCTCCAACAGTCACACTGTTGACAGAGAGCCTTGAAAATTCACTGGCAAGAATTAGAACTCCTGAAAGATGATCTTCTACATCCAGATGAAATCCTTTCTCCCAATATGGCTCAATGCCAAGAACTTCAGTAACCACTTCTGGAGTCATTAGTGTTTCTGATTCCAAATACACAACAAATGTTACCAAGAAGACCAAAAGCTGCAGCACAAACCCCCAGTGCTCATGAAATCCGTAATACTGTTCAGCAGAGAACTTGGTCTCTGAAGACATTAAATGTGTTTTTACTGTACCAAAGTGTTCTCAAGCTTTCAAACACCTCTTTGGAATATCCTGAAAACCAGGACCCTGCTGGACCCCCTGCAGTAGAGTTAAAATCGCTCAAGCTGTTTGTTATAAACTTTGTACAACTTTTCAGATTTCCTCTTAGATGTCCTGCTTGGCAGCCAAAAAGCCCTGCAGCTCCACGAAGATCTCACTCACAGACATGCTGCCAGCTGCACAACAATCAGCCAGTGCACACAAGTGTGACCACCAAAAAGTATTTCAGAGACCACCAGCACATCAGTCACAATACCCAAGGCCACCACCATGTCCACCAGTTCCTATGCTTAAACGACACTCTTAACGAAATAGTGGGTCAAAGAAGAAATCACAGGGAAATTAACAAATACAAAGCAGTGCTGAGTTAAATTTATAGTTGTAGGCTTCTCGGGAAAGTGGAGGAGTAGGAGGATCTTAAACTCACCTCATCCTATGGATACAACTAGATAACACCCACATCAGTGTAAATAACCCAGAGAATAATCCAAAGACTGGCAGAACTGACTCTCCAAAGCCAAATGTAGAAAAGAGGCCACATCAAGGAGGATAGCAAGAGCAGAGATATGGTTGGGAGCTAAATGGACCTGCAGGACTGTCTGAGGGAGGGACACCATGGGCTCAGAAAGGGGAGAGAACAAGACCCTCATTCCCAGCACTCCAGGCATGGGGAATCTGCACACAGAAGATGAATCTCCTAGAATTTGGCTTTGAAAACCAGAAAGGATGAATTTCATGAGTTCCCATAATCAATGGGGCTCAATACCCAGAACTTTAAAAATCTGAGAGAGCCAGAAGAGCGAAAAGAAACTCATTTGTCACCCTTAAAAAGAAAGTGCAAATAACAGCCCACAGAGATACAACAAAGAAGCAGCAGTTTGAAAAATCACTAAGGTATATGAAAGGGAGCAGATTTCAGAGCATGTGCTGGAGGGGCAAAGATCATTGGGAGACTTTTCCAAGAACAAAAGAGCTGGCAGGCACCATTTCCCTCTTCCACCCCCCAGTCTAGGCACACAGACACCTGAAAGAACTAGTTCAGCACCAATATTCACCACCTAAATTTCTAACAACATGCCCCTACCCCGTCTAATATGCCTTGGCTGGAAGCTATCCAAAACAATGCCACAAGCCTGGCAGTGTGCAAACAGCCCCAACAGGGACCAGCACTAATCCAAAGTTAACTCTTGCCCTGGGAGGTTGGAAATGTAATCACACGCATCAGTTCAACTATGCCCCAGGAGTGGCCTGGGGGAAGATATCAGATCTAACTACAGGCCCCACCCACCAATGAAGGCCTCTCAGGGGACCATGCAGGAAAAGCTCTCTGCAGCTTGGTGGTACTATATCTCTGGCAAACACCTGGTTTGACTCAACTCAAGCCAAAAGCAGCCCCAGACTGACCCACTGATGACACAGGACCCAAACCTTGCTGATAACAGGTGAAGAACCATTGCAGATGACTGTACTGAAGGCAAAAGCAGCTCAGCCACAACAGCAGGGTGTGTATAACATACAAAGCACACACCCCTGAAGCACCATGTTCTGATAAACAGGTGACAATGCACTGCAGGGCACAACAGGATCTCTTCTTCATAAGGCCACTACTTTCAAGAGCAGAAGACATAGCTGACTTTCCTAATACATACAAACAGACACAGAATTAGACAAAAGAGGATACAGATGAATATGTCCCAAAATGAGTGAACAGAACAAAATCAAAGCAAGAGACTCAAGCGAAATGGAGATAAGTAATATGCCTGATAGAGAATACAAAAAAAAGAAAAAATGGTCATAAAGATACTCACTGAACTTAAGAATGGAGGACCTGGTGAGAATCTTAACAAAAAGATACAAAACATAAAAAAGAATGAATCAGAAATAAAGAACTCAGCAACAAATTAAAAATATACCACACACAATACATAATAGATTGAAAGAAGCAGATCAGTGATCTGGAGGACAGGGTAATGGAAAGAAAGAAACTGAACAGGTGAGAAAAAAAATAATGAATCAAAATAGACTTACGGAATTCAGCAACACCATCAAATGTAAAAACATTCCCATTATAGGAATCCCAGAAGGAGAAGGCATAAAATTTATTTGAAGAATTAATACCTGAAAACATCTTGAATCTGGGTAGGAAACAGAAATCCAGATCCAAGAGGCACATACAGCCTCAAACAAAATCAACACAAAAGTCCGCAATAAGACACATAGTACTTAAAATGGCAAAAAACAGTGATAAAGAGAGAATTTAAAAAGCAGCAAGAGAAAAGAAAACAGTTACATACAAGGCAAACTCCACAGGGCTATCAACTGAGTTTTCAGCAAAAATTTTTCAGGCCAGAAGGGAATGGCAAGATATATTCAAAATGCTGAAAGGAAAAAAACCTGCAGCCAAGAATACTCTATCCAACAAGGCTACAATTCAGACATACCAGAAAGATAAAGACCAAATAGTAACACAAATCAAAAACCAATAACAGATATGCACTAAACAAAGAGAAAAGAATCCAAGTATATCACTAAATAAAGCCAGCAAACCATGAGAGAAGAGAGCAAGAAAAGAAAGTAACAGAGAAGAACTACAAAATCAACCATAAAACAAGTAAAACAAACAAAAAAACAAGTAAAACAAGTAAAAACAAAAAAAAAGTAAAGAATAGCAATAAGTACATGTCTACCACTAATTACTTTGAATGTAAATGGGCAAAAGTCTCCACTCAAAGGATATAGGGTGACAGAATGGATAAAAGAGCAAGTGCCATCCTTACACTGCCTACAAGAGACACATTTCAAACCTAAAGACACATGCAGATTGAAAATAAAAGGATGGAGAAGTATTTATCATACAAATGGATGTGAAAATGGGTAGCAATACTTGTATTGAACAAAATAACAAAAATTGTAACAAAGAAAGACACTACATAATCATAGAGGGAACACTCCAACAAAAAGATATAACATTTGTAAATATTTATGCACCCCAAATGGAAGACCCAAATACATAAAGAGCTAATAACAAACCTGAAAGAAGTAATTGATAGTAATACCATAAAAGTAGAGGAGTTTAACACCAATTTACATTGATGGATAGTTCAATCAAATAGAAAATAAACAAGGAAACAGTGTTGTTGAATCACACAGATCTAACAGATATATTCAGAACATTCCGCCTTAAAACATCAGAATATACATTCTTTTCAAGGGCACATGGAACATTCTCCAGAATAGATTGCATATTAGTCCACAAACAAGTCTCCACATTAGAAAATATCAAATTATACCATGCATCTTTTTGACAACAATGCTATAAAACTAGAAATCAACTGCAAGAAAAAACCTGGAAAGAGTACAAATAAAGGGAGATTAAATAACATGTTACTAAACAATGAATGGGTCAACAAAGAAATCAAGGGAAAATAAAAAAATAACTTGAGACAAATGGAAATGAAAACACAACAGTCCACAATCTTTGGAATGCAAGAGAAGCGGTACTAAGAGGGAACTTTCTAGCAATACAGGAGTATAAGTAAGAAAAATCTCAAATAAACCACCTAACCTTACACCCAAAGGAGGTAGAAAAAGAACAAATGAAACCCAAAACCAATAGAAGAAAGGAAATAATAAAGATTAGAACAGAAATATGAAAAAGAAACTTAAAAAAAATAGAATTCTGTTCTATTCTATTCTATTCTCCTATTTCTAATGAAATCAGGAGCTGTTTCTTTGAAAAGATCAACAAAATTGAAAAACCTCTAGCCAGATATATCCAAAAGAAAGAGAGAGAGAACTCAAATAAACAAAATCAAAAATAAAAGAGGAGAAATATCAATCACTACCACAGAAATACAAAGGATTAAAAGAACATTTTATGAAAAATTATATGCCAACAAATTGAACAACCTAGAAGAAATGCATAAATTCCTAGAAATGTATAACATTCCAAAGCTGAAGAAGGAAGAAATAGAAAATATGAACAGACCAATTATCACAATGAGATTTAATCAGTAATCAGAAAACTCACAACAAACAAAAGTCCAGGACCAGATGATTTCACAGCTGAATTCTACCAGACATTTAAAGCAAACTTCTCAAACTATTTCAAAAAATAGGAGTGGAAGGAAAGCATTCATTCTATGAAGCCATAATTACCCTTGATACCACAATGAGATAAAGATACTATACACACACAAAAAGAGAGAATTACAGGCCAATATCTCTGATGAACATAGATACAAAAATCGACAACAAAATACTAGCAAACCAAGTCCAACAATACATTTAAAAAATTCATTCACCCCAATCAAGTGGGATTTTTCCCAGGATGCAAGTATGGTTCAATACTTGCAAACCAATCAAAGTGATAACACTATGAAGAGGATAGAGACACAGTGTGGAGAGACTCTACTCTGGAAGAGGGGAATGGGTCTGCGTGGTGCCTGGTCTTTTAGGACTTCAAGTTTTGAATCCCAGCTGCACGCCAAAGAAAAAAACGCAGGAGAGTTGAGGCACAGAGCGAGCTGACTGCAGTCACTATTCTGTGAGGGCTGCCTGAATAGTGTGTGGGGTGTGAGATCCCCTGTCCACGGACAAAAGATTGGGGTGGCACCATTTTTCCCCAACACCACCACGATGGGACTTCAGAGAGCAACACAGCAGGCCCCAGTGAAGGTAGGACCCGCTTACAAAAAACTCGCCCCCTGTGCCTGCAACTGCTTATTCACTAGGGCAAGAATGACTCTGAGCAAACACAGTGGGCCTCTCCTCCAGAAGACCACCACAGCCAGCACCCGCCATGCACCAAAGGCACTTAAAATCAATTGCCTCAAAATGACACCTGCAGTACTAGTGGAAATAGGACCAAGCTTACTTTCCCACCCCCCACCCCCTTATTTTTTTAATTTTTTCTTCTTTTTTCTCTTGGAATCAAGCTCATAGTCTTGTTTTTGTTTTGTTTTGTTTTGTTTTGATTTTCTTTTCTTTTTTGGGGGGGACAGATCAAGCTTCTTTCTTCTTTTGTTTTTCCTTCTTTTTCTTTTTCTTCTTCTTCTTCTTCTTCTTCTTCTTCTTCTTCTTCTTCTTCTTTCTTTTTCTTTGAAATCAGCCTTATAGTTTTTGGGTTCTCTGGTTTTTTTCTTCCCTTTGCTTTCTTCTTTTTTTGGGGGATCAGGGTTTGTTTTAGTGTTCCTTTTTTCCAGGCTTATTTTAACAGACAAATCAAAGCAAACCTAGTTAAATGTCCAAAACCCATTGCAAACAAAGCTGAGCTGTGCAGAGGACTGACCAGTGGAAAGAGCAACCAAAACACATTTTGGCAGAGAAACAGTGTACGTAGCAGAATGCACACAGCATACACCATAAACACTTCCTGAAGTGCCAGGCCCTGCATGGTGGATGGTCCCTTTTTCATATAGCCTAGCTCTCAGGTGCAGAAAACATTACAAGCTTTCAAAACACACACAACAAAAACCCTAGAAACCTAGCCAAAATGAGAAAATGAAGGAATTCTCCCCCAAATGAAAGGTAAAGAAGAAATCACATCCAGGGTGTGGATGCCCAAATCCACAAAACAGATATAAGGAATTTATCTGAACAAGAATTTAGAACAGTCATAAGACTACTAGCTGGGCTTAAAGAAATGTAGAAGACACCAGAGAAACCCTTGCTGGAGTGATCAAAGGCCTAAACTAGTCACACTGAAATAAATAATGCTATAACTGAGATGCAAAACCGACTGGATACAGTCACAATGAGGACTGAAGAAGCAGAGAAGAAAACAGGTAATACTGAAGATAAAATTGTGGAAAATAATCAAGCGGAAAAGAAGTTGGAAAAGAAATTATTAGATCATGAAGGGAGACTTAGAGAACATAGTGATTCCATAAAATGAAACAGTATCCATATCATAGGAGGCCCAGAAGAGGAAGAGCAGGAAAAAGGAGCAGAAAGTTTATTTAAAAAATTATATTTGATAACGTCCTTAATCTGGGGAAGGAAACAGGAATTCAAGTCAAAGAGGCATAGAGAACTCCTCTCAAAATCAACAAAAACAAGTCAACATCATAACATATCATAGTGAAACTTGCAAAATACAAAGATAAAGAGAGAATTTGGAAAGCAGTTAGCGACTAAAAATACTTAACCTAGAAGGGTAGACACATAAGGTTAGCAGCATACCTGTCTACTGAAACTTGGCAGGCCAAAAGGGAATGGCAAGAAATATTCAATGTGCTGGCTGGGGAAAGTATGCAGCCAAGAATTCTTATCCAGCAAGACTGTCATCCAGAATAGAAGGAGAGATAAAGAGTTTCCCAGACAAAAACTAAAGGAATTTATGATCACTAAACCAGCCCTGAAAGAAATTTTAAGGGGAATCTCTGAGTACAGGAAAAAAAAAAAAAAAAAAAAAAGAAGACCAAAGCAGCAAAGACTACAAAGGACCAGAGAACATCACCAGAAATACCAACTCTAAAGGTGACACAATGGGATTAAATTCATATCTTTCAATAATCACTCTGAATTTAAAATGACTAAATGCTTCAATCAAAAGAAATAGGGTATCAGAATGGATAATAAAAAACAAAACCCACCTATATGTGACTCATTTTAGACCTAAAGACAACTACAGAATGAAAGTAAGGGGATGGAAAACCATCTATCATGCTAATGAACATAGAAAGAAAGCTGGAGAACCCATACTTATACCAGACAAACTAGATTTTAAAACAAAGACTGTAACAAGAATGTCATTATATCATAATGAAGGGGTCTATCCATTAAGAAAAGCTAGCAATTATAAATATTTATACCCTTAACTTGATAACACACAAACATATAAATCAATTACTCACAAATGTAAAGAAACTCATTGATAATATTACTATAAAGCTAGGGGACTTTAATACCACACTTATAGTAATAAACAGATCATATAAGCAGAAAACCAATAAGGAAACAATGGCTTTGAATGACACACTGGACCAGATGGACTTAACAGGTATATTCAGAACATTTCACCCTAAAGCAGCAGAATTCACATTTTCCCTAAAGTGCACATGGAATATTCTCCAAAACAGATCACATACTGGGTGACAAATCAGCCCTCGACAGGTACAAAGGATCAAGATCATAGCATGCATATTTTCAGATCACAATGATATGAAATTTGAAATCATCCACAAGAAAAAAATTGGAAAGTCCTCCAATACATGGAGGTTAAAGAACATCTTAGTAAAGAATGAATGGGTTAACCAGGAAATTAAAGAAAAATTTTTTTAAAAATACATGAATGCCAATGAAAATGAAAACACGATGGTCAAACCCTTTGGGATGCAGCAAAGGCAGTCCTAACAGGAAAGTACATTGTTATTCAGGGCTACCTCAAGGAGCAATAAAGGTCCCAAATGCACAACCTAACATCACACCTAAAGGAGCTAGAAAAGATGCAACAAATAAAGCCCAAACTCTGCAGAAGAGGGGAAATAACAAAAATTAAACCAGAAATAAACAATATAGAAAGAAAAAAATAGAATAGATAATGAAATTAAATGCTAGTTCTTTGAAAGAATAAATAAAATTGATAACGCCTCTAGCCAGACTTATCAAAAAGAAACAAGAGAGGACCCAAATAGATGAAATCACAAATTAAAGAGGAGAGATCACAACCAGCACTGCAGAAATACAATTATAAGAGAATATTATGAAAACTTACATGCTGACAAACTGGGAAATCTGGAAGAAATGCATAAATTCCTAAAAACTCACACACTACCAAAAATGAAACAGGAAGAAATAAAAAATTTGAACAGACCCATAACAAGCAAAGCAATTGAATCAGTTATCAAAAATCTCCTGGGCCAAATGGCTTCCCACAGAAAATTCTACCAGACATTTAAAGAAGAGTTAATACCTATTCTTTGCTAACCGATCCAAAAAATAAAAATGGCAGGAAAGCTTCCAAACTCATTCTATGAAGCCAGCATTACCTTGATTCCAAAACTAGACAAACACCCCACTAAAAAGGAGAATTATGGGCCAATATCTCTGATGAAACTGGATGCAAAAATTCTCAGCAAGAGACTAGAAAATCGAATTCAACAGTGCATTAAAAGAATTATTCACCCTGATCAAGTGGGATTCATTCCTGGGCTTAAGGACTGGTTCAGGATTTGCAAATCAATCAACATGATACACCACATTAATAAAGGAAATGACAGGAACCATAGAACCCTCTTAATAGATACAGAAAAAGCATTTGACAAAATACAGCATCCTTTCTTGATAAAATCCCTCAAGGAAGTAGGGATAGAAGGAACATACCTCAACATCAAAAAGCCATACACAAAAGATGCAAGGCTAACATCATCCTCAATGGGGAAAAACTGAGAGCTTTCCCACTAAGGTCAGGAACACAACAGGGATGTCCACTCTCACCATTGCTATTCAACACAGTACTGGAAGTCCTATCCTCAGCTATCAGACAACAAAGAAAAAAGAAAAGGCATCCAAATAGGTAAGGAAGAAGTCAAACTTTCACTCTTCACAGATGACATAATACTCTACATGGAAACCCCAAACAACTCTACCAAAAAACAGCTAGAATGGATACATGAATTCAGCAAAGTCACAGGATATAAAATCAATGTACAGAAATCGGTTGCATTTCTGAAGCAGTAGAAAGAGAAATCAAGTAATCAATTCCATTTACAGTTGCTTCAAAATCCAGATACCTAGGAATAAACCTAACCAAAGAGGTAAAGGGTCTATAGCCTGAAAATAATAGAAAGCTTATGATAGAAACTGAAGATGACACAAAGAAATGGAAAAACATTCCATGCTTATGGATTGGAAGAACAAATATTGTTAAAATGTCTATACTACCCAAAGAAATCAACACACTCAATGCAATCCCTATCAAAATAACACTAGTATTCTTCACAGAGGTAGAAAAACAATTTTAAAATTTGTATGGAACCAAAAAAGACCCCGAATAGCCAATGTTGAAAAAGGAAATCACAGCTGGAGGCATCATAATTCCAGACTTCAAGCCTTATTAAAGCTGTAATCATCAAGACAGTACGGTGTTGGCACAAAAATAGACACTCAGATCAATGGAACAAAATAGAAAACCCAGAAATGGACCCACAAAGATGGCCAACTAATCTTCAACAAAGCAGGAAAGAATATCCAATGGAAAAACACAGTCTGTTCAACAAATGGTGTTGGGATTACTGGACAGAAACATGCAGAAGAATGAAACTGGACCACTTTCTTACACCATACGCAAATATAAATTCAAAATGAATGAAAGACCTAAATGTAAAATAAGAAATCATCAAAATCCTACAGGACAAATTAGGCAGCAAACTCTTTGACCTGGGCTAAATCAACTTCTCACAAGACATATCTCCATAGGCAAGGGAAACAAAATAAAAAATGAACTATTGGGACCTCATCAAGATAAAAACCTGCACAACAAAGGAAACAATCAAGAAAACTAAAAGGCAGGCAACAGAATTGGAGAAGATATTTGCAAATGACATATCCGATAAAGTGTGAGCATCCAAAATCTATAAAGAACTTGTCAAACTCAACACCCTAAAAACCAAATAATCCAGTGAAGAAATGGGCAGAAGACATGAACAGACACTTTTTGAAGACATCCAGATGGCTAACAGACACATGAAAAGATGTTCAACATCACTCATCATCAGGAAAATACAATCAAAACCACAATGAGATACCACCTCACACCTGTCAGAATGGCTAAAATTAAGAACTCAGGAAACAACAGTGTTGGTGAAGATGCTGAGGAAGGGGAACTCTTTTGCACTGTTGGTGGGAATGCAAACTGGTCAACCATTCTGAAGAACAGTATGGAGATTTCTCAAAAAATTAAAAATAGAACTACCCTACAACCCAGAAATTGCATTACTAGTTATTTATCCAAAAGATGCAAAAAGACTGATTCAAAGGGACATGTGTACCCTGGTGTTTATAGCAGCATTATCAATAATTGCCAAATTGTGGAAAGTGCCCAAATGTCCATCAACTGATGAGTGGATAAAGAAGATGTGGTATATATATATATATACACACACACACACACACAGTGGAATATTACTCAATGATCAAAAAGAATGAAATCTTGCCGTTTGCAACAATGGATGGAACTAGAGTATATTATGCTAAATGAAAAAAGTCTGTTAGAGAAAGACAAATATAGGATTTCAGTCATATGAGGAATTAAAAAACAAAACAGATGAACATAGGGGAAGGGAAGGAAAAAAAGAGACAAAAACAGAGAGGGTGGTAAACCATAAGAGACTCTTAAATACAGAGTACAAACTGAGGGTTTCTGGAGGAGAGGTCGGTGGGGAAAGGGCTAAATGGGTGATAGGCATTTAGGAGGGCGCTTGAGATGAGCATGGGGTGTTATGTGTAAGTAATGAATCACTGGGTTATACTCCTGAAACCAATACTACATGATATGTTAATTAACTTGAATTTAAATAAATATTTTTTTTTAACATTGCATTTAAAAAAAAATAAGAGGGGACTCCTGTGTGGTTCAGTTGGTTAAGTGTCCACCTCTCAATTTTGGTTCGTCATGATCTCACGGTTCGTGAGATCAAGCCCCATGTCAGGCTCTGTTCTGACAGCACAGAGCTTCCTTGAGAGTCTCTCTTCCTCTCCCTCTCTCTTTCTCTGCCCCTCCCACAATTTCACTCTCTCACAAAATAAATAATAAACACTTTTAAAAAATAAAAAATAAAAAAGAAGAGGATAAAAACCATGCAATCATTTCAATAGATGCAGAAAGGTATTTGACAAAATACAACATCCATTCATGATAAAAACCCTTAATGGAGTAGATTTAGAGGGAACATAGCTCAACATAATAAAGGCCATGTATGAAAAACCCACAGCTAATATCATCTTCATTGGGAAAAAACAAGTAGCTTTTCCCCTAAGGTTAGGAACAAGACAAGGATATCAACTCTCACCACTTTAATTCAACATTGTACTGAAAGTGCTGAGACACAACAGTCAGACATGAAAAATAAATAAAAGACATCCAAACTGGTGATGAGGAAGTAAAACTTTCACTATTTGCAGATGACATGATACTGTATATAGAAAGCCTTAAGGACTTCACAAAAAAAAAAAAAAAAAAAAAAAAAAAAAAAAAAAAAAACCAAAAATGACTAAAACTGATAAATGAATTCAGTAAGGTTGCAGGACACAAAATCAATGTACAGAAATCTGTTGAATTTCTATACATTAATAACGAAGCAGCAGAAAGTGAAATTAAGAAAATATTTCCCATTTACAATTGCACCAAAAAGAATACTTGGGAATAAACTTAAACAAGAAGTTGAAAGACCTATTGGATTCAATTTGCTGTTTTATTGAGAGTTTTTGCATCATGTTCATCGGGGATATTGGCCTGTAATTCTCTTTTTTATTGGGGTCTTTGGTTTTGGAATCAAGCTAATGCTGGCTTTCTGGAATGAGTTTGGAAGTTTTCCTTCCATTTATATTTTTGGAACAATTTGAGAAGTAGAGGTATTAATTCTTCTTAAAATGTTTGGTAGAAGTCTTGTGGGAAGCCATCTGGACCTGGACTTTCGTTTGTTGGCAGATTTTTGATTACTGATTAAATTTTACTGGTTATGGATCTGTTGAAATTTTCTATTCCATCCTGTTTCAGTTTTGGTAGGAATGTTTCTAGGAATTCATGTTTCTATGTTTCTAGGAATTTATCCATTTCTTCCAGATTGCCCAATTTTTTGGCATATAATTTTTCTAGTGTTCTCTTATAATTGTTTGTATTTCTGTGGTGTTGGTTGTGATCTCTCCTCTTTCATTCATGATTTTATCTATTGGGTCCTTTCTTTTTTCTTTTTGATAAATCTGGCTAGGGGTTTACCTATTTTATTAATTCTTTCAAAGAACTAGCTCTTAGTTTCATTGCTGTGTTCTAATGTTTTTGTTCTTGTTCTTTCTATATCACTTATTTCTGCTCTAATCTTTATTATTTCCCTTCTTCTGCTGGCTTTAGGCTTAACTTGTTCTTTTTCCAGCTCCTTTAAGTGTAAGGTTAGATTTTGTATTTGAGATTTTTGTTGCTTTTGATGTAAGCCTGTATTGCTATAAACTTCTCTCTTATGACTACTTTTGCTGCATGGCACAGATTTCGGACCATTGTGTTTTGACTTTCATTTCACCTGTCAGAATGGCTAAAATTAACAATAAAAGAAACAACAGATGTTGGTGACGATGCAAAGAAAGGGGAACCCTCTTACACTGTTGGTAGGAATGCAAACTGGTCAACCACTGTGGAAAACAATATGGAGATTCCTTAAAAAGTTAAAAATAGAGCTACCCTATGATCCAGAAATTGCACTACTAGGTATTTATCAAAAACATACAAAAATACTGATTCATAAGGACAGGTGTACCCTGATGTTTATAGCAGCATTATCAACAATAGCCAAATTATGGAACGAGCCCAAATGTCCATCAACTGATGAGTGGATAAAGATGTGGTATATATACACAATGGAATTACTCACCCATAAAAACAAGTGAAATCTTGACATTTGTAACAATGTGGATGGAGATAGAGTGTATTATGCTAAGTGAAAAAAGTCAGAGAAAGACAAATACCACATGATTTCACTCATGTGTGGAATTTAAGAAATAAATGAGCAAAAGGGGAAAAAAAGAGAGAGAGAGAGAGGCAAACAATAAAACAGACTGAACTATACAGAAGAAACTGATGGTTACCAGAGAGGAGGTTGAGGGGATGGGTTAAATAGGTGATGAGAATTAAGGAGTGCACTTGTTGTGAGCACCATATATTGTATAGAAGTGTTGAATCACTATATTACACACCTGAGACTAATATTACACTGTATATTAACTAATTGGAATTTATATAAAAATTTTTTAAACCCTACATTGTCCAGTATTAGTACAACCCCCCCCATCTGTCTGTTGGTTGTTATTTGCATGGTATATCTTTTCCATTTTTTTGCTTTCAACCTGTGTGTCTTTGAATCTAATGTGTGTCTTTTGTAAATTGTTATAGTTGGATCTTACATTATTACCTATTTTGCCAATCTCTGCTTTTTAGTTGGGTTGTTTGGACAATTCATATTTAGTGCAGTTGTTAATAGGGTCAGAGTTATAGTTGCCATTTTGTTATGTCTTAACTGTCTTGTTCCTATTTTCCTCCCTTAATAACTTCTTTTGTATTAAATAAATCTTTTAGTATATCATCTTAATTCCTCTAATAATTTTTTTACTATATTTTTAACCATTTCCTTAGTGTGTGCTCTAGAAATTCCAATATGCATCTTAACTCATTACAGTTTATTTCAAATTGATGTTAACTTGATTCCCATGAAATATAAAATATTTTCTCCAACATAACTCTATTCTTTTCCCCTCTTGTGCTATTATTTTCATATATATTACATCTGTATATTTTACAAAACCAACATTACAATGTTATAATTATTTATTTACACAAAGTTATATATTTTAAAGAATTTAACAGAAGAAATGTGAAAATATGTTTAGATTATTTTATTTTTAACATGGATATTGATTTCTTCTACACTTTTCATTTCTTCCAGTCAATTTGAGCTACCATCTGGTGTCATTCTCTTCTACATTCCAAAGAATTTTCTTTAGTATTTTTCATAAATCAGTTCTGATATCAAGGAGTTCTCTCAATCGTTTTAAATTTTGGAATGTCCTTATTTTACCTTTATAACTGGTAGATAGTTTCACTGGATAAAAAAATTCCTTATTAGCAGTTTTTTCTTTCAGTATTTTGAATATATCATTCCACTGCCTTCTAGGGTCATTTTTCTCTGATGGGAACTTAGACATTTTCTATATTGATGCACCCTTGCACATATTAAGTTGTTTTTCTCTTGCTTCTTTCAAGATTTTTTTCTTTGTGTGTGTGGCTTTCAACACTTTGGCTATGATGTGTCTAGGTATAAATCTCTTTGAATTTGTCCTAATTATGTTTCGTTAAACTTCTTGGATGCGTAAGTTAATATTTTTTAAACAAATTTAGGTAGTTTGAGGCCACTATTTCTTCAAAGAATCACAGTTACTATTGTACCCACACCTTGAGGAAGTACATTAGATGAAATTTTAGACATTTATTGGGAAAGTCTAAGAACTAGGAAATTGGAATGAGTACATGTCTTTGAATTCAAACCATTTAGCACAATGAGTACGTCTTGATCCCATAAGCAGTTTTTTTCTCCCTGTGTGAGTCTGTTTCTGCATTGCTGGAATTCAACTATAAGATGAATTTCTAAATTATTACCCTGAACTTTTAAAAAGCCACCACAAGGGGGCGCATGGGTGGCTCAGTCTGTTAAGCGCCCAACTTTGCTAAGGTCATGATTTCACAAGGTTCTTGGGTTGGAGCCCCACATCCGGCTCTGTGCTGTCAGCTCAAAGACTGGAGCCTGCTTCAGATTCTGTGTCTCCCTCTCTCTGCCCCTCACCCGCTCACATTCCGTCTGTCTGTCTCTCTCAAAAATAAATAAACATTAAAAAAAAATGTTTTTTAAAGTTACCACAAAATAGTATACACTATGTGATTCCTTTTGCATGAAACTCTAGAGAAGACAAAACAGATCTATAGTGACAGAAATCCAGAAAGAGATTTCCAAGATGGAGTTGACTCAACAGTTTAAAAAGTGATCCAATATATTTGGGCTCTCAATAGATGGAATTTATGTCATGTATTCATTCAGATAAGGTTTGAATACAAGAATATCTTCAAGAGAGACATTACAGTTCTGTAATGTCATTTATAAAATTATCACTACCCATACGGGGATGGATGTCAGGTAATTACACCTTCTCCCCCAATCCCTGGTAGAGTGGACTTAGAGTAAGGTCAAGATCAAGGTGACGATCTTTGACAAAGCAGGAAAGAATATCCAATGGAATAAAGACAGTCTCTTCAGCAAATGGTGCTGGGAAAACAGGACAGCGACATGCAGAAGAATGAACCTGGACCTCTTTCTTACATCATACACAAAAATAAACTCAAAACAGATGAAAGACCTAAATGTGACAGGAAACCATTAAAATCCTCAAGGAGAAAGCAGGCAAAAACCACTTTGACCATGGCCGCAGAAACTTCTTCTCCAGAGGCAAGGGAAACAAAAGCAAAAGTGAACTATTGGGACCTCATCAAAATAAAAAACTTCTGCACAGTGAAGGAAACAATCAGCAAAACTAAAAGGCAACTGAAGGAATGGGAGAAGATATTTGCAAATGACTATCAGACAAAGGGTTAGTATCCAAAATCTATAAAGAACTTAGCAAACTCAACACCCAAAAAACAAATAATTCAGTGAAGAAACGGGCAAAAGACATGAATAGACACTCCTCCAAGGAAGACATCCAGATGGCCAACTGACACATGAAAAAATGCTCAACATCACTCATCATCAGGGAAATAGAAATCAAAACCACAATGAGATACCACCTCACACCTGTCAGAATGGCTAACATTAACAACTCAGGCAACATCAGATGTTGGCGAGGATGCAGAGAAAGAGGATCTCTTTTGCACTGCTGGTGGGAATGCAAACTGGTGCAGCCACCCTGGGGAACAGTATGGAGGTTTCTCAAAAAATTAAAAATAGAACTACCCTACAACCCAGAAATTGTACTCTTAGGTATTTACCCAAGGGATACAGGGATGCTGTTTCAAAGGGGTACATGCACCCCCATGTTTATAGCAGCACTGTCAACAGTAGCCAAAGAATGGAAAGAGTCCAAATGTCCATTGATGGATGAATGGATAAAGAAGAGGTGGTATATATATACAATGGAGTATTACTCGGCAATCAAAAAGAATGAAATGTTGCCATTTGCAACTACATGGATAGAACTATTATGCTAAGCATAATTAGTCCGTTAGAGAAAGACAACTATCATATGACTTCACTCATAGGAGGACTTTAAGACACAGAGCAGATGAACACAAGGGAAGGGAAGCAACGATAATATAAAAACAGGGAGGGAAACAAAACATAAGAGACTCTTAAATATGGAGAACAAACAGAGGGTTACTGGAGGGGTGGTGGGAGGTGCTAAATGGATAAATGAGTAAGGGGCATTAAGGAAATTACTCTTGAAATCATTGTTGCACTATATGCTAACTAACTTAGATGTAAATTTAAAAAATAAAATAAAATAAAAAAATTAAGAAAACATTTAAATCAGTAAAAAAAAAAAAAAAAGATCAAGGTAAGGAAATTATATTCCTTCACTTAGGTGGATTATCTGGTATCCAGGAAGCCCAAAGTTATTATCAGAAAAGAAGGATATGGTCAAACGTCTATTAGTAGTTGGTCGAAATAGCTATTCTCTGCTCTGTACACTTTGCCTTTGGTGTACAACTAGGATCAAAAGCAAGTTAGGGGCACCTGGGGGGCTCAGTCAGTTGTGCATCCGACTTTGGCTCAGATCATGATCTCATGGTCTGTGGGTTCGAGCCCCACATCTGGCTCAGAGCCTGGGTCTTGCTTCAGATTATGGATTCTATGTCTCCCTCCCTCTCTCTCTCTCCGTCCCCCCCCTTGCTTCTGCGCTCTCTCTCTCTCTCTTTGTCTCTCTCTCTTTCTCCCTGTCTCTCTCTCTCTCTCTCTCTCAAAAAAAAAAAAAAAAAAGCAAATTAGGCCTTTGAGGCTTACAGGGTAGTTCAGGTTTCATTGTACTTGGCACGCTCTGCAATTTTAAGGCTTTTAAGATTTACTAAAAATCACTGTTTGTAAGGAGCTGAGAAAAAAAAGGAAGGTTAACTGACTTCTGACAGTGGCTCTCTTTCTCTCTAAATCCTAAGGGGTGGCCCTAATACAACTTACCTCTAAAAAGGAATGCACGCTGTCCTCAGGCTTTGCCTGTACAACCTCCCTTGCTGGCTCCAGGCCTATAGTGAGAATAAAAACCCAGCTATGCTCAGAAGGAAAATTGCAAGAGCTAATCCAGAAATTAAAACACACACACACACACACACACACACACACACACACGAACTCAAGATCTTGCTCAATAGTATAAGCAGAAACTAGGTAGCATATATGAAGGTGGATCCTTAGGGTATTAGGCCAAGAAGCATGAATTGTTTTTGGACAAGGCCAAATTTATCAATAGATGTATATTCACTGTGGACTCAGGAGCAACCCATGGTGCATTTCATACCAAAGAAATATATACAGACATAACTCATTTTATTGCACTTTATTGCACTTTGCAGATATTGTGTTTTTTACAAATTGAAGGTTTGTGTCAATCCTGCATTGAGCAAGTCTATTAGCACCATTTTCCAACATCATTTGCTCACTTCATGCTTCTGTGTCACATTTTGGTAATTCTCACAATATTTCAGACTTTATTATTCTATTTGTTATGGTGATCTGTGATCAATGATTATGTGTTGCTGAAAGTTCAGATGATAGTTAGCATTTTATAGCTATAAAATATTTTTAATTAAGGTATGTACATTGTTTTTTAAGACATAATGCTATTGCTCATTTATCAAACAACAATATAGTATAAATATAACATAAGTGTTATACATTGGGAAACAAAAAAAATTCATTTGACTCACTTTATTGCAATATTCACTTTATTGTGGTAGCCTGGAACCAAACCCACTATATCTTTGAGATATGCCTGTGTTTCTCTAATGGGATCCTGACAAATATTTTTTAAAAGCCCTCTGAGTAGTTCTCATGTGAATTCATCTTTTTTGGTGACCTGAAGGGATCTGCAGTGGTGGCTCTTTGATCCATTGAAATTAAGTAGGTGGCTACCTTATTAAGATATTTCTTTTTTTTTTTTTTAATTTTTTTTTCAACGTTTATTTATTTTTGGGACAGAGAGAGACAGAGCATGAACGGGGGAGGGGCAGAG
Source organism: Lynx canadensis (assembly GCF_007474595.2). Classification (NCBI taxonomy): domain Eukaryota; kingdom Metazoa; phylum Chordata; class Mammalia; order Carnivora; family Felidae; genus Lynx; species Lynx canadensis. The sequence goes on along the minus strand of NC_044315.2, from coordinate 30,862,690 downwards.
AGAGAGGGAGACACAGAATCGGAAACAGGCTCCAGGCTCTGAGCTGCCAGCCCAGAGCCTGACGCGGGGCTCGAACTCCCGGACCGCGAGATCGTGACCTGGCTGAAGTCGGACGCTTAACCGACTGCGCCACCCAGGCGCCCCTTAAGATATTTCTTAAGATATATGTCTATATATGAAATTCTGGGTCTTGGGGCAGGCAGCTGGGTGGCGAAGTTGGTTAAGCATCCAACTCTTGATTTGGGCTCAGGTTTTGATCTCACAGTTCATGAGATCAGGCCCTGTGTCAGCCTCTGCTATACTGAGAGTGCAGAGCCTGCTTGGGATTCTCTCTCTCCCTCTCTCTGCCTCTTTCTCTCTCTAAATAAATAAATAAATAAACTTAAAGAAAAAAAAAGAAATTCTGGGTCTCATGGGAAGAAAACTAACACAAGTGATTATAACAGGGATTCAGATACTCTTTCCCAGTCCTTGGTATCTCCTACTTTACAGACAGGAAGCTTTGACTGAAGGGCAGACTGGGTTCCTTTGACAAAATTCCTCATAACTTAGTCATAAGTACATACAATTAATCATTCCCCAAGAGTCCCCAAGGGAGACCTGTGACCATATACCAGTCAAATTTACTTCAAATTGAGTCTACAATGTAGAGTGTCATCATTGGAAGTATGGCTTCTGCAATAACAGTCTCACTTAGCAGTGGCTCTGAAATGTGTGTTGAAATCTTCCCAGTGGGCAGAGTTTAAGTAGGTATATTTAGTTACTCACTTTGTGAAGAAGAGATATGTCTTAAGTTTATATTTATATGAATTCATGTCCAATAGTTCAATTAGTTGTTCAGTGGTAGGGTGCTAGACAAGACTTGAAATTTGGTGACAAAAAGGTCTGGAGAAGATATATGTGGATGGAATTCTAGAACAGGTATTGAATGAGGTTTATAAATACTTAACTGAGGATAGGGCATTAGAGGGAAGAGAACAGTGAGGTTTGGATATTTATTCCTTTGGTTCTCTGTGCTGAGCCATGTAACAGCCATTATGATGTTTCTCTTCCTAAGGCCACAGCTCTCATAAGAGTGGCCTTTTCTGCCAGATTCTGGTAATTACCTATAGTCACTATGGGCCTGGTGGTGATAATGCCTCCATATCATCACTAGTTACAGGACACTTTACCAACCCTACCCATGTTTTTTCAAGGCCTGTTTATTAGAGTCTCCTCAAGGTCCTATTGTTTCTTGACAATTGAACACCTCTTTCTTGAGGAGACCTATTAGTCTCCTCATGTTCAAAACAATTCTGATCAAAAAGTCCATGGGGATAGGGAATTTAATCTCTTTTATTTGATGTTGTTATCCCAGCATCTAGAATGATGTCTCTTGCACAGCAGGTTATCAATAAATGTTTCTTACATGAACATATGTAGTGACCACTTTCTCTCCATTAGCGATCTTTATGTTAAAGTCAATTATGACTGATTGATTTAATATAGTTTGACCAGCATTTTTGTGCTTCTATTTGTAATTCCTTACAGAATGACAAAGAATTATAAACGTCAACAAGAACAAGCAAACTGGTCTATGCACATGGAAATTGAAGATAACATAAAAATTTGCTGAAATAAGAGAATTCACCAACAATGTTAGTGTATAAAAACCAACAGCTTTCCTATATACATTTACAACTGCAGCACCCGTCTTGACCCCCAGCAGAACCTCTAAATTGAGCTCCAAGGGCACCAGGACCTGTGGCGATAAAGGGACAGGATGGAAGTCCCAGGTTGAAAAATTATAAAATTATAATTTTACAGCTATATCATTTCAATCCTAAATCAGTTGTCACGCCAATTTTTTTTACACAGTCAATTACATAACTTCAATTTTTTTTCACACTTCACCTAAGTAACCATCATTTTAGTATTTTCAATATTCAATCCATATTCACATTTCCCCCTTGTCTCCAAATATCCTGAGGGAGGAAAATACATCAGTCGATAGCCAATAGAGGAGCACCCTCTATTCAAGTTTCACCCTTAACCTATTTGGGCCCAGAGAAAACCTGGGCAGGAGACTATTAAGAACACCAACCTCTAGCTTTCTAAAATGCGGAAATGCCAAAAGAGAGACTTCAAAAGTGGCCGTGGAGATCTATGGGAAATGTAGTCTTGAATCCTTAGGCTTCACCGCGTGGCACTCTGGGAAGAGAATTCGGGCCTCCTTCTGCGCTAGCGTAGTCGTAGCCCCGCCTCCTCATTCGTCTCGGATCTGCTGGCCAGCGGTTTGGGAGCCCACAGGTTTGCTCCGAAAGTAAAGGATGCGCACCTGGGGTGAGAGTCCAGGGGAGGTCTCTATGGGAGAGATGCGCTTGCGTCTGGGGATGGAAGCGGGAAATCTTTGGGACACCCCTGGTAGGCGCCCCGGCCAGCCCTCGGCCGCCGGAAGGCCGGTGGGGGCGTAGACTGAAGAACCCCGGCCCTCGGACTTGGGGCGCGCTGATGGGGCTGAGCCCTGTTCTGAGCAGGTGCTCGGTGAGAGCCTAGGTGTGCCGGGACCGTGTGGTCGGGCCGGCCTACTGCCCGACTTAGTGTTGGCGGGAGGGAAAGTGCATTTATAAAGCTGTTGGTGACCGTGAGTCTGCGGTGACAGCCTGAGCTTCGGAGCCAGAAAAGGCCCGGGTACATTTCAGCAGAGACGATGGAAGGAATCTGGCAGAGAGTCAGGTTTCTCATCTCAAAATGGTATTATTAATATGACTGCTCCATGGGGTTGATTTGAAACTTAGATCGAAGGCATAACTTAGACAAGTGCCAAGCCCTACTCACTGAGTAAATAACAACTGCTCTTATAGTTAGAAGACACTGTGTTCTTTTCATTTCCACCGCTTAAAACAAAACAAAACAACAAAACAAAACCTAGGCTCAGCTTGGTTGAACGATGTGGTCAAGTTTGTCAGGTCACAAACTAGCTGTGAGGAAGTTTGGATTCAGGGGCAGGTGTGCTTTACTTCCAACCTCAGGCATTGTCTAAACATCACATCTGCCTAAAACCAGCATTGCAACACAGCACAACACAAAGTGGCCTGTCCCCAAGGATATAAGGGAAAGTGAATGTAGATGGAATCTGATGATGTGTCAAAGTATTCTGAGATTTTTAGTGTCTTTTCAGTCCCTTGGGTCAGACAGAGGTTCCTGACCCCTTCTGCATTGCCAGGCTGTCTTTAAGTCTGATATTATAACGAATTCCAAGAGTCATAGTTTTGCCCCTCAAATGAATTATTTTTTAAGTCCATGTCCCAATTGCCTTGAAACAAACCCTTGTGAGGTAGGAAGCAGAGGACCTCTGTGAACAGGAGTCTTACCTGGAAGAGAGGACGCCTCTGACGTTAAGACCTCTCTCTGCAGCTTCAAAAAGACAGAAGGGTCCAGAAAGGAGCAGATCCTAGATTTTCAGGGACAGAAGCAGTTCCTGATCCCCTTGTCCAGAATAAGCTAGACTTAGTGGTAACACCATCTTCAGAAGCCACCACAGTAGGGGGTTTGGGCCAGCCTTGAGAAGAGTGATGTGAGCTGGGGTGGCCTGGTGGGGGCAGGCTACTCAGGAGAGGCCACTTCTTGGAGAGCTTGTGAAGGCGAGGTCTGGGGGTACCCTTAACCAGGAAGAGGGAGAAAATTCTGCTTCCCTTAAATGGCCCCCACTCTGCAGATACTGTACTGCTGTCACACCTGTCCATCACCACATGTGACACTAATGATATTATCCTCACCTCACAGGATCTCAGAGCAGTGATAAGGAAAGTGTTTTCTAAAGTTACCTGCTTCTCTTTCGAAAGCTTTAAAGACATTGAACCTAAAAGGTTGAGTGACTTATCTGGGAAAACCCAGTTTGTGAGAGAGGAGAGTACAGTTTACTCTCTCATACCTAAGTCACCAAAAACATCTTATCAAAGGGGCCTTTTGAAAAATACATAACAGCTGAAACAAACAATTAAAATTTCCTGTCTTGAAGCAGCCAATGTCTTTTAGTAGGCTTGTCGTGGGTTGTCTATACCAGGCGGTAAATAATGTTACTGAGAAAAATAATGTAAATGATGCATGCAAGTTAATTTTACTGGAAGTAGTGTCTCATTCTTTGGTGTATTTTAATTCAACTAATCTTCTGTTGCTTTTCTTTGTGTCAGTCAGAAGGACACATGCATTATTGTTAAATCAGAGTTTATGTTTGCTCAGTATAAAACTGCAGATTTAAGCCCATGATCATTTTAGAGTCACACATGTGCTGCCTGTACATGATCCTTCTTATGCCTCTTCAACGTCCAGAGGGCCCCACGCCTGCAGGGAGAATGATCCTTGACTGAGGTGCTGAGATTTGGAGAAGTGAATGTAGGAGCTGTAAGGTCAGATCTCAGGACCCCTGTCTTCTTTCTGTCCCCTCAGCTGGACCACAGTTCTCTGCACTCTCCCAAGAGCCACAGAAAATGAACACACCTCAGGTGAGCTCTTCATTTATTCCCCACTTATTATATTGGATTTATGAGGTTTAGAAGGATCAGTGCATTAAATGGAAAAGGAGAACTAGAAATAGGTCACATCAGGGCACCTGGGTGGCTCAGTCGGTTAAGGGTCCGTCTTCTGCTCAGGTCATGATTTCGTAGTTCATGAGTTCAAGCCCCACATCGGACTCTGTGCCTGGAGCCTGCTCTGGATTCTCTGTCTTCCTCTGTCCCTCTGCCCTTCCCCTGCTCGTGCTCTGTCTCTCTCTCTCTCTCTCTCTCTGTAAAAAATAAATTAATAAACATTAAAAAGTTAAAAAAAAGAAATAGGTTGCATCAATCTTGAGTAAAAATATACACTGTTTTACTATCAACTGTGAAGTCTGCCCTCAGCTTTTGGAAGGAAACCTTTGTTAGGGTAGGGTTAAGTTCCCTCCATGTACCAGTTTGCTAAGATTTCATGTTAGTCATAAATATACATTGAATTATTGATTACCTTTTGTGTATATATTAGAATAAAACTATAGCTTATTTCCTTTAATCTAGAAATACTGTAAATAGTGTATTTTCTAATTTTAACTTGAATTCCTGTATAGATCCTCATTGCTAATAAGTGTGGTAAGTTGCTTCTAACGTATTTTCCTCAGGCTTTTTGCTAATGCTATATTCAGGGTTTTTATCTCTGTATCCACAAGTTGGTTTAGACTCTACCTTCTTGTTTTTCTGTCCAATTATGGTATCATGGTCATAGTCTCATGAAAGTAAGTGGAGAACTTTTCTGCTTTTCTTTTCTAGGAATTTAGATGAGAAAATTGTATTACATGAGGATTTTGTAAAATTCACTTATAAAGTTGGACCTTAACACAGGTTTTTTGCATGGATGTTTGGTTGTTGACTTGTTAGTCATAAGACCATACTGGATTTGTATTTGTATTTGTATTTTTTTCTTTTAAAGACTTGCAGCCCCCTCCCCCCCTTTTTTTAATTTTAGAGAGAGTGTGCATGAGCAAGGAGTGGGGCAGAGGGAGAGAGAGAGAGAGAGAGAGAGAGAGAGAGAGAGAGAGAGAGAAAGTCTCAGACTCCGTGCTCAGTGCAGAGCCTGGGAAGGGGCGCAATTCCATGACCCTGGCATCATGACCCGAGCTGAAATCAAGAGTCGAACGCTCAACCGACTGAGCCAGCTAGGCACCCTGTATTTTTTTCTTAATATGATTTTTGTCATTGCATTTTCATAGAAAATTGTCCATTTTTATTTGCATTTTTACATGTATTTTCATGTACTAATTAATAGTATTCTCTTAGGATTTCACAATCTTTGTTGTAGTAGTAATTCCTTCTTTGATCAGCTTTTAAATTTTATTTTAGCATAAAGGCTGCTAATCAGAAAAACACAAAATAGATTCTAGTTGGCCCAGTCCAAATCTAGAATTTCAGGGTCTAAGGGTCTTAATATTTTATGCTGGCAGCAGACTCTAAATATTGGGAATAGAAGAACATATACTTGCTGTATTGTGCTCTCTACCTTTGCATACCCACCTCTCAGCACCCTGTCTTGACAAAAATATACTTTCTCCATTGAGTTACCTTGGCATCTGTGGGAAACCAATTAGTAATGCATGTCTGAGTCCAGAATAGAGTCTGGACTCTATTCACTTCTGATGATCTGTGTTAATCCTTTTGCTAATACCATACTACCTTGATGACTGTCTCTTAACAGTAACTCTTGAAATCAGATAATGTGAGTCTTCCAACTTTGTTGTTTTTCTAACTTGTTTGGGATATTCTAGGTCCTTACTTCTTTGTAGACAGTTTTGAAAATCAGCTTGTCTATCTCAAAAAAAGCCTGCTGAGCTTTTGATTTTGATTGCACTGAATCCACAGTGTCTGTAATGTAGATCAACTTGGGAAGAATTAACATCTTGATCGCAATGAGTCTTCCAATTCATTAACACAGTATCTCTTTCTGTTTAGTTAGGTGATATGGAGGATTTTGAGGGGTTTAGGTTTTATCTTTCTATGTCAAAAGGATAATTTTGACTACAGTTCACAAGAATAATACTGTCTACTATCTGAAGATAGACTCTAGACTAGAAGTGGGAACAATATAGGAGCATACTTCTATAATCCTACCAAGAAATGATGATCGTAAGGGTGTTAGTTACTTTGAAGTGGTCCAACTCTGGATGTAATTTAGGGTAGAGCTAACAGTCTGAGAGTATGTGTTTCTTTTCTACAGCCTTGCAAATAGAGCATGCTGTTAAATTTACCAAATTTTTACCAATGTGATTTTAAAGATCTGTTTCGTTTTATAAGCCTTTCTCTTCTCATGAGTTAGGTGTGGAACATTTTTTTTTGTTTGTAATTCATTTATATTTCTTTCTTGTTGAACTGTTTATCCCTTGCCTGTTTTCCTATTGATGTGCTGATTTTAATTACTGTATCCAGTATGTCATTATAGCGTCTTTTCTGTAATATAAATTGCACAATTTTCCTGAAGTTTTTTGCAGTTTTGCCTTGCTCATGTTTTGTTTTGTTTTTTTTTTTTTGTCATAAAGGCCTTTGATTTTTATGTCAAATTTAGCATTTTTTTTCATTTATGATTCCTAGATTTTCAGTCATAGTTGGGTATTTCCCACTCTAACATTGTAAAATAATTGTTCTGTGTAGTACTCTGGAATTTATTTTTTACATTTAGATCTTGAATACATTTTAATTTTTTTTAATGTTTTATTTATTTTTGAGAGAGAGAGGGCATGCACATGAGCTGGGGAGGGGCAGAGAGAGGGGACAGAGGATCTGAAGCAGGCTCTGTGCTGACAGCAGAGGGCCCGATGTGGGCCTTGAACTCACGAACCATGAGATTGTGACCTGAGCCGAAGTTGGACGTTTAACTGACTGAGCCACCCATGCACCCCCCATTTTAATTTTTATCCTGTTGTGTGGTACAAGGTATAGATTAGTCTTTTCCCAGATGGCCATCTAGTTACCCTGTGACATTTTTTTTGTATAGTCTTTTTTCACTCATTTGAATGACATCACCTGTATTCAAATAAGAAATTTACTCTGTTAATTATTCTTCCTATTACACACTTGGTTCTAGGTCATCTTGGATGTCTTTTCACACTCTTATCATTTCCCTGCTACTTCTGCCCACTTCTATGTTTGTATTAGACTGTGACCAGCATTGTCCTGTTTTGCTTATCTAATACCATCTTACCCACTGTCTTCCAGAATTTGTTAAGATTTTCAGGCCTTCTGCTGGGGTATTTCTCTGTGTTTCTCTTTTGTCATGCTTTTATAGTAGGTTTTGTATTTTACCTGACTGTGGTTTGAAGGCAGGGATGTACTCAGTCTATTCCTTGAACTAGAGGAATCATGCTTATAATTCTCTTTTCTCTTAATTTCTAGTACTCTAGTCTTTCCAATTTCTCCTTCTGCCATTTCAGAATTCCTTCTCAGCCTTCATGGCCTTTCTTTTTCTACCTGCCTCTTAAATTTTGGTATGTCCTTGAATTCCTTACTTGGTCCTTTTCTTTCCTGTTTCTCTGTTCTTTTTGAGCCATTCCTTTTTCTCTGATGACTTCAGTTATCATCTTTAAAATCTTCATTTTCATTTTAGACCTCTCTCTGTTCCAAAATCATGCAACCAGCAATGAAATAAATAATTCCATCTGTATGTTCCACAGGTGTTTTGAGTACAAATGAAGAACATCTGCCTCACCATGAGCCAACCTCTGATCCTTGATTGTTCTTCCAGTCTCTGCATATGACATCAATATACCCAGTTGCTTGTGTAGCATCTCTGTATATAGTTGCACAGGAAAATAATGACCAGGTTTTGTTTCTTGTAGGGATTAGTTTCCCATTTTTCATCATGCTTGAGTATAATTTATGTCTTAAATTGGGTCTTTTGTTTTGCTGTTTAAGACATTGTCCACTGTTAATATAGATCAGTGATTCCTAACTGGAGTCAATTTTGCTCCCCAGAAGACATTTGGCAATGTTTGGAGATATTTTTGATGGTCACAACTGGGCATGTGGCTGGCATCTAATCAGTAGAAGATAGGGATATTGATAAACATCCTAAAACATACAGGACAGTCTTCCACAAAAATAGCATTATCTAGTCCACATTGTTGGTAGTGCCGGGTTGAAGGAATCCTGTTCTAAAGCATTGCTCCTGAAATATGAGTCTGGTGGTGGGTAAATACTCCCCCAGTCTTACATGTATCTCTTCATTGGTTCTCTATTACCCCCGCACAGATCTCCAGGTTGGGATGTGTATAATCTACAGAGTGCTCAGTGTAATCTGTTTGTGTAGGGGAAATGTATACAGGAATCCTATTTGTAATAACTTTACCTAAAAAAAAAAGACATTAAGCTTTCTTTTTTTTTTTTTAAATTTTTTTTTTCAACGTTTATTTATTTTTGGGACAAAGAGAGACAGAGCATGAACGGGCGAGGGGCAGAGAGAGAGGGAGACACAGAATCGGAAGCAGGCTCCAGGCTCTGAGCCATCAGCCCAGAGCCCGACGCGGGGCTCGAACTCACGGACCGCGAGATCGTGACCTGGCTGAAGTCGGAGGCTTAACCGACTGTGCCACCCAGGCACCCCTAAGCTTTCTTATTATATTAAGTGACAATATATGTATGTAAATTAAAAGTAAATATAAGTAGGGGAGCCTTGGTGGCTCAATCAGTTAAGTGTCCGATTCTTGATTTCGGCTTAGGTCATGATCTCTTGGTTTGTGAGTTCGAGCCCTATGTAATGCTCTATGCTGACAGCACGGAGCCTGCTTGAGATTCCTTCTTTCCCCCTCTCTCTTTCTGCCCCTCCCCATGTGCGTGCACATGTTCTCTCTCTCTCTCTCTCTCTCTCTCAAACTTTAAAAAAAAGTAAATATAAATAAACCCAAGCACGAGAATATATATATTTTTTTTTACTAATCATGTGCATATCCCCAAAGTATAAGACAGAGTTAGGGCCATGATAGTTATATCCTTTATAGCATTTTGTTTTAAACTCTAAAACAGTAAACATAGTAAGACTTAGTTTCCAAAAGTTTTTTCCATGTCCCTGATTCTGGACAGATTTATTAGAATTGTGCTGTTAACAGGTATCAGTGTCATTCAAGGACATAACTGTGGAGTTCACCCAGGAGGAATGGCGGCAAATGGACTCTGCTCAGAGGACCCTGTACAGAGATGTGATGCTGGAGAACTACAGCCACCTGGTCTCAGTGGGTAAGCAGACCTTACCATGTGACTCTCTTTCAACTGTGTATTCTGGTTTTTATTTTTAAAATGTTAATCACTTTTGCTGAAGTATAAATGATACAATGATATAATGAGGTATAAATAGTATATATTATATCATTGTAGCCTCTTTTCTGTAATATAAATTGCCTTTTCACCTTGTTTCCTTTGCTGTTCAGAGGCTTTTTTAGTTTGAAGTAGTCTCACTTGTAATTTTTGTTGCCTGTGCTTCTGGTATCATATCCAATAAACAATTGCCAACACTGATGTCAAGGAGCTTTCTCTCAATGTTTTCTTCTAGGGAGTTTTAGGATTTTCAGGTCTTACGTTTAAGTCTTTAATCCATTTTGAGTTTACTTTTTTATGTAGTTTAAGAGTCCATTTTCATTCTTCTGCTTCTGGATATCCAGTTTTCCCAGTACCATTTATTGAAGAAACTGTTCTATTTCCATTGTGTATTCTTGATACCATGTTTAAGACCAGTTAACTATAGACGTATGGATATATTTCTGTGTCCTCTGTACTACCCATTGGTCTAAATGCCTGTTTTTGTGCCAGTACCATACTGTTTTCATTATTCTAGTTTTGTGTAGCATATTTTGAAGTTTGGAAGTGTGATGCTTTTGCAGGATTTTTTACTTCATTACACGGGGTTTGTTATCTCACCACTTCAGGAATGAAGAGGTATACACAAAATGAGCAGCAAGCAAAAGTTTATTAGAGTATAAGAGCAGAAAGGAAGAATAGTATGAAAGCTGTTTACATTCACTTTCGAATGCCCACAGACTTTAGGCAATGGACTTTGTTTTATAAGGTTCTAGTGGTGCCCCCCACCCACTTCCTTCCCCCTTAATCGTTCTCAGGTTCTACCATTATTGGCTTGATAGCTTTAGATGCTGAGTTGTCCATTCCTGATTGACTCAGTTCCATTGTATGAGGGGTGTGGCCATATCATTCCTTGTGGGTCATGTGTTTTATGGTCTACTTATTTTTAGTTAGGTCTTTTATCAAATTCCTGACGGAAACCTGAGGGGAGTAAGTGGTGTCTCTTACATTCTTGGGAGGAGCCTTATGCCAAGGGGATTTGCTGTGGTCAGACACTCCCAGCATTGTTCTAAAATATGTGTTTTTCCCCACCCAGGGACCTCCGGTCCCAACCTTTCTCTCTCTGCCTACTGAATCTTATCTTTTCCTATCATAAGCTTCCAACATTGTTCTTTCTCAAGGTTGCTATGGCTGTCCAGGGTCTTTGTGGTTATGTATGAATTTTAGGATTTTTTTTTGTACTTCTGTAAAGAATACCATTGGGATTTTGATAGGAACTGCATTGAATCTGTAGATCACTTTGGATACTAGGGACATTTTAACAGTACTAATTCTTCAATCCATGAATATGGAATGTTTTTCCATACACCTGTATCTTCTTTTTTTTCCATCAATGTTTTATAATATTTAGTATACAAGTCTTTCAGCTCTTTGGTTAAGTTTATTCCTAAGTATTTTTAAATTTTCTTTTCAGATAATTCATTGTTCATATATAGAAACTATGTTGATTTTGAACCCTCCAATGGTACTAAATTTTTTAGTTTTAATAGGTTTTTAATTTTTATTTTAATTTTTATTTTTTAATGTTTATTTATTTATTTTTGAGAGAGTTTGAGCACAAGCAGGGTAGGGGCAGAGAGAGAGAGGGGGAGAGAGAGAATACCAAGCAGTCTCCATGCTGTCAGCACAGAGCCCGACTTGGGGCTCAAATTCACAATCGGTGAGATCATTACCTGAGCTGAAATCAAGAGTTGGCCACTTAACCGACTGAGCCACCCTGGCGCCCCAACAGTTTTTTTTTTTTTTTTTAGTTGAGTCTTTAGGGTTTTCTACCTATAGAATCATGTCATCTGCAAACATAATTTTACTTTTTCCCTTCAGTTTTAGATACCTTTTATTTCTTTTTCTTGTCTAATTGCCTTGGATAACATTTCCAATAGTATGTTGAATAGAAGTGGTAATGGTGGGCACCCTTGCCTTCTACTGGATCTTACAGGGAAAGCTTTCAGTATTCCCCCATTGATTGTGATGTTAGCTGTGGGCTTTTCATATATGCCTTTATTGTATTGAGGAAATTTACTTCTATACCTATTTTGTTGAGAATTTTAATCATGAATGAATGTTGAGCTTTGTCAAATACTTTTTCTCTGTCTTTTAATATGCTAATATGGTATTTTTTCCTTTCATTTCTTTGTATGGTGTATTACATAGATTGATTTGCATGTAAACAACCTTGTGTCCCAGGGATAAATCCTACTTGTTAATGATATAAGATCCTTTTAAATGTGCTATTAAATTCAGTTTGCTGGTCTTTAAGAATTTTTGAATCTGTGTTCATCAAGGATATTAGCCTATAGTTTTCTTTTCTTGTGATGTCTTTCTTTGGATTTACAATCGGGGTGATGGTGGTCTCACAAAATGAGTTTGGAAATGTTCTTTTTTCCATTTTTTGAAGGAGTTCAAGAAAGATTGGTATTCTTTAAATGTCTGGTAGAATTCGGTTGTTGAGCCATGTCACCCCAGACTTTTCTTTGTCAGGAGATTTTTGATTACTGATTCAATCTCCTTATTTGTCATTAGTCTGTTTAAGCTTTCTCTTTCTTCTTCTTCCTTTTTTTTTTTTTTCTTTGAGAGAGAGTGCGCATGTGCTCATGCACGCACAAGAGGGGGAAGGGGCAGAGAGAGAGAGAGAGAGAGGATCTTAAGCTGGCTCCACGCCCAGTGCAGAGCCCGACACAGGGCTTGATTTCACAACTGTAAAATGAAGAATCAGATGCTTAACCAACTGAGCCACCTAGGTGCCCCTCTGTTTCTTCTTTATCCATTCATCTATTTATTCATCTTGTATATTTTTAGGAATTTATCCATTTCTTCTAGGTGAATTTGTTTGTATAGTTGTTCATATTAATCCTTTATGATCCTTTTTATTTGTGAAGAATCTGTTGTAATATCTCTTTTCATTTTTTATTTTGAGTCTTTTGTCTTTTTTTAGTCTAAAAGGGATTTGTTCATTTTGTTTATTTTTTCAAAACACCAACTGTTAATTTTGCTCATTTTTGTATTCTCTTCTCTGTTACATTTATTTCTGCTCTAACCTGTATTATTTCCTACCTTCTTGGCTCAGTTCTTCTTTTTCTAGTTCCTTAAGATGTAAACTTGTTTATTTGATTTTTTAAATTTTTTTAATGTAGGCATTATTGCTATAAACTTCTTCCTAATACTGCTTGTGCTGTATCTCGTAACTTTCAGTACATTGGGTTTTTGCTTTTACTTGACTCAAGATACTGTGTACGTTACTTTTCCTTTCTGACCCAGTGTTTATTCAACTTTGTTTAGCTTCCACATTTTTGTGATTTTTCCTATTTTCTTGCTGTGTTGATTTATAGTTCAGAAAAGATACTCAGAATGATTTCAGTCTTCTTAAATTTAAGATTTGTTTTGTGACCTAACATAAGATTTATCCAGGACAGTAATGTGTATACTGGAGAAAATGTGTTTTCTTTTGATGGATGGAAAGTTTTGTATATGTCTGCTAGATCCAGTTGATCTATCGTGTTGTTCAAGTCAGCTGTTTCTTTCTTTATTTTTATGTCTAGATTCATTACCCATTATTGTAAGTGAAGTACTGAAGTTACCTACTTCAGTAATGAAGCAATGAAAATTGCTCTCAGCTTTTCTCTTTAGATCTATTTGGACATACCTCAGAGATTTTGCAGGTTCAATTCCAGACCATCACAATGAAATGAATACTACAATACAGCAAGTCAAATGAACTTTTTGGGTTCACAATGCATTATAAAAGTTATGTTTACGCTATGCTGTAGTCTATTAATAGCATTATGTCTAAAAAACAATGTACATGTCTTACTTAAAAAAAAAACTGTTGCTGAAAAACTGCTAATCATCATCTGAGCTTTCAGGAAGTCATTATCACTGATAACAGATTGCCATTAACAAAAATAATAATAATGAAAGGTTTTTTTTTTAATTTTAATTCCAGTATAGTTAATATACAGTGTTCTATTAGTTTCAGGAGTACAATGTAATAATTCAGCAATTCTGTACATTACTCAGTGCTCATCAAGATAAGTGTACTCTTAATCCCCTTTACCTATTTCACCCATACGTCCCTCCACCCACCTCCCCTCTCCTAACCATCAGTTTGTTCTCTATAATTGAGAATCTGTTTTTTGTTTTTTCTTTTTTTCTTGTTCATTTGTGGTTTTGTTTCCTTAAATTTCATATATTAGTGAAATCACATGGTATTTGTCTTTTTCTGATTGACTTATTTCATTTATTAGCATTATACCATCTAGTTAGTTCCATGTGTGTTGTTGCAAATGGCAGGATTTCATTCTTTTTTAAGGCTGAGTGATATTCCATTGTATGTATATACCATACCTTCTTTATCCATTCATCAATTTGTGGACACTTGGGGTGCTTCTATATCTGGGCTATTATAAATAATGCTGCCTTAAACATAGGGCACTTCTTCCACTACTGGGTGGAATTACTTGATCATATGGTAATTCTTTTTTTTTTTTTTTTTTTCTGAGTAACCTCCATACTGTTTTCAACAGCTATACTAGTTTACATTGCTACCAACAGTGCACAAAGGTTCCTTTGCTCCATATCCATTGTTTCTTGTGTTTTTTATTTTAGCCATTCTGATAGGTGTGAGGTGATATCTCATTGTGGTTTTGATTTACATTTCCCTGATGATGAGTGATGTTGAGCATCTTTCCATTTGCTGTTGGCCATTTGTATGTCCTCTGTAAAGAAATGTCCATTCATGTCATCTGCCCATTTTTAATTGGATTATTATTTCTGTGTGTGTGTGTGTGTGTGTGTGTGTGTGTGTGTGTGTGTTGAGTTGTAGAAGTTCTTTCTATGTTATTATTAACTGCTTTATGTGTTTGGGTGCTTCAATATTGGGTGCATAAGTATTTAAAATTGTTATATCTTCTTATTGGATTGTTCCCTTCACAATTAAATAGTGTCCTTGTTACAGTCTCTGTTTCAAAGTGTATTTTGTCACTGGTTACCAGAACAGAAGTGGATGTGGGGGATGGATTAAATAGGTGATGGGGATTAAGGAGTATACTTCTTGTGATGAACACTAGGTGGTATATGGAAGTGTTGAATCCAGGTGTATATTATACATCTGAAACTAATATTAGATTGTATGTTAACTAACTATAATTTTTAAAAAGCTAAAAAAGTAAAATAGTATATATTGACTATTTATTAAATAAAGTCTATTTTGTCCAATATAAATATTGCTACCCTATCTTTCTTTTCACATCCATTTGCATGATAGATACTTCTCCATCCCTTCATTTTCAATCTGCATGTGTCTTTAGGTCTGAAATAAGTTTCTTGTAGGCAGCATATTGATGGGTCCTGCTTTTTTATGCATTCTGTCAACCCATGTCTTTGATAGGAGCATTTAGTCCATGTACGTTCAGTGTAATTATTGAAAGGTATGTACTTCTTGCCATTTTGTTGCTTGTTTTATGGTTGTTTTTGTTGTTCTTTGTTCCTTTCTTCTCTTGCTCTCTTCTCTCACTGCTTGCTTGCTTCTTTAGTGATGTACTGGGATTCCTTGCTTTTTATTTTTTGTGTATCTATTACTGATTTCTGGTTTGTGGTTACCATTCAATTTGTATGTAACATCCTTTGCATATATCAGTTTATATTAAGTTGATGGTCACTTAAGTTTGAACCCATTCTTTACTTCCCTCCACCCCATTTTAGGTGTGTGTCACATTTTACATCCTTTTATTTTGTGAGTCCCTTGACTGATTTTTATAGGTACATTTATTTTTACTGCTCTTGTGCTTCCTACTTTTCTTTTTTTTTTATTTAAATACAAGTTAGTTAACATATAGTGTAATAATGATTTCAGGAGTAGAATTTAGTGATTCATCACTTACATATAATACCCAGTGCTCATCCCAACAAGTGTCCTCCTTTTTTTTTTTTTTTTTAATTTTTTTTTTTTTCAACGTTTATTTATTTTTGGGACAGAGAGAGACAGAGCATGAACGGGGGAGGGGCAGAGAGAGAGGGAGACACAGAATCGGAAACAGGCTCCATGCTCTGAGCCATCAGCCCAGAGCCTGACGCGGGGCTCGAACTCCCGGACCGCGAGATCGTGACCTGGCTGAAGTCGGACGCTTAACCGACTGCGCCACCCAGGCGCCCCTACAAGTGTCCTCCTTAATGCCCATTGTGCTTCCTACTTTTCTTACTCCTACTTAGGGTCTTTTTTTTTTTCCCCACATAAAGAGTCTCCTTTAACATTTTGTTGTTATTTGTTTGTTTGTTTATTTTGAGAGAGAGTGAAAGCAGGTGGGGGAGGGGCAGAGAGAGCATTCCTAGCAGGCTCTGTGGGGCTCAATCCCACAACCATGAGATCATGACCTGAGCTGAAATCAAGAGTCAAACACTTTAACTGGCTGAGCCCCCAATGCCCCATTTCTTTCAAGGCTGATTATTGGTCATGAATTCCTTTAGCTTTTGTTTGTCTTGGAAACTTTCTGTTTCCTCTTCTATTCTGAATGATAGCCTTGCTAGGTAGAGTATTCTTGGCTACAAGTTTTTTTCCTTTCAGCACATTAAATATATCATGCTACTCCCTTGTTGCCTACAAAGTTTCTTGCTGAAAACTCAGCTGATAGTCGTAAGGGGTTTACCTTGTATATGACTTTCTTTTCTCTTGCTATTGAAATTCTCTCCTTATTACTACTTTTGCCATATTAATTACTGTGTGTCTTAGTGTGGACCTATTTGGGTTGCTTTTATTCAAGACTTTCTGTGTCTCCTGGGTCTGGATTTTTGTTTTCTTCCCAGGTTTGGGGAGTTTTCAGCTATTTCTTCAAAATTTCTGCCACCTTTTCTCTCTGTTATTATGCTTGATGATGTTGCTGAGTTTCCTAAATCTATTTTCATTTTGTATTACTTTTTTTCTCTTACTGTTCAGTTTGATTGCTTTCCATTACTGTGTCTTCCAGGTCACTGATCTATTCTTCTCCTTTCTCTAGGCTACCATTCATTCCATCTAGTGTATGAACAAAAAAAAATTTTTAATGTTTATTTATTTTTGAGAGAGAGAGAGAGAGACAGAGCATGAGTGGGAGGTGGGGCACAGAGAAAGAGAGGGAGACACAGACTCCAAAGCAGGCTCCAGGCTCTGAGCTGTCAGCACAAAGCCCGATGGGAGGCTCAAACCCACGAACTGCGAGATCATGACCTGAGCCAAAGTTGGACCCTTACTGACTGAGCCACCCAGGCGCCCCTCCATCCAGTGTATTTTGAATTTCATTTTTTGAGTTCTTTATCTCTGATTGGTTCTTTTTTATGTTTACTGTCTCTTTGTTAAGGATTTCCTGAGGTCCTGTGAGTATCTTTATGACCATTACTTTAATTTCTCTATCGGGCATATTATTTGTCTCCATTTTGCTTATGTCATTGTGATTTTTGTCCTGTTCTCTCATTTGGGACATATTCCTTTGCTTATTTTGCCTGACTCTCTGTGTCTGTTTCTGTATTAGGAAAGTAAGCTGCATTTCCTGCTCTTGAAAGTAATTGCCTTATGAAAAAGAGGTTCTATAGTGTCCTGCAGTGAAGTATCCCTTGATCACCAGAACCTGGTGCTTCAAAGGTGTCTCCTATGTGTGTTGCTTGTGCTGTCTGTTGTGGCTGAGCCACCTTTCCTTCAGTCCAGTTGTCTGCAATGTCTCTCTGCCTGTTGTGTACAGGGTGTGGTCCTGGTGGTATTAGTGGTCACTCTGGGGCTGCCTTGGGCTTGACGTGAGTCAGACCAGCTATTTGCCAGAGATGCAGCAGCATTGAACTGCAGGTTACTTTCCCTGTTTTGTCCCCTGAGAAGCTTTCTGTGGTGGGTGGAGCCTGCAGTCAGACCAGCTGTCTGCCCCCACTGGGCCATAGTCTATTTTATGTGGTTATCTTTCCCTCTCCCAGGGGCAGGAGTCACTGTGGAGTATTGCTGATCCTTGTGTGGCTGCTTGCACACTACCAGGGTTGTGGCAGTGCTTTGGATGGGCTCTGGCCAAGAGTATATTGGCCACAGAAGTGCAGGAGATGGACGTTGGGGGTGGGATGCACTGTGTTAACAAGGTTTGGAAGGGTCTTCTGTGGAAAGAGAGCTGGAGCTGGCTGGAGGGGGTGAGTCCACAGGGAAACGGGGCTGGGGGTTCACTATTAGCAAGTTTGGTAGTGAATGTTGGCACTGTGCTGGTTCCCACATGTTGCTTTGCTGGGGGGTAGGAGAGAAATGGCACCTGCCAACTCCTTTATTCCTGGAAAAGTCTCCCAATGATCCCTGTCCCTCTAGCACAGGCTGCAAGATTAGTAAACAAATTCCCTCCTATATACCCCAGGCTGTTTTTAAACTGCTGCTCCTGTGTGATATCACTGCAGGACTGTTTGTTGTGCTGTTTTTGTTGGACTGTTTTTAAGGATGGGGACTCAGTTTCTTCTCAACCCCCTGCTCTCCCAGAGATTAGGCTACTGATTTTTAAAGTTCTAGGTGTTAAATCCCATTGATTGTAAGAACTCAGGAGATTTGGTTCCTCTTTTTTTTTAACATTTATTTTTGAGAGAGAGAGAAGTGGGTGGGGGAGGCGGAGAGGGAGAGAGGGAGAGAGAGAGAATGAGTAGGGGAGGGGTAGGAGGAGGGGAACAGAGGTTCCAAAGCAGGATCCACACTGACAGCAATGAGCCTGATGTGGGCTCAGACCCATGAACTGTGAGATCATGACCTGAGCCGAAGTTGGATGCTCAACCAACTGAGCCACCCAGGTGTCCCAGATCCTCAGTTTTTAAAGCCAAATGTTACAGGGATTCATCGTTCCCATGTGGACTCTGCAGTATGCATCTGTTTCTCTCTCTTGACATCCATGCTCTTGGCATCCTTCCCATCTTGTTCTATACTCTTGGCATCCTTCCCGTCCCATGGGCCAGTTAGCTCCTGACTGCATCTTCCTACCCTCTTCCATGTGGCGTCTTCTCTACCCTTAGTTGTGGAGTTTGTTCTGCCAGTCCTCAGTTGTTTCTGGGTTACTTACATTAATGTGAATGTTATCTAGTTGTGTCCATGGGGTGAGGTGAGCTTAGGGTCCCCCTACTCTGCCATCTTCCTTGGAAGTCCTAATGAAAACATCTGAAATATTTTGAGAATTACCAAAATGTGATACAGACACAAAGTGAGTGAATACTATTGAAAAAATGGCACCAATAGACTTCTCAGTGCGGGGTTGCCACCAGCCTTCAATTTATGCAAGGTGCAATATCAGTAAAGTGCAATAAAGCAAAGCACAATAAAATGAGATAAGCCCATACGTGCGTGTGCGTGCATACATTCTGATGTTAGGTGTGTATATAATTGTGATACCTTCCTTTCAAATTGATCCTCTTTATCATTATGTAGTGACTTAGTTTCTAGAGAGTTTTTCACTTTATTTCCATTTTGTTGGTATAAGTATAGCCACTCTGCTGTCTTTTGGTTGCTATTTACATAAAATATCTTTTTCCATCCATTCTCTTTCAGTCTATATGTGTCCTTAAATCTAAACTTAGTTGCCTATAGACAGCCTGTCTCTAGGTCCTGTGTGTGTGTGTGTGTGTGTGTGTTTAATTCATTTAGCTATTCTATGCCTTTTCAATTGGGGGTTTAATCTGTTTACATTTAACTATTGATAGGTGATGACTTATGGCATGTTGTTAAATTGTTTTCTGTCTGTTTTGTGGGTTTTTTTTTTGTCCTTTTCTTCTTGTCTTGCTGTCTTTATTATTTAAAGATTTTTTTATGTCATTTGCTTGGATTTTTTTTTTTTTTAATTTTTTTTTCAACGTTTATTTATTTTTTTGGGACAGAGAGAGACAGAGCATGAACAGGAGAGGGGCAGAGAGAGAGGGAGACACAGAATCGGAAACAGGCTCCAGGCTCTGAGCCATCAGCCCAGAGCCTGACGCGGGGCTCGAACTCCCGGACCGCGAGATCGTGACCTGGTTGAAGTCGGGCGCTTAACCGACTGCGCCACCCAGGCGCCCCGCTTGGATTTTTTTTATAGTAGTTATATTCAGTAGTTTATTGTAGTTATAACCATCTATTCTAAATTAATAACAACTTAACCTCAGTTGCACATAAAAATTGTACTTTTACTCTTTCTCTCACAATTTATGTTCTTGTCAGAATTCTCTTCATACTATATATCCATTAACAAATTTTTAAATTAGTTAAAAGTAATTTACATACCACTATTACAGTGTTATCATATTCTATGTTTGTCCTATTTATTTTTATTAATGAGCTTTATGCTTTCATATACTTCTGTGTTTTCATTTTGATTTGAAGAATTCCTCTGATTAAGTGTTTCTTGTAAAGCAGATCTAGTGGTAATAAACTCCCTTGGTTTTTGTTTGTTTGGGAAAGATTTTAATCTCTTCTTCATTTGTAAAGGATAATTTTGCCAGGTAAGGTATTCTTGGTTGGAAGGCTTTTTCTTTTAGTATTTTTGAATATATGATCCCACTCTCTCCTAACCTGCAGGGTTCCTGCTGAGAAATCTACTAATAGTCTTACCTTCTATTTGATGAGTCACTTTTGCCTGCTGCTTTCAAAATTCTCTGTGTGACTTTTGACAATTTGATGATAATATAACTTGGTGTGCTCTTATTTAAGTTGATCTTATTTACGGTTCTTGGAGCTTAATGAATCTGGATGTCCATTTCCCTCCCTAGATTTGAGACCTTTTTAGTCATGATTTCTTTAAATAAACCTTATGTCTCTTACTCTCTTCTCCTGGGACTCCTAGAATGTGTGTATTGGTTCTTTTGTTGGTGTCCCATAAATCCCAAAGGTGTTCTTCACTTTTTTTCATTGCTTCTTCTTCTCTGACTAGATAATTTCAAATGACCTATCTTCAGATTTACAGATTATTTCTTCTTGATGAAGTCTGCTGTTGACATTCTCTATTACATTCATTGTGTTCTTTAGCCTCAGAATTTGTTGGTTTTTAAAAATTTTTTTACTTTTATGATTTCTCTTTGTTGAACTTCTCATTTTGTTTGTGAAATATTTTCCTGGTTTCACTGAGCTATCTATGTTCTTTTTTAGCTTGCTGATCTTTTTTAAAACAATTATTTTTAATTCTTTGCCAGCCAGTTCGTAGATCTCCATATCTTTGGGGTTACTGTAAATTTATTTATTTATTTTTTGGTAGTTTCATGTTTGTTGAGTTACTATAAATTTCTCTCTTTCTTTTGGTAGTCTCATGTTTGTTTTGTTTCTCATGTTCCTTGTAGTTTTGTGCTGATGTCCTTTGTAGGAGCATTCACTTCTTTTAAGCTTACAGACTGGATTCAGTAAAGAAAGACCTTTACTTAAGGGTGGGTATGAGGGGGCTAGTTGGGTCGTGTATGGAAGCTGCATCCCTGGCAGGGGTGGGCAGCATACTGTGGACTTAGGGCAGCTCCATTAGCTGAAGTCAGCACTGGAGATTGTTGGCAGTGAAGGCTGCAAATGTCTATAGCAGCAGCAAGAGCTTCTGGGGTCCTGGTGACAAAGGCTGTTGGACTGCCCCTGGTCTCCGTTGCCCCACTGTTGGATATCATGGCCATGAGGCTCTCTTTTGGTGCCAGGGTGCAGACACACAGAATGGCAGCACCAAAGTCCAGGACTCAAGCATGTGTTTGGTATTGCCAGGGTGCCATGGCTCCAGCCCCAAAGGGAACACAGTAGTGTCTCCTGCTCCAGAGGGTTACAACAGCATGGACTCTGGGCAGCATAGGCAAAGACTAGAGGTGTGCTTATTGGAGAAGGTTGCAAGCTGTCTTTTGTGACAGTGAGGACTGTTAAGGTTGTTGGTAACAAAGGAAGTCCTTTCTGCTCTTCTTTTTCCCTAACAAAGGAATATGGCTGAGGGAATTCCTCCTGGCACCAAAGGGTGCCATGCTAGAACATGGGGTAATACATGTAAGATGTTTTCTGTGCTTTTCTATGCCACTGTCCTCAGTTTTTGCACTCTACTAGGTTGCTACAATGTGTTAATTATACTCCAGAGCTGACCCAGATCTATTTTCATCAATGGATAGTTGTTAGATCATTATTGGGAAACAACAGCTCGGACCTCCTAGTCTACCCTCTTACACTGGAGTCTTCTTCACTTTTTTTTATGATTACATTTTCATGATTTATTTATTTTATAATTAGAAATTTGTACCTTTTAACTCCCATCACTTATTTCAAGCCCCTTTACCCCCTGCCTGTAACAACCACCAACCTATTCTCTGTATCTGTGCACTTGATTTTTGTTTTTAGATTCCACATATGAGATCATATCCTGTTCATCTTTCTCTGTCTGAATTATTGTACTTAGCATAATGCTGTCAAGATCCATTAATGTTGTCACAGATAGCAAGATTTCATTCTTTTTTAGGGCTGAATAAAATTCCATCTAAATAAATAAGTACAAATATATATAAATACATTTTCTTATCCATTTGCTTATCAGTGGACACTTGGGTTATTTCCATTTTCTTGGCTATCATAAATAATACCAAGTGAACATGGGGGTTAATATGTCTCTTCTAGTTAGTGTTTTCATTTTCTTCGGATACTCAGAAGTGGAATTGCTGAATCATATGGTAGCTCTACTTTTAATTTTTGAGGAAACTCCATACTGTTTTCCATTGTGATTGTACCAATTTACATTCCCATCAACAGTGCACGAGGATTTCCTTTTCTCCCCATACTCGCCAACACTTGTTATTTCCTATCCTTTTGATAATAGCCATTCTAACAAGTGTGAGGTGATAACTCATTTCGTTTTGATTTTCATTTCCCTGATTACTAATCATGTTGACCACATTTTCATGTATTTGTTGGCCATCTATGTGTCCTCTTTGGAAAAATCCATTCAGTTGCTCTGCCCATATTTTATTTTATTTTGTTTTTATTTTTTAAATATTTATTCATTTTTGAGAAAGAAACAGAGCGTGAGCAGGGTAGGGACAGAAAGAGAAGGAGACACAGCAGGCTCCTGGCTCTGAGCTGTCAGCACAGAGCCCAATGCAGGGCTTGAACTCACAAACCATGAGATCATGATTTGAGCTGAAGTCAGACACTTAACCGCCTGAGCCACCCAGGCGCCTCTGCCCATATTTTAAATAAATTGTTTGGTTTTTGCTGTTGAGTTGTAGGAGTTCTTTATATATTTTGGATATTAATCCCTTATCAGATATATGGTTTTCAAGTATTTTCTCCCATTCAAATAGGTTGCTTTTTTCATTTTGTTGATGGTACCTTTATTGTGCAGAAGCTTTTGTTTTATGTAGTCCCATTTGATTTTTTGCTTTTTTGCTTATGCTTTTGATGTTGAATCCAAAAAAGTCCTCACCAAGACCAGTGTCAAGGACCAAGCCTTTGTTTCCTTCTAGGAGTTCTATGGCTTTAGGTCTTAAATTCAAGTTTTTAATCCATTATGAGTTAATTTTTGTATATGGTTTAAGATAATGGTCCAGTTTCATAGTTTTACATGTGGCTGTCCAGTTTTTCCAACACCTATTTAAGAGACTGCCCTTTCCCTATTGTATATTTCTTGGCTCTTTTGTAGTGAGTTGATAGACTATATATGCATAGGTTTATTTCTGGGCTATTTCATTGCTCTATGTGTCTGTTTTTGTGCCAATACCATACTATTTTGATTAATACAGCTTTGTAATACAGTTTGAAATCAGGGAGTGTGATGCCCCTAGCATCTTTCTCAAGATTGCTTTGACTCTTTGGGGTCTTTTGTGATTACATACAAATTTTAGAATTGTTTCTTCCAGTTCAGTGAAAAATGCCATTGGAATTTTGATAGGGATGGCATTGAATTTGCAGATTGCTTTGGGTAGTATGGACTTTTTAACAGTATTAATTATTCCACTCCATAAGCACAGAATATCTTTCCATTTATTTCTCTTCTTTAATTTTTTTCATCAATGCCTTATAGTTGTCACTGTATAGGTTTTTCACCTCTTTGATTAAATATATTCCTAGGTATTTTATTTTTTTATTATAACTGGGATTGTTTTTGTTTTTTTCTTCTGATAGCTTGTGTATAGAAACACACCAGTTTTCTGTATCTTGATTTTTATATCCTACAACTTTACTGAATTCATGTATTCAAAGAGTTTTTTGGTAGAGTCTTTAGGGTTTTCTATGTATAATGTGTCATTTGCAAATAGTGACAGTTTTACTTCCTTACTGATTTGGATGCCTTTTATTTCTTTTCCTTGCCTAATTGCTGTGGCTAGGACTTCCAATAGGATATTAAATAAATTAGTGAGAGTGGGCATCTTTTTTCCCGATCTTAGAGGAAAAACTCTCAGCTTTTCACCATTCAGTATGATATTAGCTCTGGGCTTGTTATATATGGCTTCCATTATGTTGAGATACATTCCCTCTGTACTCATTTTGTTGAGAATTTTTTTTATCATAAATGGACATTGAATTTTATCAGATACTTTTTCTGCATATTGATATGACCACATGATTTTTATTCTTCATTTTGTTAATATGGTATATCTCATTGATTGATTTCCAAATATTGAACCATCCTTGCATCTTTGGAATAAATTTTACCTGATCATGCTATATGATCCTTTTAGTGTGTTGTTGAATTCAGTTTGCTAATATTTTGTTGAGGACTATGTATGTTCATCCAGAATATGGGCCTGTAATTCTCCTTCTTGTGGTGTTCTTGTCTGGTTTTGGTATCAGAGTAATGCTGGCCTCAAAATGAATTTGAAAGTGTTCCCTCCTCTTACTTCACGTTGTTGTTGTTGCTTTACCATTGAATTTTGTGAGTTCATATAGTCTAGATATAAGTTTTTTGTCAAATGTATAATTTGTACATTTTTATACTAGTCTGTGCCTTGTCTTCTCATCCTCTTCATAAAATCTTTAGCAGAGTGTAAATTTTTAATTTTGATGAAGTCCGATTTATCAGAGTGTTTTGTTGTTGTGTCTAAGAATGCTTCACCAAGTGTTTGGTCCAAAGGTTTTCTCCACATTTTAAAAAATTAGGTCATTTTACATTTACATTTACATTAATGGTGCATTTTGAGTTAATTCCTGTATAGTGAAGTTTACGTTGAGATCATTTTGTTGCCTGTGGATATCTACTTGTTCTGTACCATTACCTTTCTTCCATTGAATTTTTTCCTTTGTCAAAAATCAGTTGGCTGTATTTTCATTGGTTAGTTTCTGGGTTTTCTAAATCAGGTAAAGTGATGCTTCCCAAATCATACTTCTTCAACATTGTTTTATCTCTTCTGGTTACATCAGCTTTACATATAAATTTAGAATAATGTTGTGTTTTTTAAAATCTTACTTGCTCTGGCAATTACATTTAATGTATCAGTTTCCAATTCTTATAAGAGTTAATATCTGTACTGTGTTACAATCCATAAACAAATGATATATACTTATTTAGATCTTTGATTTCTTTTATCAGGGTTTTATAGTTTTCAGTATAAAAGTCCTGTACATGTTTTATTCAATGTATACCTCAATCAGTAATCAATTTTCGATTATTTTGAGGGATTGTAAACGGCATTGTATTTTACTTTGTTTTCTCATCAGTTGCTAGTTTATAGAATATTTTTATATGTCCTTTTATGCTGAGAGCTTGCTGAACTTTCTTAGGAGTGGTAAGAGCAGTGGTAATTTGCCTTGTTTCCAGTCTTAGAGGGAAAGCATCAGTCTTTCACCAGGCTATATTATTTGGCAGGAGGTCTTTTACATTCTTCATCAACTTGAGGAAGCTCTCTTATTTCTCCTATTTCCAGTTT
Organism: Lynx canadensis; assembly: GCF_007474595.2. NCBI lineage: Eukaryota > Metazoa > Chordata > Mammalia > Carnivora > Felidae > Lynx > Lynx canadensis. The sequence goes on along the minus strand of NC_044315.2, from coordinate 30,837,041 downwards.
TCAGAGAGTATTTCTTATGAATGGATTTTGAATTTTGTCAAAAAACATTTTTGTACCTACTTGCTATAATTTTATGGTTTTTCTTATTTATCTCATTAATGTGGTAGACTACATTGAATGATTTTTAAATGCTGAATCAGCCTTGCATACTTGGAATAAACCTTACTTGGTCATGTCATATAATTCTTTTTTTGTTGCTAAATTCTGTTTGCTAATATTTCTTTTAATGTTTATTTATTTTGAGAGACAGAGAGAGCGAGCGCAACCGGGGGAGGGGCAGAGAGAATCCTAAGCAGGCTTTGCACTGTCGGCACAGATCCCAACCAGGGACTCAAACTCAAAAACCATGAGATCATGACCTGAGTCCAGATCAAGAGTTCAATGCCTAACTGACTGAGCCACTCAGGTGCCCCATGTTTGCTAATATTTTTAAAGTAGTTTTGCATCTCTATTCATGAGATAAATTGGTCTATGGTTTTATACTGTCTTTGTCTTAGTATTCACATCAGGATAATGTTGACCTCATAAAACTGGTCTGAAATTGTTCTCTCCTTTCTATTATCTGGAAGAGATTGTGTGAAAATTATGTTTATTTTTCTTTAAATGTTTGGTAGAATTCTTTTTTTTTTATAGTAAAAAGCTTTAATTTAATAGACTGAATGTGTTTTTATAGGCAACCAATTAGCAGATTAATGAGCCATTTAACTTTCTTTACTTAAAACCAATAGTCAAGAAAGATGAACCCAAAATGCATCCTCTTATACTGACCAACATAACTAAGTACAAATGAAGTCAGTGGCATACCCCCACTAGCATGCTGCGCTGTATGTCAATAAAACAAGCCCTCCCCCGCCCCAAGCCCTGGCCCCCTGGCAAACATGGATAAATGATGATGCACTGCACAATGATACCATTAGGTGAGAACTTTGGTTCGTATAGTTGGGTGCCACAGAGGTTGCACTGAAAACCCGCAGCCCGGGCACCCAAAGTCAGTCAGCCATGGTAAGCTAGTGGCATCAGCCGTGCTCCTTCCACAACACCAGGTGAATACTGTGGTCAGGCATGCTGGTGGCAAAGACCAAGCCCATGTCATTGTGCCCATCCAGTCCATTGAGCCAGGTTGCTTCACCCGCCAGGAAGCTTGAGCCTCTCTTTGATTTCCTGTACTCTGGCAGAGGCCAGCGGCTAATCAGGCTCTCTGTCCTCAAGTCCATGATATACAGGTAGCGGTTGTCAAACAGCAGGGCAAAAATATCTCCAAAGCCAAGCAAGGCCAAGTTTGCTATCTCAGGAGTCTTGATGACCCTGAGAATATCGTAACTAGCAAAGTCCCACTGGTAGAGACCCAGCGCGGAACTACAGACAATGTATTTGCCATCAAAATGAAGTCTTGGCTGCAGGCAGATACTCCTTTCCTCAGAGACAGACAATGTCTTCAAGCATTTGCAGTTAATTTCTCTCCCAGTCGGCCAAATCTTGATCTCATATTTGTCCACACTTAAGAGTATGTAGTCTCCAGGGCTGTGCAAAAGAGACTTGACTTTGCACTTGTGCAAAACTACCTGTACAGAGAAGTCCATCTTTGTAGTAAGTGCATACACTCTGGCACTGTGTCCAATTAATGATGAGGTCTCAAAGGTTTCATGGTCCTCCAGTTGCTTCATTCTCAAAATAGCCTTCAAATAAACCTTCTTCCAGTGCAAAGCGTCCTGAGCAGAATCATCTATCTGCCAGCCCAAATTTTTACATGCAGTCTGCCACACCTCTGTACAGGCACTTATCACCTTATTCCACTGTTTAGAGACAAGGCAGCATGTGAGTAAAGTCTGGGGATCCAGCCATTTTAACAAAAACTGAGCTCCAGGTGAAGGAGTTTGAGCAAGTCCCGCTTGAGCCTGGAGAGATGCCTGAGCTGGACTGCCCCACTCAGACTAATCAGGTGATCCAGAGTTCCATTTTTTTCTGCAAGTCCGTCAGAGAAAGAAATGTAACAGAAATGTTATCAAGCCATGTCTCAAAGTCCTTTCTCTCCATAAGGTTGTGGAAAAATTTACCTGAGCCAGCGTCTCGGGGCCCGGGACCTCGCGCCGGGCTCACACTGACTAGGCGCGCTCCGGCCACCAGAGCCTCGTAGCGGCCAGGTCCGCTCCGCGGCCATGGTGCTTGGACCAGCGGCCGCCTCTCGGGGTCTGCAACCTGTTTGGTAGAATTCTTTAGCAAAAGTATCTGGTCCTGGAGATTTTTTTGTGTGTTTAAAGTACAAATTCAGTTTCTTTAATAGTTATTGGACAATTTAATTATCCCTTTTAGGTTAATTATATTATTTTTGCTTTCCTAGCAGTTAGTCCATTTTATGTGTCAGATTTATGTGCATAGAGTTCACGATATTATTCTTTTGTTATAATTTTGGTGTCAGTGGGTTCTGTTTTTTATACCCTTGTTTTATATGTCATATTGATCATTTGTCTTATTTTTTCTTGTTCATTGTTTCTAGAAGTTTGTCAGTTTTATTCTTTTCATGCAGCTTTCTCTTACTGGATTTTTTAAAAATTGTTTTCTGTTTCCAATTTCATTGATTTCTGCTCTTGAGTTTTCCTTCTGCTGAAGTTGGGTTTATTGTGCTCTCATGCTTTTTTTTAATGTTTATTTTTGAGAGAGAAAGACAGAGCGCGAGCAGGGGAGGGGCAGAGGGGGAGATGCAGAAACCGAAGCAGACTCCAGGCTCTGAGCTGTTAGTACAGACCCCAATGCAGAGCTCAAACCCATGAACCATGAGATCATGACCTGAGCCAAAGTCAGATGTTTAACCAACTGAGCCACCCAGACGCCCCTATTGATTTGAGACATTTTTTTTCTTTTCTAAAGTAAACATTTAGTGCTATAAATTTCTCAGCACTCCTTTAGCTGTATTATACAAATTGTGTATCAAGTCACTAAAACAAATTCTTCATTTATATTTCCTAATGTATCTCCTCCATGATAGATTACAGTATGTGATCTTGAAGAAATGTATTTAAAACATAACTATTTACTTAATACTCACTAGTTGGTAGATACCTGTGCAATTCTCAAGCTATTTAATAGCACAGCCTTTAATTTTCCTAGAGTGGTTTGAACACTTAGCCAAGCATTCAACTAAGTACTAGAAAAGTAATTATGAACAAAATATAGAATGTCTGCTTTCAGGAAGTTCAGCATTCTAGGGGGAAATTAAAATTAAATTTTATAAGCAAATACAGCTCTGCAAAATGATAAGCACCAGGAAGCAAAATTATACAATGCAGTTTTTCTAATTGCAGTACTTGACTTCAGGGAGCTTAATGAAACCTTTCCATTTAAAAAAAAAAAAAATGGTGCTATTTGTTGAGGCTGGGTCAGGGAGGGGTTCACTAGACTACTTTTTTTTTTTTAATTTTTTAAATATTTATTTATTTTGTTTGTTTTGTTTTTAACTTTATTTATTTTTTTAAATTTATATCCAAATTAATATATAGTGAAGCAATGACTTTTTTTTTTCAATATATGAAATTTATTGTCAAACTGGTTTCCATACAACACCCAGTGCTCATCCCAAAAGGTGCCCTCCTCAATACCCATCACCCACCCTCCCCTCCCTCCCACCCCCCATCAACCCTCAGTTTGTTCTCAGTTTTTAAGAGTCTCTTATGCTTTGGCTCTCTCCCACCCTAACCTCTTTTTTTTTTTTTCCCACCCCTCCCCCATGGGTTTCTGTTAAGTTTCTCAGGATCCACATAAGAGTGAAAACATATGGTATTTGTCTTTATCTGTATGGATTATTTCACTTAGCATCACACTCTCCAGTTCCATCCATGTTGCTACAAAGGGCCATATTTCATTCTTTCTCATTGCCACGTAGTACTCCATTGTGTATATAAACCACCATTTCTTTATCCATTCATCAGTTGATGGACATTTAGGCTCTTTCCATAATTTGGCTATTGTGGAGAGTGCTGCTATAAACACTGGGGTACAAGTGTCCCTATGTATCAGTACTCCTGTATCCCTTGGGTAAATTCCTAGCAGTGCTACTGCTGGGTCATAGGGTAGGTCTATTTTTAATTTTCTGAGGAACCTCCACACTGTTTTCCAGAGCGGCTGCACCAATTTGCATTCCCACTGACAGTGCAAGAGGATGCCATTTCTCCACATACTCTCCAGCATCTATAGTCTCCTGATTTGTTCATTTTGGCCACTCTGACTGGCGTGAGGTGATATCTGGGTGTGGTTTTGATTTGTATTTCCCTGATAAGGAGCGACATTGAGCATCTTTTCATGTGCCTGTTGGCCATCCGGATGTCTTCTTTAGAGAAGTGTCTATTCATGTTTTCTGCCCATTTCTTCACTGGGTTATTTGTTTCTCGGGTGTGGAGTTTGGCGAGCTCTTTATAGATTTTGGATACTAGCCCTTTGTCCGATATGTCATTTGCAAATATCTTTTCCCATTCTGTTGGTTGCCTTTTAGTTTTGTTGGTTGTTTCCTTTGCTGTGCAGAAGCTTTTTATCTTCATAAGGTCCCAGTAATTCATTTTTGCTTTTAATTCCCTTGCCTTTGGGGATGTGTCAAGTAAGAGATTGCTACAGCTGAGGTCAGAGAGGTCTTTTCCTGCTTTTTCCTCTAGGGTTTTGATGGTTTCCTGTCTCATATTCAGGTCCTTTATCCATTTTGAGTTTATTTTTGTGAATGGTGTGAGAAAGTGGTCTAGTTTCAACCTTCTGCATGTTGCTGTCCAGTTCTCCCAGCACCATTTGTTAAAGAGACTGTCTTTTTTCCATTGGATGTTCTTTTCTGCTTTGTCAAAGATTAGTTGGCCATACTTTTGTGGGTCTAGTTCTGGGGTTTCTATTCTATTCCATTGGTCTATGTGTCTGTTTTTGTGCCAATACCATGCTGTCTTGATGATGACAGCTTTGTAGTAGAGGCTAAAGTCTGGGATTGTGATGCCTCTTGCTTTGGTCTTCTTCTTCAAAATTTCTTTGGCTATTCAGGGCCTTTTGTGGTTCCATATGAATTTTAGGATTGCTTGTCCTAGTTTCAAGAAGAATGCTGGTGCAATTTTGATTGGGATTGCATTGAATGTATTGATAGCTTTTGGTAGTATTGACATTTTGACAATATTTATTCTTCCAGTCCATGAGCAGGGAATGTCTTTCCATTTCTTTATATCTTCTTCAATTACCTTCATAAGCTTTCTATAGTTTTCAGCATACAGATCTTTTACATCTTTGGTTAGATTTATTCCTAGGTATTTTATGCTTCTTGGTGCAACTGTGAATAGGATCAGTTTCTTTATTTGTCTTTCTGTTGCTTCATTGTTAGTGTATAAGAATGCAACTGCTTTCTGTACATTGATTTTGTATCCTGCAACTTTGCTGATTTCATGTATCAGTTCTAGCAGACTTTTGGTGGAGTCTATCGGATTTTCCATGTATAATATTATGTCATCTGCAAAAAGCGAAAGCTTGACTTCATCTTTGCTAATTTTGATGCCTTTGTTTTCCTTTTGTTGTCTGATTGCTGATGCTAGAACTTCCAACACTATGTTAAACAACAGCGGTGAGAGTGGGCATCCCTGTCGTGTTCCTGATCTCAGGGAAAAAGCTCTCAGTTTTTCCCCATTTAGGATGATGTTAGCTGTGGGCTTTTCATAAATGGCTTTTATGATGTTTAAGTATGTTCCTTCTCCCGACTTTCTCAAGGGTTTTTATTAAGAAAGGGTGCTGGATTTTGTCAAAGGCCTTTTCTGCATTGATTGACAGGATCATATGGTTCTTATCTTTTCTTTTATTAATGTGATGTATCACGTTGATTGATTTGCGAATGTTGAACCAGCCCTGCATCCCAGGAATGAATCCCACTTGATCATGGTGAATAATTCTTTTTATATGCTGTTGAATTTGATTTGCTAGTATCTTATTGAGAATTTTTGCATCCATATTCATCAGGGATATTGGTCTGTAGTTCTCTTTTTTTACTGGGTCTCTGTCTGGTTTAGGAATCAAAGTAATGCTGGCTTCATAGAATGAGTCTGGAAGTTTTCCTTCCCTTTCTATTTTTTGGAATAGCTTGAGAAGGATAGGTATTATCTCTGCTTTAACCTTTTATTTATATTTGAGACAGAGAGAGACAAAGCATGAACAGGGGAGGGGCAGAGAAAGAGGGAGACACAGAATCGGAAGCAGGCACCAGGCTCTGAGCCATCAGCCCAGAGCCCGACGCGGGGCTCAAACTCACGGACCGCGAGATCGTGACCTGAGCCGAAGTCGGACGTTTAACCGATTGAGCCACCCAGGCGCTCCTATCTCTGCTTTAAACGTCTGGTAGAACTCCCCTGGGAAGCCATGTGGTCCTGGACTCTTATTTGTTGGGAGATTTTTGATAACTGATTCAATTTCTTCGCTGCTTATGGGTCTGTTCAAGCTTTCTATTTCCTCCTGATTGAGTTTTGGAAGAGTGTGGGTTTTTAGGAATTTGTCCATTTCTTCCAGGCTGTCCAATTTGTTGGCCTATAATTTTTCATAGTATTCCCTGATAATTGTTTGTATCTCTGAGGGACTGGTTGTAATAATTCCATTTTCATTCATGATTTTATCTATTTGGGTCATCTCCCTTTTCTTTTTGAGAAGCCTGGCTAGAGGTTTGTCAATTTTAACTCTTGGTTTTGTTGATCTGCTCTACAGTTTTTTTAGATTCTATATTGTTTATTTCTGCTCTGATCTTCATTATTTCTCTTCTTCTGCTGGGTTTGGGGTGTCTTTGCTGTTCTGCTTCTATTTCCTTTAGGTGTCCTGTTAGATTTTGTATTTGGGATTTTTCTTGTTTCTTGAGATAGGCGTGGATTGCAATGTATTTTCCTCTCAGGACTGCCTTCGCTGCATCCCAAAGCATTTGGATTGTTGTATTTTCATTTTCGTTTGTTTCCATATATTTTTTAATTTCTTCTCTAATTGCCTGGTTGACCCACTCATTCATTAGTAGGGTGTTCTTTAACCTCCATGCTTTTGGAGGTTTTCCAGACTTTTTCCTGTGGTTGATTTCAAGCTTCATAGCATTGTGGTCTGAAAGTATGCATGGTATAATTTGAATTCTTGTATATTTATGAAGGGCTGTTTTGTGACCCAGTATGTGATCTGTGTTGGAGAATGTTCCATGTGCACTCTACAAGAAAGTATATTCTGTTGCTTTGGGATGCAGGGTTCTAAATATATCTGTCAAGTCCATCTGATCAATGTATCATTCAGGGCCCTTGTTTCTTTATTCACTGTGTGTCTAGATGGTCTATCCATTTCTGTAAGTGGAGTGTTAAAGTCCCCTTCAATTACCACATTCTTATCAATAAGGTTGCTTCTGTTTATGAGTAATTGTTTTATATATTTGGGGGTTCCCGTATTCGGTGATAGACATTTATAATTGTTAGCTCTTCCTGCTGGATGGACCCTGTAATTATTAAATAATGACCTTCTTCATCTCTTGTTACAGTCTTTAATTTAAAGTCTAGTTTGTCTGATATAAGTATGGCTACTCCAGCTTTCTTTTGGCTTCCAGTAGCATGATAAATAGTTCTCCATCCCCTCACTCTCAATCTGAAGGTGTCCTCAGGTCTAAAATGAGTCTCTTGTAGACAGCAAATAGATGGGTCTTGTTTTTTTATCATTCTTATACCCTATGTCTTTTGGGTGAAGCATTTAGTCCATTTACATTCAGTGTTATTATAGAAAGATATGGGTTTAGAGTCATTGTGATGTCTGTAGGTTTCATGCTTGTAGCGATGTCTCTGGTACTTTGTCTCACAGGATCCCCCTTAGGATCTCTTGTAGGGCTGGTTTGGTGGTGACAAATTCCTTCAGTTTTTGTTTGTTTGGGAAGACCTTTATCTCTCCTTCTATTCTAAATGACAGACTTGCTGGATAGAGGATTCTCGGCTGCATATTTTTTCTGTTCATCACATTGAAGATCTCCTGCCAATCCTCTCTGGCCTGCCAAGTTTCAGAAGAGAGATCACTCACGAGTCTTATAGGTCTCCCTTTATATGTAGGGCACGTTTATCCCTTGCTGATTTCAGAATTTTCTCTTTATCCTTGTATTTTTCCAGTTTCACTATGATATGTTGTGCAGAAGATCGATTCAAGTTACGTCTGAAGGGAGTTCTCTGTGCCTCTTGGATTTCAATGCCTTTTTCCTTCCCCAGATCAGGGAAGTTCTCAGCTATGATTTCTTCAAGTACACCTTCAGCACCTTTCCTTCTCTCTTCCTCCTCTGAATACCAATAATGCGTATATTATTTCTTTTTAGTGCATCACTTAGTTCTCTAATTTTCCCCTCATACTCCCGGATTCTTTTATCTCTCTTTTTCTCAGCTTACTCTTTTTCCATAATATTATGTTCTAGTTCACCTATTCCCTCCTCCGCCTCTTCAATCCAAGCTGTGGTCGTTTCCATTTTATTTTGCATCTCGTTTATAGCGTTTTTCAACTCCTCCTGACTATTCCTTAGTCCCTTGATCTCTGTAGCAATAGATTCTCTGCTGTCCTCTATACTGTTTTCAAGCCCAGCGATTAATTTTAAGACTATTATTCTAAATTCACTTTCTGTTATCTTATTTAAATCCTTTTTTTTTTTTTTAATTTTTTTTTCAACGTTTATTTTTATTTTTGGGACAGAGAGAGACAGAGCATGAACGGGGGAGGGGCAGAGAGAGAGGGAGACACAGAATCGGAAACAGGCTCCAGGCTCTGAGCCATCAGCCCAGAGCCTGTCGCGGGGCTCGAACTCACGGACCGCGAGATGGTGACCTGGCTGAAGTCGGACGCTCAACCGACTGCGCCACCCAGGCGCCCCTTTAAATCCTTTTTTAAAAAATTTTTTTTCAACATTTATTTCTGGGACAGAGAGAGACAGAGCATGAACGGGGGAGGGGTAGAGAGAGAGGGAGACACAGAATCGGAAACAGGCTCCAGGCTCTGAGCCATCAGCCCAGAGCCCGACGCGGGGCTCGAACTCACGGACCGCGAGATCGTGACCTGCCTGAAGTCGGACGCTTAACCGACTGCGCCACCCAGGCGCCCCTTAAATCCTTTTTGATCAGTTCATTAGCTGTTGTTATTTCCTGGAGACTCTTTTGAGGGGAATTCTTCCGTTTGGTCATTTTTGATAGTCCCTGGAGTGGTGTGGACCTGCAGGGCACTTCCCCTGTGCTGTGGTGTATAACTAGAGTTGGTAGGCGGGGCCGAGTCAGACCTGATGTCTGCCCCCAGCCCACTGCTGGGGCCACAGTCAGACTGGTGTGTGCCTTCCCCTCTCCTAGGGGCGGGATTCACTGTGGGGTGGCGTGGCCCATCTGGGCTGCTTGCACTCTGCCAGGCTTGTGGTGCTGGGGATCTGGCGTATTAGCTGGGGTGGGTAGGCAAGGTGCACGGGGGCAGGAGGGGCAGGCTTAGCTCACTTCTCCTTCGGTGATCCACTTCAGGAGGGGCCCTGTGGCAGTGGGAGGGAGTCAGACCCGCTGCCGGAGGGGTGGCTCCGCAGAAGCACAGCCTTGGCTGTTTGCGTGGAGCAAGCAAGTTCCCTGGCAGGAACTGGTTCCCTTTGGGATTTTGGCTGGGGGATAGGGATGGCGCTGGCGAGCTCCTTTGTTCCCCGCCAAACTGAGCTCTGTCCTCCTGGGGCTCAGCAACTCTCCCTCCCATTGTCTTCCAGCCTTCCCGCTTTCTGAGCAGAGCTGTTAATTTATGACCTCCCAGATGCTAAGTCCCTCTTGCTGTCGGAACACACTCTGTCTGGCCCCTCCACTTTTGCAAGCCAGACTCGGGGGCTCTGCTTGGCCGGCAGGCTGCCCCTCCGCCCCAGCTCCCTCCCGCCAGTCCATGTAGCGCGCACCGCCTCTCCGCCTTCCCTACCCTCTTCCATGGGACTCTCATCTGCGCTTGGCTCCAGAGACTGCGTCCTGCTAGTCTTCTGGCGGTTTTCTGGGTTATTTAGGCAGGTGTAGGTGGAATCTAAGTGATCAGCAGGACGCGCGGTGAGCCCAGCGTCCTCCTACGCCGCCATCTTCCCTGGAAAGCAAAATTTTAGTAGATTCCTTAATGCCCTTACCCTTTTAGACCATCCCTCCTCCCACAGCCCCTCCAGCAACCCTCAGTTTGTTCTCCATATTTATGAGTCTCTTTTGTTTTGTCCCCTTCCCTGTTTTTATATTATTTTTGTTTCCCTTCCCTTATGTTCATCTGTTTTGTCTCTTAGAGTCCTCATATGAGTGAAGTCATATGATTTTTGTCTTTCTCTGACTAATTTCTCTTAGCATAATACCCTCCAGTTCCATCCACATAGTTGCAAATGGCAAGATTTCATTCTTTTTGATTTCCGAGTAATACTCCATTGTATACCACATTTTCTTTATCCATTCATCCACCGATGGACATTTGGGCTCTTTCCATACTTTGTCTACTGTTGATAGTGCTGCTATAAACATGGGGGTGCATGTGTCCCTTCGAAACAGCACACCTGTATCCCTTGGATAAATGCCTAGTAGTGCAATTGCTGGGTTGTAGGGTAGTTCTATTTTTAGTTTTTTGAGAAACCTCCATACTGTTTTCCAGGGTGGCTGCACCAGCTTGCATTGCCACCAACAATGCAAAAGAGATCCTCTTTCTCCACATCCTCACCAACATCTGTTGTTGCCTGAGTTGTTAATGTTAGCCATTCTGACAGGTTTGAAGTGGTATCTCATTGTGGTTTTGATTTCTGTTTCCCTAATGATGAGTGATGTTGAGCATTTTTTCATGTGTCAGTTGGCCATCTGGATGTCTTCTTTGGAGAAGTGTCTATTCATGTCTTTCTGCCATTTCTTCACAGGATTATTTGTTTTTTGGGTGTTGAGTTTGCTAAGTTCTTTGTAGATTTTGGATACTAACCCTTTATCTGATATGTCATTTACAAATACCTTCTCCCATTCCTTCAGTTGCCTCTTAGTTTTGCTGATTGTTTCCTTCACTGTGCAGAAGCTTTTTATTTTGATGAGGTCCCAGTAGTTCATTTTTGCTTTTGTTTCCCTTGCCTCCGGAGATGTGTTGAGTAAGAAATTGCTGCAGGCAAGATCAGAGAGGTTTTTGCCTGCTTTCTCCTCGAGGATTTTGATGGCTTCCTGTCTTACATTGAGGTCTTTCATCCACTTCGAGTTTATTTTTGTGTATGGTGTAAGAAAGTGGTCCAGGTTCATTTTTCTGCATGTCGCTGTCCAGTTTTCCCAGCACCACTTGCTGAAGAGACTGTCTTTATTCCATTGGATATTCTTTCCTGCTTTGTCAAAGATTAGTTGCCCATACGTTTGTGGTTCCATTTCTGGATTCTCTATTCCACTGATCTGAGTGTCTGTTCTTCTGCCAGTACCTTACTGTCTTGATGATTACAGCTTTGTAGTATAGCTTGAAGTCTGGGATTGTGATGCCTCCTGCTTTGGTTTTCTTTTTCAAGATTGCCTTGGCTATTCGGGGTCTTTTCTGGTTCCATACAAATTTTAGGATTATTTGTTCTAGCTCTGTAAAGAATGCTGGTGTTACTTTCATAGGGATCGCGTTGAGTATATAGATTGCTTTGGGTAGCATCGACATTTTCACAATATTTGTTCTTCCTATCCAGGAACATGGAATCTTTTTCCATTTCTTTGTGTCTTCTTAAATTTCTTTCATCAGCTTTCTATAGTTTTCAGCATACAGATTTTTCACCTCTTTGGTTAGATTTATTCCTAGGTATTTTATGGTTTTTGGTACAACTGTAAATGGGATCGATTCCTTGACTTCTCTTTCTGTCGCTTCATTGTTGGTGTATAGGAATGCAACCGATTCCTGTGAATTGATTTTATATCCTGCAACTTTGCTGAATTCATGAATCAGTTCTAGCAGTTTTTTGGTGGAAGCTTGTGGGTTTTCCTTATAGAGTATCATGTCACCTGTGAAGAGGGAAAGTTTGACCTCCTCCTGGCCAATTTGGATGCCTTTTATTTCTTTGTGTTGTCTGATTGCAGAGGCTAAGACTTGCAATACTGTGTTCAATAACAGTGGCGAGAGTGGACATCCCTGTCTTATTCCTGTCCTTAGGGGGAAAACTCTCAGTTTTTCCCCATTGAGGATGATATTAGCGTTGGGTTGCTCGTATATGGCTTTTATGATCTCGAGGTATGATCCTTCTATCCCTACTCTCTTGAGGGTTTTTATCAAGAAAGGATGCTGTATTTTGTCAAATGGTTTCTCATCATCTATTGAGAGGATCATATGGTTCTTGTCCTTTCTTTTATTGATGTGATGAATCACGTTAATTGTTTTGTGAATATTGAACCAGCCCTGCATCCCAGGTATAAATCCCACTTGGTCGTGGTGAATAATTTTTTTAATGTATTGTTGGATCTGCTTGGCTAATATCTTGTTGAGGATTTTTGCATCCATGTTCATCAGGGAAATTGGTCTATAGTTCTCCTTTTTAGTGGGGTCTCTGTCTGGTTTTGGAATCAGGGTAATGCTGGCTTCAGAGAAAGAGTTTGGAAGTTTTCCTTACATTTCTATTTTTTGGAACAGTTTCAAGAGAATAGGTGTTAACTCTTCCTAAATGTTTGGTAGAATTCCCCTGGAAAGCCATCTGGCCCTGGACTCTTGTTTTTTGGCAGACTTTTGATTACTAATTCAATTTCCTTACTGGTCATGGGTCTGTTCAAATTTTCTATTTCTTCCTGTTTCAGTTTTGGTAGTGCATATGTTTCTAGGAATTTGTCCATTTCTTCCACATTGCCCATTTTGTTGGCATATAATTGCTCATAATATTCTTGTATTATTGTTTTTATTTCTGTTGTGTTGGTTGTGATTTCTCCTCTTTCATTCTTGATTTTACTCACTTGGGTCCTTTCCTTTTTCTTCTTGATCAAACTGGCTAGTGGTTTATCAATTTTGTTAATTCTTTCAAAGAACCAGCTTCTGGTTTCATTGATCTACTGGGGTTTTTTTGTTTTTTGTTTTTTGTTTTGTTTTGTTTTGGTTTGGTTTCAATAACATTGATTTCTGCTCTGATCTTTATTATTTCCTGTCTTCTGCTGGTTTTGGGTTTTATTTGCTGTTCTTTTTCCAGCTCCTTAAGGCATAAGTTTAGGTTGTGTATATGAGATATTTCTTCCTTTTTTAGGAAGGCCTGGATTGCTGTACACTTTCCTCTTATGGCCGCCTTTGCTGTGTCCAAGAGGTTTTGGGTTGTGGTGTTATCATTTTCATTGACTTCCATATACTTTTTAATTTCTTCTTTAACTGCTTGGTTAGCCCATTCATTCTTTAGTAGGATATTCTTCAGTCTCCAAGTGTTTGTTACCTTTCCAAATTTTTTTCCTGTGGTTGATTTCGAGTTTCATAGCATTGTGGTCTGAAAATATGCACGGTATGATCTTGATCTTTTTGTACTTACTTAGGGCTGATTTGTGTCCCAGTATATGGTCTATTCTGGAGAACGTTCCATGTGCACTGGAGAAGAATGTATATTCTGCTGCTTTAGGATGAAATGTTCTGAATATATCCATTAAGTCCATCTGGTCCAGTGTGTCATTCAAAGCTATTGTTTCCTTGTTGATTTTTTGATTAAATGATCTGTCCATTGCTGTGAGTGGGGTGTTGAAGTCTCCTACTATTATGGTATTACTATTGATGAGTTTCTTGATGTTTGTGATTAATTGATTTATATATTTGGGTGCTGCCACATTTGGCGCATAAATGTTTACAATTGTTAGGTATTCTTGGTCTATAGACCCCTTGATTATGATATAATGCCCTTCTGCATCTCTTAATACAGTCTTTATTTTAAAGATTAGATTGTGTGATATAAGTATGGCTGCTCCAGTTTTCTTTTGTTGACCGTTAGCACGATAGATGGTTCTCCATCCCCTTATTTTCAATCTGTAGGTGTCTTTAGGTCTAAAGTGGGTCTCTTGGGGCGCCTGGGTGGCGCAGTCGGTTAAGCGTCCGACTTCAGCCAGGTCACGATCTCGCGGTCCGTGAGTTCGAGCCCCGCGTCGGGCTCTGGGCTGATGGCTCAGAGCCTGGAGCCTGTTTCCGATTCTGTGTCTCCCTCTCTCTCTGCCCCTCCCCCGTTCATGCTCTGTCTCTCTCTGTCCCAAAAATAAATAAACGTTGAAAAAAAAATTTTTTTTTAAATAAATAAATAAATGAAGTGGGTCTCTTGTAAGCAGCATATAGATGGATCTTGTTTTCTTATCCATTCTGTTACCCTATGTCTTTTGATTGTAGCATTGAGTCCATTGACGTTTAGAGTGAGTACTGAAAGATGTGAATTTATTGTCATTATGATGCTTATAGAGTTGGAGTTTTTGGTGGTGTTCTCTGGTCCTTTCTAATCTTTTGTTGCTTTTGGTATTTATTTATTTATTTATTTATTTATTTATTTATCTATCTATTTTTTCATCTTTTGTCTCCTCAGAGATTCCCCCTTAATATTTCCTGCAGGGCTGGTTTAGTGGTCACAGACTTCTTTAATTTTTGTTTGTCTGGGAAACTTTTTATCTCTCCTTCTATTTTGAATGACAGCCTTGCTGGATAAAGAATTCTTGGCTGCATATTTTTCTGATTCAGCACACTGAATATATCCTGCCACTCCTTTCTGGCTTGCCAGGTTTCTGTGGATAGGTCTGCTGCAAACCTGATCTGTCTTCCCTTGTAGGTTAGGTACTTTTTTTCCCCTTGCTGCTTTCATGATTCTCTCCTTGCCTGAGTATTTTGTGAATGGACTATGATACGCCTTGTTGATGGTCGGTTTTTGTTGAATCTAATGGGAGTCCTCTGTGCTTCCTGGATCTTGATTTCTGTGTCTTTCCCCAGGTTAGGAAAGTTTTCCACTACGATTTGCTCACATAACCCTTCTACCCCTATTTCTCTCTCTTCCTCCTCTGGGAAACTTATGATTCTGATGTTGTTCCTTTTTAATGAGTCACTGATTTCTCTAATTCTTAAATCGTGCTCTTTTGCCTTAATCTCCCTCTTTTTTTCTGCTTCATTATTCTCTATAAATTTGTCCTCTATATCACCGATTCTCTGTTCTCCCTCGTCTATCCTTGCTGCCACTGCATCCATCTGTGATTACAGCTCAGTTATAGCATTTTTAATTTCACTCTGGCTATTTTTTACTTCTTTTATCTCTGCAGAAAGGGATTCTAATCTATTTTTGACTCCAGCTAGTATTCTTATCGTGATTCTAAATTCTGGTTCAGACATCTTGCTGATGTCAGTTAAATCCCTGGCTGTCGTTTCTTTGTGCTCTTTCTTTTGTGGTGAATTCCTTCGTTTTGTCATTTTGAAGGGAGAAAAGGAATTAATGAGGTAGAAAAATTGAAATTTAAAAAATTAAAACTAAAAAAATATTAAAATTAAAAACACACACACACAAAAATCAAATAGATGATGCTAGATCCTAGTTGTGGTTTGGTCTGGGTGTAGAAAGTGATTTGACAGATTAGAGAAACAAAAAAAGGGGGGAGAGAAATGAAAAAAAGAAAAAAAAGTAAATCGTTTGATAATTTGAAAAAATGAATACACTAAAGTAGACTAAAATACACAAAAGTAAGAGAATATAGTAGAAAAAAATTATAGAAAATTATTTTTAATAAAAACTAAAAAGAAATATGAACTTTGTTTTCTGTATTTAAGAAAAAAGAAAAGAAATGAAAAAGAAAAAAGATTAAAAAAAGAAAAAAAGGAAAAAAATTGTGTGAAAATTTGAAAAAGTGAATACACTGTAGCAGACTGAAATAAAATGATGGGAGTAAGATAGAATTTGAAAAAAATTACACAAAAGCAAAAAATATAGTAATAAAAATTAAATAAAAATATTTTTAAAAGAAATTGAAAGTAAAAATGAAGTTTTTCCCTTTCTGCATTCAAGAAAAAGAAAAGAAATGAAAAAGAAAAAAAAAGAAAAAGAAAAAAAGAAATTGAAAATTTGAAGAGGTGAGTACTGAAGTAGACTAAAATGAAATGATGGGGGCGCCTGGGTGGCCCAGTCGGTTAAGCGTCCGACTTCAGCTCAGGTCACGATCTCACGGTCCGTGAGTTCGAGCCCCGCGTCGGGCTCTGGGCTGATGATGGCCCAGAGCCTGGAGCCTGCTTCCGCTTCTGTGTCTCCCTCTCTCTCTGACCCTCCCCCGTTCATGTTCTGCCTCCCTCTGTCTCAAAAATAAATAAACATTAAAAAAAAAAATTAAAAAAAAATAAAATGAAATGATGGAAGTAAAGTAGAATTTGAAAAAATTTACACAAAAGTGAAAAATATAGTAATAAAAATTAAAGACATGTTTTTAATAAAAATTGAAAATAAAAATGAGTTTTTTCTCTTTCTGTATTCAAGAAAAAGAAAAGAATTGTAAAAGAGAAAAAAGAAAGGAAAAAAAAATTGAATAGATAAACCTAACAGATTGAAGTAGGACTGAAATTGCTTCATTTTCCCCTAGAGGTCAGTCCATGTAGCTCTTTATAGTCCATAAATTAAGCTGGCAGTGAGGTTTGTGTTTTTGAATAGCGAAGTTGGCCCAGTTGGGCAGGGTTTAGTGTAACAGCTCCGCTCTCCCCTAGATGGCGCTGCTAGCCTACTGGGGTGGATTGTTGCGGTGCTTGTTGGTGCGCATGCGCAGGAGCGGTGAAAAATGGCGCCACCCAGCCACCCAGTCTGTTTTCCCAGATCAGCAATCGCACACTGGTCCCTTCCTCTTCAGCTCTTGTCCACTCCCTGCTTTTCCACTCTCCGTGACCAGGCCCCAGGCAGTACCTCTCTCCCAAGTTTTGTCTCAGATGCGGTTGTTTTCCCCCGGCCTCTTACTTTGAAGGACTGCGGCTTTGACCCTCTCCGCCTCTCTGCCGGAGGGTCTCACCAAGCAATGGCTGAATGAGCAATAGCCGAATGTCGGCTGCACCCAGAAATGTCCGCTGGACCCTGCTGTTGCCGGTGCCCTGAGACTGTGGCCAGGTGTCAGCCGGCCCCCAAAAAATCGTGAGACAGTGTAGCCTCAAGGTTTCAGGGACCATGGAAAATTGCAACACACATCTGGCACCAGGCTTCACCCTCAACAACCTTGCTCCAGCACCAGCGAATGTGGCTGCCTTCCAGGGTCTGCTGGGACCAGGTGGCTTCAACAGTCTGTACCAAATGTTCTTCCAGCAGTGGAACCACTTTCCCTGTGTGGCCCGAGAACCACCTGGACCCCACTCTGTTCCTGGTGATTCACCTTTCCCACCAGAGCACCGCCAGGTATCGAGATGCGGAGTTGGTCGCCAGGTATCGAGCCTTTGCGCTCCCCTTGTTTACAGTTTTAATGGAATTTAAACCCTCTCCTTTCTCCTTTCTCCCTTTTTAGTTTAGTCCCTGTGGCTCTTTCCAATTTTCCACTTTCTCTCCAGGTGCTTTTGGGGAGGGATGCTTTTCCCACATGCTCCCCCCCTCCCCAGTCTCCATCCTCTCTGCCCACAAAAGGGGTTCCCTACCTTTTGAGGCTTCTTGCTCCCCAAGTTCAGCTCTTCACGTCATGTACCTGCTGAATTCTGTGGTTCAGGTTGTGCAGATTGTCATGTTAATCTTCCAAGCGGTTTTCTAGGTGCATAGGATGGTTTAGTATTGGTCTGGCTGTATTTCACAGAGGTGAGACACACAAAAAGCTTCAGTGCTGTTCCACCATCTTGCTAATGTTTGTTTATTAAGAGAGAGAGAGAGACAGAGCTCCAGAGGCAGAGGAGCAGAGAGAAAAGGAGACACAGATCAAAGCAGACTCCAGGTTCTGAGCTGTCAGCACAGATCCCAACGCGGGGCTCAAACTCATGAACCGTGAGATCATGACCTGAGCTAAAGTCAGACGTTTAACCAACTGAGCCACCCAGGTGCCCCTCTACTTACTATTTTTATGGACATTTTCAAACTCAAAGAAAAACGAAGGTTGAGATAAAATGATACTTGAGCAAATCTTTAAGGAAAGCATAGGAATAACTAAAATAAGGAAATATGAACATTCCAAACAGAAAAGAACAAGTACCAAGCTCCTTGTCAGAAAAGAAGACAGTGAGCACAGGGTCCTAAAAACAGATTAACAAGACTGGAACAAAGAAAGCAAGAGGTCATATGGCACAAGATGTGAAAGAGAAGATAATATATTTTCTTGAATCCATATTTGGAAGTTTTTAAGTGATCAGTAGCCAGTGAATGTTTAAGTAAGATAGTAATATTGCTACAACTATCTTTAAGAAATACAAATCAGATGCATTAACTTTTATCAACACTTCAGCTCTAGGAATTTATCTTAAAGCTATACCTGCATAGGTATAAAGTAATATGTATACAAGGTTATTCATTACAGCATTGCTGGTAATAACAGTAAAATATAAACAACCCAAGTGTTCATCATTGACTGGTTAATAAACTTGGGTTGTGTCTACCCACAAGTGAAGATTATGCATTCATAATATGAACAAGAGTTTACACATAGGTAAGGAGGAATATCCCATATAAAATCAAAAAGCATGAAGCAGAGTAGTGGGTATAAAAAGCTCTCTTTTGAGTAAGAAAGAAAGAGACAAGGATTATGTATTTGCTTATATTTGCAAAAACGAAGCACTGGAAGAAAAATCAGAAAGTAATAAAAGGACAGGAGGGGAATGAATGGAGGAGACAAGAATGGAAATGAGACTTGGAATATACCTTTTAATAGTTTATTTTACATATTTTTAAACTACACTAAATTTAAAAGCAGTTCTTAAGTGTGAAAATTTCAGAGACTGACGGTTCCAAATAAGATTAATTAGATATACTTCACTCTGTCCCACACTTTAAGCCCATCTAAAACCCTAGACACTAATTATAAAGCAAACATAGGAAGACTTTGGACAGTGGAATGAACAAAGGAAAGAGATTTGCTAGTGATCTCAGAATCCAAGAAAGAACACCTAGTTTCTTCTTTTTTATTTTTGCCTAACACATCTAAATTCAGTACTGGATAAAACCAACAACTCAGACAACCTGATCTGTGCAAGCCAATGTGCATAGACAAAAAAAATTCCCAGTAAAGACTGCTTTCTCTAGACAAGTAAAAGGAAAGATAGCTTAGAAAGAAAATTTCAGATAATTGCTTTACTTCAGCTGTTCACCATGGGGAAAAGTTATGTGCCTCTATCAGTAAAGACTGACTTCTACCACTATTCTGCAGTAACAAAGTACCCCTCCAACTTTCCAGTGGGATGATGTCAGAGGAGGACAAGTAGAGAGCCAGGACTTTCACCACTTGTCAGTGGGTCAGCAAACACTGGCCTACCTCGTGTCAGCAGAGGCTAAGTGGAGAACCCGGACTCCAAACCTCTCGGAGTAAGAAACAGTATCCCTCTCTCTCCAGTTGCCACGCTGTTAGAGGAAATATACTAAAACTAAAGGTGAAAAAGATCCGGAATCTTATAATGCCTAGAATTCCAGAATACATTTAAAATAATAATCATAGTAATAATAATAAAAATAACACTCTGTGAGGTGATTATAGCATATGAATAAGTTAATGACAACATTAGTATAAGGGATGGCAAGGGCCATAGGAATACTCTGTTGTAAATTGCCTGCACTATATGTGAAGTGGTATGGTTATGGTGTTGTTTTAAGATAGACAAAGATTACTTAAAAAGGTGTCATATAAATAGTAGGAAATCTCTAAAAAGATTTTAAAACAAGTATAAATGATATACCAAGAGAAGGAATAAAATGTTCCTTGAAAGAGAAGGCAAAAAAAAAAAAAAAAACCCACAAGGAATTGGTGGGGAAATATCAAAGGATAAACACAAGGAATAGAAAAGTTACAAAAATTTAATCCAACTGTATCAGTAAGTCACCACAAATATGAATGGTCTAAAGACATCAAGTAAAAGAGATTGTGAGATAGGATTTAAAAAAAAAAAAAGGTAAGAGGGAACTCTATGCTGACTATAAGAAATATACTTTAAATACAAAGATCAGAAAGGTTAAAAGCTAAGACATATAGAAAAATATACCATGCTAACACCAATCAAAAGTAAATTAAACTACATTAACTTCAGAGAAAGTACACTTCAAAACATGGAAGATTTCCAAACATTAACAGTACATTACACACTGATATAAGCAATCTACTCTCTAAGAAGACATAATAGTTCTAAATATTCATGCACCTAGAAACAGAGCTTCAAAGTATATGAGGTAAAAAACTGATAAAACCTAAAAGAGAAATAGACAAACTTGCTCTTTGTCTCTATTCCATTAGTATTGATAGATCAGGAAGGCAGATAATTGCTAAAGATGTAGATGGCCTGAACATCACTAGCAACCAACTTGAATCTATTGACATGTATGAAGGCTATCCAACACCAGAAGAGTACACATTCTCCTGAAGTGTACATGAAGCATTCACCAAAATAGAGCACAGTCTAGGCCAAAAAAACATATTTTAACAAATTTAAATGTGTAGAAATTGAAAAATACATTTTCACATTCTATCAGAAGTAGATAAGAAATCAAGTACAGAAAGATAACTGGAGTATTCATAAATATTTAGAAATTAACCAACACACTTTTTTTTTTCAACGTTTTTATTTATTTTTGGGACAGAGAGAGACAGAGCATGAACGGGGGAGGGGCAGAGAGAGAGGGAGACACAGAATCAGAAACAGGCTCCAGGCTCTGAACCATCAGCCCAGAGCCTGACGCGGGGCTCGAACTCACGGACCGCGAGATTGTGACCTGGCTGAAGTCGGACGCCCAACCGACTGCGCCACCCAGGCGCCCCCACACTTCTAAATAATGCATCAGTCAAATAAGTCATGAGAAATTCTGAAAATATTTTTAAGTGAAAATAAACTTGTGTGATGCAATTAAGCAGTACTCAGAGAATACTTTATACCATTAAGTGCACAGAATAGAAAAGAAGAAAGGTCTAAAATCAGTAAATTGAGTTTCCACCTTAGGATACTAGAGAAAAGAAGCAAATGTAAGCAGGAAAAGGAAATTATGAAAATTGGAGCACACTTTACAATTGCACCAAAAACCATAAAATACCTAGGAATAAATCTAACCAAAGAGGTGAAAAATCTATACACTGAAAACTATAGAAAGCTTATGAAAGAAATTGAAGAAGACAGAAAGAAATGGAAAAAGATTCCATGCTCCTGGATAGGAAGAACAAATATTGTCAACATGTCAATACTACCCAAAGCAATCTACATATTCAATGCAGTCCCTATCAAAATAACATCAGCATTCTTCACAGAGCTAGAACAAACAATCCTACAATTTGTATAGAACCAGCAAAGACCCTGAATAGCCAAAGCAATCTTGAAAAAGAAAACCAAAGCAGGAGGCATCACAGTCTTGGACTTTAAGCTGTATTACAAAGCTGTAATCATCAAGACAGTATGATACTGGCACAAGAACAGACACTCGGGTCAATGGAACAGAATAGAGAACCCAGAAATTGACCCATAAACATATGGCCAACTAATCTTTGACAATGCAGGAAAGAATATCCAATGGAATAAAGACAGTCTCTTCAGCTAGTAGTGCTGGGAAAACTGGAGAGTGACATGCAGAAAAGTAAACCTGGACCACTTTCTTATACCATACACAAAAATAAACTCAAAATAGATGAAAGACCTAAATGTGACAGGAAACCATTAAAATCCTCGAGGAGAAAGCAGGCAAAAACCTCTTTGACCTTGACTGCAGCAACTTCTCCAGAGGCAAGGGAAACAAAAGCAAAAGTGAACTATTGGGACCTCATCAAAATAAAAAGCTTCTGCACAGTGAAGGAAACAATCAGCAAAACTAAAAGGCAACTGAAGAAGGAATGGGAGAAGATATTTGCAAATGACTATCAGACAAAGGGTTAGTATCCAAAATCTACAAAGAACTTAGCAAACTCAACACCCAAAAAACAAATAATTCAGTGAAGAAACGGGCAAAAGACATGAATAGACACTTCGCCAAAGAAGACATCCAGATGGCCAATTGACACATGAAAAAATGCTCAACATCACTCATCATTAGGGGAATAGAAATCAAAACCACAATGAGATACCACCTCACACCTGTCAGAATGGCTCACATTAACAACTCAGGCAACAACAGATATTGGCGAGGAGGTGGAGAAAGAGAATCTCTTTTGCACTGCTGGTGGGAATGCAAACTGGTGCAGCCACCCTGGGAAACAGTATGGAGGTTCCTCAAAAAATTAAAAATAGAACTACCCTGTGACCCAGCAATTGCACTTCTAGGTATTTATCCACGGGATACAGGGATGCTGTTTCGAAGGGACACATGCACCCCCATGTTTATAGCAGCACTATCAACAGTAGCCAAAGTATGGAAAGAGCCCAAATGTCCATCAATGGATGAATGGATAAAGAAGAGGTGGTATATATATACAATGGAGTATTACCTGGCAGTCAAAATGAAATCTTGCCATTTGCAATTACGTGGATGGAACTGGAGGGTATTATGCTAAGCGAAATTAGAGAAAGGCAAATATCATAGGATTTCACTCATATGAGGACTTTAAGACACAGAACAGATGAACACAAGGGCAGGGAAGAAAAAATAATATGAAAACAGGGAGGGGGCAGAACATAAGAGACACTTAAATATGGAGAACAAACAGGGTTATTGGAGGGGTTGTGGGAGGGGGATGGGCTAAATGAATAAGGGGCACTAAGGAATCTACTCGTGAAATCATTGTTGCACTATATGCTAACTAATTTGGATATAAATTAAAAAAAGAAAAGAAAAGAAAAAAATTAGAGCACAAATTAATAAAATTGAAAATAGGAAAATGATAGATAAAAATTATCAAAACAAGACAAATTCTTTAAGGTGTTTAAGAAATTGATTAATCTCTACCCAGGCTAACAAAGAGAAAAGAGGAAAAACACAAGTTAACAATATCAAATATGAAAGAAGGGTCATGACTACCGATTGTACAGATGCTTAAAGTATAAGGGAATACTATGAACAGCTATAGGCCCATATATTTGATTATTTGGATGAAATAGACCAATTCCTTGATACACAAACTTCCAAATGTACTCAGGAAATCTCTAACTTGAGTAGTCCTATATCTATACAAGAAATTTGATTTAGATTTTAAAACCTTTTAGAAAAGAAACACCAGACACAAGTGATTTCACCAGTGAATTCTACCAAACTTTTAAGCAATAATACCAATTCTACACAAACTTGCAGTAAAGTAAAAAGGAGGGGAACAATCCCTACCATTTTGAGTCAGTATTACTCTAATATTCAGTAAGAAAACTACAGACTAAGATTTTTCATGAACATAAATTTAAAAATCTTTTATAAATGTTAGGAAACTAAGTCCAGCAATATGTCAAAGGGTAATATATCCAAAATTGTTTCATTCAAAAAAGTAAGGTTGATTCTACATTTGTAAGCTGGTCAGTGTAAATCACCACTCTAACAGATAATAAGAAAGACTATATGATCATATCAGTGTGAGAATAAAAAGCATTTCATAAAATCACAAGCCATTTGCTGTAGACTGAAATGTGTCCCCTCAAAATTCATATGAAATACTAACCCTCAGTGTGGTGGTATTGGAGGTGGTGCCTCTAGGAGATGATTAGGTCATAAGGGTAGAACCATCATAGATGGTATAGTGCCCTTATAAATGAGACCCCAGAGACTTTACTCCCCCTCTCCAACATATGAGGACACAGTGAGAAGACAGCCACTTATGAAACAGGGAGCAGACCCTCACTACACACTGAGTCTACCAGCTTCTTGATCTTGAACTTCCTAGCCTCCAGAACTATGAGAAGTAAATGTTGTTTAATACCAGTCTATGGCATTTTTTGTTATAGTAGCTCAAATGGACCATGAAGAAAAAGTAACCACTGAAAAAATTAGGAATACAAAGATAATAACTTAATAAAAGATATATATGAAAAATCTAAAGCTAAAATCATATTTATTGGTTGGAGACAGAACCCATTCCCTCTAAGTTAGGGAATAAGGTAAGTTTTCATTTGTCATTACTCTTATTCAATGTCTTACTGGAAGAAAAAGGAAAAGCCTACATATTGAATAGAAAGAAGTAAAACTATCTTAGCCTCAGATGATATGATTTTCTATCTAGAACCCCTCCCCCCCAAAAAAGTTTCTGGAAATAAAAGCAAATCTAGTAACTTCACAGGATTGTAAGCCAGTTTACAAAAGTTATTGCTTTCCTGTATATCAGAAATGAACTGTTGGAACTTGACTTTTTTTTTTTTTTTTAAGTAACAATTGCACAAAAATAAAGGAAGTACTTAGGGATAAATCAAGCAAAATACAAGATGTATATGCAGAAAACCATAAGACATTGATAAAAGAAATCAAAGAACATTGAAATAATTGAGAGATGTTTTATATTCATGGATTGAACAATTCAGATTAAGATGTCCATTTTTCGAGTCATCTAAGATTCAAGGTAATCTCCATCATGATCCCAGGAAGTTCTTAGTAACAAACTGATTCTAAATTTTATATGGGAAATAAAGGACCTGCCATAGCCAAAATAGCTCTAAAAAGAACAAAGTTGGAAGAATAATATTTCCCAATTTCAAGGCTTAGTATAAGCCTGTTGTAATTAAGATAATGAGATACTGGCAGAAAATACTTTTATTATTCAATGGAACAGGATGGAGAGACCAGATAGATCCACACAAATCTAATAGAATGAATTTTGACAAAAGTGATAAGTGCAAAGGCAACTCAATGGAGAAAGGATAGCCTTTTTGGGGTGCCTGGGTGGCTAGGTAGATTAAGTGTCTGATTCTTGATATGAGCTCAGGTTATGATCTCACAGTTTGTGAGACATGTGGCTCTGTGTTGACAGCATGGAGCCTGCTTGGGATTCTCTGTCTCTGTCTGTCTCTCTCTCTCTCTCTCTCTTTCTCTCAAAAATAAATAAATATAAATTAAAAATTTTTCAAAAGGACAGCCTTCTGTTGAGTAGTGCTGGAACAATTAGATGCCCATATACGTATATATATTTTTGGTGAACTCAAATTCAGGCTCCATATCTTACACAAAAATTGACTCAAAATGGGTTATAGACCTAAATGTAAATGCAAAACAAAAGCTTCTAGAAGGTAAAAAGAAAATTTAGGAGCTGGGATTGTTGATGAGTTTTTACATACGAAAGAGTGATGTCAGCAAAATGGTGGAAATTATAACCTCTCATACCCCCATAGAAACATCAAAAACCCAACCAAAAACTATCTGAACCAACTTTTTGAAACCTCTGGGCAACAGGTTTACTGTAACCAAACAAACACACAATTAAGAAAAAGCCATCTTCAAAATGGTAGGAAGGTCTTAGTGTTTTTACTTGATCCTACCTCTCCCCAATGTAGTGGTGGTCAGGCAGCAGCCCAGTTCACAGGTCCTCCCTCAGATCAGAGGGAGAACGCACCTTATTTTTAAATTGTTAGCTAGCTGCTCTGACCTGTATGGAGGATACCTGGAGGACTGACTCAAGGTGCTTATCTATTTCACATAATAAAGAATGCAGGCAGGAAAAGCAACCGAGTCTTGCTCTTAAAAGGCTGAAGGTGGACTACAAGTCCACACATGCCTGGGGTAACAGATTATGAGTAGAAATACACAATAGTATATTTCTCCCCCCAAAGGAAAAACTGGGCCAAGACTCTTAAAAATTAGGACATGCAGAAAATATAGGAAAAAGAGGAGGGAGGAAGATGGTGGCGTAGGAGGACGCGGGGCTCCCCGCGTCCTGTGGATCACTTAGATTCCACCCACACCTGCCTAAATAACCCAGAAAACTGCCAGAAGACTAGCAGAACGGATTCTATGCAGCCAAGCATAGACAAGAGGCCCACGGAAGAGGGTAGGAAGGGCGGAGAGGTGGTGCGCGCTATACGGACTGGCAAGAGGGAGCTGGGGAGGAGAGGCAGCCCGCTGGCAAAGTAAAGCAGAGCCCCCAAGTCTGGCTTGCAAAAGCCAAGGGGCCAGACGGAGTGTGTTCTGACAGCAAGTGGGACTTAACATCTGGGAGGTTGTAAGTTAACAGCTCTGCTCGGAGAACGGGAGGGAGAGTTGTTAAGCCCCCGACGACAGAGCTCAGCTTGGCGGGGAACAAAGGCGCTTGCCAGCGCCATGTCCCTTGCACATCCCCCAGCCAAAATCCCAAAGGGAACTAGTTCCTGTCAGGGAACTTGCTTGCACCCTGCAAACACCCAACACTGTGCTTCTGTGGATCCATCCCTCCGACGGGTCTGACTCCCTTCTGGTGCTGCAGGGTGCCTCCAGAAGCGGATCTCCGAAGGAAAAGCGAGCTGAGCCTGCCCCTCCCACCCCTGTGCACCTTGCTGATCCACCCCAGCTAATACACCAGATCCCCAGCATTACAAGCCTGGCAGTGTGCAAATACCCCAGACAGGGAGGGGCCACACCACCCCACAGTGAATCCCACCCCTAGGAGAGGGGAAGAGAAGGTACACACCAGTCAGACTGTGGCCCCAGCGGTGGGCTGGGGCAGACATCAGGACTGACTGCGGCCCCGCCCACCAACGCAAGTTATTCAAGACAGCACAGGGGAAGTGCCCTGCAGTTCCGCACCACTCCAGGGACTATCAAAAATGACCAAATGGAAGAATTCCCTTCAAAAGAAACTCCAGGAAGTAGCGACAGCTAACAAACTGATCAAATACGATTTAAACAATATAACAGAAAGTGAATTTAAAATAATAGTCATAAAATTAATCGCTGGGCTTGAAAACAGTATAGAGGACAGCAGAGAATCTATTGCTACAGAGATCAAGGGACTAAGGAACAGTCAGAAGGAGCTAAAAAAATGCTATAAATGAGCTGCAAAATAAAATGGAAATGACCACAGCTTGGATTGAAGAAGCAGAGGAGAGAATAGGTGAACTAGAAGATAAAGTTATGGAAAAATAAGAAGCTGAGCAAAAGAGAGAAAAAAATCCAGGAGTATGAAGGGAAAATTAAGAGAACTAAGTGATGCACTAAGAGAAATAATCTACGCATAATTGGTATTCCAGAGGAGGAAGAGAGAGGGAAAGGTGCTGAAGGTATACTTGAAGAAATCATAGCTGAGAACTTCCCTGATCTGGGGAAGGAAAAAGACATTGAAATCCAAGAGGCACAGAGAACTCCCTTCAGACGTAACTTGAATCGATCTTCTGCACGACATATCATAGTGAAACTGGCAAAATACAAGGATAAAGAGAGAATTCTGAAGCAGCTAGGGATAAACGTGCTTTAACATATAAAGGGAGACCGATAAGACTCGTGACGGATCTGTCTACTGAAACTTGGCAGGCCAGAAAGGAATGGCAGGAAATCTTCAATGTGATGAACAGAAAAAATATGCAGCCGAGAATCCTCTATCCAGCAAGTCTGTCATTTAGAATAGAAGGAGAGATAAAGGTCTTCCCAAACAAACAAAAACTGAAGGAATTTGTCACCACTAAACCAGCCCTACAAGAGATCCTAAGGGGGATCCTGTGAGACAAAGTACCAGAGACATCGCTATGAGCATGAAACCTACAGACATCACAATGACTCTAAACCCATATCTTTCAATAATAACACTGAATGTAAATGGACTAAATGCTTCAACCAAAAGACATAGGGTATCAGAATGATAAAAAAACAAGACGCATCTATTTGCTGTCTACAAGAGACTCATTTTAGACCTGAGGACACTTTCAGATTGAGAGTGAGGGGATGGAGAACTATTTATCATGCTACTGGAAGTCAAAAGAAAGCTGGAGTAGCCATACTTATATCAGACAAACTAGACTTTAAAGGCTGTAAAAAGAGATGAACTAACAATTTTAAATGTCTATGTGCCGAATACAGGAGCCCCCAAATTTATAAAACAATTACTCACAAATATAAGCAACCTTATTGATAAGAATGTGGTAATTGCAGGGGACTTTAATACCCCACTTACAACCATGGATAGATCATCTAGACACATGGTCAATAAAGAAACAAGGGCCCTGAATGAGACACTGGATCAGATGGACTTGACGGATATATTTAGAACTCTGCATCCCAAAGCAACAGAATATACTTTCTTCTAGAGTGCACATGGAACCTTCTCCAGCACAGATCACATACTGGGTCACAAAACAGCCCTTCATAAGTATACAAGAATTGAGATCATACCATGCATAATTTTGGACCACAATGCTCTGAAGCTTGAAATCAACCACAGGAAAAAGTCTAGAAAACCTCCAAAAGCATGGAGGTTAAAGAACACCGTACTAAAGAATGAATGGGTCAAACAGGCAATTAGAGAAGAAATTAAAAAATATATGGAAACAAACGAAAATGAAAATACAACAATCCAAACGCTTTGGGATGCAGCGAAGGCAGTCCTGAGAGGAAAATACATTGCAATCCACACCTATCTCAAGAAACAAGAAAAATCCCAAATGCAAACAGCACACCTAAAGGAAATAGAAGCAGAACAGCAAAGACACCCCAAACCCAGCAGAAGAAGAGAAATAATAAAGATCAGAGCAGAAATAAACAATATAGATTCTAAAAAACCTGCAGAGCAGATCAACGAAAACAAGAGTTGGTTTTTTGAAAAAATAAACAAAATTGACAAACCGCTAGCCAGGCTTCTCAAAAAGAAAAGGGAGATGACCCAAATAGATAAAATCATGAATGAA
Source organism: Lynx canadensis (assembly GCF_007474595.2). Classification (NCBI taxonomy): domain Eukaryota; kingdom Metazoa; phylum Chordata; class Mammalia; order Carnivora; family Felidae; genus Lynx; species Lynx canadensis. Next base: position 30,808,268 of record NC_044315.2, on the reverse strand, counting down.
AATGGAATTATTACAACCAGTTCCTCAGAGATACAAACAATTATCAGGGAATACTATGAAAAATTATAGGCCGACAAACTGGACAGCCTGGAAGAAATGGACAAATTCCTAAACACCCACACACTTCCAAAACTCTAACAGGAGGAGATAGAAAGCTTGAACAGGCCCATAACCAGCGAAGAAATTTTATCAGTTATCAAAAATCTCCCAACAAATAAGAGTCCAGGACCACATGGCTTCCCAGGGGAATTCTACCAGACATTTAAAGCAGAGATAATACCTATCCTTCTCAAGCTATTCCAAAAAATAGAAAGGGAAGGAAAACTTCCAGACTCATTCTATGAAGCCAGCATTACTTTGATTCCTAAACCAGTCAGAGACCCAGTAAAAAAAGAGAACTACAGGCCAATATCCCTGATGAATATGGATGCAAAAATTCTCAATAAGATACTAGCAAATCGAATTCAACATGATATAAAAAGAATTATTCACCATGATCAAGTGGGATTCATTCCTGGGATGCAGGGCTGGTTCAACATTCGCAAAACAATCAACGTGATACATCACATTAATAAAAGAAAAGATAAGAACCATATGATCCTGTCAATCAATGCAGAAAAAGCATTTGACAAAATCCAGCACCCTTTCTTAATAAAAACCCTCGAGAAAGTTGGGATAGAAGGAACATACTTACACATCATAAAAGCCATTTATGAAAAGCCCACAGCTAACATCATCCTAAATGGGGAAAAACTGAGAGCTTTTTCCCTGAGATCAGGAACACGACAGGGATGCCCACTCTCACCGCTGTTGTTTAACATAGTGTTGGAAGTTCTAGCATCAGCAATCAGGCAACAAAAGGAAATCAAGGGCATCAAAATTGGCAAAGATGAAGTCAAGCTTTCACTTTTTGCAGATGATATGATATTATACATGGAAAATCTGATAGACTCCACCAAAAGTCTGCTAGAACTGATACATGAATTCAGCAAAGTCGCAGGATACAAAATCAATGTACAGAAAGCAGTTGCATTCTTATACACTAACAATGAAGCAACAGGAAGACAAATAAAGAAACTGATCCTATTCACAGTTGCACCAAGAAGCATAAAATACCTAGGAATAAATCTAACCAAAGATGTAAAAGATCTGTATGCTGAAAACTATAGAAAGCTTATGAAGGAAACTGAAGAAGGTATAAAGAAATGGAAAGACATTCCCTGCTCATGGATTGGAAGAATAAATATTGTTAAAATGTGAATACTACCCAAAGCTATCTACACATTCAATGCAATCCCAATCAAAATTGCACCAGCATTCTTCTCGAAGGTAGAACAAGCAATCCTAAAATCTGTATGGAACCACAAAAGGCCCCGAATAGCCAAAGTAATTTTGAAGAAGACCAAAGCAGGAGGCATCACAATCCCAGACTTTAGCCTCTACTACAAAGCTGTCATCATCAAGACAGCATGGTATTGGCACAAAAACAGACACATGAAATAGACCAATGGAAAAAACAGACCAATGGAATAGAATAGAAACCCCAGAACTAGACCCACAAAAGTATGGCCAACTCATCTTTGACAAAACAGGAAAGAATATTCAATGGAAAAAAGACAGTCTCTTTAACAAATGGTGCTGGGAGAACTGGACAGCAACATGCAGAAGGTTGAAACTAGATAACTTTCTTACACCATTCACAAAAATAAACTCAAAATGGATAAAGGACCTGAATGTGAGACAGGAAACCATCAAAACCCTAGAGGAGAAAGCAGGAAAAGACCTCTCTGACCTCAGCTGCAGCAATTTCTTACTTGACACATCCCCAATGGCAATGGAATTAAAAACAAAAATGAACTATTGGGACCTCATGAAGATAAAAAGCTTCTGCACAGCAAAGGAAACAACCAACAAAACTAAAAGGCAACCAACAGAATGGGAAAAGATATTTGCAAATGACATATCGGACAAAGGACTAGTATCCAAAATCTATAAAGAGCTCGCCAAACTCCACACCTGAAAAAAAATAACCCAGTGAAGAAATGGGCAGAAAACATGAATAGACACTTCTCTAAAGAAGACATCCAGATGACCAACAGGTACATGAAAAGATATTCAATGCCTCTCCTCATCAGGGAAATATAAATCAAAACCACACCCAGATATCACCTCACGCCAGTCAGAGTGGCTAAAATGAACAAATCAGGAGACTATAGATGCTGGAAAGGATGTGGAGAAATGGGAACCCTCTTGCACTGTTGGTGGGAATGCAAACTGGTGCAGCCTCTCTGGAAAACAGTGTGGAGGTTCCTCAAAAGATTAAAAATAGACCGACCCTATGACCCAGCAGTAGCACTGCTAGGAATTTACCCAAGGGATACAGGAGTGCTGATACATAGGGGCACTCTCAACAATAGCCAAATTATGGAAAGAGCCTAAATGTCCATCAACTGATGAATGGATAAAGAAATTGTGGTTTGTATACACAATGGAGTACTACGTGGCAATGAGAAAGAATGAAATATGGCCCTTTGTAGCAACATGGATGGAACTGAAGAGTGTTGTGCTAAGTGAAATAAGCCATACAGAGAAAGACAGATACCATATGTTTTCACTCTTATGTGGATCCTGAGAAACTTAACAGAAACCCATGGGGGAAGGGAAGGGAAAAAAAAAAAAAAGGTTAGAGTGGGAGACAGCCAAAGCATAAGAGACTCTTAAAAACTGAGAACAAACTGAGGGTTGATGGGGGGTGGGAGGGAGGGGAGGGTAGGTGATGGGTATTGAAGAGGGCATCTTTTGGGATGAGCACTGGGTGTTGTATGGAAACCAATTTGACAATAAATTTCATATATAAAAAAAAATTTGGACACGCGAAAGTAGCTGAGAACATGGGTAATTTAGAAAGCCATATGCATGCTTAAGCAAGACACATACTCAGAAAAGATCTAAGATCTTAAGCTTTCTCCTAGGGCTGATTTCTAGGCTCATAGAAAACCTAAATAAGCAGTAAGGGAGTACCCCAGAATAGAGCCAATTTGCAAAGACTAGAGAGGCAGGTTTTCTCTTTTTTTGCATTGTTTTTTTAGTTTTTTTGTTTGTTTTAGTTCCTAACATTCAAGGAAATTGGGTAAAAACATATTAGTCTGAGTATAACTAAAGGAACAGCCTTCAGTAATCGTGTACTACAAGCAGTTAACATCACAAAAATAATTTGGAAAAGTCTCAAACAGACTGCTCTATCCTCCAATAATTTAAAAAAATAGCAAGCCCTGACAAAGGGGGAGAATCTGATTTACAGAGTTACCACATTAAGAATTAAATGCCCAGTTTTTAGCAAAAAAAGAATGAAGAAAAAAATATGAAGAAACAAGAAAACAATGACTTCATTTAAAGGAACAGAATGCACCTACAGAAACTGTGTCTGAAGAAGCCGAGATAGTAGACTTACCAGACACATGCTTTAAAATAATTATCTTAAATATGACCAAAGAGCTAAGTGAAAACATGGAAAAAGAACTAAAGGACATCAGGAAAACAATATTTGAATAAAATTAGAATACCAACAAAGAAATGGAAATAATAAAAAGGAACCAAACAAATTCTGCAGTTTAAAAGTGTAATATCTGAAATGAAAAACTGACTAGGGAACTTCAACAGCAGATATCAGCAGGAAGAAAGAAGAATTAGTGAACTTGAATATAGGACAATTGAAATTACTGAATCTGAGAAGCACAAAGGAAAAAGAATGAAAAAAGCATGAGCAGAGACTAAGGGACTTGTGGGACACTATCAATAAAGAAAAATAACAAAAATTGGGGCACTTGGGTGCCTCAGTCAGTTAAGCGTCCAACTTCAGCTCAGGTCATGATTTTGCAATCCATGAATTTGAGCCCCACATCAGGCTCTGTGCTGACAGCTCGGAATCTAAAGCCTGCTTCAGATTCTGTGTCTCCCTTTCCCTCTGCCCTCTGCCGCTCGCACTCTGTCTCTCCCTCTCTCTCAGAAATAAACATTTTTTAAAAATTAAAAGAAAAAAGTAACAAATGTATAATGGGAATCCCAAAAGGAGATGAGAAAAAGGAAGATATTTAAGGAAATAATGGCCAAAAACTCTTCTAGATTTTATTACAGACCTGTATCTACAAATCGAACAACCTCAATGAACTCCAGGGAGGATAATTCCAAAGAGACCCAACCTGAGGCACATAATCTGTGAAAAGACAATCTTGAAAGCAGTGAGAGAAGTGACTCATCACTACAAGGAATCTTCAACACAGTATTAGCTAATTTCTTCCCAGAAACATTGGAGAAGAAAAGGTAGTAGGATGGTGTATGTAAAGTGCTAAAAGAAATAAACTATTAAGTGACAGTTTTGTATCCATAAAACTAGGAAGAGATTAAGAAATTCCCAGATAAGCAAAATCTGAGGGTGTTCATTACTACTGGAGCTACCCTATGAGAAATGCTAAAGGGAGTACTTAACGTTGAATTGAAAAGATGCTAGCTAGTTACTTTAAGTCATATGAAGATGTAAAGATCTCCAGTGAACAAAATATATGGACAAATATATAAACCTGTATTATTTTAAGTTTGGTTTATAGCTCTACTTTTGACTTTCTACCAAGTTTAATAGACACAAGCATAATAATTATAAATTTATGTTATTTGGATTTATGATAAATACAGATGTAATTTGTAACATCAGTAACCTAAAGGTAGGATTGAACTGTAGAGGTTTTTTAATGTGACTGTAGTTAAGTTGATATAAATTTAAATTAGATTGTTGCAATCTTATATTTAACCTCCTTGATAACCACAAAGAAAATATCTACAGGATATACACAAATAGAAATGAGAAGAGAATCAAAATGTATCAGCACCAAAACAAAAAATCAACCTATGGTGGCAGTAATGGAGAAAATGAGGGCAAAGTAGCTATGATACTTATAGAAGCCAATAGCAAAATGGCTCAATTAAATCATTCTTTGTCAGTAAATACTTTATTTATTTATTTTTTTCAACGTTTATTTATTTTTGGGACAGAGAGAGACAGAGCATGAATGGGGGAGGGGCAGAGAGAGAGGGAGACACAGAATCGGAAACAGGCTCCAGGCTCCGAGCCATCAGCCCAGAGCCTGACGCGGGGCTCGAACTCACGGACCGCGAGATCGTGACCTGGCTGAAGTCGGACGCTTAACCAACTGCGCCACCCAGGCGCCCCTGTCAGTAAATACTTTAAATGAAAGTATTTAAAAAGTAAGAGATTGGGAGAATAAATTTTTTAAAAATGAGAAAACTGTGGGGCGCCTGGGTGGCGCAGTCGGTTAAGCGTCCGACTTCAGCCAGGTCACGATCTCGCGGTCCGTGAGTTCGAGCCCCGCGTCAGGCTCTGGGCTGATGGCTCGGAGCCTGGAGCCTGTTTCCGATTCTGTGTCTCCCTCTCTCTCTGCCCCTCCCCCATTCATGCTCTGTCTCTCTCTGTCCCAAAAATAAATTAAAAAAAAAAAAATGAGAAAACTGTGCTGTCTATAGGAGACAATTTAGACCTAAAGACACAAGTTGAAAATGAAAGATGGAAAAAGATATACTATCCAAATAGTAACCAAAAGAGAGTAGAGGCTGTACTAATATCAGACAAAATAGACTTTAAGTCAGAAACTATTATGAGACAAAGAACATTATATGTTGATAAAAGGGTCAGTTCACCAAGAAGACATAACAGCTGTTACATATATGCACCAAACATCAGAGACCCCAAATATATAAGCAAACGTGAACAGAATTGAAAGCAGAAACACACAGTTGTACAGGAATAAACACTTTAATACTCCACTTTCAATATTGCACTGAGCAACCAAAGAAAAACAGGACTTGAACAACACAAGAAACCAATTGAACTGTACAAACATATAGAAGATTCCAGTCAAGGGACTCCTGGGTGGCTCAGTTGGTTAAGCATCTGACTCTTGTCATGACTCAGGTCATGATCTCATGATCATGAGATCAAGCCCCATGTCAGGCTCTGCACTAAACTGGAGCCTGCTTGGTATTTGCTCTCTCCCTCTTTCTTTGCCCCTCCCTTCCCCCATTGGTACATGCACACACTCTCAAATTTAAAAAAGTAAAATAATTTAATTAAAAAACGAAGATTCCAGTCAAATGTAATACACTATGTATTTCTCATATGTACATAGTTCATTCTTCAGAATAGACCAAAAATAAAAAGTCTTAATACAATTTATTTTATTTTTATTTTAGAAAGAATAGGGGAGAAGATCAGAGGGAGAGAATTTCAAGCAGGTTCCATGCTCAGCATGGAGCCCAACACAGGGCTCAATCCCATGACTTTGGGATCATGACATGAGCTGAAATCAAGACTTGGATGCACAACTGACTGAGCCACCCAGGCACCCCAAGTCTTGATACATTTAAAGATTGAAATCGTATGCAGTATCTGTTCTAATCACAATTAATGAAAATACAGAATCAATGACCATGGAAAATGAATGTCACAAATAAATGGAAAATAAATATCACACTTTTTTTTGTTTTTCCAATTTTTATTTAAATTCTAGATGGTTAATATACAGTGCAATATTGGTTTCAGGAGTAGAATTCAGTGATTCATCACATACGACACCCAGTGCTCATCATAACTAGAGCCCTCCTTAATACCCATCACCCAGGGGTACCTGGGTAGCTCAGTTGGTTAAGCGTCCAGCCCCTGATTTTGGCTCAGGTAATGATCTCACTGTTGTGAGAGTGAGTCCCACAGGAGGCTCTGCACTGAGCATGGACCCTGCTTGGTATTCTGTCTCTCTCCCTCTCTACCCCTCCACTATGTACACACATGCTTGCTCTCTCTCGCTCTCTTTCTCTCTTTCAAAATAAATAAATAAAAACAAATACCCATTTCCCAGCTAGTCCATTACCTACCCACCTTCCTCCATCAACCCTCAGTTAATTCTTTATCATTAAGAGTCTCTTATGGTTTATTTCCCTCTCTTTTCCCCCCTTCTATATGTTGATCTGTTTTGTTTTTTAAATTTCACATGAGTAAAATCATAATTCTCCAACTTATTTCACTTAGTATAATGCACTCTAGCTCCATTCATGTCATTGCAAATGGCAAGATTTCTTTTTCTTTTTTGATGGTTGAGTAATACTCCATTGTATATATACCACATCTTCTTTATCCATTCATCAATCAGTGGGCATTTGGGCCCTTTCCATGTTTTGGCTATTGTTGATAATGCTGCTATAAACATTGGGGTGCATGTACCCTCTTGAATCTGTATTTTTGTATCCCTGGGTAAATACCTAGTAGTGTAATTGCTGGGTTGTAGGGTAGTTCTGTTTTCTGTTTTTTGAGAAAACTCTGCTGTTCAGTGTGGCTGCACTCTGAGTTTGCATTCCCACCAACAGTGCAAGAGGGTTGCCTTTTCTCCACATCCTCACCAATACCTGTTGTTTCTTAAGTAGTTAATTTTAGCCATTCTGACAGGTGTGACATGGTTTCTCATCTTGGTTTTGATTTGTATTTGTCTGATGATGAGTGATGTTGAGCATGTTTTCATGTGTCTGTTAAAAATCTGGATGTCTTCTTTGGAAAAATGTCTATTCATGTCTTCTGCCCATTTCTTCACTGGGTTATTTGTTCTTTGGGTGTTGAGTTTGATAAGCTCTTTACAGATTTTGAATACTAACCCTTTATCAAATTTGTCATGTGCAAATATCTTCTCCCATTCTGTAGGTTGCCTTTTAGTCTGGTTGATTGTTTCCTTCACTGTGCAGAAGCTCTTTAACTTGAGGAAGTCCCAATAGTTCAGTTTTGCTTTTGTTTCCCTTGCCTCTGGAGAGACATGTCTAGTAAGAAGTTGTTCCAATGGAGGTCAAAGCGATTGCTGCCTGTGTTCTCCTGTAGGATTTTGATGGTTTCCTGTCTCACATTTAGGTCTTTAATCCATTTTGAATTTATTTTAGTGTATGGTATAAAGAAGCGGTCCAGTTTCAAGCTTCTGCATGATGCTATCTAGTTATCCCAATGTCACTTGTTGAAGAGACTGTCTTTTTTCCATTGGATGTTCTTTGCTGCTGTGTTAAAGATTAGTTGACCATATAGTTGTGGGTCCGTTTCTGGGTTTTCTGTGTCTGTTTTTGTGCCAATACAATACTGTCTTGATGATTATGCCTTTATAATATAGCTTGAAAGCCAGAATTGTTACAGATTTTAGAATTGTTCTAGTTCTGTGAGAAATGCTGGTGGTATTTTGATAGTGATAGCATTACATGTATCGATTCCTTTGGGTAGTATAGACATTTTAACAGTGTTCTTCCAATCCATCCAATGGAATGCTTTTCCATTTCTTTGTGTCCCCTTCAGTTTCTGTCATAAGTGTTCTATAGTTTAGAGTACAGATCTTTTATCTCTTTGGTTAGATTTATTCCTAGGTGTCTGTTTTTTGTGCAATTGCAAATGGGATCAATTCCTTGATTTCTTTTTCTGCTGCTTCATTAATGGTGTATAGAAATGCAATCAATTTCTGTACATTGATTTTATATCTTGTCACTGCTGAATTCATGTATTAGTTCTGCAATTTTTTGATAGAGTGTTTCTGGTTTCCTACATAGAGTATCGTGTTGTCTGCAAATAGCGAAAGTTTGACTTCTTCCTTGCCAGTTTGGATGCCTTTTATTTCTTATTGTTTGCTGAGGGAGTCTAAGACTTCCAATACTATGTTAAATAGTCATGGTGAGAGTGGACATCTTTGTCCTTTTCCTGAGTATAGGGAAAAAAGAAAGAAAAGAAAGGCAAAAGAAAGGCTCTCTGTTTTTCCCCATTAAGGAAGATATTAGCTATATTTCATATATGGCCTTTATGATATTGAGGTATGTTCCATCTATCCCTGCGTTGTTGAGGGTTTCTATCAAGAATGGATGTTGTATTTTATCAGATGCTTTTTCTGGATCTGTTGAGAGGATTGTATGGTTCTTATCCTTTCTTTCATTAATGTGATATATCATGTTGATTGATTTGTAGATATTGAACCAACACTGCAGCCCAGGAATAAATCCGACTTGATCATCGTGAATAATTCTTTTCATGTACTGTTGGATTCAATTTTCTAATATCTTGTTAAGAACTTTTCCATCCATGTTCATCAGGAATATTGACCTGTAACTCTCCTTCTTAGTGGAGTTTTTGTCTGGTTTTGGAATCAAGGTGATGCTGGCCTCAAGGTGATGCTGGCCTCATGAGTCTGGAAGTTTTCCTTCCATTTCTTTCTTTTTTTTTTTTTTTTTTTGTAACAGCTTCAAAAGAATAGGTGTTAACTCTCTTTAAATGTTTGGTAGAGGGATGCCTGGGTTGCTCAGTCAGTCAAGCCTCGGATTCTTGATTTCGATTCAGGTCATGATCTCACAGTTTGTGGGTTTGAGCCCCATGTTGGGCTGTCACTGACAGTGCGGATCCTGCTTGGGATTCTTTCTCTGTCTCTCTCTCTCTCTCTTCTCATCCTCTTCCTCCCTCTGTCTCTCTCTCTCTCTTCTCATCCCCTTCCTCCTCCCCCTCCTCTCCTTCCTCTTCCTCTGCTTGTGCATGCGCTCTCTCTCTCTCTCTCTCAAAAAATAAACTTTTAAAAATAAATAAAAAATATAAATGTTTGGTAGAATGCCCCTGGAAAGCCATCTGGCCCTGGACTCTTGTTTGGAGATTTTTTTTTTTTAACGTTTATTTTTGAGACAGAAAGAGACAGAGCATGAACGGGGGAGGGTCAGAGAGAGGGAGACACAATCTGAAACAGGCTCCAGGCTCTGAGCTGTCAGCACAGAGCCCAACACGGGGCTCGAACTCACGGACTGCGAGATCGTGACCTGAGCCGAAGTCGGCCGCCTAACCGACTAAGCCACCCAGGCGCCCCTTGTTTGGAGATTTTTTATTACTGATTCAATTTCTTCAATGGTTATAGGTCTATTCAAATTTTCTTTTTTTTAAGTGTTTTTTATTTAGTTTTTGAGAGAGAGAACGTAAGCAGGGGACGGGCAGAGAGAGAAGGGGACAGAGGATCTGAAGTGGGCTCTGCGTTGACAGGTTGACTGCAGCAAGCCTGATGTGTGGCTTGAACTCATGAATGATGAGATCATGACCTGAGCTGATGTTAGACAGTCAACAAACTGAGTCACCCAGGCACCCTAGGTCTGTTTAAATTTTTAATTTCTTCCTGTTTCAGTTTTGGTAGTTTGTATGTTTCTAGGAATTTGTCCATTTCTTCCAGATTGCCCAATTTGTTGGCATATAATTGCTTATAATACTCTCTTATTGTTTGTTTTTCTGTGGTGTTAGTTGTTATCTCTTCTCTTTCATTCATGATTTTATTTACTTGGGTCCTTTCCTTTTTCTTTTTGATAAATCTGGTTAGGGGTTATCAATTTTGTTAATTCTTTCAAAGCATCTGCTCCTAGTTTTGTTGATCTATTGTACTGTTTTGTTTTGTTTTTTCCCAGTATCATTGATTTCTGCTCTAATCTTTATTATTTCCCTTCTTCTGCTGTTTTGGGGCTTTATTTGATGTTCTTTTTCCAGGTCCTTTAGGTGTAAGGATAGGTTGTGTATTTGAGCCATTTCTTCCTTCTTTAGGAAGGCCTGGATTGCTATATATTTCTGTCTTATGACCACCTTTGTTGCACCCCTGAGGTTTTGGACTGTTGTGTTTTCATTTTTACTGGCTTCCATGTAGTTTTTAATTTCCTCTTTAATTTCTTTGTTAACCCATTCATTCTTTAATGATATTCTTTAATCTCCAAGAATTAGTGGTCTTTCCAAATTTTGTCTTATTGTTGACTTTAAGTTTCATAGTGGTGTGGTCTGAAAATATGCATGGTGTGATATTATTCTTTTTGTACTTGTTGAGGGCTGATTTGTGACCCAGTATGTGATCTATTCTGGAGAATGTTCCCATGTGCACTCAAGAGGAATGTGTATCCTGCTGCTTTAGGATGGTATATTTTGAATATATCTGTTAAGGCTGGTCCAGTGTGTCATTCAATGCCATTGTTTCCTTATTGATTTTCTGCTTAGATGATCTGTCTATTGCTACAGGTGGGGTGTTGAATGCTATTATTATTACAAATGAGTTTCGTTATGTTAACCATAAATATAAACTCATTTGTGGTATTATTACCACAAATTTATTTATATATTTGGGTGCTTTCAAGTTGGGGGCATAAATATTTACAGTTGTTAGATCTCGGTACATAAACCCCTTAATTATGATATAATGCCCTTCTTCATCTCTCGTTACAGTCTATTTTAATATCTATTTTGTCTGATGTAAGTATGGCTACTCTGGCTTTCTTTTGACATCCATTAGCAAGATAGATGCTTCTCCATCCCCTTTCAATCTGCAGGTGTCTTTATATCTAAAATGAGTCTCTTGTAGGCAATGTATAGATGGGTCTTATTTTCTTATCCATTATGATACTCTATGTCTTTTGATTGGAGCATTTAGTCCATTTACCTTTGGAGTGATTATTGAAAGATAGGAAGTTAGTGCCATTGTGCTCTCTGTACAGTTGGTCTTTCTGGTGATGTTCTTGGTCCTTTCTAGTCTTTGTTGCTTTTGGTCTGTTATGTTTTATTTTGTTTTTTTCTCCACTCAGAGTCCCCCTTAAAATTTCTTGCAAGGCTGGTTTAGTGGTCATAAACTCCTTTAGTTTTTGTTTGTCTGGGAAACTAGCTCTACTTCTATTTTGAATGACAGTCTGCTGGATAAAGAATTCTTATGCATATTTTTCCAATTCAGCATGTTGAATATATCCTGCCACTCCCTTCTTGCCTGCCAAGTTTCTGTGAACAAGACTTTCTTTTTATTATGTTTTCATGGTACTTTTTTTTGTTTCTTTTACTTATAGTTTATTTTACTTTGTTCCTTTTAATTTGTTCCTTTTACTTATAATTTATATGTGTCTTTAATGTGAATTTCTTGTATACATCATATATTTGGGTCTGGCTTTTATATCATATCTGTTAATCTCTGCCTTTAATTGTAATGATTAGACCATTTATGTCTAACATTAAATGTACCATATGGCTATTTGCTAGCTATTTTTGCAATTTTTTTTTTCATTTTTCTGCTTTTGCTGCTTTTTTGGATTAATTGTATATTTTGAATGATTTATTACATCTAGATTAGTGGTTTATTAGCTGTGCCTCTCTTCTGTGGATATGTGGTTGCTTTAGCACTTACAG